>NC_138770.1:637762425-638427425 GCF_965119305.1 Pelophylax lessonae | reverse complement strand
GTCTTAGGGAGCCAACAACGCGGGCTTCCTGGACAGGTAAGTGTCCTAATATTAAAAGTCAGCAGCTACAGTATTTGTGGCTGCTGACTTTTATTTATTTTTTTCCCCAGGCTGGAACTCTCCTTTAAGATGATGTAATCTGATGTAAATCCAACTCTGCACCAAGTGTGGCCAGCAGTTACAAATAGTCATCTGAAAGCTCATGCTGGCATGTAATAAAAGGATGTCCATAATTCATTCTGAACTTTAACCACTAGAGGGGGTCTGAACCAGCTGTAACATATAAAAGTGCCATCACTCAGAATCCATATGCTTAGAAGTTAACAATCCCATGCCAAAAAAACAATGTTTAGGCCCATTTCACATGAGCGGTTAGATTTCAGCTTTTAGCAGTGGATAGAGGAACGTATTTACTGCAGTTAAATGCAGGCAATGAATCCCTATGGCCCCATTCACACACTGCGTTTAGCAACGTTTTCATAACATACGGATTTGTGCATTGCGGAAAATAAAGTTGACAGAATCCAGGAACGATGTACCGCAGCTATCTGTATATAAAACTCAGGTAATTGCAGTACAAAGAAAAAAATAAAAGAAAACAGTTGCTATACAAAAGGCAAGAATTTACTACCGCAGCAGTAATCGCATATAAACGCAATGTACAAACATGAGTAATCTTTGTACCAGGAGTGTTGGAATTTCAGAATAACAAAACATGCTTTTACCAGCGGCAGAACAACCGCCCATGTGAAAGGAGCCTAAAGAGCTCAGTTTTATACAACATTATTCTAGCGTTTTTTTTGGAGAAACACATAAAAAAAAAAAAAAAACACTAAGGTTTGGTTCACATTGGTGCGATGCGGGACCTGCGAATCCACTGCGGTTTCCCACATCACACCCAACTAGCAGGCAGTTCACACCGCCATATGCGAAACGCTAGGAGTGTCAATGCAAAGTTAACGACGCCCCCAGATCAGTTGGCATATCGCAGTGGGAACTGTCAATACAGACAGGAATCGGATCGCATAGGTGTGAACACCCAAGCGATCAGATTCTGGTGCAGACCATAAAAAGGGTCCTGTGCGACTTTGGTCTGAATGCGATGCAAATTGACCCATCCAATCTGCATGGCTCAATTTGCATCACAGACATTGCGTGTGATTTGCACACACAGCAGTACGGTGCGAATCACATTCAATGTCTTCCATCCCATCAATGTGACCCGAGCCTTAGCGGTTGGTTTACTAAAACCAGGAAGTGCAAAATCTGGTACAGCTGGGTATGGGGTAGCCAATCAGCTTCTATCTTCAGCTTTAGTGGAAGTAAACCCTCCTATCATTTTAAGGCAAGTAATCTGCCATCTTGGTCTCGGTTTGATCTTCAGCTGCCATGATGCTGCACATGTGATCAGTTATGACACCAGCCATTGGATGGTTTGACAGTGAGAGCGCAGCCAATGTGAGCGTTACATTTCTGGCCCGGAATAGAACTGTTTTTTTTAAAACTGTTAAGTCAAATAGTTTCCTTCCACTTTAGAGCCCTTTCACATTAAGGCGCTTCTAAACTGACCGTAAAACGCGCTTTTGGGGCGCATTTCAGGCACTTTTGAGGCATTTGTGGTGCACTTTTTAACCACTATAATATCAATGTACAAATACTGTACTGGTGACCCTAGCATAAGGAACAAACTTTTCAGCGAAAGGGAATATAAAAGGAAACGCGGCTATTCACTAAAATTAGAGAAGTGGTATACAGTAAACCCCCCTCCATTGCGGGGGTTACGTTCCGGACCCAGCCGCGAAAAAGTGAAAATCCGCGAAATAGAAAAACCCTATTAAAATGCATTGTAGGCATGTTTTTTTTACTGTCACTGTACGTGTAAAAGCATTTTAAGGTCTTTAAACACACTTTTAAAACAATAGAAACTCATTTAAACACATAAAAGATACTAAGAGACAGAGCAAGAGCTATGGAAAACACAAAAATATTTCATTTTTAATGATTTATATAGTAAAATAACATTACAAAAAAACGCAATATACTGGGACCGCAAAAACTGAACCGCGATGGAGCGGGGGTTTACTGTAACCTTAAACTGCGTAAAGGGTTCTTCACTGTCAGAGCAGTAAGGATGTGGAATTCTCTTCCACAATCAGTAGTATCAGCAGGGAGCATCGATAGTTTCAAAAAACTATTAGATGGGCACCTTAAAGACCACAACATACAGGGGTATACAATGTACAACATACAGGGCTATACAATGTACAACATACAGGGGTATACAATGTACAACATACAGGGGTATACAATGTACAACATACACACACATCATAGGTTGAACTGGATGGACTGATGTCTTTTTTCGACCTCACAAACTATGTAACTATGTAACTTCTGGAGCGGAAGGATTTGCCCCCTAAATGACCAGGCCATATTTTGCGATTTGGCACTGCGTTATTTTAACAGACAATTGCGCGGTCGTGCGACGCTGCACCTAATAAAATTGACGTCCTTTTTTTCCCACAAATAGAACTTTCTTTTGGTGGTATTTGATCACCTGTGCAATTTTTATTTTTTGCGCTATAAACAAAAAAGAGCGACAAAAAAACACTATTTTCACATTCTGCTATAGAAAACATTCCCAAAAAAAAAAAAAATTAAAAAATCAAACTAACATTTTAGGCCAATTTGTTTTCTGCTACATATTTTTGGTAAAAAAAAAAAAAAAAAAAATCGCAATAAGCGTATTTTGATTGGTTTGCGCAAAAGTTATCGCGTCTACTAACGACGGGAAAGATGTCATTTTTTTTGTGATCATTCCAGAGAGAAAAACGGTCAGCTGTGTTTACAACAGCTGACCATTCTTTTCTCTCAGCGCGGAGCGATCGCGGGTGTCAGGCGGCAATCGGAGCCGCCTTCCCCGTGCATTGGCTTCTCCTCTGGCAGCGCGTGATCGCCCCCTAGCTGCCTGCGCGCGACCGACGTTTACCTATGGCGGTTCACGCAGGAGAGGCTGCCTGCCGCAGTATAACTGCGGCGGATGGTCGTAAAGTGGTTAATGGGAAGTATTTTTTGTGAGCTTTTTAGGCACTTTTTTTAACCGCTTGCCGACCGCCGCAAGTAAATTTACTGCGGCAGTCAGCCCCTGCCAGGCAGAGTGACGTTAATTAACGTCACTAGCCTGGGAGGGTCTGGGGAGCGAGCGTGCGCGCCCGCGGAGGCGCGCTCCTGCTCGGTCACGGACCCCCCCGCGCGTGTGACTGGCGGACCCGATGTCCGCCGGTCACTCGGCGATCGTCGGGGGAGAAAGTCAGGCGGCTTGTGTAAACAAGCCACCTGTCATTCTCCTCGGTGTAAAAACACTGATCAGACGGATCTACTATGTAGATCCGTTGATCAGTGTCCTTACACCTCAAGCCACAGCCAATCACAGTAGAAAGCACGCCCCTAGGGACACACACAGCCCCTCCCTCCCAAATAAAGTTAACCCCTTCACTACCAATGTATTTTTACAGTAACGGTGCATATATATATAGCACTGATTAGTGTAGAAATGTCACTGGTACCCCCAAAAGTGTCAAAAATGTCAGTCAAGGGTCCGATCTGTCCGCCGCAATGTCGCAGTACCGCAAAAAAAAAAAAAAAATCGCAGATCGCCGCCATTACGCCAAAATGACAAAAATCTTTCCCTTTGTTAGTAAACGCGATAACTTTTGCGCAAACCAATAAAAATACGCTTTTTGTGATTTTTTTTACCAAACATAGGTAGGATAAAACAAATTGGCCGAAAATGTTAAAAAATTTTGATTTTTACATTTTTTTTGGGGGAATTTCATATAAAAAAAATGTGAAAAATATTGTTATTTTTGCAAAATTGTCGCTCTTTTTTTGTTTATAGCGCAAAAAGTAAAAAGCGCACAGGTGATCAAATACCACCAAAAAAAAGCTCTGTTTGTGGGAAAAAAAGGACGTCAAATTCGTTTAGGTACAGCGTCGCACAATGGCGCAATTGTCCGTTAAAGTCACGCAGTGCCGAATCGCAAAAATACCCCCTGGTCGTTTAGCAGGAAAATCCTCCGGGGCTTAAGTGGTTAACACCAAAAAGCTTGAAAAACTCCCAAAAGGGGAAGTTCCACTTTAAGAGCTCACCCCCCCTCTCCTCTTGCACAATTGTCCCTTTTGAGGAGTGGGGGGGGGTGTTGTCAGGTACCCAATTTTGACAGGTACCTGCTTCCCACTTCCGTTCCGAGTGCCCTGGCACTTGGCAACATAAGCTCTCCTTCCTCCCTCCCCTGCAGTCTTCTGGGACTCTGACAGTTCCCAGAAGACTGCATCCACCATTCAAAATGCTCAGCGCGACTTAAGCATGCGCAGTGGGCACCCGGCTGTGAAGCCACAAGCTGTCACAGCCGGGTGCCCAAATTGAAAATGCCAGCGGCGCCCCCGAGGGAGGACAGAGGATGAAGACGGCTGGGCTGAGTGAACCGCTGGACCGTGGGACAGGTGAGTGGCTGTTTTTTTAAAGTCAGCAGCTACACTTTTTGTAGCTGCTGACTTATTTTTTGACAGGTGGCTGGAACTCCGCTTTAAGCTTTGATAAGAAAACCTGGAAGCGGATTGGTTTCTATGCAGAACTGTTCTATGCAGAACTGCACCAGATTTTGCACTTTTCAATTTTAGTAAATCAACCCCATTGAATCTAAGAAACCCTGCTTAAAGCTAATCTTAGCCCTGGTTCACACTGCTGCAACTTCTCATGCAACTTGCTGTAACATGCGACACAAAGTCACGACAGGTCAAAACACATTCATTTCAATGGGTGGAGTCTTAATTGCTGCGACTCAAAAAGGTTCCTGCACTACTTGTCTGCAGCTTTCTTGTGACGTGTGCCATAGACTGCAATGTTAAAATCACAAAGTCGCAAGGAAGAGGTTTCTTTGTCTTATCTCTGCGACTTCAGAGGGTTTAGTAAGTTCAATAAAATGTGTCACACTAGGATTTGCCAAGTCGCAAAACATCAAAGTCTCATACAAGTCGCAATAAACAGTTGCACTGGAAGCCGCTGGACTTTGGGATAGCAGCAGTGTGAACAGAGCCTTAACCACTTGCCGACTGCTGTACGACTATTTACGTCGGCAGTCAGCCCCTCACAGGCAGAGCGACGTAGGGCTACGTCACTAGCCTGTAAGGGTTTTGGGAGCGAGCGCACGCCGCCGGATGCGGTCACTGACCCCCCCCCGCGCGTGTGCCCGGCGGACCCGATGTCCGCCGGGCACTCGCGATCGTCCGTGACATCGGGAGAAAGGCAGGCGGCTAATGTAAACAAAGCCGCCTGTCAGTTCTCCCTGTGTAAGAATGGTGATCAAACGGTTCTACTATGTAGGACCGTTGATCACTGTTCTTACACACACAGCCACAGCCAATCACAGTTAGAAACACGCCCCTAGGGACACACTTAACCCCTCCTTCTCCAATACAGTTAACTCCTTCACTGCCAGTGTAATTTTTGCAGTAACAGTGCATATATATAGCACTGTTTACTGTAGTAATGTCACTGGTAACCCCAAAAGTGTCAAAAATGTCAGTCAAGGGTCCGATCTGTCCGCCCCAATGTCGCGGCCCCGCAAAAAAAAAAAAAAAAAAAAAAAAAAAAAAAAAAAATCGCAGATCGCCGCCATTACGCGTTAAAAAAAAAAAAAAAAACAACAAAAATGACAAAAATCTTTCCCTTAGTTAGTAAACGCAATAACTTGCGCAAACCAATCAAAATACGCTTTTTGTGATTTTTTTTTTACCAAACATATGGTAAAAAAAAAAAAGGCCTAAAATGTTAAAAAATTTTGATTTTTACATTGTTTTTTTGGGGAATTTCATATAAAAAATGTGAAAAATATTGTTATTTTTGCAAAATTGACGCTCTTTTTTTGTTTATAGCGCATGATCAAAAAAAAAAAAAAAAAAAAAAAATCGCACAGGTGATCAAATACCACCAAAAGAAAGCTCGGTTTGTGGGAAAAAAAGGACGCCCAATACCTTTAGGTACAGCGTCGCACGACCGCGCAATTGTCCATTAAAGTCACGCAGTGCCGAATCGCAAAATAGGCCCTGGTCAGGAAGGGGGTAAAATCTTCCGGGGCTTAAGTGGTTAAAGTGATTCGAAAAGGAAAAATAGATCTATATTTTTAAATAAACAGATTACACTTACCTGCTCTGTGTAATGGTTTTGCACAGAGCAACACCGATCCTCCCCTTCTCTGATCCCCTGCAGGCACTCCTGGCCCCCTCCTCCTGCTAAGTACCCCTTTAGCAAGTGGCTAGCTCACTCATGCGGGCTCACTCATGAGCCGATACAAAGTGCAGCTCGGCCCCGACCTCAGCTACCTTCCACTTGCTGTGATTAGCAGCTGCAGGAGCCAATGAAGAGAAAAAGGCAGAGGCTGGGGGTGGAGAGGGGGGGGGTGGGGGGGGGGGTTTCTGCACACAGGAGTTTTTTTACCTTACAGTAACTAAAGGCAAAACTTTTTTTTTTTTTTTTTTTTTTTTTTTTAGTTTTGGATGGAGTAGAGAGGAATTAGAACACGTTTCAGGTTTTATTGCAGTCTATTATTCACTCTCTCTATTTAGCCTGTTTACCGTTCTCATTGAAAGTAAAAGTAAATCCCAAAATTTTGGGTTGTCCACAGAAAAGTAATAGAGGGAAAATCTTCCAATGGGGACAGTAGTTCTGGTGACCTGGGGGATGGCCAAAAAAAAAAAAAAATCTGACAGCGGTTAACCCTCCCTTATTCTATCCAAAATGAAAAAAAAAAAAAAATGTGCCTATAGTTCTGCTTTAATGTATAGAATACATTAGGATAAAAGACATTAGAACCACTTTAATATGGTTGCTGTTTTACCTACCATAGGATTTGTGTTTCTGTCCATCAAATCCTGAGATTTACACAGTCCTGCCAGAAAGCACAGCCAGACCAGTGACATGACTTCCTGCTACTGTAATTAAGCAAAAAACCGAACTTATCTTTTTGTCCTTTGGCCTGTGACATGGCCTATGTTGTTTCAGGGAACTCTGACGTCCTGGCAGGGATTCTGCAAGTGCCATTGGAAGCCCTGGCATGTATTCTGAGAGTGCCATTGGAAGCCCTGGCATGGATTCTGAGAGTGCCATTGGAAGCCCTGGCATGGATTCTGAGAGTGCCATTGGAAGCCCTGGCATGTATTCTGAGAGTGCCATTGGAAGCCCTGGCATGGATTCTGAGAGTGCCATTGGAAGCCCTGGCATGTATTCTGAGAGTGCCATTGGAAGCCCTGGCATGTATTCTGAGAGTGCCATTGGAAGCCCTGGCATGGATTCTGAGAGTGCCATTGGAAGCCCTGGCATGGATTCTGAGAGTGCCATTGGAAGCCCTGGCATGGATTCTGAGAGTGCCATTGGAAGCCCTGGCATGTATTCTGAGAGTGCCATTGGAAGCCCTGGCATGTATTCTGAGAGTGCCATTGGAAGCCCTGGCATGTATTCTGAGAGTGCCATTGGAAGCCCTGGCATGGATTCTAAAAGTGCCATTGGAAGCCCTGGCATGTATTCTGAGAGTGCCATTGGAAGCCCTGGCATGGATTCTAAAAGTGCCATTGGAAGCCCTGGCATGGATTCTGAGAGTGCCATTGGAAGCCCTGGCATGGATTCTGAGAGTGCCATTGGAAGCCCTGGCATGGATTCTGAGAGTGCCATTGGAAGCCCTGGCATGGATTCTGAGAGTGCCATTTGAAGTCCTGCCATGGATTCTGACAGTATCATTGGAAGTCCTGGCAGGGAGTCTTGGAGTACCATTGGAAGTCCTGACATGTATTCCACGAGTACCATTGGAAGTTCTGGCATGGATTCATTGAGTATCACTGGAAATCCTGGCAGAGATTCTGTGAGTACCATTGGAAGTCCAACTATGAATTCTGGGAGTTCCAAGACTATAGACCCCCCCCCCCCCAACTTCCACTTCCTTACAGACAACCTCCAAATGCATGGACATGGCTTACAGATTCTCAAGAACTTTCTTCTGTGCCAAATCCCTTCCACTTACTGTAGGCATCTGGCGACTCATCAAGAATCCATAACCGTTTCAAACCCAAACTCCTCTGTATTATCCACAAGAAATGGAGCCAGCAAAGGAACAGATCTGCCAGGAGATGCGTCCGAGGTTACAGATTTCCGACAAGTAGTGAGAAAATACCAGATGAACCTCCAGCGAATCTGGACTAAATCTAAAACTGCTACAGGACTGATGATTTTTTGGAAATGGCCTGCAGAACTGGAAATTATACAATGAATTTAAGATCTAGCTTCTTAAGAGAATCGTATCTTTAAGTTAGAAGTGGAGGGCCGTAAAGGGTCCCCAGAACTAATGTCTTTTTTCTTGTCAGCTTCTGTCTGAGCTTTAGACTGGACTTGGCAATATCCAGTGTATCCTTGGTGTATCTGAAATCTTTCTAGATTCAAGACCAGAAATGCAGGATGTTCTTGAACTTTGGGCACAGCAGACTCAGAAGACCAGTTTGGCAGGGCAGTGAGTTGGTTCTCATAATTGAAAAAGAAAGGTGATTGAAAGTGGCTGCATGCAAATCTTTGTTAAAAGTGAATTCAGCCATTATGAGGCCCAGTTGTCCGGTGTAGTGGAGGCAAAGCATCTAATGGCACTTTTCCACTGCAAGTACCGGCTTGGCTCTACTCGGCCCTGCTTGGCCCGGTTTGCTTTTCCACTGCTGGTACCGCATGGTACGGTGTTGGAACAGTTCGGTACGGTACGGTATGGTTTGCTTTTCCACTAAAGTAGTACTAAAGTTAAGTGGGTGGGATAACGGTGGCTACTGACCAATCAGTGGCTAGTAGTGACTGCATGCAAAGGATTGTGGGATATAGTACCGGGTATGGTACCTCTTGGAACCACAATTGAGGTGGTACTGTTTTTGAGAGCTGTACCATTCAGTTCCATGCAGTGGAAAAGCGCCGCCGTACCGTACCGAACCGTTCCTACGCCATACAATGCGGTACCAGCAGTGGGAAAAGCACAAAAGCGAGCCAAACCGTTCGGTTTCATGCAGTGGAAAAGCGCCATAAGGTAATATTCTATATTTTTTTCCTGGTTCTCTTAGTCTGTCCATTAGTTTGTAGGTGGTAGCCAGAGGACAGGGAAGAATGGAACTTCAGCTTTTTGTACAGCTCTTGTCAGAATCTTAATGTAAACTAAGTGAACCTGTTGAATACGATATCATCTGGAACACCATGAAGCCTCACCACTTCTCTAATAAAAATATCCACTGTGGCTGAAGCCGAAGGAGTACCCTCCATTAAAGCGGAGTTTCAGCCCCAAAATCATGCCTGCCGATATTATGGCATCTGCTTCCTTATCCTTTCCTGAGCCCGAATTGGATATTCCCGGCATTTTTATTTTTTTACTTACCTTTTTAGAGAGGATAATATACTCACCTTAACATCCACTTCCTCCTTCCTCGGCCGCTGCCCGCGCCGTCACTTCCTGTCCAGCAATGCGTCCTGGGAGCTCTTACTCGTGGCTCCCAGGATGCAATGGGCGGTGACGAAGGCGGCCGTCCGCTCCTCTCATTGCGTGATTTCCAAACAGGAAATGACGCGATGTTAGGTGGAACACATTACTCCACAGTACATAGTACTGGGCATGCGCGAGATTTCGCGCTGGATTCACCGGCCTCCGCCCACAACAACCAGGAACCAGGGCAGGCATTTCCCCACATCGGACTCGGCGATCCAGGACAAAGATGGCGGCGCTCACAAGAATTTTTATAAAGTAAGATTTTATGCTTGCAAACATATTATTACAATGTATGAAACAGGAATAGCGGATGTATAGAGGTCTAAGGGTCACTGTTTGGGGGATATTAAAAAAAAAAAATTGATTCTGTGGCTGGAACTCTGCTTTAAGAGAAAATTAGCCATTTTGGTAAAGCAGTCCACCACACCTAAAATGGAATTGCACCTTTTACAGAGTGGAAGCTTAATAGTGACATCCATTTCCAGCATACTCCAAGGGTGGGATGGAATAGGCAAGGGCCTGAGGAGCCCCATGGCTTGGTTCTGTAGCACTTAACACAAGCACAGGTGGTACAGAATGAGAAAAAGGCTCTACAACCCTGACAAGCTCAAGTCCAAGAAGGTTCGTTGTAGTAAGTTTTATGTTTTGGCAACGCCAAAGTGCCCAGCAGCTGAAGATTATGGCAAGCACTAAGGAAAATTGACCAAAGGTCTGTGGGGACAAAAATCTTCCGTTCATGTAGAAGAAAGTCAGTGTTGACGGACCAAATTAAGGGAAGCTCTGTAAGTTCAGGAAGTTTTTTTCCATTTGAGATAACAGACTTGGTAGCATAATAAGGAAATTCTTATCTGAAAGTACTGTATCAGGTGGAACGGGAACAGCGTAATTGGGAAACATTCACAACAAGGCATTGAGCCTGAAAATCTTGGACCCAGGTTGGGAAGTGAGGTGGAAATCAAATCTGGAGAAAAAACAAAGTCTGGTATGGCCCAAGGAGCTTAAATTGATCAAGGAGTTAGAATGAGGATTGGGTTCTCTGGCACTTCTCTAAGGCCACCTGGATTGCCAACCACTCCCTGTCCATGTAGTAATTCTTCTCAACCAAACTCATCTTCCAAAAGAAGAAAATCGACAAGGCTTAGGAAACCCTTAGTACCAGAGGGTTGGGAATACATCAACTGTATTTCAGAAGCATGTACTTCCAGGACAAAACACAGAACAGGGTTTGGGTGTTTCATGATGAACACAGTGGTAAATAGCATCTTCAGCTTGTCAAAAGCATACTGGGCTTCAGGTGGTTAGGAGAAGATTGTGTATGAGCTGATAAGGGGCATTAGAGAAAACGACAATGACTGAAATGTTTTGGATGAATTTACAATAAAAGTTTATAAACCCTAGGAAACGCTGGACTCCTTTCTTGTCGATGAAGGCCAGCCACTCTAGTACCACTGAGACTTTTATGGGGTCCATTGCAGGATTGAGCATTGAGTTTTCCCAAGGGGCCACATGAGAAACTGGGACTGTTGTAAAAGGAAAAATTAATTTCTGCTCAGTATTAATTCTGGACCTGGAAAGCGGTTCACATACTATAGCCGTGATGCTTTGTTTTAATTCGGGGTGCAGAGTTTAACAAGTGGCACCACTGGTCAAACTTACCCACTGAGTTAAAAAAGGCAACACCACAACCACTAGCGATTGCAGTGCGGCATTATAGGGCTAAATCAGGCAGTGAGAGGGAGCTATAACACCTCTTTACAGCCTGTCAAATTCCCTCTTAAAAGCATTGTGGCTGGAAGGAGAGAGCCTCAGTGAGGAAGCTGACAGGCTCAAAGAGGCATGCTGATAGTAGAGGCATTGAGGGCCAAATAGGGACAGCCAAGGGCTGGATGTGGCCGTGGGGCCACAATTTGCCTAGGTCTTGTCCATGGCAATACCCTTGGTGGAACTATTAAGACCCAGGAACTGGATTGTCATCCTTTAAAAACTTGCACTTCTTGGATTTGACATACAGGTGTTGGGTACCAAGGTGGCCCAGAACTGTTCGCACAGGATTCTGATGTTCTTCCAATGAGGAAGAGAAATTAAAGAATGTGGTCTAGATAGGTGACCATGAAATCCCTTAAGATGTTATTGAAAGCCCAAATGACATGATGAGGTACTCAAAATACCCGATTCTAGTACTGAAAGTGGTCTTCCACTCGTCTACCTCTTCAATACTGATTAAATTATAAGCCACGCAAAAGGTCCAACATGGTAAAGATCTTGGCAGACCAAAGGTTCTGGAAGAGCTCAGGAACTAACTGACTTGAAGCATCTAAAGCTACTTCATGGTAATCTTATTCAGGGCTTGGCAATATATGCATGGCCGCCATAGGATGTCATGCTTTTCCTTGACAAAAAAAAAAAAAAAAGTAAAAAAAAGAAGAAGGATACTGGTTTTTGCTGGGCATGATCAAATACAAATCCCTTCTTCAATTCTCCTTGAGTGTTACTTGCTGAAACTCAGATAGATCCAACCAAATTGGATCACTGCACTGGGAGGGAGCATGTTGGCCCCTTTCATATGTAAGACATTGAGGAATTAGTATGTCTGGAGGGAGGCCCTCTATCTTTACAGGGTCCATACAAAAGGAGTCTTCCTTGTTGGACAAGCAAAACTGACATCAATAGTCCGAATAGAAAACAACCCCTGCTGGTGACCAGATGATACAGGGATTAGGAGTCTGCAAGCAGGATATTCCCAGAATGAGAAGGAACAGGGATAAAGGTATCTAATCAAAGCAAAGGTACTCCTCGTGATCTAGACAAACCAATTTAGAGGGGATGGGTTTCTTGTTTACTGAGCCCAGTTTTATTGGCTGAACCATTGGCTAACCAGATGGGCAGCGCATTATTCACATTAATGAGTGTAACGAAAGAATGTCACCAGCACACCAAGGATCTCCAGAACGGGTCCAAAGTTTTATTCAGCTATTACATTTTTGTAACTGAAGCAAGATTTCGGAGCCTCGCTGGACCCCTTCATCGGGAATGTGACCAACCAAGAATGAATGAAGGTACAACCAAAAAGAAAGCAAATGTGCCCGAATCAAAAATAGCTTTGAATTCAGCAGTCTTTTTGGGCCCCTGCAGAGACAGAGATAATGAAATAAGAGTGGGAAAAGATAATGGAACTAGGAGATGATGGTCACTTTTTTATCGGTTGGCCTAACAGGACAATTCAAGAGGAAATGACCCAATGAGCCACAGTAGAGGAAGAAATTGGCTTGTTGGAGCCTCGGGTGCTCCTCAGGAGTCAGGGCTGATCGAGGAATGCCCAGCTGTAATGGTTCAAGAATACCAATGGGTTATGGAGGTGTAGGGATCATTGTAAGCAGAAGATTCTGGAGGAACAGTAATATCCCATCTTGTTTTCACTCCCTGTGATCTATCTGGGTAGCTAGCATAGTCCGCTCACTTACTGGGTTCAGAATTCACAAGTCAGGTATTGCTTTAACTGCTCAGAAAGTCCTAGGGACAACAATTGCTACAGCACAGTATCACTCCATTCGGTGTCTATACTCTACCTGTGAAAATCATAAATATACTGTTCGACAAGCCTCCAGACAAGGCAAAGGTTAAGCAGAGCAGACTCCACAAGATGTTCGATAGGGCTCGTCACAGGTCCGCAAATGCATGAAACAGTTCAGAGATGCTGTCCAAAATTTTAATTCCATGTTCCATGAGGTGTATCACCCAGGCTTTAGGCTCTTCCTGATTTAGGGATACAATGGTGCCTACTCTTATCAGCAAAACTCTAAGGTCGTAGAGAGAAATACAGGTAACAAGCACTCCTAAACAACTTGTATTGACTGCAATCTCCTGAAACTTAATCTGGCAGGGGCACCTTGGGTTTAATGGGAGGACCCACAGAAAATACAGACAGACCAGACAGAAATTGGATGGGAGTCTCTAATTTGTAGTTACCTCTTTGGACTACTTTGACTAAAATCTTGAGTTTAGAGATCTGCTTGCAAAACTCATCAAGCATGGAATGGTCTTTATCAGCCAGAAGCATTGCTGTTTGTAACGGTTATGGTGTGCCCTGGTAGGGGATGTGGGCTCATACACAGTTGGTTTTCATCAGATCTTCAGAAGGTGGAGATGGGTTGGAGACCCTAGTGACCCAGGTTTACTTTGCTGCAAACTATCACCAGGTCATGGCCCTCAGAATTTATTGACCAAGGAGAATAGCAGGAACAGAATGGCTGCAGTGTGGGCACTGTACATTAGGTAGCAGGCTGGAAAATAATCAGGTCCAGGCAGGGGTCAAGGCAGGCAGTAAGTAAGAGAGTTATAAGGTCCAAGCAAGAATCTTGACAGGCAGCAAACGAGAGTGAAGACAGGTCAATTTGAGTAGGTAATGGTCAGGCATATACTGTATTTTCTGGCGTATAAGACTACTTTTGAACCTCAAAAAAATCCCCCATAAACGGGGGGTCGTTTTATACGCCGAGTATAATATCTCCAAGGTAACCTAAGTATAAGTATTACCAGTAGATGTAATCTCTCAAGACGCGGGCTGTGCGGGAATCCTGTACCGGTATACCGTATGTACCGTAGCTCAGGCTACATACAGTGTACCGCACTGAGCCAATCAGGGAGTGCGATGTATTCTATTATTGAATGCAAAGCCTGCTCGGATTGGCGGAGTAACATCAGCCCTCCTCTCTGACTCTGCCAATCCGAGCAGGCTTTGCATTCAATAATAGAATACATCGCTCACTGTGATTGGCTCAGCGCGGTATACTGTATGTAGCCAAAGCTACGGTACATACGGTATACCGGTAAAGGATTCCCACACAGCCAGCGTCTTGAGATTACATCTACTGGTAATACTTAGGGTACCTTGGAGATATTATGAGAGATTACATGTATTTCAGTACTTGCGGTACCTTGGAGATCTATGAGAAATCTGATGTTTTTCAATGGTGTTGCCTTGCTTCGGAAGGGGGGTAGTCTTATACCGCGAGTATAGCCCAAAACCTATGTTTTAACTTGAAAATTAGGGGGGTCGTCTTATACACCCAGTCGTCTTATACGCCGGAAAATACGGTAACTTTTTTGCACAAGGGTATTTGACCATAAAATATAGTACTAGCCACTTCAAAATCAAAAGCTTAAATACCCCTTTGGTCAGACAACACACCTAGCGTCGTTTCATGGATCTCTGACGAGATTCTATGAGTACCGTTGGAAGTCCTGGTGGGAATTCTGTGAGTACCACTGGACCCTCACTGTAGTATTTCTAAGAAAACAACTGGAAATGCCTATGTCCTGTTCCATTTAAACTGCTCTCAAAAAACAAAAATAAAACAGTGGGTCAGTAACGCAGGGGTTTATCCCTACAGAACATACAAGTGAGTAGGAGAAACCACAGCATGCAGTGAAGAAAACCGCTATTCTACCCATCTGCATGATCAAATATATACAGCAGCTAGGGAGCAGCAAAGAGGTGGAATTTCTAGTTCTAGTGGCCAATGCTGACAGGGCCACTTTAAGTGCAACAACAAGGCCATACTCTTATAAAAAGGAGTGGAAGGTGTCAAATGTTCAGTTAATTCAGAAAGACCATACTGTGGCAGTGCTGCTGTTTTACAAAACCAGAATAGCTGATCAGCAGAGGTGCGAAATGGGCGGCCATTACTGGGGGGGGGTTGCTCACTTCCTTGTCCACACTAGAACACTTTGTACACATTTCTCGTCACATAAATATTAGACATTCTTGAACATAAAGGGATTTCTGTCCAGGTTCCATATATGGAAATGTAGGCAATTTATTTTAAACACAATCAGTTGAGGGACTGCACATTGCAGGAGCGAGACATAAAAATAGGCATTATACTCCATTTCATGTGTATTGACGTCCTATGGCTCATCCATGCTCTGAAGTTGAAAAGAGAGGTTGATGCACGTGTTCTATATTTGCACGGCTGTGCAGTTGTAACACAGTGAGAAAGATCGCATTCTTCTTATGGTGTACATTTTTATTACCATGGCAACTGCTGAATCTGTACCCTGCTGCTCCTAACCTAATGCTCCTCTCATAAGTGCAGGAAAATGGTCTCAAGGTCAAGGAAAACAATGGGTTCAATGCAAGTGCTGATTTAGGGAAAAGAATTGATCAGAGGTCACAAAAAAAAAAAAAAAAAAGTCTTAGTATGGAGCGTTTAGCATCCATGACTTTAATAATCAATGTACAGAAGGCAAAACAACTTTTCTATGGACCATTGCAAAGAGATGTCAACCCATTTACAGCTTTATGACAATTACACTGAACTCCATGTACAACGTACCTTGAAGAAAATGTCAACACCCCCCCACGGAGGACTGTATTAAAACTATTATTAAATATTACGGAAAAATATATATATATATTAGAGGGCTCCTAAAGTAAAAGAAAAAAAAAAAAAGTGCCCATTGCATTTTAATACCAGATTTTCATTATTTACAACAATGACCCGATCTTGTTTAGGTTGCTCTGGCCCTGGATCTCAGCAATGTATACAGAATAGTCATTATACAGGGAAATACGTCATTTATGCTGAATGCTACAAAATGCAAGTAATTGGAACCGGTCTCTTTGTGAAGATTACCCATTTAAGCTCCAGACAGTTTTAACCCCTTCATGACCAGGCCATTTTCTGCTATTCGGCACTGCGCTACTATAATTGGCATTTGCGCGGTCATGCAACACTGTACCCAAATTAAATTTATATACTTTTTCACACAAATAGTGAAATTTCATCGCTACTGGAATTTTTTAATATACATATAAAATGAAAAAAGACTGACAATTTTCAAAAATCAAACAACATTTTTTACTTCTATAAAAGCTAATTAACCACTTGCCGACCAGTCACGACCGGCAAAGCCGACCGGCAAGGTGGTTGCCGACCGGCAAAGTGGTTCGTTATCGTCCAGCGACGTAGGCGGCGCGCTCCCGCTGTTTTCATTCACAGCGGGAGTCGGGCCAGGGGAGGAGCGACGGCAATCGCCGCCGCTCTTCCCCGATCGTCGTGGAATCTAGTTTGGAGATCCACCCGCTTGTGTAAACAGAGCGGGCGGATCTCCTAAGTGACAGGGAGTGACAGATTGCAGGGTTCAGCATAGCTGAACATGTGATCTGTCCCTGACTCACTCAGTCACCTCCCCCCCCCCCCCACACGTCAGTAAGCACCAGGCATATATTAACCCCTCCCTCTCCAATAAAATGAACCCCTTCACTGCCAGTGTCATTTTTACAGTAACAGTGCATATGTATAGCACTGATTACTGCAGTAATGTCACTGGTACCCCCAAAAGTGTCAAAAATGTCAGTCAAGGGTCCGATCTGTCCGCCACAATGTCGCAGTCCCGCAAAAAACAAAAAAAAGTCGCAGATCGCCGCCATTACTCGTTAAAAAAAAACACCAAAAATGACAGAAATCTTTCCCTTAGTTAGTAAACGCAATAACTTTTGCGCAAACCAATCAAAATACGCTTATTGTGATTTTTTTTACCAAACCTAGGTAGCAGAAAACAAATTGGCCAAAAATTTAAACAAATTTTGATTTTTACATTTTTTTGGGGGGGAATTTCATACAAAAAATGTTAAAAATATTGTTATTTTTTCAAAATAAACGCTCTTTTTTGTTTATAGCACAAAAAGTAAAAATCGCACAGGTGATCAAATACCACCAAAAGAAAGCTCTGTTTGTGGGGAAAAAAAAGGACGTAAATTTCGTTTGGGTACGGCATTGCACGGCCGTGCAATTGTCAGTTAAAGTCGCACAGCGCCGAATTGCAAAAAGTGGCCTGGACGGAAGACAGCAAAATCCTCCGGTGGTAAAGTGGTTAATAAAAAGCATTTTTAAAAAAAATCTAAATTTCCTCATAAACCGAGGCCAAAATTAAATCTGCTACTGCTTTATTTTATTTGGGTGGAGTGAAAGTTATAGTCTACAAACGATTTATATATATATCTCAAGTCCATATCAGTATAGATATCCAGAATAATATTTCTAATGACTGAGATCTGATGTGTTTTCAAAGTGTTCCTTTAATTTTTTTGAGCAGTGTGTAATTATATATATACACACACAGCTCAAAAAAGTTAGAAAGAACACTTTGAAAACACATCAGATCTCAATCATTAGAAATATTATTCTGGATATCTATACTGATATGGACTGGGTAATGTGTTAGGAACAAAGGAAAGCCACATCGTTTGATGGAAATGAAATGATCACCCTACAGAGGGCTGAATTCAAAGACACCCCAAGAAATCAAAGTGGAAAAATTATGCAGCAGGCGAGTCCATTCTGCTGAAATTTCATTGCAGCAACTCAAAATGGTACTCAGTAGATTGTATGGCCCCCACGTGCTTGTATGCATGGCTGACAACATCAGGGCATGCTCCTAATGAGATGACGGATGGTGTCCTGGGGTATTTCCTCCTAGAACTAAACCAGGGCATCACTGAGCTCCTGAACAGACTGAGGTGCAATCCGGTGGCGTCCGATGGACCAAAACATAATGTCCCAGAGGTGTTCTATTGGATTTAGATAAGGCCATTCAATAGTATCAATGCCTTCATCCTCCAGGAACTGGCTGCATACTCTCGCCAAATGAGGCCAGGCATTGTCGTGCACCAGGAGGAATTCAGGACCCACTGCACCAGTCTAGGGTCTGACAATGGGTCCAAAGATTTCCAAAGATTTCATCCCAATACCTAATGGCAATCAGGGTGCCATTGACTAGACTGTAGAGGTCTGTGCTTCCCTCCATGGATATGCCACCCCAGATCATCACTGACCCACCACCAAACCAGTCATACTGAACAATGTTACAGGCAGCATAACGTTCTCCATGGCTTCTTCAGACCCTTTCATGGTCTGTCACACTATATATATATATATATATAGTGAAAAGGCCTGGCTTACAGTCTCCGCCCTATATCATCCCAAAGGTGTTCTATCGGGTTGAGGTCAGGCCAGTCAAGTTCCTCCACCCCACATCAGCATGTGCACAAGGGACGTGTATACGTGTTGCTGAGGGGCAGGGAATGCCTTGACAGCTTAAGATTGACGGCCCGCTGTGACACCCTCCTGGCAGGATAGTTTAGGTGGGTTCAGACTAGTATCCGGACATGCCTGAGCTCATCCCGAAACACAACTAAGGGAATGCAAGTATAAAATTGGGTTTAAACAATGTAAAAACCTCCCACAAAAGGCATTTTTAACCAGGTACAGGCAGAGATCCCAATGTGATAATGCAGGGCTTGACAAATTTGCTTTGAATCTAGGAGCCAGTTTTTTTTATTTTTTTTAACTAAAAGCTTTTTTTGCTATACGGGGCTGTGCTAATTTAACTGGTAATTGCGGACATGCAATACTGTATGCAAACAAAATTTATATCTTTTTTTTCACACAAATAGAGCTTTATTTTTTTTTTTTTGCGCTATAAATAAAAAAAAATAAAAAAAAAATAATAATTTTGAAAAACAACAATATTTTTTACTTTTTGCTATAAGGCTGCATTCACATGTCAGCGTATGATCGCGGGCAGAACCGCCGCGGTTCCGCCCGCGATTCAGAGATTTATTGCAAATCGCGGGACGCCTAGCGTTGCCCGTTGATTTGCAATAGCCCCCCAAACGCTGAGCGATGTTGCCGTGATTTACGCCCGCCGAATCGCGGCAACATCGCGCAAACAAAATCGCGGGACGCAATACGCTCCAAAGAAGCTCTTGTACTTTTTTGGAGCGTATTGCGTCCCGCGATTTTGTTTGCGCGATGTTGCCGCGATTCGGCGGGCGTAAATCGCGGCAACATCACTTGGCGTTTGGGGGGCTATTGCAAATCAACGGGCAACGCTAGGCGTCCCGCGATTTGCAATAAATCTCCGAATCGCGGGCGGAACCGCGGCGGTTCTGCCCGCGATCATACGCTGACATGTGAATGCAGCCTAAAACATATCTAATCAAAACAATTAAAACAATAACATTTCTTCATGAATTTAGGCCAAAATGTTCTCTGCTACATGTCTTTGGTAACAAAATCCCAATTAGGTTAATTGGTTTGCGTCAAAATTATAGTGCTACAAATGAAGGTGTGCATATATACTAGAATTTTTTTTTTTTGTTTTTATAGTAGTAATGGCGGCAATCATGGACCTATAGCAGGACTGAGATAGTACGGCGGGCATTCAGACACTGGCTAACTGACAATGATATCACCATTGACACGAATACAGTGATTAGTGCTAATAAAATGCACTGTCAGTGTACTAATGATACTGGGTAGGAAGGGGTTAACATCTGGGGCAAATAAAGGGTTAACTGTGTACCCTATGGAGTGTAATGTAACTGCACAGTTTTACTAAGGGATGTGCCATTTTTTGTCTCCCTGCATCCCCACTGTCAGTAAAGAAATCTGTGTTGTTTACAACACCGATCTCTCTCCGGTCACTCGTTCTGACGATCAGCAGGTCCCGGCCATGAATCATTGGACAGGACCCGGTGATCGGCATGTCATGGAGCCAGTGAGACTGCAGCCGGATGGAAGCGCATGCCCCGTACCCGGAAATGCAGAGTCACGAATCGCTCACGCCTGGTGCCAACATTGAATGGTCTGACACAAGCCCAGGCGCCAGGATGCAATTTCTAGTCGTCATGGTGACCTGGTGCCTTGGATTTGTTGAGCCCTGTATAACGTGCAAAGTCAGGGATTACCTTAAACACACACTGTACTCCGGGGAGAATCTACTTCTGTATTGGAGCCAGGTGTGCTGGTCATCTTCTGTCTTCTCTGTTATTGGAGTTACTGAGAAAAGCTGGAAAGAATTGAACCTTCTAACAGATACTTTCTGGAGGTTTTCTTCATCTACGCGTCTCCTTCTTAGTGCCTGGATAAAAGAGGGAAAAATGGATGTAATAAACAAAAGGTCTTTTATCAAAATATATTTATTATTTAGAGGTTTAGAGCCGGTTCACACTGAGGCGACACGAATTCGGGGGGCGACCTGTGAAGTCGCGTGCACCGCGACTTCAGCGCGACCTGCAGGGACTTCACATAATGGAAGTCTATGCAGGTCGCTCTGAGTTCGCCCCAAAGTAGTACAGGACCCTTTTTCTAAGTCAGGGCGACTTGTGTCGCTCCAATTAGAACGGGTCCTGTACTATTCAATGGACCGCGACCTACCGCGACTTGTCAGGCTGACAAGTCGCCTGACAAGTCGCGGCAGTGTGAATGGGCTCTTAAATTCAAGGAAAATGCAAGGTGGTCAATCCCTATATATCTGGATTCCTAAACTTCTCATATATAAAATGCTGAGATCAACATCGGTTACATGGTATATAAATACAAGAAAAAGAACAAAAAAAAAAAAAAAAAAGGGGGAGAGGAGAGCATGGTCAAATGTATTTAGGCTATTATTTAAAGTGAATGTAAAGTCTCTTTTCTCGTTTTTAAATAAAAAACACATTATACTTCCCTCCTCTGTGCGGTGGTTTTGTACAGAGCAGCCCGAATCCTCCTCTGGGGGCACCCGAGCTGAGCTGCACCTCCGTGTGTCCAATCAGACACGGAGCTGCTGCTCGGCCCCGCCCCTCTCTCTAATGATTGGCTTACTGACTTTGATTGACAGCAGTGCAAGCCAAGGGCACCGCGGTTGTATCTCAGCCAATCAGAAGAGAGAGTCCCAGGACGGCCGAGGGGATCATGGACATCGCTGGACAGAGATGGGGCTCAGGTAAGTATTAGGGGGTGCTCGGGGGGCTGCCATTCACAGAAGGCTTTTTATCTTAATGTATAGAATACATTAAGATAAAAAAAACCTTCTGACTTTACAACTCATTTAAGGCCATTTTCTTATTTTGGTTAAATGTTGTTAGGCGATAATTTAGGCTACAGTATATTCAGTTTGATGTTATTAGGCTATTGTTTTAGGCTATTTTTGAAGAAATGTTGTTAGGCTATTTTTTCTTCTGGTCGATTGTGGTTAGGCTATTGTTTTAGGCTATTTTCTCTTCTTGTTAAGGCTCCATGTACACGGGACGCTGGAAATGGACGTTTAGGAGCAGTTGGGCGTTTTTTTCAGAAGCCCCTGAACCCATCTATATTTTATCTTATCTGTCCATGTACATCAGGTCGTTTACAGTCATTTGCAGGCAGTTGAGTTCAGGGACTGTTTTTAGAACGCAATTATTTGCGTTCGAACGTGTGTTTCCCGGTGTTTCAAACGCACAAACGCGTCTGAACGCGATGACCCTCGTTTAGCGTTCGCGTTTTTCCATTTTAAAGGGGAATAATTTTTTTGACCTCTAGGAACGCTTCTAAACGCAAACGCCCGCAAACGCTGCTAAACGCCCGCTAAACGCGGGTACAAACGTGACCGAACGGACGTTTCAAACGTCCTAAAAATTCCAGCATTCAAAAGGGACTTTTAACAACGTCCCGTGTACATGGAGCCTTAATGTTGTTAAGCGATTGTTTTATGCTATTTTCTCTTCTGGTTGTGTGTGGTTAAGCTATTGTTTTAGGCTATTTTCTCTTCTCGTTAAATGTTGTTAGGCTATTGTTTCAACAAGAAAATAAATTGGCCTGAATGTTCTTAGGCAATTGTTTTAGGCTATTTTCTCTTCTGGTTAAATGTTGTTAGGCTATTGTTTTAGGCTATTTTCTCTTCTGGTTGTATGTTGTTAGGCTATTGTTTTAGGCTATTTTCTCTTCTCATTAAATGTTGTTAGGCTATTGTTTCAACAAGAAAATAAATTGGCCTGAATGTTCTTAGGCAATTGTTTTAGGCTATTTTCTCTTCTGGTTGTATGTGGTTAAGCTATTGTTTTAGGCTATTTTCTTTTCTGGTTGAATGTTGTTAGTCTATTGTTTCAACCAGAAAATAAATTGGCCTGAATGTTCTCGGGCAATTGTTTTAGGCTATTTTCTCTTCTGGTCGAATGTTCTTAGGCTATTGTTTTGGGCTATTTTTGGAGAAAATGTTTTTAGGCTGTTGCTTAGGTTATTTTATTTTCTGGTCAAAGGTTGTTAAGCTTTCCTATAACAGGAAGTTAGCCCCATTGGGTTTACAATAAAGGTAAATGAAAAAAATAAAAATAAATAAAAAAGTTCAAAAATTAAAAATTGTAACAAATAAAAAAAAAAAAAAAAAAAAGTAAAAGCACCCCCATTGCTCTACATATACATACAAATACGTACTGACGGCTCGTACCTGTGTGTAAACAACAGCTGCACCACACATTTGAGGGTCCTGAGTGGCTTCCCTGCTGCCTAGTGAATATGGGAGATCACTCCCATTCAGGAGCACCATTCGGAGAACACTTTGCATTCTCTTACCGGTTGCAGAAGTGGAGGAATCCTCCTTACTATCTGAGGATTAAGGGCGCGTGGTTGCAGACCCAGCAGGGTGACTCACTTTCACAAGGGCCGAACCAGATTCAGGATCTGATGGGGGGAGGGGAAGGCGGGGGGTGCTTTTTGCTAGCCTGTCGCCCAAAAGCCACCTCCACCCGGGACACCAAGAGCTCCAGGACCGCTGTCAGTGCATCGATGGATGGATGGGACCCGGAGGGCCCCGCAGCCTCAGAGAGTGGATCAGGTGGGGAGATGTGCTCCAAAGACTCGATGAGTCGCCAGGGGTACCCCACAAAAAAAAGGAGTAAAACACTGCTAAGGGACCACCCCCACCACTCTGGCAGCCCACCCGGTTGCCAGCCACAGAGCATCAATCGATCCTCAGTAGAGAGGGAGAGGACCCCTCCAGACTCACCACCCAGCAGAAACCAGGCACCACAGCTACCAGGAGAATCTGCACTGCATGAATGGCGATCAGGAATTGAAAAGATCCAGGAGTCAGCACCAGGGGATGAGGAGGGGCTCCCACTGCCAAAATAGCCACCCAGAGGGCTCCACTGTCATGGCCGCCGCTATTTTCAATCGTAAACCACCAAAAAATGGCTGCCGGACTACACAAACATGGCCGCCATGCATTAAGCACTGCAAGGGTAATTGCTTATTTTGTCTGGGTGAGAGGAGAAACAGTTTTACTTACCTGATGCTCCGCTCTACCGTGGTCAGTTCTCTAGCTATGCTGGGAACTCCGGGTGCTCTCCTCCAATGATCAGAGTTGTCCTGACACCCCCCCTCCTGCCACTCCCTGGGAAGATTAGTGTGCTTTTGCTTCTCCTGAGGGTGGATTTAATTTAACCACTTCAATACCGGGCACCTTCACCCCCTTCCTGCCCAGGCCAATTTTCAGCTTTTAGCACTGTTGCATTTTGAATGACAATTTCGCAATTATGCAACACTGCACCTAAACCAAATGTATGTCATTTTTTTCCCCAGAAATAGAGCTTTCTTTTGGTGGTATTTGATCACCGCATGGTTTTCTCTTTTTTGCTAAACAAATAAAAAAAGCCTGAAAGTTTGAAAAAAAAAAAAAAAAGTTTTTTTTGTTTATGTTACACAATTTTGTAAATAGATATGTTTTTTCCTGCACTGATGAGCACTGATGAGGCCGCACTGACAGGCACTGATGAGGCACTGATGGGGTGGCACTGATGGGCAGCACTGATGGGCACTGATAGGTAGCACTGATATGCAGCATTGGTGGGCACTGATAGGCGGCACTGATGGGGAGGGCACTGGCGGCTCTCTGAGCCCTGATTGCCATCCCTGGTGGCCATGGTGGGCATCCCTGGGGTTATGGGTTGGGCATCCCTGGTGGTTCTAGTGGCACCCCCCCCCCCAAGGGTCTGCACTGGTAATCAATGCTCTGATTACCAGTGCAGAAGCCCCCCCCCCCCCGTCAAGAGAGCCGCAGATCGGCTCTTCTCTACTCGCGCCTGTCAGGCACGAACTGAGGAAAGCCGATCAACGGCTCTTCCTGTGTACTATGTGACCAGCTGTGATTGGACATAGCTGGACACATGGTAAAGAGCCTACGTCAGAGTGACACGCCGCATCACCGACCGCCGTCATATGACGTCTGGTCAGGATAATGCAACCACCTTCCTGCCGTCATTTGCCTATAGGGCGGGCAGGAAGTGGTTAAATCAAGTCAAATTAAATCATATTTTCAGAAAACAACTATTATCTCCTCTGACCCGCTGTTGACTCACCAATAGCCCCATTCACTTTAATGGGACGGCTGGTGATGCGGCAGTAACACAACAAGGTGAGGGACGTGGTGGCAGCAGGTGAGCGGATGCCCGCTAACAGGCGCTGCCATGATGGATCTGAAATGACAGGTGCTCTTTAAATGTAAGGATTCATTCTTCCTGGTAGTTAGTGTAAAATTGTGTAAATGCATCAATGCAGTGCATGTTATCTCAGACCATACGCCGCACACTGCATCAAATTGGTCTGCATGGCTGTCATTTCAGAAGGAAGCCTCTTCTAAAGATGATGCACAAGAAACCCACAAACAGTTTGCTGAAGACAAGCAGACTAAGGACATGGATTGCTGGAACCATGTCCTGTAATCTGATGAGACCAACATAAACTTATTTGGTTCAGATGGTGTCAAGCGTGTGTGGCGGCAACCAGGTGAGGAGTACAAAGACAAGTGTGTCTTACCTACAGTCAAGCATGGTGGTGGGAGTGTCATGGTCTGGGGCTGCATGAGTGCTGCCAGCACTGGGGAGCTTCAGTTCATTGAGGGAACCATGAATGCCAACATGTATTGTGACATACTGAAGCAGAGCATGATCCCCTCCATTCAGGGACTGGGCTACAGGGCAATATTCCAACATAACGACTCCAAACACACCTCCAAGATGACCACTGCCTTGCTAAAGAAGCTGAGGTAAAGGTGATGGGCTGGCCAAGCATTTCTCCAGACCTAAACCCTATTGAGCATCTGTGGGACATCCTCAAACAGAAGGTGGAGGAGCGCAAGGTCTCTAACATCCACCAGCTCCGTGATGTCATCGTGGAGGAGTGGAAGAGGACTTCAGTGAACCTGTGAAGCTCTGGTGAACTCCATGCCCAAGGGGGTTAAAGAAGTGCTGGAAAATAATGGTGGCCACACAAAATATTGACACCTTGGGCCCAAATTGGACATTTTCCCATTTTAGGAGACATATCAATTGATCCTATATCTATCAACTCTAGATATACAATTCAAATAAAAATTGTATCTGTAAAGGAAAAAGATACATCGAAATATCTCTATAAACAACAATGAACTTCTAAGCCCCGCTTCACACTAGGGCGACCTGTGAGGCGACCTGGTCGCCTCACAGGTCGCCGCAGGTCGCCTCCCATAGGAAAGCTGCGGACCCGTTCTAATAGGAGCGACACAAGTCGCTCCGACGCAGAAAAAGGGTCCGGAGCTTCTTTGGGGCGACCCAGAGGGGACCGCCATAGACTTCAATGTTATGAAGTCCGTGGCGGCCGCTCCGAGGTCGCGGCGCGCTGCTCGCACCGCGATCTCGGAGGTCGCCCCTGAAAGTAGCGTCGCTCCTATGTGAACCGGTGTTCCGTGAGAATTACCTACCCGTGAGAAAAACCTACCCCTCGTCACTTCCGGTACTCGGCACTGTATGGAATGCAGCGGGTACATTAAAACAGCTGGGCTGCAATACAAATCATCTCCGCTCCTGTCCCGGTCACTTCCCTGATCTCGGATAGTAAATATAAAAGCGGCAGCGGCTGTATGAAAAGATAAATCACGGAGCCGAAAGCCGCTTGTATATTTACTTGCCGAGAGCAGGGAAGTGACCGGGACAGGAGCGGAGATGATTCGTATTGCCGCACAGCTGTTTTATGTAAGCGCCGCGTCGGTAGGTTTTTCTCTCGGTACACCGTGATCGTTTCATACTAGTGCGCATGCGCACTAGTAAGCTCCTCTGTTCTTCCATCACGTATCCGGGGCTCTGAGCATGCGCACTGCTGCGCTGCTCAGCTCTTTCTGGCCGGAAGTGACGAGGGGTAGGTAATTCTCACGGAACACCGGGGCTAAAGGAAAAAAACCACAAAAAAACAAAGAGCGAAACAAAGAAAAATGAAGATATAGCATATGCTCCTTTAATTACGATTAGGCTACAGATACAAGTTGCCTCCTGATCTCCCAGGTACAGATACAAGTTGCCCCCTGATCTCTCAGCTACAGCTGCAAGTTGCCCCCTGATCTCTCAGCTACAATTTGCCCCCTGATCTCTCAGCTACAGATACAAGTTGCCTCCTGATCTCCCAGGTACAAGTTGCCCCCTGATCTCTCAGCTACAGATACAAGTTGCCTCCTGATCTCCCAGGTACAAGTTGCCCCCTGATCTCTCAGCTACAGGTAGAAGTTGCCCCTGATCTCCCAGCTACAGATACAAGTTGCCCCCTGATCTCCCAGCTACAGATACAAGTTGCCCCCTGATCTCCCAGATACAAGTTGCCCCCTGATCTCCCAGGTACAAGTTGCCCCCTGATCTCCCAGCTACAGATACAAGTTGCCCCCTGATCTCCCAGGTACAAGTTGCCCCCTGATCTCCCAGCTACAGATACAAGTTGCCCCCTGATCTCTCAGCTACAGCTGCAAGTTGCCCCCTGATCTCTCAGCTACAGATACAAGTTGCCCCCTGATCTCTCAGCTACAGATACAAGTTGCCCCCTGATCTCTCAGCTACAGATACAAGTACAAGTTGCCCCCTGATCTCCCAGCTACAGATACAAGTTGCCCCCTGATCTCCCAGCTACAGATACAAGTTGCCCCCTGATTTCTCACCTGTCCCAGCAGCCTCCAGCGGGCTCTGGCAGCTCCAGCTGTGGCGGCCCCGCCCTCCTTCTGTGTACAGTCCATGTGTTCCTCTCCCCGGTCCCGGTCCATGTCTCTTTAGGTTATAAATCCGCCCGCCCGCCTGTCAAATTCTCTCCAGCAGCTTCCGAAACAAACAACACGCGAGCCGGTATCTTGGCCACACCCCTCCCTCCTACCAACCAATCGGAGACTTAGCGTTTATTCTTTCCGGAAGATAAAAGCTCAGCGCCGTGACACATCATCAGTGTGCGCCGGGTATGTACGCACGTGTAGCGGTGAAGTGCGGGCAGCTGGGGTCCAGCATTGGGTCGGGGCATAGATGTGTGGGCACCGCAGGGTTCTCCGTCTATCTTCATGGTGGGCGGTAATAATACTGCCATTGTAGGGCACACAGAGCTAGAAGAGCCTGGATAGTACTATAGGGGGAGCTATGAAGGCTGCTGTTGGGTGTTCTTTGCAATGTTAGGAAAATATATACATTATGTGTATGTATACATATATAAAATATACACATTTATTTTATTTATTTTTTTTGCTGGAATACTTATAACCCCCAGCAGACATTTGTTTTATACAGAGGCCCCAGAGCAGGGGGTCTGCAAGTAAAGGGCCAGTTTACTGTCCTGACTTTAGGGAAGCCAGACTGTGGGCAGTGAGGGTAGAAAATGTCCCAGGCCTGGCATCAGTGCAAGTAAATAATACCTTTAATGGGAGGGATGTTAACCACTTAAGCCCCGGAAGATTTTACCCCCTTCCTGACCAGGGCCTATTTTGCGATTCGGCACTGCGTGACTTTAATGGACAATTGCGCGGTTGTGCGACGCTGTACCTAAACGAATTTGACGTCCTTTTTTTCCCACAAACAGAGCTTTCTTTTGGTGGTATTTGATCACCTGTGCGATTTTTATCATGCGCTATAATCAAAAAAAGAGCGACAATTTTGCAAAAATAATATTTTCACATTTTTTTTTACATGAAATTCCCCCCCAAAAAAATGTAAAAATCAAAATTTTTTAACATTTTCGGCCAATTTGTTTTATGCTACATATGTTTGGTAAAAAAATTGCAAAAAGTGTATTTTGATTGGTTTGTGCAAAAGTTATTGCGTTTACTAACAAAGGGAAAGATTTTTGTCATTTTTGTTGTTTTTTTTTTTTAACACGTAATGGCGGCGATCTGCTTTTTTCTTTTTGCGGGACTGCGACATTGCGGCGGACAGACCGGACCCTTGACTGACATTTTTGACACTTTTGGGGTTACCAGTGACATTACTACAGTAATCAGTGCTATACATATATATGCATTGTTACTGTAAAATGACACTGGCAGTGAAGGGGTTAACTTTTTTGTGAGGGAGGGGTTATGTGTGTCCCTAGGGGTGTGATTCTAACTGTGATTGGCTGTGGCTTGAGGTGTAAGAACAGTGATCAACGGTTCTACATAGTAAAACCGTAGGATCACTATTCCTACACAGGGGAGAATGACAGGCGGCTTGTTTACATCAGCTGCCTGCCTTTCTCCCGCTCTACCGACGATTGCGAGTGACCGGCGGACATCGGGTCCGCCGGTCACACGCGCGGGGGGGTCCGTGACCGAGCGGGAGCGCGCCTCCGGGGGGGGGGGGCGCACTCACTCCCTAGACCCTCACAGGCTAGTGACGTAGTACTACGTGTCTTTGCCTGTGAGGGGCTGACCGCCGCAGTAAATAGTCGTGCGGCGGTCGGCAAGTGGTTAAAGGTAATTTCCACCCTCCACGAAAATATGAAGTTGGCAGCTACACATACTGTACACATACTGTACACATACTGTAGCTGCTGACTTTTACTATTAAGATATTTGTCTGTCCAGGGATCCTACGATGTCGGCACCGCAACCAATTTTCAGATCAGCTTTTGGGTGCTGCTGCCGCCATTCATGGTAAGGGAAAATGGCAGTGAAGCCTTTTGGCGTCCCAGCCGGATCCCTGCTGCACTTTAGGAGCTGGGGCGAACCTCCAAGTGACCTCGCTGCGGCAGGGTCTCACAGAATTGGGGATGGGTACCTGTCAAAAACAGGTATCCTTCCTGTTTAACCCATTAGCAGGACAGGAATCTGCTCCTTTGTGTAAGGAGGAACAGGATGAGCACTGCCAGAGCCCTACAAAATGACCTCCAGCAGGCCACTGGTGTGAATGTCTCTAACCAATAAGAAACAGACTTCATGAGGGTGGCCTGAGGGTCCGACGTCCTCTAGTGGGCCCTGTGCTCACTGCCTGGCACCATGGAGCTCAATTGCCATTAAACACCAGAAATTGCTTTTCACAGATGAGAGCAGGTTCACCCTGAGCACATGTGACAGATGGGAAAGGGTGTGGAGAATGTTATACTGCCTGTAACTTCGTTCAGCACAGCCGGTTGGCTGGTAGGTCAGTGATGGTCTGGGGAGGCATATTCATGGAGGGATGCACAGACTTCTACAGGCTAGACAATTTTTTGGTCCACAGCAGAATCGGATCGCATGGTGGTTCAAACCAGTGTGATCCGATTCATGTGCGAACTGTCAGATCGCACTGCGATCTGATCTGGGAGTGTCGTTAACTTTGAATTGACACCCCCAGCGTATCGCATATGGCAGTGTGAACTGTCTGTGCTGCAGATGCGATGTGGGAACACACAGTAGATTCGCAGTGTTCCCACATCACACTAATGTGAACCAGGACTTAAAGTGGAACTCCAGACTACAATTCCATTATAGATGCTCATAAGTAACATTAAAATAATTGTCACAATGACATCGTGTGAAGTCACTACAGCCCGACGTCCTTCCGGCCACAGATCCCACGCCAGCTTACGTTCCAGCCTGGTTACAGGTCCTGGCTGCATCTCTCCCTGCCTGTCAGCTTTTCTGGCAACGACCTTGGACAACAAGGCAAGGGTTGCACTCTCATCCTTCTTTTGAGTGCAATCCTTTTATTACTTGTGTGTTTTTAAATTATCTAAATAGATACACTGAGATGGCGGGGCCTTCTTTTTGCTTTTTGTTCGCAGATCAAACAGAAGCAGCTTCCTTGGCTGTAAAGGATAGGAGGGTTTAATTCTGGTTTAGGACTGTCAGCAGATCGACCTCTACAAACTTGGCAGTGCCTAAAAGTGAAGAGCAATTGAGCATGTGCAGAGCAGGGCGAGACAGTGTATTACTGGATTTTAAACAGTATTGGTATTTATTTATATAGCTATACCTGCAAAAGGGACCAGCCTGAAGTGATCTAGCAGGACTTTATTTCCTGACTAAATTTCTACTTTAAAGGCCCGTACACACGTACCGATCGTCGGCCGAAAAGCTTTGGCCGACGACCGATCTGCCGATTGTAGGCTTGTTAGTATGATGCCTCCGACAGCCGACAGCGCACATTCGGCCGAAAAGAATCTGTCATGCAAGCATTAAAATTTTTGTATGCCGACACCAGAACGGCCGATTGTTCGCCAGTCAGTACAGAATTCAGCCGACAGACCGCAGATTTGCAAGACTGGGCATGCTCAGAAAAGGAAAAACACAGGGAAAGTTAACCATCACATGACATCACTTCTGCAGTCGGCTGTAGTCGGCAGACAAAATTCTTGTGCAGTCTTTTGCACTTTTCAACAGACACGACAGCCCGGGGACAAAAGACGGCCGATCGTTCGGCCGACGATCGGTACGTGTGTACGGGGCTTTAGTTGCATGGTACCTGTGGTCAGTGGGGGAAATAGTGCCTCATCATTGGTGTCATTGGGGGAAATAGTGTCCTATCATTTTGGAGTTTGGAGACCACTGCCCTAGAGACTAAAATGGTGGATGTTGCATATTTTTATGTCACACGATATTTGCACATGAGTTTTTGCAAAACAAATGGGAAAAAAAAATACACTTTCATTAATTTTATTGTACAAATACACAATATAATACCCAATTGTTTGGTAAACTAAAAAAAAAATTATGTTATGCTGAGTTAGAGCTGCACGAATAATCGTTAAAAAAATCGCAATCTCGATTCACCCCCCTCACAATCTTAAAACTGTATGTCCTCGGCTCTGTAAGCCGTTCTCTGCTCACAGCTGTCAAAAAAAAAAAAAAAGAGCCTCCGGCAAATGTTTATTAACATTGTTCAGGCTGCTAGATGACTATAAACACAATGTTTTACAATGTATCTTTTTGTTCTTTTAGATGAGAGGAATGAACTTCCTCTGTAAGTGAGGGCAGTTTAACCACTTGCCGACTGCCGCACGACTATTTAAGTCGGCGGTCAGCCCCTCACAGGCAAAGCGACGTAGGGCTACGTCGCTAGCCTGTGATGGCCTAGGGAGCAAGCGCGCGCCGCCGGAGGCGCGCTCCCGCTCGGTCACGGACCCCCCCGCGTGTGTGCCCGGCGGACCCGATGTCTGCCGGTCACTCGCGGTTGTCCGTTAGAGCGGGAGAAAGGCAGGCGGCTAATGTAAACACAGCCGCCTGTCATTCTCCCTGGTGTAGGAATGGTGATCATACGGTTCTACTATGTAGGACCGTTGATCTCTGTTCCTACACCTCAAGCCACAGCCAATCACAGTTAGAAGCACGCCCCTAGGGACACACACAACCCCTCCCTCTCAAAAAAAGTTAACCCCTTCACTGCCAGTGTCATTTTTACAGTAACAGTGCATATGTATAGCACTGATTACTGTAGAAATGTCACTGGTAACCCCAAAAGTGCCAAAAATGCCAGTCAATGGTCCGTTCTGTCCGCCACAATGTCGCAGTCCCGCAAAAAAATCGTAGATCACCGCCATTACGCGTTAAAAAAAAAAACAACAAAAATGACAAAAATCTTTCCCTTTGTTAGTAAACGCAATAACTTTTGCGCAAACCAATCAAAATACACTTTTTGCGATTTTTTTTTACCAAACTGTGATGTAATATTGTTATTTTTGCTAAATTGACGCTGTTTTTCTGTTTATAGCGCAAAAAGTAAGAATCGCACAGGTGATCAAATACCACCAAAAGAAAGCTCTGTTTGTGGGAAAAAAAGGACGTTAAATTCGTTTAGGTACAGCGTCGCACGACCGTGCAATTGTCCGTTAAAGTCACGCAGTGCCGAATCGCAAAATAGGCCCTGGTCAGGAAGGGGGTAAAATCTTCCGGGGCTTAAGTGGTTAAAGACAGCCTTTTTCTGACACATGTTTGCAATTAAAATAAGTATTTTTTGTTAGCAAATTACTTAGAACCCCCAAACATTATGTTTATTTTTTTTAGCAGAGACCATAGAGAATAAAATAGCGATCGTTGTGATCTTTTGTCACACTGTATTCGCGCAGAAGTCTTTCAAAGGCAGTTTTTTGGGAAAAAAATACACTTAAATGAATAAAAAAAAAAGAGCCAGTAAAGTTGGCACAATTTTTTTTGTATAATGTAAAAGATGACGTTACGCAGAGAATCGTGATCTTTATTCGAAGCAAATAAATTGTGATTTTCATTTTATCCAGAATCGTGCAGCTCTATGCTGAGTGAATAGTTACCAAACACATCATGCTTTAAAATGCGTCCACCCGTGCAGCTGTGGTACCTAAAAATCTCCATAGGCAACACTTTAAACGCCTTTACATGTCACAAGTTTAGAGTTACGTAGGAGGTCTGGTTCTAAAATTTTTGCTTTCTCTCTAACGTTTGTTGCGATATCACTTGTGGTGTGTGATTACCGTTTACATATGCATGCAGGACCTACGTGCGCATTTGCGTGTACGAACAGGAGCACTTTAACATTTTTTTTTCTCAGTTTTATTTTGTTTATATTTACATTTTTTTTTTTAATCAACTTTATTGTTGTTACAAGGGATGAACAACATCCCTTGTAATAGCATGGGCCATAATAGGTCCTCTTTATTTAGATATCTGGGGTCTATTAGACCCCAGATCTCTCCTCTGGCCTCCAATGCAGCCAATCAGACACAGATCGGCCTGATTGGCTGCTTTACTGCCCATTAACAGTCAGGTAAACAAAGGACAGAAACCAGAAGTGGCAAAATCCTTGTTGCTTCCTGTTTGTGATGTTACGCAGTGGAAGGAACAACATTCGTTCTCCTCACTGTGTGCCCAGAGTTTGATGCTGACAATCGCATCCTTACTGGGCTCTTCGATTGCAAGGGCAAAGGCAGCGGCGGGAGGGGGGGTGGGATCCCCTTCCGCCGCCTGTAAAAGTAATCTAGCGGATCGTTAGCTGCTCGGATGGCTTTTATTTTGTAGGGAATCGCCGGCCCAACAAAATCATCTTGATCATTGCTGCTGCAATGGCTGAGATATCACTCTTCCCGTCTGAGAACATTTATATATGTACAGTGGACAGAACACAAAACAGAACTTTTTTTTTTAAGTCTTGTATAGAGTGGAGAGGGATTAGAACGCTTTTTAATTTTTTATTGCTGTCTGTGTCCCCGTTAGGGAGATTCCCCCTCTCCATTTATGAACCAACCTTGGCAACAACTTTATAGTAGAAAAAAAAATCTACTTTATTAAAAGAGTAAAATGTTCCATAGCACAACCCAGTCCAGAAAGATACTTTATTCATAACCTCCCTTTCTATTTGTCCCGTTTACTGTTGTCGCTGAAAGTGAAAGAAAATCCCAAATTTTGGGGTGACACCAGAACAGGTATAAAGGGAATGTTCCACTGGGGACACTAGTTCTTCCGGCAACCAGGGATTCCCTCACTATGGGGGAATTTCCACTCGCTTCCTGTTTTGGCTATGGGACAGGAAATGAAAGGAAATCTCCCCAATGGGACACAGGTAGCAAAAAATATCCTGACATGGGTTATACCCCTCCCTTACTCTATCCAAAATAAGAAGGAAAAAACGTTTTGCCTCTAGTACTACTTAAAGTGATAGTATCACCTTTTTTTTTTTTTTAAAGAACCTTCAGCTACATTCAGTGCTGGGTTCCAGCTGTGAGACAAAGACTTCCCATCTCACACCTGGGACAAAATAAGAGTCGGTCTGAGCGTCGCTCAGCCATTCATAGGCAGCTTTGTAGTCTGTGAATGAATGCAAAGCTTCCTCTGGTTGGGTGAGTTGAAGAGTGTGATGTCATCAGACAATCAGAGCACTTTTGAGGAAAGGGAAAGATAACAATGATTTTAAGCTGTTTATAAAGTGTTGTGGAATGTCAAACGACATAGGTAGATGACAAAAATAAAGTGCAGCCATAAGAAACTGCAATGAAAAAAGTAACCTCTTCCTGCTGACGTGGCTCATATATGCAGCCTTATGTAAACACTTTTCTGTGCTGAGAGTGTGCGCCCTGTGAACTTCCAACACAGGGACCGGAAAGCTCCTGATGTATACTTGCTGTTGGGAGGTTTCCGATCATGTGACAGCAGTCACATGACTCGTATGCCCACCTCCTGACATTTATAAACTCTTAAAGGGCCAGGGGGGGGGGGGGGTTCAGCAGGAACAGGTTAATTAAAGTGGAGATCCACCCTAAAAAATTTTTTTCACTGTTGGGTGCTCTAAATTACCTGTAAAACAATTGGATAATTTTTTTTTTTTATTCACTTACCTTGTTTTTAAAGAAAATATACTTACCTTACTTCCTCTTCCTCCCTCTGCAGCCACGGCCTGCTGTCTCTTCCTGCTTGCGTTGACTCCTGGGAGATGAGCGTCATCGCTCCCAGGAATCAATGCACCTGCACCGGCCCCGCTTGTCAGTTCCGGCGCAGGCACGTCATTCCCTGCTAAACAGCTTCTGGGCATGCCCAGAATCTGTGCAGGGATGACGCACCTGCGCCGGAACTGACCAGCGGGGCCGGTGCAGGGCATTCTGAGACTGCAGAGGATGCCGAAGAGGACGCCCTGGCTTCAGCTGCCCACACCTGAGATGGCAGCGCTGGACAAGAAATTTTCAAGGTAAGTATTTCTTCTAAAAGGTAAGTGCGACCCGGGACAGTTCAGAGGCTATCCATTCAGAAATGCACTAGCCCTGACTGTCCCGGGGGTATTTTTTATCAAAATTCTTTTTTTCAGGCCGGAACTCCGCTTTAAGGGTCAACACTACTGCTCGTTACTGCAACGCATGCAACATACACTGGCTATTTATTCTAAATGGCACCCAACATACCTTACTGATGGACATGCTTTGCTGTGCAACATAAGGCTACACGCTAATGTGCATTCTGGTGCACTATGCTGCCAGAAACCGCCTGTGTAGTGCATTAGGCACTAAATATGCCCTGTGCATGTAACATGCATTCCAGTAATGTGAGAAGTACTGTGGACCCTTAAATAAAACCTTTTTCTATAAAGTTTCTTATAGCTGACCCAACCATGTTTCTAATATTAGAATTTATAAAAATATAATAAAAGTTTATAATATTAAAATTAGATATAAGATATACATTAGTCAGCTAGATTTTTTTGTTGTCTATAACTATCCTGTTTTAAGGCTGCATTTACACCTATCTGTTTTTGGGCAGATTGGTGTTCCATTTAAATGAATGGAAACGTGTAACAATCCAGTTTGCTTTGCTCATGAATGCCTTAAAATGCACATCCTCCTGCGCTTCCATTGAGTTCAGTGGAAATGCATGTGAAATAAAATCAAAAAGTGGGATGTGTGTTGTGTCTGGCCATGTCAAATTTGCCTGCCTTTATTATGGCTCAGTATGACATTTGAGTGCAGGGAAAGGCAATGTTTTCTTTCTTTTTTATGTTGGGGTTGTGTTATATATGTGCTTAGCAGAGCCTCTTTTTAAATCCACACACTTTCCAGTACCGTTATTGATAACATCCATATTTTTTATTCTTTCCTTTGCCAGGCTGAGATCCATCAAGTCACTGGGATTTTGGCAACGAACATGCGATGAAATGAAAGTTGGGTTATTTATGAGAGCGGCCGTGTTGCATCTCAGAAACTGGTCGCAACTAACGACTGTTCAAAAACCAGGTTGCTTTGCATGCTTTGCAAACCGCTACAAGCGATATTTAGGAATCCAGCCATACAGGAGTCTACCCACCTGGCAGGTTTGTAGCATAATATATTATTATACTCTAAGGAAGCACCAAAACCAGAGGGCCTCGCTGAGATACAGTGCGTTGAAAAAGTATTCATACCCCTTGAAATGTTCCACATTTTGTCATGTTACAACCAAAAATGTAAATGTATTTTATTGGGATTTTATGTGATAGACCAACACAAAGTGGCACATAATTGTGAAGTGGAAGAAAAATGATAAATGGTTTTTAAAACCTTTTACAATTAATATCTGAAAAGTGTGGCGTGCATTTGTATTCAGCCCCCCTTTACTCTGATACCCCATCTAGTGGAACTAATTGCCTTTAGAAGTCACCTAATTAGTAAATATAGTCCACCTGTGTGTAAGTTTATCTCAGTATAAATACAGCTACTCTGTGAAGCCAAAGGCCCCTTTCACACAGGCGGACCGTTCAGATCCGCCTGTCCGTTTTTTTGGCGGATCTGAACGGTCCCCCCATGCATTCCTATGGGGCATCGGATGTCAGCGGAGACATGTCCACTGACACCCGATCCGATCCGTCAAATCTGGACGGATGGAAACCCTATTTTCCAACCGTCCAGCGGATCGGATGGGATCGGATAAGAACAGACCGACGGTCCGTTCCCATCCGATTTCCCCCATAGAGATGCATGGGGAACTGACAGCTGTGTCTCCGCACACAGCTGTCATTCTCCTGCTCAGCGGGGGATCGGCGGCTCGTTCCCCCGCTGAGAAAAACGGAATCCGTCCGACGGACGGATAGTGTGAAAGGAGCCTAAGGCCCCTTTCACACAGTCCGTCCGTCGGACGGACTGCGTTTATCTCAGCGGGGGATCGAGCCGCCGATCCCCCGCTGAGCAGGTGGATGACAACTGTGTCTCCACACTGTGTGCGGAGACACAGCTGTCAGTTCCCCATACATCCCTATGGGGGAATCGGATGGGAACAGACCGTCGGTCCGTTCTCATCCGATCCGATCCACTGGACGGATGGAAAATAGGGTTTCCATCCGTCCAGATTTGACGGATCGGATGTCAGCGGACATGTCTCCGCTGACATCCGATGCCCCATATGGATACATGGGGGGGGACCGTTCAGATCCGCCAAAAAAACGGACAGGCGGATCTGAACGGTCCGCCTGTGTGAAAAGGGGCCTAAGAGAACCTTAGTGAACAAACAGCATCATAAAGGCCAATGAACACACCAGACAGGTCAGGGATAAAGTTGTGGAGAAGTTTAAAGCAGAGTTAGGTTATAAAAAAATATCCCAAGCTTTGAACATCTCACAGAGCACTGTTCAATCCATCATCTGAAAATGGAAAGAATATGGCACAACCAAGGCATGGCCATCCACCTAAACTGACAGGCTGGGCAAGGAAAGCATTAAGTGTGGTCATACAACACTGAACCCAACCTAAGTTTATATAATTTCTTTCCCCACAAATAGTTTTTTTTTTTTTTGGTGGTATTTGATCACCACTCGGTTTTTTAGTATTTATTATATAAGCAAAAAAAGGCCAACAATTCTGAATGTTTTTTATTTTCTGCTATAAACCATATCCAGTAAAAAAAATTTAAAAATCAAACTTTTTCATAAATTTAGGCCAAATTGTATTCTGCTACATATTTTTGATAAAAAAATCCCCAAAAGTGATTATATCGATTGGTTTGCGCAAAAGTTAGAGCACCTACAAACTATGGGATATATATATATACTGGGATTTTTAATTTTTTTTTTTTTATACTAGTAATGGCGGTGATCAGTGACTTAAAGGTTGGACTGCGATAGTATGGCGGGCAATCTGACACTTTGTGGGAACCAGTGACACTAATATAGTGATCAGTGCTAAAAAAAAAACACTGACACTGGCTAGGAAGGGGTTAACATCAAGGGGCCATTAATGGGTTAAATGTGTGTGTAACAGTGATTGATGAATTCACTGTGTGCTAAGGGAAGTGCCCCCCCCCCCCCTACTTGAAAGAGCTGGCTCATGTACTAGATACATGATGCAGCTCAGGAGAGCTGCTCTGCTCCTGTACTCCTACATGAGGCAGTCAGCAAGGAGTTAAATAGCAGGCACACTTTTCTCTATCGCTCATTGACAGACGTAGTCTTCTTGATTCTCAAGAGCTGGGTTATGTTGTCTCCGCAGGAGTAGGACTAGGCAGAATGACAAAAACGTTCTGGCTCCACCCTAGGGGGCAGTCCCTGAGGGTATATCCTCCCTCTCTCTGCTACAGGGAATCAGTTTTTTTCTGTCTAGTCAGGAGTAAGGACCTAAGTTCCTTGCTGGGATCTTTTGGTCCTGGCAAGACTTTTTTTCTTTAAGAAAAAAGACATTTTTTAGGTAGTTTTCTCCAGTGTTTTTTTCCTGTGAGATCTTCAAGCAAAGATGCCGGACTGGGCGACACTTGTGGTCACCCCAGCCGGCCTACGAGCGCGTGCAGACCAGGCATTGCGCTTGGTCGGCCGCGACATATTCAAGTAAGTATGCGGGGCCGGGCGACGGGCTGGATGTGAATCCAGTGGTCACCCCGGTCTCTGCCTAAAAGCGCGTGCAGACCAGTGCGCTGAGTCGGCCGCGACGGAGTCCCAGTAAAGGGACTGACTTTGCGAGTTAAAAGCTCGCTTGGACGCCAGGACCAGAGAGTCGAGGCGTCCACAAACCCCCACCTCGGTGGAGAGGGTATTATGAAGAGAGGGTGCCTGTCGGTTCGGTATGGTGAGTAAAACGTTCCCTTTTTTTCCTCATTTATGAGGCAGTATATATTATGGGCCCCTCCATATATGGTCAGTATATATCTGACACTTACAAGTCCCCCTTGTAATACAGCATGTGTTGTGGGAAGTGGACTTGGTTCAAGAGCTAACACTCTACCCAGCAGACTGTAACATTACAGCAAACATAGGAGGTATAATCCTACCTTATGTGCAGTGTATCTCTGTAGATCCATATGTCACCTCTCAGCAGAGTGCAGGTGGATGTGCTGGGAAGACGATATCGGCGGTCCGCCGCCATTTTGCCGTAGACCGTATGCATGTATGTCCTCAGGTCACGCCGGCCGCCATGTTTTTGGAGTCTTATGTCTCTTCTATGGGGGCGGCCATGTTTTGTGAGCCCAGCTTCCTCGTGGAGGGCTGGGAACGCCGGAAGGCGTACACAGGGGGTGGAGCCACGCCTTCTGCCCGGGAAAAAGCAAACAGCTCCTTCCAGTCTGTGTAAGACAGACGCTGGCTGCAGTTTGTTGGAAACTACACTGCATCGGTTGGTGAGCCTTGGGGGTCCCTCTCTCTCTCTCTCTCTGGGTCGAGAAGCAGGTACTCTGAGGGGCGCTATTGCGCTAGGGGGAGACACACAAAAAAAAAAAAAAAAAAAGAGTTTTTTTGTTTATTGCTGGCAAAAGTGTCCTGTATTAACATGGACCCTGCCACTCATGTATCTCCTCCGGATCCCCTCGAGGGGTCTGCGGGATCCTCCAGCACCCCATTGACAATTGAATCTTTGTCAGCCATTATGGAAACTTTTGTGTCCCGGGTGGAAGTGGCTTGTCAGGGACAGGGCGCAAGAAAGCGACCCCCGCCTAACCCCTTATTATCTGAAACCTCGGATTCAGACTCTGAGCCTATTTCTGCAGTTGCAGGTACTTCATCTGGTATTGGTGTCTCGGGTCCTGTCTCTTCAGACAGTGAGGAGGATGTTTCGGCATCAGCCATAGCCCGAGAGGAAGCGTTGGTAAACGCACTCATTGTATCTGTTCAAGAGACTTTAAGGTTACAGGGTATTCCATCAGAAATAGCTGAAACTGAGATCCCTTTTGGGACTAAAAAGCGCATCAAAGTGGCAAAGGTTTTTCCATTGCCCAAATGTTTTGGCAATCCAATCGATGAAGAATGGCGTCTGCCAAAACGCACTTTTAATATTTCCAAACGCATTGACAGGCGTTATCCGTTTGAGGAAACCCTTATTAAGAAATGGACAGAACCACCTGTGGTGGATTCACCAATTGCTAGATTGAATAAAGCCACGGTTATTCCTTTGGAAGACGCTCCGTCTTTTAAAGATCCAGTGGATCGCAAGATAGAAGCTATGTCTCGCACCATGTTTTCCTTGATTGGATCAGCTTTCAGGCCAATAATTGCTATTGGTCTGGTTTCGCAGGCTGTAACTGAATGGACCAAGTGGTTACGCCGGGACTTAGAAGAAGTCCCTCAGGCGGTATCAGATTTGTTGGAACAAATGATACAGGGGTTACAGTTTGTATGTGATGCGGCGTTAGACGCCACTCCATTAATGGCGCGAGCATCAGTCTCAGCAGTGGTTCTCAGGCGCACACGGTGGCTAAAAGGTTGGATAGCCGACCAAGGTTCCAAGAAAGCATTGGCTAATATCCCCTTTTCAGGAGAACGTCTATTTGGAGCCAACTTAGATGAGATCATTAAGGATCTCACCGGTGGAAAAAGCACCTTTTTACCGCAAAATTTTAAAGGTAGAGGAACTCGTCAAAGACGAGGGCCTTCTTTTTCTGCTCACAAGAGGTTTTTTCGTCCAGCGGGTGAAAAAACTAAGTCCTCCAAGCCTCCTGTAGGAGGCATCAGGGGTCGTTGGTCGGGCAAACAAAAGCCCGCCCCCTCCAGACCTGAAGATAAACCATCCAAAGCCTGAAGGTGCGCCCCCACCCATAACTGGGGTGGGGGGACGTCTTCGCCGGTTCCCGGATCCATGGCTTTCCAGAATCCCGGACAAATGGGTTTGCGAAGTCATAAAGTCAGGGTACAAGATCGAGTTTCGATCTCTCCCACCGGCGCGATTCTTCCCTTCCAATATCCGACTATCTCCGGATCGTCTAGAAGATCTGCGGAGAGCAGTCACAGATCTACTACAACAAGGAGTGGTAGTCCACGTTCCTTGGACAGAACGGTTTCAGGGGTTTTATTCAAACCTGTTTACAATACCCAGGAAAGAGGGCAAAGTGCGTCCAATTCTGGACTTAAGAGCACTCAATTCTTTCGTCAACATAAGAAGATTCAGAATGGAGTCCATTCGCACGGTAGCAGCCTTCCTGCATCCAGGGGATGTCCTAGCGTCCATAGACATCAAGGACGCCTATCTTCACATTCCCATTTTCGCAGGACATCAGCGTTTTCTACGCTTTTCCGTAGAGGAGAACCACTATCAGTTTGTGGCGTTACCTTTCGGTCTCGCCACGGCTCCGCGGGTCTTCACAAAAGTGTTGGCCCCAATGTTGGCACTTCTGCGCCAAAGAGGTATATCGATTCTAGGTTACCTAGACGATCTTCTGCTTCATGCAGAGTCTCCTCAGACCTTGCTACAAAACATAGAAATTACTATGATTTCTTTACAGGAATTCGGGTGGCTGGTGAACCAGCAAAAGTCCTTTCTGGTTCCCACCCAGAGGCTCGAATATCTGGGTCTAATTCTAGACACAGTCAGGACAAGAGTGTTTCTTCCGGTAGGGAAACTTCGAAAGATTCAATCAGCAGTCCAGTTGTTACTGTCCAACAGCTGGTCTTCCCTTCGGACTTGCATGAGGGTTCTGGGGTTGATGGTGGCTTCATTCGAAGCAGTCCCATTTGCCCAGTCCCATACCCGAATTCTTCAGCAAGAGATTCTCCTCAGATGGAATCGGAATCCGGAATCCCTGGACAATCAGATACGATTGAGCAAACAGACCAGAGAGTCTCTGGTTTGGTGGCTTCGGTCTCCAATGCTCAGCCAGGGAAAGTCATTTCTGCCAATATATTGGACGATAGTGACCACGGATGCCAGTCTATCCGGATGGGGAGGAATTCTCGGTCAATTATCTGCCCAGGGACTTTGGTCCCCGGAAGAATCCAGATTACCGATAAATGTATTGGAACTGAGAGCGATCAGACTTTGTCTGATTCACTGGACCGAGCAGCTCCAGGGCAGCCCGGTTCGGATCCAGTCGGACAATGCCACGGCCGTGGCTTATGTCAATCATCAGGGGGGCACCAAGAGTGTCCGAGCGGCCAAAGAAGTGGCTTGCATTCTTCGCTGGGCGGAACGATTTGTTCCAGCTATCTCTGCGGTGTTCATTCCGGGGGTGGAGAATTGGCAGGCAGATTATCTCAGCCGTCAGACCCTGGATCAGGGGGAATGGTCCCTCCATCCAGACGTTTTCCACCAGTTGTGCCTACGGTGGGGCACCCCGGATGTGGATCTGTTGGCATCACGATTCAACAGGAAAGTTCAGAGATTCGTGGCTCGCTCCCGCGATCCTCTAGCAGAAACCGCAGACGCACTGATCGCCCCGTGGGGGCAATACCAGCTAATATATGCCTTCCCTCCTCTCGCGTTACTGCCAAGACTTCTTCGCAGGGTAGAGGAGGAAGGAATCCCAGTAATCCTGGTAGCTCCGGACTGGCCTCGTCGAGCTTGGTACGCCGACATGGTCAGACTGGTGGCGGACGTCCCGTGGAGACTTCCTCTCAGAGAGGATCTACTGTCTCAGGGACCGATCTTCCATCCTGCTTTACGATCGCTGGCTTTAACGGCCTGGCTATTGAGACCCAGGTGCTGAAAGACAAAGGTTTGTCAGCTTCAGTTATTCCTACTCTAGTTGAAGCAAGGAAAGCGACTTCCAGAAAGATTTATCATCGCACATGGAAGTCCTACATTGCATGGTGTGAACCTTTGGGGTTCCGTCCTCGGTCTTATTCGATTAGTCGAATATTGGCTTTTCTGCAACAAGGGGTTGAGCAGAAACTGGCCTTGAGTACTATCAAGGGTCAGGTCTCAGCATTAGCCATCTTCTTTCAGAAGCCTTTGGCTACTCATTCCTTGGTGCGGAATTTCATCCAGGGGGTGCGACATCTGGCTCCGCCAGTGCGCGCGCCGTTACCCCCCTGGGATCTTAATTTAGTGTTGTCGGTTCTTCAGAAACCTCCCTTTGAAGATATTAGGGAGATTCCTCTACCCACGTTGTCCCAGAAGGTGGCCTTCTTGGTGGCTATTACTTCTGCACGCAGGGTGTCAGAACTGGCCGCATTATCTTGTCGTTCACCATATCTGGTGGTTCATAGAGATAAGGTGGTTCTTCGTCCGAACCCATCCTTCCTACCAAAAGTAGTTTCAGAATTTCATCTGAATGAAGAAATTGTATTACCTTCCCTGTGTCCTAAGCCCAGTCATCCTCGGGAATTTGCTTTGCACTCCTTGGATGTGGTCCGGGCGATCAGGGTATACTTGAAAACGACAGACTCGTTTCGCAAGACGGATTCACTTTTTGTGATCCCAGATGGACCCAAAAAGGGGTTGCCTGCATCTGCCGCGACCATTTCCAGATGGATCAGACAGACGATAGTGCAGGCTTATTCTATTAAGGGTCGGGAGCCCCCGTTCCCTGTTAAGGCGCACTCCACTCGGGCACTTAGTGCGTCATGGGCCTTTCGCCATCAGGCGTCAGTGGTCCAGGTGTGCAAGGCGGCTACCTGGTCGTCGGTGCATACCTTCTCCAAACATTATAAAATTGATGTAATGGCATCGTCTGATGCCTCATTTGGCCGCAAGGTTTTGCAGGCCGCAATTTGAGGAGACCAGTGGTCTACCTCGAGGGTTTTTTTCCGTTGGAAAATTTTTTCTTTAGTCTCATTCTTTGTTTATAATGAGTCTTTAAAACTTCTAGTTTGGCACCGGTTGGGCCTACTAGATTGGATTTGATTTTGTCAATCCCACCCCTCATTTGTGGCACTGCTTCTGGATGTCCCAGCTCTTGAGAATCAAGAAGACTACGTCTGTCAATGAGCGATAGAGAAAAATGGATTTTTGTAAGAACTTACCGTAAAATCCTTTTCTCTTAAGCTCATTGACAGACGTAGTACCCGCCCCTCTATCATTGAGTTGGGTTGGGTTAATTTCTCTGTACTGCTTTAAACAGAACTGATTCCCTGTAGCAGAGAGAGGGAGGATATACCCTCAGGGACTGCCCCCTAGGGTGGAGCCAGAACGTTTTTGTCATTCTGCCTAGTCCTACTCCTGCGGAGACAACATAACCCAGCTCTTGAGAATCAAGAAGACTACGTCTGTCAATGAGCTTAAGAGAAAAGGATTTTACGGTAAGTTCTTACAAAAATCCATTTTTTCTGGTGTCTTCTTGGAGACCAGAAAACCAGAGGGTTTCCATGGGCAGACCAAGCCTAACTCCTGTGTTTGATATCTCTGGCTACCACCTCCTGCACCTTACCAGTGGCCTCTAACTGATCATGCGTCAATGTATAGGGCTTCCTCTAAGATTAAGTAATTGCTATATTGTGTCTTTTGGCTGTGTAGGCTCTTTTAGACTCAGAGAGAAAACAATGGCAGATGTCATCTGTGAGATACAAAGATTTGGCAGCGGTTTTCAAGAAAAGACTTGACAAGATTCATCTCACTAGTACTGGGAGATCAGAACAGGAGATGGTGAGTAAAACTCAAAATCACAAAAGTTTTTATGTTCCTGAAAGATTTTTTGTTGTTGTGGTAGGCAGACATGGGAGTAAGTCACACATGTGCAAGTCACAAGCAAGTCCCAAGTTACTGTGGCAAAAAGCAAGCAAGTCAAGTCGAGTCCCTGCTAGAAGTCAAGCAAGTCACAAATCAAGTCAAAATACTGATCTACCCCAATTTTCACCTTTAAATCAGATAAAAGTCAGTGGTCAAGAAAGGTTTTGTTTTATTTTCAACATTAACAAAACTGCTTAGAGCTTTTTTCTTGGCATATTAAACACTTTGAATGCCCAAACAGCTCAAAATCCTTCACCCGGTCATGTTTCAACACCACAGTCACTAAAAACATGTTAAAGCAGAGTTCCGGCCTCAGAAAAGGTTTTTAGATAAAAAATACCCCTGGGACAATCAGGGCTAGTGCATTTCTGAATGGATAGCCTCTGAACTGTCCCAGGTTTCACTTACCTTTTAGAAGAAATACTTACCTTGAAAATGTTTTGTCCAGCGCTGCCATCTCAGGTGTGAGCAGCTGAAACCAGAGCGTCCTCTTCCATGTCCTCTTCAGTCTCAGAATGCCCTGCACCGGCCCCGCCGTCACTCCTGGGGCAGGCACGCGTCATCCCTGCACAGCTTCTGGGCATGCCCAGAAGCTGTTTAACAGGGAATGACGCGCCTGCACCGGAACTGAGGAGCAGGGCCGGTGCAGGTGCATTGATTCCTGGGAGCGATGACGTTCAGCTCCCAGGAGTCAATGCAAGCAGGAAGAGACGGCGCGGGCAGCGGCCGCAGAGGAAGGAAGTGGAAGAAAGGTAAGTATATTTTCTTCAATAACAAGGTAAGTAAACAAAAAAAAAATCTGGACTATCCATTTCTTATACTCCACTTTAAGTATTTCCATTGTTAAACAGCCAGTGTCCTAAAAATCAGAACACACTGAGGTGTTTTAAGTGACTGTGGTGTCAGAAACATAGCAGGCACATTCATTTTGCTTTAACACATCTTGAGAAAATTCAAATATTTAATAACTTAAAAAAGTAAAGTCATTTCGAGTCATATGTCTCAAGTCAAAGTCAAGTCTCAAGTCATGAATACCAAGTCAAAGTCAAGTCGAGTCTTTTATTAATTTTAGTCAAGCAAGTCTCAAGTCCTCAAACTGGTGACTTTAGTCTGACTTAAGTCAAGTCATGTGACTCAAGTCCCCCACCTCTGGTGGTAGGCACTTTTCTAAGAGTGACACCATCAATGAGCTTTTGCTTGTAGATTGTGTTTACTTGGGGGTTTCAAACAAGCCTTTGGTGATCTCTGTAGCTTCAGGCACTGTGAAGCAATTCATCCCCAAAATTCAAAGCAGAAGTACTTGAAGAGTAACTCCACTTTTGTTGATAGAAAAACATTCCCCTCTTGGTGATCTCTGTACATTGCGGGGATTTTAACTTTGTTGCAGATTCCTAACTTTTGTTATTCTGAAGAGATCCCTGTGTGTTTGTCTGTGTCCATGTGGGAAAGTGAATTTAATGGGAGTGGTTTCATAGTTATTAATCAGCTGCTGCATCTGCAGGGATATAATGAGGAAAGCTGCTGGGTCTGCATCACTTTAGATGTGATTTCCAATTGTCAGTATCTCAACAAAAAGGGCATTTTTGCTGCAGGGGATGCTGGAAATCTTACTTGTAATCTTAGTGCAGACTTCTGGGAAAATCCAGTGAGTCAATCACACAAGCAGGAAATAATGTTTGGGGCGGGGGGGGGCATATTCTGTCTACAGAACACCTCCAGGTTGCCATATTGCATTTTAGAGAAAATGACAGCAGCTTGAAAAGGAAAGGTAATTTTTAGTAACATTCAATTACAATTGCAATATGACTTGTGTCACGAATGCATACGCTATATTATTTTTATTCTTTATTTGCTATTTTTTTTCCCCACAAAAGTGGAGTTACCCTTAAAGTCAGTTTTAATCATTCTCGGAGCAGCTTAGCGCTCCCTGCTCACTCTCTCAGTAGGTTTCCAGTCTTATATTCTCTAAAGTAAAAAGGTAGCAGGAGCTCTGACAGGATGAGTCTTGTGAGCTGAGCTGCCGAGAGAGACGGACACGCGATTTCTGTGCTTCTCTTGTGAATGTTGAGGATGGATTGCTCCCCAGTGTCTTAAAAAGGAGCTCCCGACTCCCCCCAAAATGTTTAAAGCCAGCAGCTACAAATACTGTAGCTGCAGATTTTTAATATGAGGTCACTTACCTGTCCAGGGATCCAGCGAGGTCCTCACCCGAACCGATTGTTCAGTCAGCCTCGGGTGCAGGCATCGGTATAGCAATTAAGGGTAACAGGAAATGAAGCCATCACAGCCAGTTTCCTACTGGGAGTGGCGAAGCCGCGCTGTGCCTTATGAATGGTCCTGTAGTCTTCTGGGACCTGTGATGTGAGCCTCTCCCCCCCCCCCCCCCCCCAAAAAGAGCCAGATGTGATAGTAGAGGGGTGGAGGTTGCAAACAAGTGGAACTTCCTCTTTTGGGTGGAGCTTTGCTTTAAGTTACAGAGGTCATTGAGGTCTTGTTTTTAACCACTTGCCGACTGCCTAACGCCGATCTACGTCGGCAGTCAGCCCCTCACAGGCAAACTGACGTAGGGCTACGTCGCTTGCTTGTGAGGGTCTAGGGAGCGAGCGCGCGCCCCCGGAGGCGCGCTCCCGCTCCTGCGTGCTCATGGACCCCCCCCGCGCGTGTGACCGGCGGACCCGATGTCCGCCGGCCACTCTGCGATCGGCGGGGGAGAGGGAGAAAGTCAGGCGGCTTGTGTAAACAAGCTGCCTGTCATTCTCCCCTGTGTATGCAGGATGATCATACGGTTCTACTATGTAGAACCGTTGATCACTCTCCATACATCTGAAGCCACAGCCAATCACAGTAGAAAGCACGCCCCTAGGGACACACACAGCCCCTCCCTTTCAAATAAAGTTAACCCCTTCACTACCAGTGTATTTTTACAGTAACAGTGCATATGTATAGCACTGATTACTGTAGAAATGTCACTGGTAACCCCAAAAGTGTCAAAAATGTCAGTCAAGGGTCATATCTGTCCGCCGCAATGTCGCAGTACCGCAAAAAAATCGCAGATCGCCGCCATTACGCGTTAAAAAAAAACAACAAAAATGACAAAAATCTTTCCCTTTGTTAGTAAACGCGATAACTTTTGCGCAAACCAATCAAAATACGCTTTTTGCGATTTTTTTTACCAAACATAGGTAGCATAAAACAAATTGGCCGAAAATGTTAAAAAATTTTGATTTTTACATTTTTTTGGGGGGGAATTTCATATAAAAAAAATGTGAAAAATATTGTTATTTTTGCAAAATTTACGCTCTTTTTTTGTTTATAGCGCGTGATCAAAAAATCGCACAGGTGATCAAATACCACCAAAAGAAAGCTCTGTTTGTGGGAAAAAAAGGACGCCAAATTTGTTTAGATACAGCGTCGCACGACCGCGCAATTGTCCGTTAAAGTCACGCAGTGCCGAATCGCAAAATACCCCCTGGTCAGGAAGGGGGTAAAATCTTCCGGGGCTTAAGTGGTTAAGTCCATTTACCGCTGGTTCAAAATATGTAAATAGTTAAATGTCCCCATAGTATGAGCTTGCTTTGAAGGATAAGTTCACCTTTCGAACATGTTACATGTGTTACATACGTGTGTAGGGTGTAACCCATTCCATTAACTGCAGTACTCCACTCCCCCCCCATATCCCTCCCTCTTCTCATATCCCTCCCTCTTCCCATAGCCACTTTCACTTTTCAAAATTCTTTCACAGGAATCTGTGAATGAAGAAACTACAAATCCCCTCCTCCACTGTGGCAGACAGCTTGTCCTGGAGAGGAGACGTTTGAGAGGGGATATGATATCAATGTACAAATACCGTACTCTTGACCCTGGCATAGGAACAAACTATTCAGTGAAAGGGAATAAAAAAGGACACGCGGCCATTCATTACAATTAGAAGAGATGCAGTTTAACCTTAAACTACATTAAGGGTTCTTTACTGTGAGAGAGGTAAGGATGTGGAATTCTCTTCCACAAGCAGTGGTATCAGCAGGGAGCATCGATAGTTTCAAATAACTATTAGATGGGCAACTTACCAACCACAACATACAGGGGTATACAATGTACTATTGACAACACACACACACACATCATAGGTTGAACTGGATGGACTGGTGTATTTTTCAACCTCACTAACTATGTAACTATGTACTTTTCAATGGACTGTAAGGCCCCTTTCACATGGGCGATCCGATCCCCCTGTCAATTTTTCAGGCGGACCTGATCAGATCCTCCATGCATCCCTATGGGGCAGCAGATGTCAGCGGAGACATGTCTGCTGTCACCCACTGCTATCCGATCCGATCCTGTCCATGAAATCCGGACGGATGGAAACCCTATTTTCCATCCGTCTGGACAATCGGATCGGATGAGAACAGACAGGTGGTCCGTTCTCATCTGATCTCCCCATAGAGGACAGCGGGGATCTGACATCTCCATCTCTGCACACAGAGCGGAGAGGGAGCTGTCATCCGCCTGCTCAGCGGGGATCAGTGGATCGATTCCCCCACTGAGCAGAACGGACTCCGTCAGGCGGTGCGCCCGTGTAAAAGAGGCCTAAGGGTGCTGATAAGCACCCTTGTTTTTGTTGCTGGAGGCTGACACAAGAAAGAAAAGCCCTGACTCTGCCAAGATGGATGCCCCCACACAGTGCACAGCAAAGCATGATAAATCCGTACTGGGGAAAATATCAGATTAGTAGGGAGACTACAGGCAATACTGTTGCTTAGTTCTTTACACTCTGCCTGCTTTTTGGGGCAAAACCTTCACAGTTCTGTTCGTCTTTACCTTTTAAATACAAGCGTGTCATTAGATTTGTTGTCATCATGTATGTTGTTCAAATGTCAGCATTTTTCATTCACAGATTACTCACGGAGATTATGTTTATTTTGAAGAGGACAACTGTGTATACCGCTTCCAGAAAACTATTGGTAATTCAGCTATTATATACACTAGATGGAACAATGAACATATACCTGAAAGAGAGATATTTCACTCTCATTTTTGTCCACCATTTTTTAAACCCGTTCCTGCCCGGCCTATATTAAAATTGAAGGCCGGACGGGCCTCTTTTTGATCTGAGCAGACGTCTTATAACGTTCCCCCCGGATCACGCCCGCAGCACGATCTGTCAACGGGTGCATCCGCCGGACACAGCAAATGACTGATCACTGTACTGGCTTACTGCCGGTACCATGTGACCGCTGTAACAAATCACAGCAGGTCACATGACAGTTGTAAAAAATAGATGGCTTCCTTTCAAGCCATCCATTGTATACAATTGTGTTGCTGGCTGTGATTGGTCACAGTGATTACATGATACAGACTGAGCCAATCATGACCCATCTGTGCCATATGATCAGCTGTGGCCAACCACAGCTAATCACAAGACAAACTGAATGAATCGATTTCATTCAGTAAGATGCTTGCATATAGGAATGAAATTCATTGCTATGTGTAAAAAAAAAAAATACTGATTCCCAGAGCAGTACAATGTTACTGGGGTAACATGATATTGCTCTGGTCAAACTGTGTTTGAAAAATAATAAAAAATATAATTATTTTTTTTTTGTACTGTCATCAGTCAGTGTCCCCTATCGCTGCCACAAAAGTTATATGATGATACTGTACTACACTGGTGACAGTATGTAAAAAATATGAAAACCTTTTTATTTTACCTTCATTTTTCAAAAAATTATGACAAAAAAGACAACTTTAAAAAACTCGCCATGCCTTTTACTAAATACCTTAACCACTTCCTTACCGAGTCATGTAAAATGACGTCGGCAAGGTGGTTGTCTAGATCCGGGCCGACGTCATATGACGCAGCGGCGCGATCAGGGATGAGGCTCGTCCCTCGGACATAGCCCATCACTGATCAAGGTAAACAGCCAATAGAAATTGGCTGTTTACCACGTGATCGGCTGTGTCAATCACAGCCGATCACATGAGCGGCTCCAGCACGAGCCGCTCGTTCTCTCTGCAATGCGCGCCCCCGGGGGCGCGCAGAGCAGCGATCGGGGACGAGGCTCGTCCCTCGGACAGAGTCGATCCCCGATCTAGGTAAAGAGCCAATGAAATTGGCTCTTTACCACGTGACCGGCTGTGTCCAATCACAGCCGGTCACAAATGTCAACAGAGAACACGGTAACTAGCTGTCACCGTGTTCTCCTCCTCACACACTGATCCTGTGTGAGGAGGAGATTGTGGTAACAGCTAGTTACCAATTACAGTGCACCCCAACCACACTGATTGCCCCCCCCCCCCAATAAAGAGCACCTGTCACTAGCCCATCAAAGTACCCGAGTACCTGTCATCAGGTACTCAGATGACAGGTACTCGGGTACTCTGATGGGCTGGTGACAGGTATTCGGGTACTCTGATGACAGGTACTCGGGTACTCTGATGACGGATACTCTGATGACAGGTACTCGGGTACTCTGACGGGTACTCGGGTACTCTGATGACGGGTACTCGGGTACTCTGATGACGGGTACTCGGGTACTCTGATGACAGGTACTCGGGTACTCTGATGACGGGTACTCGGGTACTCTGATGACAGGTACTCGGGTACTCTGATGACAGGTACTCGAGTACTCTGATGACGGGTACTCGGGTACTCTGATGACGGGTACTCGGGTACTCTGACAGGTACTCGGGTACTCTGATGACAGGTACTCGGGTACTCTGATGACGGGTACTCGGGTACTCTGACAGGTACTCGGGTACTCTGATGACAGGTACTCGGGTACTCTGATGACAGGTACTCGGGTACTCTGATGACAGGTACTCGGGTACTCTGATGACGGGTACTCGGGTACTCTGATGACAGGTACTCGGGTACTTTGAGTACCTGTCAACGGAGTACCCGTCATCAGAGTACCTGAGTACCTGTCACCTACCCATCAGAGTACCCGAGTACCTTCCACCTGCTCATCAGAGTACCTGACGCCTGAAGTACCCAAGTACTTGCCGCCTGCTCATCAGTACCCATCACTACTCATCAGTACTCATCAGTACCTATCACGTATCAGTACTGATCATCAGTACCCATCAGTACAGTATCACCTATCACCTATCAGTCAGTGAGTACTACTCATCAGTACCTATCACCTGCCTGTCACCTGCCCATCAGAGTACCCGAGTACCTGTCACCTGCCTATCGGAGTACCCGAGTACCTGCCACCTGCTCATCAGTACCAGAGTACCTGTCACCTGCCCAACAAAGTACCCGAGTACCTGTCACCCTTCATACAGCCACCATGTCCAAGTCCAAAAAGGTTTATATACGTCGTCCGTTTAAACCTAAATACCGGTGTTATGGCAGCAGATAGCTGCCATAACCCTGGTATTTTTTTAAACGGTGGACGGTTGGCTTTCCGATAAGGGTGGTCCCAGCGGCGGATTCGCCGTGGGATCACCCTTCCGGGATGGCGGAAGAGGCGCCCCCCCCCCCTCCCGACGCGTTCCGGTCCTTTTCCCCGCTTACCGGACCCGCCGGCAGCGGGGAAAACGATCCGGTCCCGAATCCTCACAGACAGGATGTCGAGTGAGGGCAAGCTTGCCCTCACTTGACTCTATGGTCTTGGAGGACCGGAGCTACGGAAAATGTTGTTGCCTAGCAACCAGTTTAAAGGTCCTTTTTTTTTTTTTTTTCATTTTATATTATAATTATTTTTTTTTTTCTATCTTTTAGTGTACTTGTGAGATCTGAGGACTTTTTGACCCCAGATCTCACAAAAAAGAGGTCCTGTCGTGCCTATTTCTATTACGAGGAATATTTACATTTCTTTTAATAGAAATAAAAATGATCAATTTTTTTTTTTTTTTTTAAACGGTGTAAAAATAAAAAATAATAAATAAAATAAATAGTAAAAAAAAAAAAAATTAAAGCGCCCTGTCCCCGTTAGCTCGCGCGCAGAAGCGAATGCATACAGAAACCCCGCCCACATATGTAAACGGTGTTCAAACCACACATGTGAGGTATCGCCGCGATCGTTGGAGCAAGGGGAATAATTTGAGCCCTAGACCTCCTCTGTAACTCAAAGATGGCAACCTGTAGAAATTTTTAAATTGTCGCCTATGGGGATTTTTAAGTACCAAAGTTTGTCACCATTCCGTGAGCGTGCGCAATTTTGAAACATGACATGTTGGGTATCTATTTACTCGGCGTAACATTATCTTTCACATTATGGAAAAAAATTGGGCTAACTTTACTGGTTTCTTATTTTTTAATTAAAAAAAGTGAATTTTTTCCAAAAAAACTGCGTTTGGAAGACCGCTACGCAAATACGGTGTGATAAAAAATAGTGCAATAATCTCCATTTTATTCTCTAGGGTCTCTGCTAAAAAAAAATATATAATGTTTGGGGGTTCTAAGCAGTTTTCTAGCAAAACAACTGATTTTAGCTTGTAAACACCAAATGTCAAAAATAGGCCTAGGCAAGTGGCTAGGATGCATGATGATGCTCCTTGGATGTTCGGCCCCTCTATATGGCTAGGCTGTGAAAAAGTCTCACACATGTGGTATTGCCATACTCAGGAGGAGTGGCAGAATGTATTTTGGGGTGTCATTTTTGCTGTGTACATGCTATGTGTTAGGAATATCCTATAAATTGACAACTTTGTGTAAAAAAAAAAAGTTTTCATTTTTTTCCCACATTTTCCAAAAACCTGTGGAAAAAAATGATATGTTCAAACGACCCATAATGCCTCATAGAATATACATTGAAGTGTTTGCTTTCCAAAATGGGGTCATTTTGTGGACTTTTCCATTGTATTGGTGCTCTAGGGCCTTGAAAAGTGTGATAGGTAGTAAGAAAGTTTTATGTGTATTTATGCTCCTAGAACGCCTGAATGTGCTTCTTGGACGTGGAGTCTCTTTTTGTGGCCAGGCTGTGTAAAAGTCTCACACATGTGGTATCGCCATACTCGGAAGGAGTAGCAGAATGTATTTTTGGGTGTAATTTTTGCTGTGTACATGCTATGTGTTAGAAATAGCTTATAAATTGACAACTTTGTGGGAAAAAAAAGAAAAAAAAAATTTTTTCTTCATTTTCCCAAGAATTGTGGGAAAAAATTACAACTTCAAAAAACTCACCATGCCTCTTACTAAATACCTTGGACTGTCTACTTTACAAAAAGGGGTCATTTGGTCGGTATTTGTACTGTCCTGACATTTCAGGGCCTCAAGAAAGGAGATAGGCAGTCAGTACATCTGGTGTGATCAATTTTCAGTAATTGGTACCATAGCTTCTAGACTCAATAACTTTCACACAGACTAAATAATATACACTAATTTGGGTTAATTTTACCAGAGACATGTAGCAGTATACATTTTGGCCCAAATGTATGAAGAAAAATTTATTTTTTGCAAAATTTCATAATTGAAACTAAAAAAAAGTGTTTTTTTTGCAAAATTTTTGCTCTTTTTTTGCATATATCACGAAAAAAAAAAAACCCCAGTTGTGATCAAATACCACCAAAAGAAAGCTCTATTTGTGTGAAAAAAATGATAAAAATTTTGTTTGGTTATAGTGTAGCATGACTGAGCAATTGTCATTCAAAGTGTGAGAGTGCTGAAAGCTGAAAATTGGTCTGGGCAGGAAGGGTGTCTAACTGCTCTGTATGGAAGCGGTTAAACTGTGTACATTCCAAAAAGGATTGATCAATTTTCAGATATATATCACAGTTTGTGGACTGTATAACTTTCCTACAGACTAAATAATGTACACTGATTTGGATTATTTTCACCAAAGCAATGTAAATTTGCAAAATTTTATAACAGAGTCAAAGAAAAATACTTATTTCTCTCAAAATTTTTCATTTATTTAGCAAACATAAAAAAATCTAGTGGTGATTAAATACCACCAAAAGTAAGCTCTCTTTGTGTGAACAAAATTTAAAAAAATGTCGTTTGGGTACAGTCATGCATGACCGCGCAATTTTCATTCAAAGTGTGAGAGAGCTGAAAGCTGAAATTTGGCCTGGGCAGGAAGAGGGTAAAAGTGCCCTGTATTGAAGTGGTTAAAGCTGAACTCCAGGAAACTTTAAAATACTCCCTTGCAGTGGGACTAAGCCCGCACTGCAGAAGTGTAACCACTTAACCTTGGGTAGTCGTCGTATGACGTCCTTAGGCATCATTCAGATATCGTTTTTTTCTGCTGATTCCCTGCAAAGTAAAAACAATCAAAACGGCTGTTCAGCCACTTAATTGCCTTTTCAGGCAGTGGGAGGGGATTCTTCTCCCACCTCCCCTGTGTGAGCCAGAGAATGATACGGCCCGGGGCAGTTGTTTACCATAGAGCTGACCGTGGACCAGATGGTCCCCAGCCATCTCTATGACCTTTGGAGGCCGCAAGCAACGTCACTTCCAGTTCTGGCAGATATAAACACTGACATTTTTTCAATGTAGGAGATGGACAGTCTGCTACTGGGGTCTTCTGCTATTGTCTGTTTAATAAGGTGTTCTGTGTTTATACTTAGGATAATGTGTATTGTACTTAGTTTTAGCCTTGTTGCAGTGCTGAGTTAAAAAGCATGTTAAATAAAACAGTGTCTAGGTCTGGATTCCCATTCACCTTTTGTTTCTGTCCAGATGGCTAGGTGAGTAGCTCAGGTTAATTATGTTTCTGTATACAATTTCATTTGCATATGATAATGTATTCAGGCTCACCTGACCTGGTGTGGTATATATATATTGTGTGAGTCTGTTCAATAAAAGTTCCTGTTGTACCCTTCATCTTGTTTTGACTGATGTTTGGGTATGCGATTGCTATGTTGCTCTATTCCTCTTCTTTGCTCGCTAGGATTTTGGAAACGGTCGACTCAGCGGTCCCGGCAAAAAGTGCTATAGTCACAAAGTCCCTAGCTGGTTTGGGAGTGTCTGAAAGAACGGGTATTCAGGTTGCCAGCGTTCTTTACATTGACGATACCAGATGTGTGAGACTTTTTGGCAGTCTAGCCGCGTACAGGACCCTGAAAACCAATCTGCACCTTCTGGCTTTCTAAGGGCGTAAATTGTTGATTTCACTCCTCACTACCTTTCACAGTTTCGGAGGCCATGAAATGCCAAGATAGCACAAAACCCTCCCAAATTACCCCTTTTCGGAAAGTAGACCCCCTAAGGTATTTGCTAAGAGGCATGGTGAGTATTTTGCAGTTTGGAAAAAAAAGAAAGAAAAGGAAAATGTATTTATTTATTTTTTTTCAATTTTGAAAACTTTGTGACAAAAAAGTGAGATCTGCAAAATACTCAACATGCCTCTCAGCAAATAGGTTTGGGTGTCTACTTTCCAAAAATGGGTCATTAGGGGGGGGGGGGGGGGGATGCTGTACGTGGCTAAACTGCCAAAAAGTCTCACATAGGGGGTATCTCCATACTCAGGAGAAGCAGCAGAATGTATTTATATATAATTTAGGTGACAACTTTGTGTAAAAAAACAAATGTCATTTTCCCAAAACTTGTGGCAAAATATAAAATATTCCATGGACCCAATATCACGGTAATGCATACTCACGGTATTGTTTCCGTGAGCATTGTTAAAATACCGAATTGTTCGTGCCATGCACTGCCAGGCTGCCCCGAGTCTCCCCGCTGTGTCCGGACTCCCGCCTCAGCTCTCCTTTACTAGAATGGAGCTGCTACTTCCTGTATAGGCCCGGCTCACAGGCGGAGTGATATTAGATCCACTCTGCCTGTGACAGGAGGAGCCATACACAGGAAGCATCGGCTTTGCTTTATACTGCAGCCGCATGCTTCCTCCCGGGCTCAGCCACAGACACAGTGCCTTCTACAAGCAAATCTCTGGCTCTGCAAGTACCTATCCACTACTATTACGTATACTGTGTATATATATATATATATATATATATATATATATATATATATATATTATATGCACAGGCATAGCAGCCCACATTACATTATTATATAGTCAGTCAGTACAGACTCTTTGAACCAGGCCTAAAATAAGCCATCATGTAGTGTCTGGCCTACCTGGTGATTGGTCCTGGCGCTCAGCTCTGATCCAACGGCCTGGTCATTAAGGGGGCAAATCCTTGCGGTCCAGAAGTGGTTAAACCTGCAGGAGGACCCGCATACATGTGAACCAGGCCTAAAGCAATAGTAAAGTAATTTATAAATAAAAACACCGGTCCTCCTGCAGGTTTAACTACTTTGGGCCCACATATATAAAAACGCAGAAAGCTTGGCAGTGCAGGAACTGCAGGTAAGTCGCATGGTGCAAAAGCAGGATGGATTTTAAGGCCACTGCATTTTTTTAATACCGTATACCATGGCAAAACCTTAATTAATCGCAGCATGGAAATCTGATACCGTCACATGCCTACTCGGCAATTAGCTTAGGGTGTCTACTTTCCAAAAAGGGGTAATTTGGGGGGGGGGTTTGTGCTGTCTTTTTATGGCCCCCGAAACTGTGATAGGTAGTGAGGAGTGACATCAACAATTTATGCCCTTACAAAGCCTGAAGGCGGTGATTGGATTTTGGGGTCCTGTATGCGGCTAGACTGCCAAAAAGTCTCACATATGGGGTATCCCCATACTCAGGAGAAGCAACAGAATGTATTTTGGGGTGTAATTCCACATTTACCCATGGTATGTGTAAGCAATATATAATTTCAATGACATTAAATATTTATTTTTTTTTACATTTTTTCAAACACCTGTGACAAAATAATTAAACATTCAATGGGCTCAACATGCCTCTCAGGAAATTCCTTGGGGTGTCTACTTTAAAAGAAGGGGTCATTTTTGGGGAGGGGGGGTTGTACTGCCCTGCCATTTTAGCACTTGAAGAAATGAGATTGGCAGTCAGAAAGTAAAAGCTGCGTAAATTCGAGTATATACACCATAGTTTGTAGACGCAATAACTTTGGCGCAAACCAATAAATAAAAAAGATGCTTAATGAGATTTTATCAAAGACATGTAGCTAAATAAATTTTGGCCTAAATGTATAACAATAATTGTGTTATTTAGTAGGGTTATCTACTATTAATTTAGAGCAGCGCCCTAACCCAATTCATTCTTATATCGCTACCAACTTCCTCTAGGTGAAGGAGATGAGTAGGCAGCAGCTCTATTAATATATTTATATTTATACCTTTTGCACGGGATTAAAATATAATTGTTTAATAATTGAGTTTCTTTGATATTTTTTATAAGAAAAGTAGAAAATTTAATTTTTTCTCTAAATTTTAGGTTTTTGTTTTTTTTTCCGTTTAATCGCAAACAATAAAAACCTCAGAGGTGATCAAATACCAACAAAAGAAAGCTCTATTTGTGGGGAAAAAAATGACATACATTTTGTTTGGGTACAGCTTTGCATGACTGCGCAATTACCAGTTAAAATGATGCAGTGCCAAATTGCAAAGAATGGCCTGGTCATTAGGGGGTAAAACCTTCTAGTCCAGGAGTGGTTAATCATTAATTTTACATTTTTTTTTTACCACTGTTGCTTTAAAAAAAAAAAAACATTTTGATCACTTTTATTGCTGTCACAAGGAATGTAAACATCCTTGTGACAGCAATAGGCATGTGAGAGGTACTCACATTTAGCGTTTAGCTGCCTTACCTTCTCTCTTTGTCAATTTAGGCAGCTCAGATACACAGAATAAATCTCCTGCTTTTCTTGGGATATAAATCTGAATGTGACCCACTAGACAGTACTGTGCATGGATGATCTGCGGCAGTAGGAATGAACCTAGAAACCTCAAATGTAACTGTGCTTGTGGAAATCAATATAAACAGAAAAAAAAAAAAAAAAAGCTGTGAACACTCTATGGGATATTATACATAGCAATTACAAGACTTTACATGTTCTGTGCTAAATCATACAAAACAGATGTGCATTTAAATTAAATCAAAGTCCACAAATAGTGAAATAATTGTGCAAAAGAAGCAATATTAAATAAATGAAATAAAGACCCACAGTGTGCAACATATATTTAAGCAAATATCCAGAATCCAAACTGTGTTCGTTCCGCTCAAGATAGATCTCCGCCACCTTAACAGTACACCAAAAGGCTTACCAGATACACATATAACGCATGATGTCAGCATACACTAATAGGCATGGCGTAGGCTTCAAGCCAAGCATCACGAGCAAGGAGTATCCTATCACTCTGTCCTCTCAGTCTGCCAAATTATGTGTGCCTAATCCAGGAAATAAGAGGGAAACAAAACACTCCCCATAATGTGAACCGGATAGATACAATTATTTAAAGCAAGGATTTGAATTTGCACAAGTAAGAAGGTTACAGTGCCGTATAACACAGGTAAAAATCGGCCAAATTTACGTCCCAGGGTCACTTCCAGTTATGTGATGACATCACAATGCGTAGCTCCACCCTACACATTTCTTCAGAATTTACGGTACTTCTTCTGGGGCATGAAGGGACAGAGAGATATGATGATGCTTGCTCGTGATCCTTGGTTTGAAGCCTATGCCCTGCCCATTAGTGTGTACATTATGCATGTTATGACTTCTCTATAACTTGAGTCATGTGTAGCCAGTAAGCCTTTTGATGTACGGTTAAGGTGGCGGAGATCTAACTGGAGCCAGACTTGCACAGTTTGGATTCTGAATATTTGCATGCATTTATATTGCACAACATGGGACTTTAATTGATTTATTATAGTTTCTTTTGCACATTTATTTCACCATTTTTGGACTTTATTTGATTTCATTGCACATCTGTTTTGTATGATTATTTAGCACAGTAGCAGGAATGAATTTAGAGATGCTGTGATATTATTATGCACAGAACTCCCCAGAAAGTAGTCATGGCTCTGGTAACCAACTGTCCTGGTTTGTCTGGAGATATAATTTTACACGTTGAGATACTGGGCAGGTCTCAGCCAATAACGACATTTTATTACAATATATTTGCAAACATCTGCAGCATGGTCGGCTATGTCTGAAAACGTGATAGAGTATTTTCCCTATTTCTCCATGTTTACAGGTCTAATCGGCTCTTTTCTTTTTTTTCAGGTGAAGAGAGCCTAGAGGTGGTGTTTTCTCCTGAAGATGTGGGGGTGCATGATAGTTTGGTTCAACGCATCCGGGTTTCACCCCAGCAAACTTATTTGGCCGTTGCCTTGAAAAACGTTGACTGCGAAGACTCAAAATGCTATATTGTGAATCTGGGAAGGACCCCAGAATTAGTACACACTATATCAAATATATTCAGTTTTGGTAGGTCTGTTAGTGTGCTTACATTGCTTACCTAAAACATTCACACCCCTAATCACGTCTCTTTCAGATCCTACTCAGCCTTGTTATAGCTCACAATTAATCAGTGAGGTTACCAGTTATTCTTTTTTTACCAGTAGTGAAATATGAGAGGTAGTAAGGGCAGGTCAAGTCCTAGCTTAAGTAGCAATGTCAATAATCGCATAAATCATCATAAGCAATTTCAAGAAAGCTTTACAGAAGTTCTGCACATCCCTTCTTAGAGATGCACCGAAATTTCGGCAGCCGAAAATGGTGTGGATAGAGACAAAGATGCCGATAATGGCGCTTAAAATGGTTTTGCTACGATTTTACCACAATTTTGCCACAAATTTTACTGTGCTTATGGAGTGTTTTTCATAGGTCATGTGACTCAAAAACACGAGTGCGTTATTGATGCGTTTTCAATGCATTTCAACGGGGAGGTGTGTTTTTGGGGAGGTTTTTTTACCTGGCAAAAAATGCAGCAAGCAAGGTTTTTAACACAACAGAAGTGCAACAGACCAGTGTAAAGACATACATAGAATTTAAAGTAATGCGTTTTTCTTGAGCTTTTCCAAAGGTGCCGATAATGGCTGACAATTCATATTCATTTAAATTCATGATATTATTTAAAAAGTTTTTAAGACAATTATATAAAAATACATATTTTTTTTTTAAAACTGTCATTTTTGGTTTCGGCCAAGTGCATCCTTGTAACGCTCCTGCGTTTTATGTATAATGTGGATTTTCAGCTGCAGAAATATTCCACTTCAGTAGTCATGTAGAGAAACGCTGAGACACCATTCCCAACTCTCAATGACTCATCATGTGTGGATGATCTCAATTCAGCAAGTAAATACACACACTCAATAAGATGTTTCCTAGAGTGACTTATGTATATAGTAACACAGTGATGATAGGCTGAAGAGACAGGTTGGGTAGAGATGGTAGATGACAGACACTTGAAAGGAAATGTTCTTGAAAGTAAGATAGTAGCAGATGGGATGCAGATAGGTTTAGCAATCATGTATGGTAGCAGATGACAGAGTAGCAGGTGGACATACAAGAGAGATCAACCCAGTGCAAGAACAGGTGGTAGTAGGCTCAAGAGCTAGCAATCTTAGATAATGCAGATGTAGTAATAGTCCTTAGTATGCAGAGCTAGATAGTGTAAGCTTTAGTATGAAAGTTATAGAGGTTTCCCCTGTGGGGTACTTATCACTAATAGCAATGTAGCAGAGGAGAGGTTCGGCAAGAGCGGATGATCCGGTAGCGGGACACAGGGATCAGCGCAGCGTGGTTCCGACAGCGAGATATGCTTGCAAGCATGAGAGCTTCAAGACAGGTTAGCATCAAGGCACAAAGCAGTTTGAACGAACACATGTGAGTGAGAGCCGGCGATCTAAATAGCCATCCAGTCCGGCGCTCAGTGATGACAGCATCAGTCTCAAAGGTGTATGCGCACCTTACCAAAAGAGAATGGTGGGGCGCATACACTTATGAAAGAGTAATTAGGGTACCCAAAGGTACCAGAACATTACAGTACCCCCCCCCTTAAGGCCGGCTCCTGAAGGCCTCTGGAGCTGGTTTGTCTGGGTACTTCGCATGAAAATTGCGGATTAATCTAGAGGCATGTATGTCAGAGGTGTTTAGCCAGGTGTCGTCTTGGGGCCCATAGTTCTTCCATCGAACCAAGTACTGAAGTCTTCCTCTGTGGATACGAGAATCCAGAATCTCTTTTATCTCATATTCTTCTCCACCTTCAACTTGTACAGGAGGAGGAGGTGGGGCTTCAGTAGCGACACATGGAAAATAGGATGTATTTTGAGGTCTATTGGCAATGTAAGCTGTACTGCAGCTTTTCCAATAAGTTTCTTGATTGGGAAAGGTCCCAAGAACAGAGGTCCAAGCTTTTTGCTAGGGATTTTCAGTCTTAAATTTTTTGTTGAGAGCCAAACGAGGTCCCCGATAGCGTACTGAGGAGAAGGTCTTCTGCGAAGATCATAGTACTTCTTTTGTTGACTATGAGCGTGTGCAATGGTAGTATTAAGCAAACCCAGAGAGTCCTTTATTTGGGTAAGATAGTCTGAAGCTACTGGGTTATTTGAAGGAAGGATGCGTGGTGGAAGAATAGAGGGATGAAACCCATAGTTCAAGTAGAACGGACTCTGTTTGGTCGTACTGTGGGTTGCGTTGTTGTAGGCAAATTCTGCCAGAGGGAGAAGATCCACCCAATCATCCTGTTGGTAAGAAGTGTAACAACGTAAATATTGCTCGATGCATTGGTTGACTCTTTCAGTCTGTCCGTTGGTCTGCGGATGGTAAGGAGAAGTGAGCTTCCGCTCGATCCGTAGTATGTGACATCGTTCTTGCCAGAACTTGGAAATAAATTGTGATCCACGGTCAGACAGAAGAGTTTTTGGGATACCATGTAACTTAAAGACATGTTTCATCAGGAGTTCTGCCGTTTGTTTGGACGAAGGTAGTCTGCGAATAGCAATGAAATGTGCCATTTTTGTCAGATGGTCCACTGACACTAAGATGGTATTAAATCCTTTGGAAGGAGGCAATTCCACTATAAAGTCCAAGGACACAACTTCCCATGGAGTTTGGGGTATTGGTAGACTGCATAGTAGACGGGATTGTCTCGTAGTGTCAATTTTGGACCTGGCACAGACATTGCATGAAGAGACGAATTTTTGTATAGATGTTTTCATGTCAGGCCACCAGAATTGCCTGGTAATCAGATTAAGAGTCTTTGTCATACCCATATGTCCTGCCATAGGCACATCATGTGATAATTCCAAGATCTTGGTGCGTATGGTAGGTGGTATGTAAAGTTTGTCGTTGTAGTAGAGGAAGCCTTCTGCATCAGTATTTAGTTGTGGTGGGGGTGAATCCAAACTTATACCATGCAAAACCTCTTCCTTCAAGGAACGGACAACTCCAATAATGCGTTTGTGAGGTATTATAGGAACGGAAGGGATTTCGAAGCAGTTTTCTTCAGCTAGTCGTGACAGTGCATCCGCCTTTTTGTTCTTATCTGCAGGTGTGTAGGTCACTAGGAAGTTAAACCTTAGAAAGAATAGTGACCATCGTACCTGTCGGTGCGAGAGAGTTTTGTTAGTCTGAAGATATTGGAGATTTTTATGGTCCGTGTATATAAGTATTGGTAATTGGGTGCCTTCGAGTAGATGTCGCCAATTCTCCAGAGCCAATTTTATAGCAAGCAGTTCCTTTTCACCCACGGGGTAATTTATCTCTGGACTGCTTAGGGATTTAGAAAAAAAGGCGACTGGATGAAGTGGTGAAGTGTGAGTTGGTCGTTGGGAGAGTATTGCTCCTACTGCCATGTTTGACGCATCTACTTCCAGAATGTATTGGAGGGATGGGTCTGGATGGCGTAGTATGGGAGCAGAAGTAAACCTTGTCTTTAACAGGTGAAAAGCTTTATTTGCTTCATCTGACCATTTGAATGGTTTTTTAATGCTAGTGAGCTGTGTGAGGGGTCTCACAATGGCAGAGAAGTTTCTAATGAACTTCCTGTAGAAATTCGAAAATCCAAGGAATCGCTGTAGCGCTTTGCGTGTGGTTGGTGTAGGCCAATCCTGAATGCAGGATATCTTACTCATGTCCATCTCGATTCCTGTTTTGGATATGATGTAGCCTAGAAACAGTACCTCTTCTTTATGAAACAAGCATTTTTTTAGTTTCACATAAAGGTTGTGTGCAAGCAATCTCGATAATACTAGTCTTACATGTCTTATGTGTTCAGACAGGGATCGTGAATATATAAGTATATCGTCCAGATATACCACAACACAGACATCTAGTAAGTCTCTGAAAATATTGTTTATAAATCGTTGAAAAACTGCAGGGGCGTTGCATAGCCCGAATGGCATTACAAGATATTCGAACAATCCATATCTGGTTCTGAATGCAGTCTTCCACTCGTGTCCATCACGGATTCAAATGAGATTGTATGCTCCTTTCAGGTCCAATTTTGAAAAATAGGTAGCTCCACGCACCTGCTCAATAAGCTCAGGGATAAGCGGTAGAGGATAGCGATCTTTTATTGTAATAGCATTCAATTGCCTATAGTCGATGATAGGCCTGAGACTTGAGTCCTTATTGCGGACAAAAAAGAGTCCTGCTGCTGTGGAAGAAGTGGAAGGTCTAATAAAACCTTTTTCCAAATTCTCATCCAAATAGTCTTTGAGATGGGAAAGTTCATCCTGTGAAAGAGGATAAACATGACCGAACGGCAATTTGCTATTTGGGAGTAGATCAATGCTACAATCATAGTCTCGATGGGGAGGTAATGCTTGAGCATTTTTCTCAAGAAAAACCTCAGAGAGATCCTGATAACATAGTGGTGCAATCTCATCTGTCACCACAGACAGGATCTTCCCGAAAGACGGGAGGTTACACGTACCCTCGCAATAGCAAGAGAGGAAGGTCAGGGTCCGTTCCTTCCAATCTATGGTTGGTTGATGTGTGTGCAACCAGGGAAGTCCCAAAACAATGGGAAAGTGGGGTGAAGGTATTAGATCGAAGGTAGTGGTCTCCATATGAGACCCATTAGTAGTGACTAGGAGTGCCTGTGTCTGATCAGTGATCGGACCAGAGGATAAAGGAACACCGTTAATAAGACTCACTGAGACAGGTTTAAGTTTAGAAATAATAGGAACTTTATTTAAAGCAGCAAAACGTATGTCAATATAATTTCCACAAGATCCTGTGTCAATCATGGCCTTAGTAGTAATCCTGTTCTGGTCCCACTGTAATGTTAAGCAAACAGAAAGGTAAGGGTTAGTGATTGAAGTTGTCAATCCCCCTAGGAGGACATGTGAACACTCACCCTTCTTTTTGTAGACTAGGGGACAGACGTTTATCTTGTGATCCGGGGATGCACAGTACAAGCAGAGATTACCAGATCGTCTTCTGGCTCTTTCCATAGTTGATAGAGGTGGGCGTATGGTTCCTACCTCCATAGGAACGGGGTCAACGGCCGAAATCCGAGAAGAACTGGGTAATGGCATTCCCATTTTCTCAGCCTTTCTTTCTCGTAGTCTTCTATCTATGGTGATACTGAGTTGTATCAATGCATCCAGGGTTTTTGGCAGATCCGCTCGGGCGAGCTCGTCTTTAACGGCCTCTGATAGGCCAAGCCTAAATTGGGATTTCAGAGATGCATCATTCCATTCTGAATCAAGGGTCCATCTCTTGAATTCTGCGACAAAGTCTTCTACAGGTCTCCCACCTTGTTTCAAGGACCTTAATTGAAGATCGGCAGTACTCTGCCTATTGGGATCATCATATAGGCTAGTGAGTTCTGCTAGGAACAAGGCATAGGAGTTGAGAAGCTGGTCGCTTTTCTCAAAAAGAGAGTCTGCCCAGGCCCGAGGATCGCCTGTTAGGTAAGAAATAATAGTACAAACCTTAATGCGATCAGTAAGGTAGGTACGGGGTTTTAGCAAGAAAAGTAACTCACATCCTTTTTTAAATTCGCGAAATTTTTTGCGATCGCCTGTAAATACCAAAGGAGGATTTATTTTGGGTTCAGGGGACTGAGCAGTGGTAAGTTGTGTCAGTCTAATTACCTGCTGCGACAGTGCCTGATTGTCTTCTTTTAATTCAGCAAGTGCGTGTATTAACGCAGGTACTTGCTGTTTTAATTGTGTCATCTGAGTGGTTATTTCTGCTGAATCCATTTGTGGTTCGTTCAATCTGTAACGCTCCTGCGTTTTACGTATGATGTGGATTTTCAGCTGCAGAAATATTCCACTTCAGTAGTCATGTAGAGAAACGCTGAGACACCATTCCCAACTCTCAATGACTCATCATGTGTGGATGATCTCAATTCAGCAAGTAAATACACACACTCAATAAGATGTTTCCTAGAGTGACTTATGTATATAGTAACACAGTGATGATAGGCTGAAGAGACAGGTTGGGTAGAGATGGTAGATGACAGACACTTGAAAGGAAATGTTCTTGAAAGTAAGATAGTAGCAGATGGGATGCAGATAGGTTTAGCAATCATGTATGGTAGCAGATGACAGAGTAGCAGGTGGACATACAAGAGAGATCAACCCAGTGCAAGAACAGGTGGTAGTAGGCTCAAGAGCTAGCAATCTTAGATAATGCAGATGTAGTAATAGTCCTTAGTATGCAGAGCTAGATAGTGTAAGCTTTAGTATGAAAGTTATAGAGGTTTCCCCTGTGGGGTACTTATCACTAATAGCAATGTAGCAGAGGAGAGGTTCGGCAAGAGCGGATGATCCGGTAGCGGGATACAGGGATCAGCGCAGCGTGGTTCCGACAGCGAGGTATGCTTGCAAGCATGAGAGCTTCAAGACAGGTTAGCATCAAGGCACAAAGCAGTTTGAATGAACACATGTGAGTGAGAGCCGGCGATCTAAATAGCCACCCAGTCCGGCGCTCAGTGATGACAGCATCAGTCTTAAAGGTGTATGCGCACCTTACCAAAAGAGAATGGTGGGGCGCATACACTTATGAAAGAGTAATTAGGGTACCCAAAGGTACCAGAACATTACAATCCTGAATTTTTGGTTTTGCCACTAAATTTTCCTTTCCAAATCAAAGAGATTTTCTATCTCTTCTGTATTGTATTATTATTAATATTAGCCAATTAAAAAGTTTAATGGAGAACTTTAATGAGAGAAGGAGGTGGGCTGCCATTGCTAAACTCTCCTTTTGAAAAAACTAGTTAGTTTACCACTGTCCTTTAATGCTTTATTGTTCAAAAAATTGCTGTACTGCCCCTTTAAAGTGGTTGTAACTGCATTCTATACAGTAAGGTAAAAAACCTGCATGGAGCTTCCCCTGCAGCCCCCCCTAAATACATACCATAGCCCAATCTTGATCCAGTGATGTGCACGAAAGCCGAGGTTCTCCCCTTTGATACAAGTACAGCAGCAGGAACCAATGGCACCATTGGAGAGAACAGGGGATGGGGCCAATTCCAGCTCTGTGTGTTTCATGTACACAGACCAGGGCTCAGGAGTGAGCATGCACGAGTGCCCCCATAGCAAGCGGCTTGCTATGGTGGCACTTGGCGGAGGGAGGAGTGCAGGTGGGGGACCCGAGAAGAGGAGGATCAGGGCTGCTCTGTGCAAAATCAACTGCACAGAGCAGGTAAGTATAACATGTTTATTATTTTAAAAATTACTTTTAATATTACTTTCTGAAATATTGTGCTATGCTGAAACAACTTCTTATAATCAAATATAATAAAGCGAACAATACCTCTCTTAGAATAGGGACATTACTCTTGTAAAAAAAAGTTATTTTCAAACTCGTGAAAAACCAAAACACCATCATTATTTTTATAATCATGAAAGTCCACATCCAGGCCTAATCATAAAGTTGTGAGAAGGATCTTCATGTGTATTTATAAAGTGATTTTTCCATTCACCACTATATATTTAAAGAGTAACTACTCTTTGTTGACAAAAAATATATTTATGTATATTGCAAAGATTTTAACAAACTTCCTACCTTTTCTTATTTTAAAGAAATAGCTGTATGTGTTCATGTACAGAGTGAATCTATATGGGAGTGATTTTATAATTATCAACCAGCTTCTGCACCTGCAGGGCTCTAGTAAGAAAAGCTGCAGGGTCCGCATTCCTTTTGATGTGTTTTCCCTTTGGGAGTTTCTACCAAAAACGATATATTTGTTGCAGAGGATGTTCAAAATCTGACTTGTATCTTAGTGCAGACTTCTGGGAAAACCCAGTGAGTCAATAACACAAGCAGGAGATTGTTTTTTTTTTGAGGGGGGGGGGGGCACATTCTGTGTACAGAACACCTCCAGGTTACCATATTGCATTGCATTTTACAGAAAAAATCAACAAGCCAAGCACACAACAGAAAATGACACCACAGATTGCCATATTGCAATGAATTTTACAGAAAATTACAGCACTGAAGATTGAAAGTTAAAAATGATCTTTCCTTTCAATTACAGTATGACAGTTGTATACACTATATTATTTTTTAAATTTATTTGCTATTTTTTACCCCACGAAAGTGGAGTTACTCTTTAACACATTGCCGTCCAGCCTATGGCCTAATGACACCGGGGCCGGCCTCTCGTCAATCCGGGTGGACGTCATATGACATTGTCTTTGATCACGCCTCACGCGTACCTGCGGTGCCGCTCTGCAGCGTGATCTGATCACTGTATTGACCCGCTGCTGGTACCATGTGACCACTGTAACCAATCACAGCAGGTCACATGACCATTGAAAACAATGGGTGGCTTCCTTTCGCTCCATCCACTGTGTACAATTGTCATGCTAGCTGTGATTGGCCACAGTGATTACATGATACAGACTGGGCCAATCACAGCCCATCTGTGCCATGTGATCAGCTGTGGTCAATCACAGCTATATACAACAAAACAAGCTGAATGAATTCATTTCATTCAGTAAAATGCTTGCATATAGCAATGAAATGCTTTGCTATAAGCAAATATAATCTGTTAAAAAAAAAAAAAAATATATATATATATATATATATATATATATATACACTGAGAACTTCCCTAGAGTAGTACAATGTTCTATGGTAACATTATATTGCTCTGGTCAAAGTGTGTTAAAAAAAAAAAAATTGTGAAAAAATGTAATTAATTTAAAAAAAAACCTGAAAAATCGTATTTATTATTATTTTTATTTTTTTTCGTACGGTCACTAGTAAGTGTCCCTAATCACCACCACACCAGTTATCTGATGGTGCTGTACTGCACTGGTGACAGAAAAATAAATAATTTCTTACAAAAAATTAAAACTTCAAAAACTCACCATGCCTCATACTAAATACTTTGGACTGCCTACATTCCAAAAGGGGTAATTTGGGGGATATCTGTACTGTCCCAACATTTTTAAACCTCAAGAAATTAGATAGTTCATCAGTACCTCAGGACTGATCAATTTTCAGATACTGTATATACCATAGTTGTGGACTCTTATAACGTTCCTACAGTCTAAATAATATATACTGATTTGGGTTATTTTCACCAAAGAAATGTAGCAAAATACATTTTGGTCTAAGCCCCCGTTCACATGCAGGCGACGCTACCTCGCACCGCGACCTCCGAGCGGCCGCCACGGACTTCATAGCATTGAAGTCTATGGCGGTCGCCTCCTGGTCGCCCCAAAGAAGCTCCGGACCCTTTTTCTAAGTCGGAGCGACTTGTGTCGCTCCTATTAGAACGGGTCCGCAGCTTCCCTATGGGAGGCGACCTGTGAGGCGACCAGGTCGCCTTAGTGTGAACGGGGGCTAAATGTATGAAGAAAATTATTTATTTGCAAAATTTTATAACATAAACAAAGAAAAACATGTTTTTTTTTTCTAAATTTTCGGTCTTTATTAATGGGTTTTTAAAAAAATAAAAAACCCATTGATGATTAAATACCACCAATCAAAAGCTCTATTTGTGTGAACATGATAAAAATTTAGTTTGGGTAGTATTGCATGACTGTGCAATAGTCATTCACAGTGTGATGGCTCTGAAAGCTGAAAATTAGCCTGGGCAGGAAGGGGGTAAAAATGCCCAGTATTAAAGTGGTTACCCACTAATCATCCGAGGTCATAAAAACTTGTGTAACCTTAGGACATCATATGGATTGTAAATGCAACCTCTGCAGCAATCTCCCACTGACTCACAAGCATATCCATGAATGTACCATAATGAATATGCAGGAGGGAGAAAGGTACTCCACATAATGTGAATCATCTGGGAAATATCATTATATATATATATTTATATTTATTCATGTTTAAAAGCATTACAAGTGGAAAAAGAATCCTAGCATAAAAACAGCGCTGCTCCCTCAGCGGGCGTGATGACATCAGCTCCTGTTTTTTATGCTTGCATTCTTTTTACACTTGAGTACACTTTACACGTGAGTAATGCTTTTTAAGACTTTAATAAATTGATATTGCGTGGCTGATTCACACTATGTGGAGTACCTTTCTTCCTCCTGCATGGTCATTTTGGTACATTCATAGAGATGCTTGTAAGTTGGTGGGAGATTGCTGCAGAGGTTGCTTATGACCTCAGATGATTAGGGTTTGTGTCCATTAAGTAAGAAGTAATTTTATAAATATGGCGGTGGATTGGAATATCACTTCAAGAGTCACATATCAAGATTCTTCTGACAGGTTTTTGATTTGATTTAATGGGGACTTTCGTTACATTATTAATAATTTGGTGTTTCGGTTTTTCACCAGTTTAAATATAATTTCTGTTTTGTTCATTGACGGACACAGCTCCTGATATTCTTAACCATTGGGTTATACTGCCCCCTACAGGAGTAGGACACTAGGCAGAAAAAAAGTCTGGCTACGCCTATGGGCGATCCCAGGGGTTATACTCCCTCTCTCTGCTATAGGCACTCAGTTTTTTTCTGCCTAGTCAGGAGTAAGGACCTAGTTCCTTGCTGGGATCTTTGGTCCTGGCAATTTTTTTCTTTTTAGATAGAAATTTTTTCTCCTGGTTTTTTCCTGTGAGATCTACAATCAACTGCTGGACTGGGCGACGGGCTAGATAATCTAGATCCAGTGGTCAACCCAGTCTGGCCAGTGCATGCAGACCTCAGCTCCGTGCTAGGTTGTCCAGGACATAGCCCCACCGGAGGGGGGCTGGCCTGCGAGTTAAACGTCTCACGAGGTTGCATACGACCAGGTCTCGGCTGAGTTGCAGCGTTCCTCCTGGCCCCCTTGAGGGTTTTGGGGTGGACGTGGGCCTCTGTGGGACAGTTGGACCCCCTGGTTCCTCTCCTTCCCATCAGGCACCTCCCTCTTTCCAGTGTCCCACATCCTACCCCCTCACACAAATGCTTGGGCTGTTTAGGTGGTCTGGTTCACCTCCTGAGGTGGGGGGCAGGGCGCTAGCTGGTGATTCGGGCCGAGGGGGGGTGCGCCACCGGGGACCGAATGATCAACTGTGTGGGGGGTTGTATCTGGTGGGGGCTCCTGCCAGGGCTCCCCAGTCCTGTCTGAATCTATCCTTTAAGCCTGGGTTCCTGTAAGCCTCGTGGTGCTGCGCAGGGCCGACATTTTGTTGTAGCCTGTGTGTGTCTACACACGGCAGCCATGTTTGTGTAGTCTGGCGGCCCTTTTTCTGGTGTTTGCCATTGAAAATAGCAGCAGCCATGACAGTGGAGCCCTGTGGGTTTAGATTTCGGTGGTGGGAGCCCCTCCTCATCCCCTGGTGCTGACTCCTGGATCCTTTCACTTCCTGATCGCCGCACGTGTAGTGCAGATTATCCTGGTGGCTGCAGGTGCCTGCTTCTGCTGGGTGGTAAGTCTGGTGGGGTCCTCTCCCTCTCTGCTGAAGATTGCTTGGTACCTGGCAACCAGGTGGTGCTACCAGCGTGGTGGGGGTTGTCCTTCTGCTGTGTTTTACACTTTTTGCGGGGCCCCCCTGGTGACTCATGGAGTCTGTGGAGCACATAACCCCATCTGATCCCCTCTCTGAGGATGCGGGTCCATCCGGTTCAGAACAATCTATATCAATGCACTGACGGCGGTTCTGGAGTTCTTTGTGTCCCGATTTGAGGCGGCTTTCGGGCGAGGGGCTAGCAAAAAGCGCATCCCCTCCACCTTCCCCTTCCTCATCTGTCTAATCCGATCCTGAATCTGATTCGGCCACCACGGATATGGTTCACCCTGCTGGGTCTAGAACCTTGCGCCCAAAATCCTCTGATAGTGAGGATGATTTCTCCACGTCTGCAACCACACACGAAAAGGCGCTGGTGGAGGCACTGATTGTATCTGTGCGTGAGACCCTGAAGATGGAGGATGCAGCTGCGACGGAAGCGCAGGTTCCCTTTGAAACTCACAAGCTATCCAGAGCGGTAAAGGTGTTTCCTTTCCCTGCCTATTTTGACAGAATTGTCTCTAAAGAGTGGGGACAACCAAAGCGTCCCCGTTGGGTCCCTAAGCGCTTTACTAGGTGTTACCCCTATGAGGAGTCCCTTCTTAAGAAGTGGACTGTTCCACCGGCGGTGGACCCTCCAGTTTCCAGGTTAAACAAGGCAACTATGATTCCGGTTAAAGAGTCCCCGGCCTTCAAGGATCCGGCTGACCGGAAGGCAGAGGCTGTGGTCTGCAGTATGTTCACTCTGGCAGGTTCGATAATGAGGCCGATATTCACCATTGCCCTGGTCTTGCAAACTCTGACTGAGTGGGCTAAGGTCTTTTGCCGTGACCTGGAGGGTGAACAGTTCCCTCCTGCTTTTGCCGAGCTGGCGGACCAGCTGGTCCAGGGGATGCAGTTTATCTGTGATGCCTCTTTGGATGCAGCTCCCCTAGTGGCTCTCAGCTCTCTGTTTTGACACTGGTCCTTCAGGTGTGTCTTTTGGCTCAAGTGCTGGTCTGCAGACCAGACTTCTAAAAAGGTCTTGACTGATCTTCCTTTTCAAAGGAGATCGCCTGTTTGGAGCTATCCTGGATGTCATCATTAAAGGTCTCACAGGGGGGGAAGAGTACTTTATTTCTGCAGGCTACTAAGGGCAAGTAAGCTCGTCGTTGACGTGGGCCTTCCTTCTCGGCTCATAAGAAGTTTTTTCGTCACTCAGGGTTGACGTACAAGAGCTCGAAGCCCTTTAGGCCTCTTCTGGAGGATCCAAATGAGCCTGGTCTGGCAAGCCGAGAGCGGGCTTCTCCATACCCGCAGACAAGGCTCCTTTAGCATGAATGTGTGCCCTCACCTGTATTGGGGGATGGGGGGACGTCTTCGCTGGTATCCAGACCTGTGGACTTCCCTGGTGCAAGACAAGTGGGTCCACAAAGTCATTCTGTCTGGCTACAGATTGAGTTTTGCTCTTGTCCCCCGGCAAGGTTCTTTCCTTCCAACTTGCGCCTGTCCCAGGACCGCTTACAGGGTCTGTTTGGGGCGGTACAAGACCTGTTACTTTAAGGGGTGATTGTCCTGGTTTCCGACTTTGGAACGTTTTCAGGGTTTTTACTCACACCTGTTCACAGTTCCCAGAAAGGAAGGCAAAGTGTGCCAATCCTGGATCTCAAAGCGCTAAACTGCAGGAGTTCAGAATGGTGGTGGCATCCCTACTAGGGATCGACCGTTTATCGGCAACACCGATGTATCGGGGGCCAATATGCACTTTCCCCGATATATCGGAATCAGCCCCTGAGGTTACCGATATTGCCGATATTTAGGTAAAGTGCATGTACCGGGGTGATGCCTGCAGCTGAGAAGCCGCTCGGCTGTCATTACAAGGAGCTGGAGGGGACGTCCCCCCCTGCGACTCCCTCCCCCCTTCAGCCCCCTTCTGCAGCTTGCCCGGGTCTCCCGTCCCACCGGGAGACCCGGGCATCCTACCTCCACCGCCGCCGAAGAGAAGACCCGGGTCTCCATGTAAAAAAAACGAAAGTGATGTCATGACATCACTTCCGGGTACTCGGCGCCAAATTAAAAAAACTGACAGCATTCAAAACAGCCAAAGTTAGCATTTTAAATGCTTTTCGGTGCCGAGGAGGGGTTTGGGCTCTTTTAGACCCCTAGATCACTCCACAAGGAGTACCTTTAAAAAAAAAAAAAATAAAACATTTTTTTTTACATGTCCAAAAATATCGGCAGATATCGGCCGATACCGGTATCCGATGACCAAAATATCGGTATCGGCATTAAAGAAATGATGTCGGTTGATCACTAATCCCTATGTCAGGGGATTTCCTCACTTCTATCAACATCAAGGATGCCTACCTTCACATTCCAATATGTGCCAGTCACCAGCTTTTTCTTCGCTTTGCTGTGGGAGAGCAGTATTATCAGTTTGTGGCGTTACCCCTTGGTCTCGCCTCTGCTTCTCGGGTCTTCACAAAAGTGTTAGCCCCAGTGCTAGGATTGTTACGCCAGCAGGGGATTTTTGAAACCGTTAAATCAATGGGTTTAGTTCCAGTTTGATTTACTGCTGTTTGGGGGCTCTGGGCTTCAGCAAAATGGCAGCCTCCAGCAAGAAGCAAGTTGTTATGGATAAAATTCCGCTGGCTATACACAAAATTCATTTTGGCCTGATTGTGATGAACCAGCTCAAATTTACACAGTGGGTGGTCCTGTCAGCCACCTACAAACCGACAGTTGACTAGTCTATTTTAGTCTTTTGACTAAAAAATCTACGGAGCCAGGCGGAAAATTGTCATTTAAACAGTGCCTGCATTCAATCAGATTTGGAAATTGGCGCTGTGTAGCGTGGATATCAAACTCTTTTAGATTACAAAAAAAGTAAATGAGTTTGGCCAGCTTTAGCCATCTGCAGCATATGTTAAAGGATAAGTGTGGGAACACTAAAAAAAAAATCTGTACTCATCTCCCTCTTGCAGCTTCGGTGTGATTCTGCAGCTGCCCCCTGCTGGCTCTAAGCCCGAGAACTGAGCGATCAGATGACCGCTGATCGCTCAGTTCTCGGTCTTCACTGAGCTGAGAGAGGTGACTGTTAGTCACTGCTCTCTGCTCTGCCCCTCCAGCACTCACTGGAACGCCAGGTTATGGAGGTGATGGGCTCAAGCTCTGAGCGGCATGCTGAGAGGCAGAGCCAGCTGCTGGTTCAGGCACTTGGGTGGACCCTGACATTGTCAGAATCTTTACAGACCCTGCAGCAGCTACACTATATTGTCGAAAGTATTGGGACGCTGCCTTTACACACGCATAAACTTAATAGCATTCCAGTCTTAGTCCGTAGGGTTCAATATTGAGTTGGCCCACCCTTTGCAGCTATAACAGATTTAACTCTTCAGGGAAGGCTGTCCATAAAGGCATGGATGAGTGAGTTTGGTGTGGAGGAACTTGACTGGCCTGCACATAGTCCTGACCTCAACCTGATAGAACACCTTTGGATGAATTGGAGGGGAGACTGTGAGCCTGGCCTTCTCATCCAACATCAGTGCCTAACCTCACAAATGCGCTTCTGGAAAAATGGTCAAACATTCCCATAGACACACTCCTAAACCTTGTGGACAGCCTTCCCAGAAGAGTTGAAGCTGTTATAGCTGCAAAGGGTGAGCCAACCCAATATTGAACCCTATGGACTAAGACTGGGATGCCATTAAAGTTCATGTGCATGTAAAGGAAGGTATCCCAATACTTTTGACAATATAGTGTATGTGATGTCAATGAGCACAAGTAAGTGCACTCCTGTTACCTAAGCTTTGGCCATACTTCTGTTTTAATTATCTTTTTTTTTTTTTTCCCCCCTCAGAATGGGTTACTGACGATGTTTTGTTTCACACGAGACTGGAGAACCTTCGGTGCCGTTCTGTGTATCTGACAGATTTCAGTGATAGAGGAACTACTAAGCTTGTTTACAAGGAACAGGATCCCAGGTAACTCCAGATTCCTACAGAATGTAGTGGCCATTATAAGGTTCAGACTGAATTTCTTGTCTAATTGTGCATGATATGACCAATGTAAGCCAGAAACTCCCTGTGCCCCTCTGATGCTCCTCTCCCTTTTACCGAGGGCTCCAGTTCCCTAACTTCTAGCTAAGCCCTGCCAATGGAGCTAACGCACACCTGATGGTCCAAAGACAATTTGTTGTCTGATAAAGGAGCTTTCATTGAATAAATTAATGGTTTACCTCTTTTGTGTTTGGTGGTAACACCAATGTCAGGCAAGCTGAACCCTTGTAAACAAAGTGAAACCAGGATTAAAGAGATTCGGAAAGTGGTTATAAACCCTTCCATATACCCAGTGAAGTGATTATACTTAAGTGATACACAGAGAATAAACAAATCCTCCTAGATAAGTTGTACCTGTTTATCTGCAGTCTTCTCTTCTCTACATCCGTTCAAAGTCCAGAATTTATAAAGTTTGTCTAAGCCGCCAGATAAAAGGGGGCGTAGAGATAAAGTTACATGTTAAAAGTGTGTAAAAATCTGCGCTAGGCCACCAACAATTGAACAGCAAGCAGCCGCTTACTGTACATAACTGTGATACCAGTTCATACAAACATAAATAAAATTAAGTAATGTTATGAGTGCAATCATACAGAAAATTATATATATTGAAATTGATTAAACACTTATAAAGTGCAGCAGATTAATGCGTATATAATGAGCTCTTAACCATACAGACCCAAAATTCATATTAACAAAGTTTATCACATGTAAAATAGCCCATTCATAGTTAAATAGTTAGTTTGAAAAAAAGACACAAGTCCATCCGGCTCAACCAATAAAAAACAAAAACCAGTAATCACTAATGACCCAGACCTAATCTCGGAGGTAGTAGTCCAGGACAACCTGGGCTCTAGCGATCACAGGATGATCACATTTAGCGTATATAACAAGGCAAGTGGGGAACATAAGAACCCTAAACTTCAGAAGGGCAAACTTTCAAAAATTGTGCTCAATGATGGAAAGGGTAAACTGGGACCAAACCCTGGGATCCCTGACCACAGAGGAAAAATGGGAATGCTTTAGGAACATATTAAACAAATGCATCTTGCAGTGCATTCCTATGGGAAATACATTTAGAAGAGACAAGCCAAACCTGGCTGGCTAAACCGTAATGTTAAAAAACTTATTAGGGGGAAAAAAATGGCCTTCAAGTAATATAAATCGGAGGGCACAGTATCGGCTTTCGAGCAATACAAGGAGGCAAATAAGAAAAGTAAATACGAAATCAAAATGGCCAAAATAAACTTTGAGAGACAAATAGCGGAGGATAGTAAAAAGAAATTCTTTAACCAATTGCCGACCGCCGCACAACTATTTACTGCGGCGGTCAGCCCCTCACAGGCAGAGTGACGTAGGTCTACGTCGCTAGCCTGTGAGGGTCTAGGGAGCGAGCACGCACCACCGGAGGCGCGCTCCCGAGTGGTCACGGACCCCCCCCCCCCCCCCCGCGTGTGACCGGTGGACCCGATCGTCCGCCGGTCACTTGCGATCGTCGGTGGAGAGGGAGAAAGTCAGGCGGCTAATGTAAACAAGCCGCCTGTCATTCTCCCTGGTGTATGAATGATGATCATACGGTTCTACTATGTAGAACCGTTGATCACTGTTCATACATCTGAAGCGACAGCCAATCACAGTTAGAATCACGCCCCTAGGGACACACATAGCCCCTCCCTCTAAAAAAAGTTAACCCCTTCACTGCCAGTGTAATTTTACAGTAGCAGTGCATATATATATATATATATATATATATATATATATATATATATATATATATAGCACTGATTACTGTAGAAATGTCACTGGTAACCCCAAAAGTGTCAAAAATGTCAGTCAAGGGTCCGATCTGTCCGCCGCAATGTCGCAGTCCCGCAAAAAAAAAATCGCAGATCGCCGCCATTACGCATTAAAAAAAAAAAAACACCAAAAATGACAATCTTTCCCTTTGTTAGTAAACGCGATAACTTTTGCGCAAACCAATCAAAATACACTTTTTGCGATTTTTTTTTACCAAACATATGTAGCATAAAACAAATTGGCCGAAAATGTTAAAAAATTTTGATTTTTACATTTTTTTGGGGGGAATTTCATATAAAAAAATGTGAAAAAATATTGTTATTTTTGCAAAATTGTCACTCTTTTTTTGTTTATAGCGCATGATCAAAAAATCGCACAGGTGATCAAATACCACAAAAAGAAAGCTCTGTTTGTGGGAAAAAGGGACGTCAAATTTGTTTGGGCACAGCGTCGCACGTCCGCGCAATTGTCCGTTAAAGTCACGCAGTGCCGAATCGCAAAATACCCCCTGGTCAGGAAGGGGGTAAAATCTTCCGGGGCTTAAGTGGTTAAATATATCAACAGCAAAAAAACTAGGGCAGAGCATATTGCACACATAATTAGCAATGATGGGAGAATGGTTACAGAGGACACTGAAAAAACAACCGTACTGAATGTTTTTTTCTCGTCAGTCTTTACACAGGAAAAGGAGGGGTACACTGACCATGACTGTATGGTTAGTAGTAATACACAGGACTTGCCGCTATGGCTTACAGAGGGGGAAATCGGGGAAAGGCTGGATAAAATTAACACAAATAAATCACCAGGCCCGGATGGCGTACATCCGAGAGTACTCAAAGAACTTAGTAAGATTATATCTAGACCACTGTTCCTGATCTTTGCTGACAGTATTATGACAGGAAATGTACCAGGGGACTGGAGGAAAGCTAACGTGATACCGATATTCAAAAAAGGGCAGAGGCATGTCCTGGGAAAATTATAGGCATGTCAGTCTGACATCGATAGTATGTAAACTTCTGGAGGGGATGATAAGGGACTATATCGTAGAGTTTGCTAAAGACAACAACATTATCAGCAGTAATCAGCACGGGTTTACAAACGGGCGTTCTTGTCAAACCAATCTCTTAACATTCTACGGGGAGGTGAACTGTGAGCTAGATAGGGGGAGCCCAGTGGATGTGGTGTACCTGGATTTCGGTAAGGCGTTTGATACAGTTCCCCATCGACCGCAAGGTTTGCTCTTGGATATGGAACTGGCTAAAAGGACGTGTCCAAAGGGTGGTAATAAATAGCTGTCACTAACCTGGTTGGAGGCTGAGGTAACGAGAGGGCTCCCCTTGCAGCTGAGTGCAGAGCACCCCTGGAGATGGTGACAGAGGGTGCTGTGCCCAAAGGTGCACGGGTTGCCTGCAGGTGTAGCTGTTTCAGGAATAGGATCCGCAGTAGATAAGACAGCCACTTGGATCACTGGAAGTGCAGGCAGGTTACTGCAAATCAAGGTCAGAAGCCAGGCCGAGGGTCAAACATAGGTAGTCAATCAGGAGCAGGCAGGGAGAAGTCCGTAAGGCAAGCCGGGTTCAGAGCAGGAGAAAGCCAGAAGCAGTTCAAGGATAGCCGGGTAACGGGTAATCAATCAAGCAGGAGTTTCAAGGCACAAGGAAATCAGGTACTAGCTGAAGATAATCCAGCAATGAATGGCAGCCAGTGCTGAGTTTATATAGGTAGTGGATGTAGATAATTGGTACTAATTAGGAAGTCCCACATGGCCATTTTGGAAATTAGCATATATGTCATTTCCTGACAGTCCTGCATGGCCATTTTGGAAATTGGCATATCTGCCATTCTCTATCAAGTTCTTCCCTGACAATAGCGCATACTCAGACTGGTCTGAGGTGGTAAGTGGGGTCCCCCAAGGCTCAGTCCTGGGACCAACCCTGTTCAATTTATTCATAAACAGCTTTGAGGACAGGATCAGTAGTTCTATATCAGTTTTTGTAGATGACACAAAATTGGGCAGGGCAATAACTGCACAGCATGAAGCAGATATCCTACAGAATGACCTGGACAAAATAACAGAGTGGGCAACGACATGGCAAATGAGGTTTAATGTGGAGAAGTGTAAGGTTTTGCACTTGATGACTAAAAACATAAAAGCACAATACACTTTAGGGGGGGGAACCTTTGGGGGAATCAAACATGGAGAAAGATCTGGGAGTCTTGGTAGAGGATAGATTAGGCAATAGCATGCAATGTCAAGCGGCAGCTGCCAAAGGCGGCAGAATATTAGCATGCATAAAGAAGGGGATGTATTCCAGAGATAAAACTACATACATCTCAAGGATCAGAACATTCAGGGGTATGAGAGCTGATTACGGCCACACACACCTACACAGGTTGAACTGGATGGACTATTGTCTTTATTCAACCTCACCTACTATGTAACTATGTAAGTAAAGAAAACCCAACCATACAATCTCATTGTAATGTTCTGGTACCTCTGGTACCCTTGTTCCATATTTCTCCTTTGCTAATTGCGTCCCATCTTGTGTAACAAGAGACGCATATACCTTTAAGACCGGATGACATCATTGCCGAGCGCCGCTATGAGCGGCTATTTCAATCGCCGGCTTTCTCTCACTCATCGCTCGTTCAAACCACATGTTCACCGCACCTTCTCCTGTGAAGTCGGAGCTGCTGACATTTCCTTTGCTGAACTGACGCCGGAACCTCGCCGCTGATCCGTATCTCGCTACGGGATCACCTCTCTATCTATGGACATTGTTACTACTAACCTATCTAAGTGATAAGTACCCCACAGGGGATTCCTTACTAACCAATCTCCTACTGTCATCTACTGCAATTACCAGGACTATCTATCTATCTATTCCATACCATCTGCATAGACTGTTAGCTCTTGGGACTACCTTCAACTATCCTTGCACTAGGTTACTCTGTCTAAGTATACTCCATCTGTGTCCTCTTACCATCTGCACTATACTAGACATCAGAACCTATCTGCTTTACCATCACCTGCAACTCTCCTAATATTACTCCTAGTAATCACCATACAACCTGTCTCTCATCTATACATTCTCATATGTTCTATCCCTCCACTAAAACATCTGATTGAGTATATGTATATTGCATAACAGGCTGTACACCGTGATGAAGTCCTGAGAGTTGGATAGGTTTATTCAACAGTATCTCTACAAGGCTACTGAGTGTGATAATTCTGCAGCTGAAAATCCATCCATTAACAAAAACGCATGAACGTTACACTCATATACACAATCCTATGCCCGTACCAGTAAAGTCTGTAAGGTTCTAATATCTAGTTTTTGAGATGTTGCAATATGTCGCCAACTTGTTTATTCCATGCCTAGAACACTTGGTGCTGTCCTTACAAATCATGGAGATCATACAAAACACTACATGTAGTAGTTTTTTGTTGTTGGGTGTATTCATTTTTGCATCAACGAATTTAAGTAATACTAAAGATTTTGTATTCTAATTTATAATATTAACCCTACTTTCGTGTAATGAGCTAAACAAATGTTCTATAAAACTCAGTTTTGTCAATTTTTTGGAAATTGTTCTTGTGTTCATTGAGATATTAAAATCTTACTTTTCAAAGGGAGTGTACTCATTTATGCTAAGCACTGTACAAATGTGAAAATGCATATGTGATAAATGATCAACTCGTTAAGGTCATAAGTATCTAGTAAAAAAAAAACAGTGAAATCAAAGTCCATCCAATACGTCTTTTATACCTAAATTATATAACTACAAATAAATGTCTCTAAAAAAATCCATTGCCTCTTCATCCAAATCTCAAAATGCTCCAGCAAATCGTGTGTGATGGACTACAAAACACCTCCTTCCCTAACCACAAATCTCTTGCTTTCTTGGTGCTCACACTTGCACTGTACACTCACCAGACTTTCATGACAATAGCTTAGATTTATGCTGGCCTTCCTGGCTGCCTTCCAACTCGCCTCCTGCCAGCTTCTGATCTTTGCACCTTTTAATCCTCTAAATGCATTTTGGCCATCAAGCATAAGCAATTAAATAGAAAGACATAGTGCAGCATTTTTATTGCAATTGTAAAAACAAAAACACTTCCAAGTGTGCACTCATATTAAAAATACAAATGCCAGTATTCAATAATGGTTCTATACCATATGGATCCAAGATGGCCACCACTGACCCAACTTTGCAAGTGCATCTTCACTTATAGTTTTCCCTTATTCCTACTGCAGTCTCAGATACCTGTAGATACTGCCATTCAATTCCACCTAAAGCAGCTTTCTGCAAAGGGGTGACAATTAAGCTGCACTGCTCCTAAATTCAGAGCAGAGTTGACTCCCTCATGTGGGGCTGGGCCTGCTTGCACTACAGTGGGAGGAGAAGATATTGCAGGGGGCATAACTATAAGCAATGTCTTGACTTCTTCACAACCCTGTAGCTTGTCAGTCAACAGCTGCTTTCTGCAGCTTTAAAAACCTTGTGAATGACATAGTTAAAGCCCAACTCCAGGCTTAAAGGAGATTTAAATAGTGCACTGCAATTATTTTACTCCTCAATCTCGATTGCAAACACAGTATGCTCGACAACAGCTTGGCACGCCTCACAGCTTCTGGCACACTGTAATCTGGAGTGACAAGACCAAAATAGAGCTTTATGGTCACAACCATAAGCGCTATGTTTGAAGGGGGGTCACCAGTGACAAGAATACCATCCGCTCTGTGAAGCATGGTGGTGGCTGACTGATGTTTTTGGGAGGTATAAGCTTCTAAAGGCATGGGGAATATTGTGAAAATTGATGGCAAGATGAATGCAGCATGTTATCAGAAAATACTGGCAGACAATTTGCACTGTTCTGCATGAAAACTGCGCATGGGACGCTCTTAAACTTTCCAGTACGACAATGACTCTAAGCACAAGGCCAAGCTGACCCTCCTCCATTGGTTACAGCAGAAAAAGTTGTAGGTTCTGGAGTGGCCATCACAGTCTCCTTATCTTAATATCATCAAGCCACTCTGGGGAGATCTTTAACGTCCAGTTCATACAAGACGACCAAAGACTTTGCATGACCTGGATGTGTTTTGCCAAGACGAAAGGGGAGCTTCAAGAATTGGGAGACTCATAAACAAATATTACAAAAGACTGCACTCTGTCATTGATGCTAAAGGGAGCAATACACAGTATTAAAGGGGTTGTAAAGTCAGAAGTTTTTTTTATCTTCATGCATTCTATGCATGTAGATAAAAAGCCTTCTGTGTGCAGCAGCCCCCTCAGCCCCCTAATACTTACCTGAGCCCCTTCTCTATCCAGTGATGTCCATGAATGCCTCAACCATCCAGAACTCTCTCCCCTGATTGGCTGAGACACAGCAGTGGCGCCATTGGCTTCTTCTGCTGTCAATCAAACTCAGCCAATCAGGAGAGAGAGGAGCGGGGCCGAACCACAGCACGGAGCTGCAGCTCGGCTCAGGTGCCCCCATAGCAAGCTGCTTGCTGTGGGGGCACTTAACAGGGGGGAGGGGCCAGGTGCTCCAGCCAGCAACCAAAGAAGAGGAGGATCCGGGCTGCCCTGTGCAAAACCAACTACACAGAAGAGGTAAGTATAACATGTTTGTTATTTTAATAGGAAAAAAAAAAAAAACGGGACTTTACAATCACCTTAAGAACTAAGAGTATGCAGAATTTTGAACAGGGGTCATTTCATTTGTTTACCTGTTGCCACATTTTGTTTTATGATTGTGTCATTCTGTTATCACCTACAGTTACAGAATATGAATCCTATAGGAAATGTGTTTTACTGGCTCCCGGCTCATGTTTTCTTTAAAATACATACTGTATATTACCAATTCTCCAAGGGTATGCAAACTGTTGAATACAACTGTGTGTGTAAATATATATATATATATATATATATATATATATATATATAATTTATTTTATTTTTTTTGGGTGTGGGGGGGTAACTATACTTCTGTGTAAATACACTAATATTGCAGTATTGTTTCTGTTATGTAATCATTGAATTCAATTTTGCATTGTTAGGTTTTTTGTTGATCTCTACATGACCAGAGACCGCAGCTTCCTCACCATCAACAGTAACAGTAAAACCACCTCTGAGGTCCGGCTAGTAGACTGTAATTGTTCTTTTCAATCCCCTTTCCTGGTACAGCCACGAGTGACGGGCATTACTTACCATGTGGAACACAGCAATGGGTATCTTTATATTCTGACAACTCATGGAGAGCCTGCTGAGTACAAGGTAGGTATACTACTTTCATGGATCCAGAGGGATTGTACTTGGACTAAAAAAAAGCTAAATTAAAGAGTAACTTCACATTTTTTGCAAAAAAAACATTCCCCTCTGGGTGATCTATGTACATTGCAAGTATTTTAACAAACTTAGTTTCAGATTCCCACCTTTTGTTATTCTGAACAATTAGCAGCTTGTATGTGTCCATGTGCTAAGTGAATTTAACCACTTTACCACCGGAGGATTTTGCTGTCTTACGTCTGGGCCACTTTTTGCGATTCGGCACTGTGCAACTTTAACTGACAATTGCGCGGTCATGCAACGCCGTACTCAAGCGAAATTTACGTCCTTTTTTTCCCACAAACAGAGCTTTCTTTTGGTGGTATTTGATCACCTGTTCGATTTTTACTTTTTGCGCTATAAACAAAAAAATAGCGACAATTTTGAAAAAATAACAATATTTTTCACATTTTTTTTATATGAAATTTCCCCCCAAAAAAATGTAAAAATCAAAATTTGTTATCATATTGGGCCAATTTGTTTTCTGCTACATATTTTTGGTGAAAAAAATTGCAATAAGCGTGTTTTGATTGGTTTGCGCAAAAGTTATTGCGTTTACTAACTAAGGGAAAGATTTCTGTCATTTTTGGTGGGTTTTTTTTTAATGAGTAATGGCGGCGATCTGCGATTTCTTTTGCGGGACTGCGACATTGCCGCGGACAGATTGGACCCTTGACTGACATTTTTGACACTTTTGGGGGTACCAGTGACATTACTACAGTAATCAGTGCTATACATATGCACTGTTACTGTAAAAATGACACTGGCAGTGAAGGGGTTAATTTTTATTGGTGATCAAGGGGTTAATGTATGCCTGGTGCTTACTGACGTGTGTGGGGGGAGGTGGCTGAGTAACACAAGGACAGATCGCAGGTTCAGCTATGCTGAACCCTGCAATCTGACCCTGTCTGTCACTTAGGAGATCCGCCCGCTTTGTTTACACAAGCGGGCGGATCTCCACACTCGATTCCCCGACGATCAGGGAAGAGCGGCGGTGATCCCCTGGCCCGACTCCCGCTGTGACTGAATACAGCCGGAGCGAGCCTCCGGCGGCGTGCGCGGGGAATGTCTGGCGACGTAGGTCTACGTCGTCAGACGTTATCGAGCCACTTTGCCGCAGTAGAGCTCCAGTGAGCAGCGGTAAAGTGGTAAATGGGAGTGATTTCATATTTATCAATCAGCTGCTGTACTTGCAGGATTCTTATGCGGAAAGTGGCAGGGTCTGTATCCCTTTAGATATGATTTCCTATTGGGAGTATCTCATCTAAAATGTAATTTTTGTTGCAGGGGATGACAAAAATCTGAGTGGTATCTTAGCATAGACTTCTGGGAAAATCTGTGAGCCAATCACACAAGCAGGAAATGACATTTCTAGGGGGCAATCTGTATGCCATCTGTGTACAGAATGCCTTCAGGTTGCCATATTGCATTTTACAGGAAATTGCAGAGCTACAGATTGAAAAGGAAAGATCTTTTTTTATTTCTTTTTTTTTATAATATTAAATTACATTATGACTTGTGTCGCAATATAATACGCTATATTTTTTCTTTTTTTATTATTTTTTTCCCTACAAAAGTGCAGTTACCCTTTAAAAAATGAATTAGGGGTCTGCTCCATTCTGTTTTCATAACAAGCATGATCATAGGCTTCCAAGAAGTGCTTAGCACTGGCCTGCCCTTCCCTCCTCCCACATTCTTCTGTTAGCCCTTCACTATGGTGGGTGGCCTTCATGGCCAGGAGGTACGTGTGATTGGTGGAAAGGGTGGTTAAGCCAGCAATTGTACACTACTGGGAAGGGTTAAAACATTCTTGATTTTTCACCCTGGGTTTAAAAATGCACGTAAATGTAGGCAGTGTCTGCATTGTATTTCAGAAGCCTGTACTTAAAGGGTAACTCCACTTTCATGGGGGGAAAAAAACTAGCAAATAAAGAAAAAACAATATAGTGTATACAATTGCGACACAAATCATATTGTAATTGAATGTTATTAAAAATGATCTTTCCTTTTCAATGTGCAGCTGTTGTAATTTTCTGAAAATGCAATGCAATATGGCTACCTGGAGCTGTTCTGTACACAGAATGTATACTGACCACACCCCAGAAACACCATTTCCTGCTTCTGTGATTGGCTCACCAATTTTCCCAGAAGTCTGCCTAAGATATAAATCAGATTTCTGGCATCCCCTGCAACAAAAATGTCATTTTTGGTGAGATACTCCCAATAGGAATACATCTAATGGGCCATACACACTATACAATTGTTTTTAATTTTTTTCCTTTAGATTTACCAAAACCATAAAATATGAGGTCAAATCTTAACACTTTAAATTTGTATGCAATGAGGCAGGCCCCTGCACTACATAGTTGAAGGTAAATCTAAAGGAAATCTAACAACAAAAGGCGTATAGTGTGTATCCAGCTTAAGGGGATGCAGGCGCAGCAGATTTCCTCATTAGAGCCCTGCAGCTGCCAGAGCTGATAGATAATTATGAAACCACTCCCATTTGACCCACTCAGCAGAGAAGCCCAGAGAAACAAACAATGATTCCTTCAGAATAACAAAGGGTAGGAATCTTCAACAAAGCTTGTTAAAATCCCTGCAATGTACAGAGATCACCCAGAGGGGAATGTTTTTTTCTCAACGGAAGTGGAGTTACGCTTTAAAATATTAATAATAAAATCGGAAACACTGTAAATTTGGTAAAATATCAAGGTGAAATTGCAGTTTAAAAAGTTGGTCACATCCAGAGCCTGCCTGTTGTCTTTAGTTCTACTTTAGGTAACCAAATATAGTTAAGACATAACTAAAGGCAATTTTTATTTAGTTTTGGAGGGGGGTTAGAACCCTGGTCAGGTTTTTATTTCTGTCTGTGCCCCCGTTCAGGAGATTCACCCTCTCTATTTGTCCTGGTGACTGTTACCAGTGAAAGAAAATCCCAAATTTTAGGTTGTCATCAGAACAGGAATAGAGGGGGCATTTTTTTAATAAGACACTAGTTCTGGTGACTCCAGTGACAACTATGGATCTCCTTATTTTGGAGAGATTTCCTGATTTGGCTATCGGGGAGGAAGTGAAGGAAAATCTCCTCAATGGGACACAAATAGCAAAGAAACTGACAGGGGTTATAACCCTCCCTTATTCCAAAATGAGAAAAGAAAATGTTTGCCTTTTCTTCTACTTTAACCATTTGCCAACCGTATACTGTATATATACAGCGGCAAGGCGGCTCTCCTGTACCTGTACATTAAACCTGCACTTCCGGGTCTGGGGTGTGCCGCAATCAGCAGGTCCGGTGGACTCAATGTCTGGGAGCCACTGATCATTCGGGAAACAACAGACCTATGTAAACAAGGCAGACTGCCGTTCTGTCAGTAGGGAAGGTAGGGATCCTGTGTTCCTGCAACATGGATCTTTGCCTTTGCATATTACAAGCACCTCCCTCACAGTAACCAAGCACATTTTAGGCACACATTTAACCCTTTAATCGCACCTGATGTTAACCCCTTTCTAGCCAGTATCATTAGTACAGTGACAGTGTATATTTTTAGCACTGATCACTGTATTAGTGTCACTGTTCCCCATAAAAAGTGTCACTTAATGTCCGTTTTGTCCGCCGCAATGTTGCAGCCCCGCTATAAGTCGCTGATCGCCACTATTACTAGCAATTGTCAGTTAAAGTAACTCAATGCCATATTGCAAAAAATTACTTGGTCATGAAGGGGGGTAAACCTTTCAGAGCTGAAGTGGAAGTAAATTCAGCCTTTTGTGGTAAGTGTTGCTCTTACCACAGGCTGGACATACATGGATCAATTTCTTTTGATCAGCCACAGGGATGATCGAAAAAAAGCTCCTTGGATTCCCCCATCCACGCAATTGAGGGGAATGGGGGAATCCTTCCCCCTGTGCGATTTGTATTCTGAAAGCGAGGTCAACTCATCTGTCAGAATACACTGATCAGTTTTACAGCCAATTGGCTGCAGCTCTGATTGAAGGAAAATTTTACAACCAGCCGGTTTGAGAGAAGTCAATCAGTAGATTGACTTCTCTGGAATGGGAACAACCATAGATGGATCCATCTATGGCTGTGTACGCAGCCTATTGCACTAAGGAGTGCACCCCGAAGCTCAATCTCACTTTTGATACAAATAAAGGGATTGAGCACAGAAACCCCCCCTGTTCCTTTCTCTACAGTGAATGAATGGGAAGTGCTCTGTCCTGAGCACCTACCTGTTCATTTACAAACTAAAGCGTATTAAATACAGTTTACTATGCTTCAGTTATGAATGAACACAGTGAGTGATTGGTACCAATCACTCATTGTGTTTATTTAGAAAAGGAAGGGGCTGGTGAATTACATATTTACTGGCCCCCTCCCTGCTCTCTTTATCCTGAAATGATCTGCCGCAGAATTCTGTGGGAGAGGAGGGAAGCCAGGGGGGAGGCATTGGGAGAGGGGGGGTGGGCTGAAAGGGCAATCTGTGCCTGTGATTAGGGTGTGCCCAGGCACACCCTGTGTCCACGCCTATGGATGGATCAAAATTTGGCCGGTCCCTGCTGAACCAGACAAATTTCGATCCATCTCTGGAAAACTTTAATCATATGTAAGCAACAGATACCTCTGTTTTTAAATTTAATTGGTCTCTGTTATGATGTTCAACTTGGCACTGACTCTTACCTCTTCTTGTTGTTGGTACAGTTAATGAAGGCTCCTGTCAATAGCTCTATAAATCAATGGAAGACAATTTATCATGTAAAGCCACATTCCCGATTGGTGGATATGGAGATAATAAAGGATCACTGTGTTATGTTCTTGAAACGACACAATGAGCTTCATATGGAGGTGACTTCCTTATCCAGTGAATTGCTTTACCACTCTTTGAAGGTAAGTTTTTGGGTCCTTTACTCATAGCAGCTGTTGTGAAGTCCTTGTGCTAAAGCTTTAAATGCACTCTGCTGATAAAAGAAAAAAATAACTATAAAAAAATACATATAATTCTGTTTAAATTTTGTGTCCACCCAGTCCAGAGATGCACACAGATCCTCCACACGACAGCAGGCAGGACAGGAGAACGGGTTTTTCCCTGCTACAGTTCAGTAACGCTCACAGATCTTTTCCCTCCCCCAGCCTGTAACTGGGCAGTGAAAGGAGAAGTAGCAGACCGATAAGCTTATCTCTCTGTCACTTTTAGGTCTCCTTCTATCAGCATGTCCCTTGTTAGTATATGAGCACTTCAGCACCATGGGTTGGCTCATTGTGCTGCTGCTTCCTGTCTCAGATTGAGCTCTGCTGTACAGTAACTGTAAAAGGGTTATACCAAGTCAAATCCAGGTACTTGCACTGTTTTGAGTAAATACAACCTGTTATTATGTACCAATGAATAAAAGGCTGCATGAATTTGTGTCTTATATAAATGACTGGAGTTTAGCTTTAATCACTTCTGTACAGCTATAAAGTGTCATTTATAAACAGCGCTTCAGAAAACACACTGAAATGGCCAGCGTGCCCTTGAATGGCTGTTATCTGAGCTGTCATTGGACAGTTTGGATCACAGTCACAATGTACAGAGCCAGTCAGAGTGGCTTGGAACCTTGTGATTGCTGTAAACCCATCACAGCCATCAACACTAGTAATGTCTACAAACATTCAGCCCATTCATAACGGAGGAAGAAGCTCCTCTTCCTGCAATGGGAATAGGGTAAATGATTGTAAACACAGCAGAAAGAAGGATCAGTAAATTGAGGCTGAATGTGGGGGATTTTAAATCCGAACTCCAGGAATTCAGACTTTCTATAATGTGCTGGCTGGATTACGTCCAATGAGTTGCATGACACTGTCTCAGCGGTTGTCCTGCGGCGCATTATCTGGCTGAAGTGCTGGTCTGCGGACCAGGCATCTAAGAAGGCCTTGTCCGATCTTCCATTCCTGTGGTTCACCTGTTTGGAGCTTCCTTGGATGACATCATCAAAGGCTTCACAGGGGGAAAGAGTACTCTGGGCTTCCAAGGGTAAGGAGTCCCGTCGCAGACGGGGACCTTCCTTTTCTGCTCACACGTGGCCTTTTTGTTCCTCAGGATCTCAGTACAAAGGATCTAAACCCTTCAGGGCCTCCAATGGGGGTTCCAAGAAGTCTTGGTCGAGCAAACCAAGAGTGGGGTCTGCCAAGCCTGCGGACGAAAACTCCTAGGCATGAAGGGGCGCCCTCATCCGTATCAGGGGTGGGGAGATGTCTTTTCCGAACCTTTGGACCTTCTTAATTCAGGACAAGTTGGTCCACGAAGTCGTTCGATCCGGCTACAAGATCGAGTTTCAATCATACCTGCCGGAAAGGTTCTTTCCTTCCAACCTGCACTTATCCCCAGAGCAAAGGATCTCTATGGGGAAGTGCAAGACTTCTTGCTTCAAGCAGTGATTTTTCCGGTTCCGAAGTCGCAACATTTTCAAGGTTTCTATTCAAAGCTGTTTATGGTTCCCAGGAAGGAGGGCAAGGTGGGTCCAATTCTGGACCTCAAGGCACTGAACTGCTTTGTGCGGGTACTGAAGTTCCGAATGGAATCCATTTGCATGGTGGTGGCGTCCCTACATCAGGGGGACTTTATAGCATCCATCAACATCAAGGACACTTACCTTCACAACTCCATTTGTACCGCCCATCAGCGCTTCCTCCGCTTTCCTGTGGGCGAGGAGCATTCTCAATGTGTGTTGTTACCTTTTGGTCTCCCCTTTGCTCCTTGGGTATTCACAAAAGTGTTGGCCCGGTTCTAGCATTACTGCGCCAGCAGGGGATTGTGATACTAAGGTACCTGGATGATCTGCTTTTGCGAGCAGAGTCTTTCGACTGCCCTGTTGGACAACTTGGAGATCACTCTGCAAATGCTGAGGGAGTTTGGTTGAATTCTGAATCTTCACAAGCCTGGAATATTTGGGACTGGCTCTTGACTCGGTCTCGGCCAGAGTGTTTCTCCCTCTGGCAAAACTTCAAAAGTTGCAGGAGGCGATTCGGCTTCTGCTGTCCCTCAGATGTCCTCTCTTCGGACTTGCATGAGTGTGCTGAATCTCATGGTGTCTACCTTCGAAGTGGTTCCATTTGCACAGTTCCACACAAGATCTCTGCAAAATGAGATTCTGGTGAAATGGAACAAGGATCCTCAGTCTCTGGACAACGTGATCCTGTTGAGCCAGAGCACAAGGGGGTCCCTGGTTTGGCGGCTTCGCTGTCCGACTTTCCTTCAGGAAAGAACCTTTTCTTCTCCTATACGGCATGGTTGTCACCACGAATGCCAGCCTGTCCGGGTGGGGAGGCTTCCTCGGCATTGATTGTGCTCAAGGGGTCTGGACTTTGGAACAATGCAGGCTACGGATCAATGTACTGGAGCTCTGAGCAATCAGGCTTTGCCTGGATTATTGGACAGATTGTCTCCAGGGATGTCCAGTACAGATTAATTCGCACAATGCCACAGCCATGGCCTATGTCAATCACCAAGGGGCCACAAGAAGTGTTCTGGCAGCTTGGGAAGGAGCTGGAATTCTAAGGTAGGCAGAACTGTTCGTTCCAGCCCTCTCTGCTGTACACATGCCAGGGGTGGAAAATTGGCAGGCGAACTAACTCAGTCGACAGGCGTTAGACCAAGGAGAATGGTTACTTCATCCGGAGGTGTTTAGTCAGTTGTGTCTCCAGTGAGGGACTCCTGAGGTGGATCTGTTGGCCTCTGTCCTCAACAGGAAAGTTCAGAGGTTTGTGGCATGGTTTCGGGACCCTCTAGCCGATGCCACAGACACCTTAGTGGCTCCCTGGAGTCATTATTGTCTGATATACGCCTTTTTTCCTCTCAAGCTTCTGCTGCGACTCCTGTGCAGGATCGAGGCAGAAGGGATTCCAGTCATTCTAGTGGCTCCAGACTGGACTCGCCGGTCTTGGTACGCCAATCTGGTATGGCTGGTCACCGATGTTCCTTGGAGACTTCCTCTCAGGGAAGATCTGCTGTCTCAAGGTCTGAGCTTTCACCCTGCTTTACAGTCACTGGCTTTGCTGGCCTGGCTGATGAAAGCCAGGTGCTAAACGATAGAGGGTTGTCTGAATCGGTGATTCCTACGCTTTTAAAAGCTAGAAAATCTACTTCCAGGAAGATTTACCATCTTACTCTTAAGAATTACATTGCGTGGTGTTAGTCTCTTGGGGTTCACCCTCGCTTCTTTTTGGTCACTCAGATCTTGGCTTTCATCCAGCGAGGGGGTTGAGCAACGTTTGGCCTTGAGTACCATCAAGGGCCAAGTCTCGGCCTTGACAATTTTTCTTTCAACATCCGTTGGCCTCACACTCCTTGGTGCGTACCCTTTTCCAGGGAGTGAGACACTTGGCTCCCCCAGTGCGGTCTCCATTGCCGCCGTGGGACCTCAATTTGGTGTTGTCAGTTCTTCAGAAACTTACCTTTGAAAATATTTAGGAGATTCCCCTGCTTACGTTGTCCCAGAAGGTGGCCTTTTTGGTGGCTATTACTTTGGCAAGCAGGGAGTCTGAGCTGGCGGCACTGTCTTGCCGTTCACCTTATCTAGTGGTTCACAGGGAAAAGGTGGTTCTTCGACCATGTCTGTCGTTCCTTCCAAAGGTCGTCTCCGATGTTCATCTGAACGAAGGCATTGTGTTGCCTTCCCTGTGTCCTATGCTAAGCATCCTAAAGAAGTTGCTTTGCATTCCCTGGATGGGGATCGGGCAATCAGGGTGTACCTGGCAGCTACGGAGTCGTTTAAAAAGTCAGACTCACTGTTTGTTTTCACGGATGGACTTTGCAAGGGGCTGGGTGCTTCTGCTGTGACCATTTCCAGATGGATCAGGCAGACTGTGGTTCAGGCTTATTCTATTAAGGGTCGGGTTCCTCCTTTCCCTGTCAGGGCGCACTCTACTCGGGCGCTAAGTGCCTCCTGGGGCTTCCGCCATCAGGTGTCAGTGGTGCAAGTTTGCAAAGCTGCCACTTGGTCGTCAGTGCAAACATTCACAAAGTTTTACAAAGTGGATGTGTTGGCATCTGCGGATACTTCTTTTGACCGCAAAGTTTTGCAGGCTGCAGTTTAGAGGACTTGTCCTCTTTGAGGGTGTTTTTTTCAGGTGAGCTCCAGCTGTTCTCAGTTATGCTCCATGTTACCTGGTTGGCTGTTTAGCCTTTGGGAAGTTTGTTTTCTGCTGTTCCCACCCCTCATGTTTGTCACTGCTTTGGGACGTCCCAACAGTCATGAAGATAAAGAAATAAAAAAAAAAAGAAATGTGTCCGACAATGAATGAAAGAGAAAATAGGATTTTTTACTTACTGTAAAATCTATTTCTCTGATGTTTATTGACGGACACAGCACTTGCCCCTCTTTGGAGTTGGGTTGTTTTCTTCTGACACTGCTTGTTACAAAACTGAATACCTATAGCAGGAAGTAGAAGTATACCCCCAGGGACTGCCCCATAGGCGTGCTCAAGCTTTTCCCTGCCTATGAATATGAAAAATGATAAAAATTGTATTTGGGTACAGTGTAGCGTGACTGAGTAATTGTCAAACTGCGAGAGCACTGTAAGCCGAAAATTGGTCTGGGAAGGAAGGGGGGGGGGGGAAGTGCCCAGTATTGAGGTCGTTAAGGTGAAAAACCTTCTGTGCTGCAGCTCCCCCCCCCCCCCCCTTTATTCTTACCTGAGCCTGATCCAATCCAGCGATGTGCGTGAGCACGGTGGCTCCCACTGCTGTCAATCAATTCCAGTTACACAGGTGCGGGGCCGAGTCCCCCTGTCTGTGTCAATGCTTTCCACGGGGGCATCCGATGAAGAGGAGGGGCCTGAAGTGCCAGTGGGGCACCGCAGAAGAAGAGGATTCGGGCTGTTCTGTGCAAAATGGGAAAGTGACGAAGGGCAACTGCAGGGGGTCCCCATGCACCTGGAGCCCCTGGGCATTGCTTAGGGATGTTTGTGCATTAAGACGGCCCTGACCAAGGGGTGTTTGCCTCTCAATATAGTGTCAGCAATGCATCTTTTGAAACATGATCTTCTTGGCTTCCACAGAATGCATGCAGGTACAGATGGTAAATCTTATATTTTTATCTACAATTTTCCAACAACAAAAAGGCCTGTGTATGAAATATTATGCCAGGAAAGCATATTGTATTTGCAGCGGTGCAGTTGCTACATTTTCACTGCATCTCTTTTGAATTTTGGAAGTGTCGTCCTTTCAGTGGCTTGCAGAGACTGAATGCTGATTTTTCTTTTTCCTTTCTTTTCTTCCCCCCCTTGCCGCATACACATAATAGCCTCAAACCACCAAGTGTACGTGTGCCAAAAAAAGGGGTATTGTTTTGCTGAATGGGTTTTCTTTAGCTCCCCGTTCCAAGGCACCAATTTCAAGTGACTAAATGCTTAAGAGCCAACGTCTAGCACAAGATCGCTAGCTGGAATCAAACTGGCTAGATTACAAGAGCGTGTCGGCCAAGGGGCGTATAATCAGAGATAGAGAGGAGGAAATAACAGGACTGAATAGAATTTCTCGCCGAATATAATGTCGCTTAAACAAGATGGAATATTTCTCACCGGAGCCATAAACTCGCCGTTTTTACTCCCTAAAAGCATTACTTTACTATGGTAATCACAGCCGCCGGCTAAAAATTAACTTTCGATGCAGTCGCGATTATTTTAAATTACAAAGGGACCACAAGTGGCGTGTACTTGGAACAAATGTCATCTGCTTGTCTTGTTACACTAAGCGATAGTTGCCTGCTTTCACTTGAAGATAACAATTGCTTTCCAGCCCACTACAAATTTTCCCATTTCATGTCCTGTAGGAAGCATGTTATGAGAAAAATGTGGGCTGCTCTTGCTGGTATCCCTAAAAATGGTGGTTGCCTGGCTGCCATGTTAATTCTCTGGCTTCAGTGCTTTGGATGTCACTGACCAAGATTATTATTATACAGGATTTGTAAAGTGCCAACAGTTTGCGCAGCACTTTACAACATGAGGGCAGACAGTACAGTTACAATACAATTCAATACTCGTTCTCTTCGTTCCTCCCTGGACCTCCTGCTCTCTAGCTCCCTTGTAACCACTTCCCATGCTCGCCTCCAGGACTTCTCCCGAGCCTCTGCCATCCTCTGGAATGTTCTACGCCAACCTGTCCGACTATCTCCTACTTTGTCTACTTTCAGACGATCCCTGAAAAGACATCTTTCAGAGAAACCTATCTGGCATCTACCTAACAACTGTACTTTTATTTTCTCCATCAGCCCATCCCCAACAGTTATTAACTCTTGTATCTCTTGACCCTCCTTCTTAGATTGTAAGCTCTTAACGAGCAGGGCCCTCTGATTCCTACTGTATTAAAGTGTATTGTATTTGTACTGTCTCCCCTCAAGTTGTAAAGCGCTGCATAAACTGTCGGCGCTATATAAATCCTATATAATAAATCCTATATAATAATAATACAGGGGGAATCAGAGGGCCCTGCTCATTGGAGCTTACAATCTAGAATGGAGGGTCAAGTGATACAAAAGGTAATAACTGTGGAAGATGAGCTCATGGAGTGAGGCTGGCTGAGGGAGGCCCAGTGTGCACTCTCGACATTGGGATTGCTGTAGTGACGAGGGGGAGCAGAGGCACATCATCAGATGATACCACATGTAAACTGGCTACAGGTCATTTCAGAACAACATGGATGACGAGGGCTCCCTAATACCTCCAGTGGTCTGAACACCTTTACTTGTACCTGAGAGAAGGGGATATCTGTAATGCCTGATGACCCAGTCTGGAGATACTGCTGTGCTGATATCTGATTAAGGCTGTTTATTCACAGCCTTCAGGTGAGAGGCTGGAACTATTGGTGGAGGATTTTGACACCCAATGTGAGCACCTTATCATATGGAGCACTGTGCACTTTTCCTGGGATTTCCTATCTTGGACATTATTTCTCCCCTTTTCAGTTATTGATGTTTATTGTAATTTCACAAGGACATTGAAGTGTTTTTACTGAATTTTATTGACCAATTTTAGCGCTGCACTTTTATATTATTGTTACATTATTGGGGTTTTTATATTTACCTTGGTGTCAGCTGCTTTATTTTATCTTTTTTTTTTTTTTTTTTGCTTGCGCTGATATCATTTTTTTGTATTTACTTGATGGAGACGTCCTGGAAGCGTTGAGCCTGGAGAGAACGGAGAGCCTGGGATCCATGATAGGAGCCTTAGGACGGTGGCTTGGAGGGGGAAGATGAAGAAGATGGTTTAACTCTGGAAGCTGAAGATGAAGACGAGGCAGCCGTCTGGGATGAGGGGAGATCCAAATTCAGATCCTGGAAGTGGCGACGCAAATCAGCCAGGGAAGATGCATGAAATTGGCGGCCTTGAACAGTGAATGAGATCTTAAAGGGGAAACCCCATCGATATTTAATGTTATGAGTCTGCAGGACTTGTAAATAAGGTTTCAGAGATCTTCTTCTGGCTATAGTGACTGGGGAAAGGTCTGCAAACAATTGAAGCGAATAGTTCTGGAAGGAAAGGTCAGGTTGCTCCCTGGATGCCTGCATGAGCCATTTTTTAGTACAATAGTAATGAAACTTTATAATGACGTCCCGAGGGGGTTTAGGGGCCAGGGACCTATGGATTCTATCAAATTCAAGGCGTTCCAGGGGAATGCCAGGGGCCAATTCTTGAAAGAAGGTTGTAGCAGTGCCCTGTAAATCAGTGACAGTCTCTGGGTACCCCCGGATGCGGAGATTGTCCCTGCGGGCCGTATTCTCAGCATCCTCCAGTTTATCACGGAGGGCATTAAGTTCCCCATTAAGTTTGTCTACCTCATCCTCGTGTCCCTCTAACACAGTGGTAGCCAGGTCCATCCTCTGTTCCAACTGATTAGTGCGGCCTCCAAGTTCCTTGAGGCCTTGCATGAGGTCAGAGGAAAGGCCGTGGCAATCTCATCCCTAACTATGGCACGGAACTTGGCCAGCATGGCATCAGAGTCCGGGGGGGCTGGGCTTACCAGATCCACAGGGAATTGCTGCAAACTGTCCGCCAGGGAGGAAGAAGAGAGCCGCGGGTAGTCGTCAGGCTCGGGAGGTTCAGGCGCCATCTTGCTTTTCCCGGCCGGGGTAGTTTTCATCTGGGAGCACTGTTTCTGCCTGTATTTAGGCGTTCGGCGCATACCCCCGTGTGCCCGGCAGTGTCCGCAAGCTGGAGGGGTAGAAAGGTTGTCGCTGGGGTTAGGCAGTGCTCTATATGCCAGATGGTAAGTGTCCAGTGGCGCGGAGCACGGAGATCAGACGTCCATCTTCCGCGATCGCGCGCATGTGCCCATTCCTTTTTTTTTTTCTAGGGTGAAGATCCTCTTTAAAGGGCCACCGGGAGTTGGCATTAAGGGTTTAGGCACAACTGGATCATGGGTGCATACACCCTTTAGTTTAGTTTCCAAGCTCCCTTTTCTCACCCATGTCCTGAATTTAGTGATGTCTTGTATGGATCTCATTATCTTCACAACATTGTTTAATTTTCAGCACTTTGTAAATGAAAGATATTAGTAAATTGCCAAGTATGACACTGCGCCACCTGGTGACCATGGATCTGTATTTGATTTATCATCTTAAAATAATGGAGAATGAAAAGCCTGTAAAAACTGAAATTATTTCCAGATACATTTTACATTAGCGACTTGGAAACAATGCCTGTTATTTTACCTTTTTACATTTTAGACAGTGTCTGCTTATGCAGAGAAGTGCAAGTTGGGGACAAAACAAGTCATCAGCCCTGTCACTGTCACCCCGTTCACTTTCAATAGGTGGAAGAGTAAACATTTTTCCTTTGTAAATGGAATTTGACTTTAAATATCACTTCACAGAGCAAATTAAATTTTGACAAGAAAATCATGACCTGTTTCATAGTTTGCTTTTTAATTGAAATAGTGATTGAATTTCATTATAGTGTTTAAATAAAAAAGGTTATTAACAAGTTGAGTGCAGCGAACCATTTAAGCTACGCCACTGTCAGCGAATGTTTTGTTCTGAGCGTGTAAAGTCTTTCTTCAGCTCTGATATCTGTATATATAATTATCATATGAATTGAGGTGAAACAGCTTTGCAGATTAAATCTATCACACACATTCAAGGATTTTTACTAAATCTAAATATGGACATTGAATTTCCTGAGAAATGAGCATGTTATTCTCCCTTTTTATTTCTGTCCAGCTTCCAGAATGGGCCTGTGCGATTCAGCTGGCAGTGCACCCAGAACGAGGCTCCGATCTCCTTCAGTTTTACCTGGAGTCTCCTGTATGTCGTCCAACCACATTTGCTTATTCGGTACTAGAAAACACGTTGTCGATTGAAGCCGATCATGCCATTGGGAAGAATGAGACTTGCCAAGTTTTCCGCCTAAAAGCAAAAAGCAAGGTTTGCACTAATCCACTCATAGTTCAAGGGAACCTGTCACAATCCTTTTTTAAAGGTTACAGAGATTAAAAAAAACACAGATCCATTGGGTTTAACCAATAATAACCTAAGGAGATAGGCATCTGCAGTCCATATCAGGAGAGTAGCTCAGAGCGGCAATGGGGCATCTCAACAGGTGCAGTATGGTGAGCATGGACTGTCACCCAAGTAAAGAAAGGGTCACCGGACAAGTGAAAATAAGGTATAAAAATCTTAATAAAGGTTATAAAAGCAGCCTCAACCTCTGCAATATATTAAATCCTTCATCCTAGGCCTAAATACTCCTCAAGGATTCATTTTGGGGATAGGTTAGGAGTTTTCTTGTGTTGATAAGGAGGCTACATGTTGTTACATATTAAACAATAGCAATTACTATTGAGAGGTCGCCTGCAATCACTCACCCAGCGCTCTTATAATGGAGATGTAAAAACCAGCTCACCCCAAAGGGGTAAATTGTTTTCCATATAATTTAAATAAATAGCTGCTGCTATAAATGATTAATTACCATATAATAATGAGGTTATTTTACCAGATGCACAATTGCAAACACATAAAAAATAACATTAGCAGCGCTGATATATTATTATTAGCAGCACTAATATATTATTATTAAAAAACAGTCCTTGTTTTTTGTTAAAAAATAGATTGAATTGTAATCACTAGCAATTCGTAAAGTCCAACAACAGGTGATCTTCAAAGGTGTTTAAATTCTTGTAAGCTTTGGTCCCATGCACCTTCAACACACCGATTGTGCTCCCCCCTTCTAGCAGTTCCCTGCTGGCGCTGTCTGACCAGCGCTGGTTGGTGAGCTCTTCTTCCGGACGCAGGTTTCTTTATAGTTCTTGCGGTGGCCGGGCGCTTCTTCTTGTAACCGGTTGGTCGGTCGGTCCTCTGCTCATCTTTACCCGCCAAGTGTGACGAGCTTGTCCAGGCATCTTTCTCTGTGCCATCTCTGCCGCCGGCCCCAGCACACTGCTTCTGGAGATGAAAATAAGCCTTGGTGAATTATTGATGTTTGGAGCGAAGGGGTTTAATCCTAGAGAAAGGTGCCTGGTGGAGTGAAAGTGGATTGGATTTGAGCTGATTATCTAAAGATGCATTTGATCTATAGTCTGGTGAGTGTTCATTGCCCTAAGGGGGGAGCACAAGCGGTGTGGCGAAGGTGCATGAGACCAAAGCTTACAAGAATTTAAACACCTTTGAAGATCACCTGTTGCTGGACTTTACAAATTGCTAGTGATTACAATTCAATCTATTTTTTAACAAAAAACAAGGACTGTTTTTTAATAATAATATATCAGCGCTCCTAATGTTATTTTTCTATGTGTTTGCAATTGTGCATCAGGTAAAATAACATCATTATCATATAGTGTTATTTAATATTGTTCTATAAAAGTGGTTCTAAAGTCTAAACGTTTTTTACCTTACTTTATTCTCTGCAGTTATGTAAAAAAGAAACAACTATTTGTCCTAGGCCCCTCCCCTAAACACGTACCTGGCTCCATGTCTCTAGCTCCAGCACCGTTCCTCTCACTTCTCACAGTGGAACCACAGGCATCTGCTGCAATGCGTCAAACTCCTCTAAGGAGTGAGCAGTGGCATAGATTACCAGTGCTGTGTGTGTCTATGGGGACACACAGTCCTCCTTGGAAGTGCACATCCATGGGCGCCTAGTACCTAGTTTGCTGCAGGAGGTACCCAAAGAAGAGAGGTGTGGACAGCACCAGCAGGGGACTGCTAGTAGAGGAGAATAGCAACCTTTCTGTTCAATATTGCTGCACAAAGTAGGCTACTACATCATCGTTTTAATTTAAATTTAAAATAAAAAACTAGCCTTTAGCATCACTTTAAAGCCCCAAATTGTTTAACATGGATGTAGAAATTTTATCTGAAGGGCACTCTCATTTACCCAAAGAGCATAAAAAGATGTGCAGAGGTTCCGCCAATGGGTGGAAATGTGGCTAGCTGGGGAGAACTTGAGATGTAAAACACTGCTCATCTGAGTAAGTTGTAAGCCAGCGCTATAGGAATTTTCCCCTCTGCTTTCATACACAAATTCCAAATTTTTAGTTGTCATCGGAACAGGAGAAATCTTGCAGTGGGGACACTTGTTTCATTGCCAACAGGGAAATTCTCTCACTTTGGAAAATTTCCTAACTTCCTAAAGTGTCCACAAGACAGGAAGTGAAACCTCTTTAAAAGGGAACTTTAGTCCCCTTATAGCTAGTCCTACACCCTCCCTTATCACGCCACCATCTTTGATAGTCCGGCACGTGTACAAATGTGCTGCACTCTACCCATTCTTCGGGAACTGGTAGACCTTGTGGAGGATATTCACGGAAGCGTAAAAGCGGTGGGATTTGGAAGGTATTGAAAATCTTGTTCGGTTTGTGTACGCGTTAATCAAACACAAACTTTTCTACCTTCCTAAATGCGTCATGTTCGTGTGTGGCGTTCCCACACATGTGCAGATGTGACGAAGGTCTCTGCCAGATACTGAAGGTTGGCAGTGGCCTTAAGCACATCAGTGCACACATAGATCAGGTGAACCGTTATTCTTACCTAGGCAAGAAAAGTGGAACTTCTTCCCTGAATAGAAAAAATTAATTGAGGGAGAGGGAGGGGACTGGAGCCAAATACAAACAATTTGTTTTTGCGGGTGAAGGTCGTCTACTTTGATGAGACACAGATGGCAAAACAATTCTCAACAGTTTTGGCATTAGGTACACTTTAAGCCTCAATTAAAATGGTAACCAGTGTACAAAACAAGGATGAACAGTTAGATAACTGTGTCAGTCTTCGTGCAAATGTAGGATTTTGCACAGAACTCGATATCGATCTTTTAGAAATATGTTTGCCTTCAGGTTTAGCAGCTCTTTAAAGTTTGATAAAGCTTCTTGACAGCAGAGCAGGGACTTGAAAATGACAGAGAAACTCATTCTCTATTCCTTCAGTTGTCCAGAATGGGAAGGACCGTGTCTTATTTATTATCAGAGTCGTGTCAGGATTGCTGCCTGTCCTGGGGCATTATCTGCATGATATACTGTTGCTGTTTGACATGTATTCACTTGCTATTGACAGGATGGCACTTTGGTACCAATTACTGTTTTCTGTGAAGCGGGTGATGGGCTCACACAGAGGCCGCTTCTGGTCCATGTGTATGGAGCCTATGGGATGGACTTGAACATGAATTTTAAAGCTGAGAACAAATTGCTGGTTGAAGATGGCTGGATATTGGCTTTTTGCCATGTGAGGTAATGTCTGCACAATAAAGATAAATGTTTTATGAATGTAAAAAATCTTAAAAAAGAACTCTTGTGAGCATAAAAAAAAACAAAACAAATACAGGTCCATACATTCTTGTCTAAATACCTGCATTAACCTCCCCAGTGGAACAGTATAAAATCCCTTTTGTTATTCGTTTCCAGTTTTTATGCTCCTCCCCTGATAGAAGTCCAATTTGTGGCTAACAAAGAGCTCAGTTTCAACCACCCCATGTTCAGCGGGCACACCTTGGGGAGGGGACATGTGAGCTAGAGGACTCTGAACCAGTTGCCCTATTCCACCCTCTCTGTCTTTCATTGGTGTTAGGGCACTGGCAGCCAGGCCACACAGCCCTGATTAGTTGCTAGGACACTGTCAGCCAGGCCATGCGGTGTTATTGGACACACAGTCACATGACAATTCACAGCCTATTGATTTCAATGGCACCCGTTCCCATGAATGCGACTTTGAATATCAACGGCTTTGAAAAGATACTGCACTACTTTGATGAAACGTTTGATGCGACCAAAGTCACACTCTATCCTAGTTGCTATGTTTCCACTAGTGCGACTCTTACGTTGTGCGATTTAGAGTGTGACTTTGAGTGCAGCTTTGATCCAACTTTACACTCTCTGGATCAAAGTTGCATCAAAGTAGTGCAAGCACCTTTTAAAGTGGCTGATTTTCAAAGTGGCATAGATGGGAACGGGTGCCATTAAAATCAATGGACTATGACTTGTCATGTGACTTTATGCGTCCAAAGTCGCATGACAAGTCACACTAGTGGAAACAGCATAAAACTCATTACTCACATGTAATGAGCAATAGAAATGGATCTGTATCCTAAACTTTCACACTTTCCTTTGTACCTTACTTTTTGTCATATATTACCTCGGTCACATGACCCCCCTCCCTCTCTTTCTCTCTCTCTCTCTCTCTCTCTCTCTCTCCCTCTCCCTCTCCCTCTCCCTCTCCCTTTCTCTCTCAGGAGAAGCTGCTAGCCTCTAAACAAGGCTATGAAGACAGGAGATCATGTTCTGTGAAGGATAGGAGGGATGGGGCTTGGCAGGTCTAGGCATGCCTGTCTAAGAAAGTCTGACAACCTTTTCAGGAAGTGAATGACCACTTAGCAAATTCAGATAAAGGGAGATAGCGTTGTCAGTGAAGAACAGGAAGAAGCTGTTTGTCCAGCTTAGAGAAGACTTTCTAAGCTACACAAGCAGCTAGCCAGAAAATGAATAATATCAAATATGAAGATATTTAACATACTATCAATAGGAAAAATGTCATTTTTGACTGTAGTTTCTCTTTAAGTTTATAGAACTGTATGACAGATGCCTGTTTTCACCAGGCAGGCTGGTAACACTACCTGGGATTTCTGTCTAGCAAAGGTGGAGTGTAGTCAGCACAGTTTAAGAAGTTAGTAGCTCCCTGGATTTCTGGAAAGGATTGCCAGGTATTTTGTCATACTCAGAGTAGTGTAAAATGTGCATGTATTTTAAAAAAGTGCTGTATATGTTTGTGCATGTGTCCCTCCCCGACACTTTAGCTTTGTTGTCTTCTTGCAGAGGTGGCGGTGAACTCGGCTGTAGCTGGCATAAACAGGGAATTTTGGATAGAAAGCCGAATGGCGTGCATGATCTGCAGGCCTGTATAAAGCACATTCACCAATTGGGATTTTCGCAGCCCTGTTACACAGCAATTCTGGCTTCCAGTGCAGGAGGAGTTGTGGCCGGAGCTCTTGCCAATTCTGATCCTGGGCTTCTTCAAGCGATGATCCTGGAGGTACTATACTAAACAGGCATCTGGTATACAATAGAAGCGCTGTCAGATGGCCCTCTGTCCCTGAAGGAACTTTATGAGAATCACTATGTTTATTCAAGCTGGGCATACATGGATCGAAATTCGGTTCAGCAGAGGCTGGAGGAATATCTATCCATGTTTGGGTAGGGAGGATGTAAAGAAGGTGATCCACCGATCGACTTCTGTTCAACCACTCTGTGTCAAATTTGGCAGCTCTGATCAGTGTATTCTGACGGTGGGGAACTCTCCCCATTGTCAAAATACAATAACGGGGAGGATTCTTCCATCCACCTTAAATGTTGAACAAGAAAAAAAAATGACTCATCTCTGAGCTGCTTTAGATTTCAGTCCACTATGTAATGAAAGCAACAGTAACACACAGGGTTCCACTTTAGTTTTCTCGGGAATTGTGTGAGACCCTTCTATGTTGTTACACTACATGGTGTGTGTCTAGTGAAATAGTGTATTTCCATATTTTTTTAAGATCCCCTCTAAATAATGCTTTGTTCTTAAAAAAAAAAAATATATATATATATATATATATATAATACATATATTTTATTTCTTCTCCTGCTAAAATGAATTAACCACTTCAGTTCCGGAAGATTTACCCCCCTTTCTGACCAGGCCATTTTTTGGGATATGGCAATGCGTTATTTTAACTGACAATTGCGCAGTTGTGCGGCGCTGTACCCAAAAAAATCTTAGGTCGTTTTTTTTTCCCCCACAGATAGAGCTTTTTTATGGTGGTATTTGATCATCTGCGGTTTTTATTTTTTACACTGTAAACAAAAAAAGGCAATATTTTTAACTTTCTGATATAATACATATCCAATAAAAAAATCTAATTTCTACATAAATTTAGGCCAATATGTATTCTGCTACATGTTTTTGGTAAAAAAAAAAAATCCCAGTAAGTGTATATTAATTGGTTTGCTCAAAAGTTATAGCGTCTACAAATCATTGAATATTTTATGGAATTTTTATTTATATATTTATTTTTACTAGTAATGGCTGCATTCAGCGACTTTTAGCGGGATTTCGCTATTTCTGCGGCCAAATCTGACACCTTTGACACTTTTTTGGGGACTAGTGACATTATAACAGTGATCAGTGCCCAAAAATATGCAGTCACTGTACTAATGACACTGGCTGGGACGGGGTTAACATCAGGGCCAATCAAAGAGTTAAATGTGTGCTTACAATGTGCTTACTAACTGTGGGGGAGGTGCTTGTACTATGGGAAGGCAGAGACCCGTGTTCCTGCTTTGCAGGAACACAAGATCACTGCCTTCCCTACTGACAGAATGGCAATCTGTCTTGTTTACATAGGCAGACCACTGTTCTGCTTCTGTCCCGAACGATTGGCGGGTCCCAGCTGACATTGAGTCTGCCGGACGCGCTGATTGTTTCCCACTGTGTCCAATCACATTTGGATACAGCAGGAGCAGGTCGCCGGCAGCGCGCATGCACACCCCAGACCTAGAAGTGCAGGATCTTGTACAGGTACGTGATCCTGCATAGGAGAGCCACCTTGCCACTGTATATATACAGTATACAGTCGGCAAGCGGTTAAACAGTCCATTTCGTATTCTAAATGGTGCATAGAATGGACTGTGAGCTATTGGTTGTAAAGGGTTAGCCCATGTATATATACACAAGCTGTCCATATAGTGAACTTGGTTAGAAGTTATTCACTTTCACGTTGTTACAGAAGAAGGGGGGCACTTTTTACATCTGGAGGAAAGGAATTTTAAGCCCCACAATGTGGAAAGGCTTCTTCACTGTAAGAGGTGTGAAAATGTGGAATAGACTTCCAGAACTAGTTCTGGCCAGCTCAGTAGATTGTTAAAAAAAAGAGCTGGGTGCATTTCTAAATACATACAATATAATTGGATTTTACCATTTATAGGTAACACCACCAGAGACTGTTGATCCAGGGAATATCAAATTGCCTTCAGGGGATCAGAAAGGAAATTGTTACCTCGCTGGAGCAAATTGGACAATGCTTTATAGGTTTTTTTTTTTGTTTTTTTTTGCCTTTCTCTGGATCAACTGCTGGTATTGGATTTTTTTATATAGAGGTTTTCTGTTTATTTATTTTTTCTGATGGTTGAACTAGAGGGATGTTCTGTCTACTTTTCAACCGAACTGTAACCAATGAAAGACATGAAAATTAGATGCTCTGAAATATAATTGTATATTTTTTGTTGTTGGCAGGCCCCTTTTCTGGATGTTCTAAAAACAATGATGGATACCTCATTACCACTGACTATAGAGGAGGAGGAGGAGTGGGGCAGTCCAGCGTGTAACATGGAACACTACAGATCTATAGAATCCTATTGTCCTTACCAGAATATCAGACCACAGGTAGGAGCAGGTGTTCACCTTTGGATGTATACACATGCAGGCGCTGCCTGCTACCCTCCCCCGGCTTCCCCTCAGTGCTGCAGAGCTTGTAAGTTTGTTTCATTGAAAAGGAAAGGGGAGAAAGAGAGACTATCTGATTATTAGGGAGAACCCACTAAAATCCTAGGCGGTGCTCTCGGCACTGACTGTGCACTGGTTGAGTGAGGCTGGGCACTGATTATCCTGGAAGCTGGGCAGCAGCTATTGTACTCGGTGGGCTGTGAGGGACAGTATCAATAGGGAAGGAGAGAGTATTGCAGCAAAAGTTGCATTTTTTTTAAGGTATATGAATTTAGAAGTAATGTTCAGTCTAATCTATACTTGTTATTTGTTTTCAGAGTTATCCTTCAGTTCTAATCACAGCCTATGAAAATGACCAGCGTGTCCCCCTAAGCGGATTACTGAGATATGTAAAGAAACTTAGAATGGCCGCAGATCAATACCTCCAAAGTTCTGATTTGCCAGGTATGTGAAAAGGCATAACCGATTTTTTTACACACATTTGCCATCCGTGCAAGAGCTTTCTAGTTTCTATTGATCTTCTCCTCTACGTGCAGTTTATACAGCATGCCCAGGAAGCGCACATCTTAGTGTAGGAGATAAAACCCGCAAACATTATATATTTTCTAAAAGCAAAGACCCGGGAAGAAATAAATGTTGGTAGCTACAATTTTCAAATGCAGATTTTTTGGAAATCATACACTTTAATGAATTTCAGTGCACACAAACACAAATATAATACCCATTTTTTTGTAAAATATAAAAGATGATGTTATGCCGAGTAAATAGATACCTAACATGTCACGCTTTAAAATTGCATACACCCGTGGAATGGCGGTATTTAATCATTTCCAAAGGCGACGCTTTAAAAGCTATTACAGGTTACTAACTTAGAGTTACTCAGGAGGTCTAGCAGTAGAATTTATTGTTCTCGCTATGACGTTTGCGGTGATATCTCGCATGCATGGTGCGATCACTGCCTTTGCATGGGAGACGGGGACGCTTTAAAGTTTTTTGGGGGGGGGGTTTTATTTATTTGATTAAAAATTATTTTTTTTCTACACCTTTTCTTTATTTTTAATTTTTTATCAACTTCATTGCTATCGCTAAGGGATGAACAACATCCCTTGTGATAGCATGGGTCGTGACAGGTCCTCTTTATGGAGAAATCTATGGTCTATTAGACCCCAGGTCTCCACTCTTGTCTCAAAAGCATCTAATCAAACCAAGACCGGAAGTGACAAAATACTTGTGGATTCCAGTTTCATAGACCATAGAGATGATCAGGGAACTTCCATTTCCCCTTTAACTCTATGGTCAGCCGGCGAAACTATCAATTTCAGTCCCAGCATCCCCGGTGGAATGGGAGAGCACAGGTAGGTGGAGGGGGACTGCCCTCTGCCACATACTACAAAAGATAACCCTCTGGAGTTGGGACTATATTACCCAAAAATCGTCGAATATCAATTTAAAAAAGTAACATTTATTGGTACAAAAAGGATTAAAATCACATTTCTTTTTCGTTCATTGACAGACACAGCTTCTGATCTTCTTAACCATTGGGTTATACTGCCCCCTACAGGAGTAGGACACTAGGCAGAAAAAGAGTCTGGCTACGCCTATGGGCAGTCCCAGGGGGTATACTCCCTCTCTCTGCTATAGGTACTCAGTTTTTTTTTCTGCCTAGTCAGGAGTAAGTACCTAGTTCCTTGCTGGGATGTCTGGTCCAGGCAATTTTTTCTTTTTAGATAGAATTTTTTTCTCCTGGATCTTTTCCTGTGAGATCTACAGTCAACTGCAGGACTGGGCCAAGGGCTCGATCATCTAGATCCAGTGGTCACCCCAGTCTGGCCAGCGAGCGCGCGCAGACCTCAGCTCCGCGCGACATAGCCCCCCCCCCCCGGATGGGGGGCTTGCCTGCGAGTTACACGCCTTGCGAGATCGAATACGACCGGGTCTTGGCCCGAGTCACATTGTTCCTCCTGGCCGATAGCTCTCCCATTTCGATGGAGAGGAGGTTCTGTCTGGAGCGGTGCCCATCTGGTTTCTTTTATGGTAAGTAACTGTCCCCCCTCTCCCCTTGGAGGCTTTTGGGATGGACGTGGGCCCCTCCATGGGACAGTCGGACCCCTGGGTTCCACACCTTCCCGTCAGGCACTCCCCTCATTGGTCTGGTGGTCCCTGTGGGCTGTCTGGCCCCCTTATCTGCACCCCCCCTCTTTCACTGACGCTGGGGCTGTGGGGTGACCTGGTCCACTGTCTAGGATGGGGGCAGGGTTCTGTGCTGGCAATGGGGGTGGGGGGGGTGCGCCGCTGGTGACCGGGCTATTGGCTGTGGGGAGGAAGGGGGGGTTGTACCTGGTGGGGGCTCCTGCCACAGGGCCTCCCCCCTTCCGGCCTGTGTTTTTTTTTTTTTTTTTCCTGAGGCCTAGGAATCGCTCCTGGTCCCTGGGAGCCTTGTGGTGGAGCTTGGGGCCGCCATTTTGTGCTTAATTCACAGCGGCCATGTTTGTGTAGTCTGGCAGCCATTTTTGTAGATTGCCATTGAAAATAGCAAGGGTGGCCATGACAGTGGAGCCCTCGGCGATGGGAGCCCCTCCTCATCCCCTGGTGCTGACTCCTGGATCCTTTCATTTTCTTGTCGCCGTTCGTGCAGTGCAGATTCTCCTGGTAGCTGCAGTCCCTGGTTTCTGTGGGGTGGTGAGTCTGGTGGGGTCCTCTCCCTCTCTACTGAGGATCGATTGATGCTTTGTGACTGGCAACTGGGTGGGCTGCCAAAGCGGTGAGGGTTGTCTCTTAGCAGTGTTTTTTTTTTCACTTTTTTGTGGGTCCCCCTGGTGACTCATGGAGTCTTTGGAGCACATCTCCCCACCTGATCCCCTCTCTGAGGCTGCGGGGCCCTCCGGGTCCCATCCATCCATCGATACACTGACGGCGGTCCTGGAGTCCTTTGTGTCCTGGGTGGAGGTGGCTTTTGGGCTATGGGCTGGCAAAAAGTGCCCCACGCATTCCCCAGCCTCATCTGTCTCATCAGATCCTGAATCTCATTTGGCCTCCATGAACGTGGGTCACCCTGCTGGGTCTGCGACCACGTGCCCTGAATCCTCAGATAGTGAGGAGGATTCCTCCACTTCTGCAACCACGCACAAAAAGGCGCTGGTGGATGCGCTGATTGTAGCTATGCAAGAGACTTTAAAGATGGAGTAAGCAGCTGAAGCTGCGGCAGAGGCGCAGGTTCCCTTTGGCATTCACAAGCCATCCAGAGCGGAAAAAGTGGTTCTCTTTCTCCTCCTATTTTGACAGAATTGTCAATAAATAGTGGAGACAACCAAAGTGTCCCCTTGGGGTCCCTATGTAATTTGCTAGGCGATACCCCTATGAGGAGTCCCTTTTTAAAAAGTGGACTGTTCCACCGGGGGTGGACCCTCCGGTTTCCAGATTAAACAAGGCAACCATGATTCCGGTTGAAGAGTCCCGGCTTTTAAGAACCCGGCAGACAGGAAGGCATGGCCTGCAAAATGTATACCCTAGCTGGTTCGGCACTGAGGCCAAAATTCACCATTGCTCTCGTGTCGCAGAATGGGCTAGGCTTTTGCACTGTGACCTAGAGGGGGAGTAGCTCCCCCCTGCCTTTGCTGGGCTGGCGGACCAGCTGGTCCAGGGGCTGCAGTTTATTTGTGATGCCTCTTTGGATGCGACTCCCCTAGAGGCTCGGCTCGTTTCGGCAGTGGTCCTTCGGCGTGTCTTTTGGTCCAAATGCTGGTCTGCCGACCAAACTTCTAAAAAGGCCTTGACTGATCCTCCCTTTCAAGAAGATCTCCTGTTTGGTGCCACCCTGGATGACCTCATTAAAGGTCTCACAGTGGGGAAGAGTACTTTTCTTCCGCAGGCTACTAAGGGCACGGACCCTCGTCGTAGACGTGGACCCTCCGTCTTCTCTCATAAGAAGTTTTTTCGTCCCTCAGGGTCGACTGACAAGGGATTGGAGCCATTTGGGGCCTCCTCTGGAGGATCCAAGTGAACTTGATCTGGCAAGTCAAGAGCGGGCTTCTCCAGACCCACGCACAAGGCCCCTTCAGCATGAAGGTGCGCCCTCACCCATATCTGGGGTGGGGGGACGTCTTTGCTGGTTCCCGGGCCCATGGACTTCCGTGGTACAAGTCAGGTGGGTCCACAAGGTCATTCGGTCGGGCTACAAGATCGAGTTTCAGTCTTACCCTCCGGTGCAAGACCTTTTACTTGAAAGGGTCATGGTCCTGGTTCCGACTTCGGATTGTTTTCAAGGGTTTTACTCAAACCTGTTTACAGTCCCCAGGAAGGAAGGCAAGGTGCGTCCAATTCTGGACCTCAAGGTGCTGAACTGCTGTGTGTGGGTGCAGAAGTTAAGAATAGAGTCTGTTCGCACAGTGGTGGCTTCCCTGCATCAGGGGGATTTTTCTTGCCTCCATCAACATCAAGGACGCTTACCTTCACGTTCCAATATGTGTCGGTCTCCAGCGCTTCCTCCGCTTTGCCGTGGGAGAGGAGGCTTATTAGTTTGTGGCATTACCCTTTTTGGTCTCGCTTCTGCTCCTCAGGTCTTCATAAAAGTGTTGGCCTCGGTGCTAGCATTGTTACGCCAATGGGGGATCACGGTACTGGGCTACTTGGACAACCTCCTACTGCTCTGGTGGAAAACCTGGAAATCACCATACGAGCCTGAGGGTGTTTGGCTGGATTCTGAATTTTCAGAAGTCTGCTCTGGTTCCGTCCAAAAAGGTGGACTATCTGTGTCTGACTTTGCACTCGGCCTAAGCCAGAGTGCTCCTTCCTCTGGACAAACTCCAGAAACTGCAGGGCTGTAATTCATCTCCTGCTGTCCAGCAGATAGTAATCCCTCCGGACTTGCATGCGGGTGCTGGGCCTGATGTGTCTACCTTTGAGGTGGTTCCGTATGCATAGTTCCATACGAAGTCCCTGCAAGGGAAATTCTGGCCAAATAGGACAAGAATTCACAGTCCCTGACCAATCAGATCCGGCTAAGCCAAAGAATGAGAGAGTCCCTGATATGGTGGCTATCTGAAATATAAGTACAAACAGAAGTACAAGTAACATATATATCTAATTTGCAGAAATAGAGTTTAACGACTCATTGGAGTAGATGATAGTTCCTTACTAACCAGTCAACAACAAGAAAAGGTGTGGATAACACCCATGTCACTACATAGAAAAAACAGGGAGAAATATACAGATGCTGCCACCAAAAGACTTCCCACCGCCAGACCACGAGAGGCTCCCTTAGAGGCTAGGCTGCTGAGATTATCCATTAGAGAGCACTGGACTGGAGATAGGTCCCAGTGTTGTAGGATGGGCTGCAAAAGTAGTAAAGAATGAGTAATAACTTGCTCATTCAAAGTCATACAAACATGAAATAGGTTTTCCTTTTATTAAATTTATTTTCAAGTTAATCCCATACAAAAGGCATATATATAAAAATTCTTACGTTCTAAGTAGGTGGCCAGGTCAAGGTTGCCACGAAGACAAGCTATTAAGTGACGCCTCCGATGAAAAAAGCTTTCTGTATCTTAATAGATAATCTCATAGGAATGGAGATCTGTAAACCTATAAAAAACACAGTTGTAGGTAGGGAAAACTTTAACGCTAGTAAGCAACAACAATTAAGAGGTCCATGGAGGTGATTAAAAATAGGGAGGTGAATAGGCCACCCATCATGGTGTGGACAGTACCTGTGACAGAGATCCTGAAATTCAACACTTGGCTGGGTGTAGCAAGGTGTCCGCTGCCGCCTTCTGACTGCAGTTGTTCTGCCGGATTAGAAAACCTGCTACCAGTGGAACGCATGGGCAGTAAGTATTTTTGGTAAGTCAGCTGTTGGAATGTCACTTCTGTTATCTGATCTGCCAGGTTTGCTAATCTAAAAGAACACCAGGAGGCGTGTGGCACAGCCCTGCCCACCGTGCACGATGATGACACGCGTCTAGCGCCTACCGGTGCACGGGAATACACCCAAAACTAGGTTTAGATAATAATAGGCCTTGCTTTGAGGCCGGCGCTGCAAGGGACGTTGTGCAACCAATGGTGGAAGAGACAACACAATCATCAAAAACGAAGCCCTGGCAGATCCGATCATGCCAGATCTGCCCTGGTCTTGATAAGAGAACCATACAGAAAGGCCACCCCTTACAGGAGAGGAAGTGGCCTCTGTGTGCCGGGCAGACCAAGCTATCCATGGGGAGCGATGCCGCATCGGGCAGGAGGCAGCATGAGCATAAAAAATACCTGGAAATAGGGCATACAATGTCAAAATATACAAAAAACATCAAACACTTGCACCATTGCTATATACCCTAGAAATCCCTGTAGAAGAAAAGAGGAACAAAAGGAGGAGAAAGGGAAGGGGGGTTGGTAAGGTTATTTTTCCTATCCACCTGTCACAAAGCCCTCAAGGAAAGGTTTATACGAGACACTCTCATTAAGGCCGGCCTGGCTCTGACGATGCTCCCCATAGATGGCTTGGTTTGCTCTGTGGCCTTACTGTATGCCTCTCTCATCTAGACTAGCTCAGATCTGGCATGATCAGATCTGTCAGGGCTTTGTTTTTGCTGACTGTGTTGTCTCTTTCACCATTGGTTGTGCAAGGATACTTGCTGCGCCCCGATGGGCGGAACATACTGGTATTACCCAAGCCTAGTTTTGAGTGTACGATCAGTAATTCCCATGCATCAGTGGCTGCTAGACATGTGTCGACATTGTGCATGGTGGGAGGAGCTACCCCATGCTTTCTGTCACGGGTACTGCCTACATAATAATGGGTGGCCTATTTACCTCCCTATTGGTCACGAATTTAGCTTGTTACGGAGCTACTTCCTGATTGGCTGGTGTTCAAGCCCCTTTGGCCTTTATAGCTGTCCCCCATTTAGTTTTCAACATTTTATAATGGGGTGCCTCAAGATTGTCCATAACTTTTAAGGGTGACAGGAAAAGGTTGAGAAACACTGCTCTAGGGGTGCCTCTTGCGTTCTGGCGGTGGGAAGTCTTATGGTGGCAGCATCTGTATATTTCTCCCTGGTTTTATTTGTAGCGGCATTGGTGTTATCCACACCTTTTCTTGTTGTTGACTGGTTAGTATGGAACTATTATCTACTCCAATGAGTCTGCAAGCTCTATTTCTGCAAATTAGATATAAATGATGTTACTTGTATGTTTGTACTTATATTTCAGATAGCAATATTTGCCATTTTTACACACCTCTGAAGAAGAGTCCTCGAAATGCATTAAAGGAGAAGTCCAGGCAAAACATAACTAATGCTAAACCTGCTTTGTGCCACATTCTAGTACCTGATCCAGTCCGGTCTCCAGCGGCGGGAGCTGTGTGCAGGAGAGGACCGACAACGGCTGTGAAATGAATTGGAAGTGACATCACCCATAGGCTCACTATGGGGCTTCTGTTGTCGAGTGCCTCTCCTGCACCCGCCTCCACGCTAAAGCCGCCGCTTACAGCTGATGATGGGACCAGACCGGATTGGCTGCAGAAAAGGTAAGTACAGTGATTTTTTGCTTTACAGGTTTTGGTAGGTTGGGTTTAAAATGTGGCACAGAGCAGGTTTAGTGTTAGTTAGGTTTTGCCTGGACTTCTACTTTTTGTCTTGTATCATGTTTGTAATATTTACACTGGTATGTCCTTGCTGTCATAACTATATGTGGCTTGCCACAAATTTGTATCTTTATATGTGTTTTAAATCCTTTTTCTACCAATAAATGTTACTTTTTTAACTTATATTTGACAATTTTTGGGTGGTGCTGATATAGTCCCAACTCCAGAGGGTATTTTTTTGTAATTTCCTATGAGGGATGAGGGCACACTACAACAAAGGGCCAGTCTCTTATATGGAGAAAGGGGGGTGGGACTTTAAATGAGGTTACAATGTAGTGTTGTACCTCCATCCCTGTATTCAGAAGCAAAAAAGGGGGGAAGTATGGGACTTTGAGTGAGGCATGTGACTAGAAATTGACCATATAGCAAACATACAAAAAGGAGCAATGACCAAAAAAAAATGAATAAAATATTAATTGATTTAATTTCATGCAATAGATGGTAAATTGATGTAACATGATTGGAGCAGTAAATGGCATATACATGGTACAATAGGACCACAACATGTAAAAAATACAATAATAGGGTAACAGATACATGAAAAAAAGATAGATTGGTAATACAGATAGAAGCATGATAAATCATGATCAAAATTCATAAAGATTGCATCCATAGGTTCTCTACGCGTTTCGTGTCGTTAACACTTCTTCAGGAGCTGGTACAATCAATAAGCTACGAAAAAATATGTAGATGTAGATGTATATATATAAAAATAACAATGTATCTTGAAGTATGAATGCCCAATGCGAGCAACATATGCCACCATTAATAGATTGCTTACAGGTCAGTCCAAACAGCTACCTCAAGGGGACTCGCCGTGGAGGGTTCTTTGGAGCCGTCTAACCCGGGAACTGAGGGAGCAGCCCCATGTGCACGTGGGGTTGGAAACAGAGTTTTTAACTTATATTTGACAATTTTTGGCTGGTGCTGATATAGTCCCAACTCCAGAGGGTATTTTTTTGTAGTTTCCTATGAGGGATGAGGGCACACTACAACAAAGGGCCAGTCTCTTTTCTCCCCTCTGCCACATGCACATTTTCCTAAGACTTTTCATTTGATATTCTATCCATCTATTGCCAGTTTACTGAACAAAGCATCATCTTATTTCCCAACATTTACCTTGAAAAGTGAATATACTCTTTGTTAGTGTGCAGCTTCTACACCTTGAGTAAATCAAACCCGCAGTGTTATATGGAGATCTTCACAAGAATGCATAACATTTTCTTTCAGATTCTAGAAGGCCTAATGTATTGCTAGATGTCCATCCTGGTGGAAGCCATTGTGACTCCTTGCCTTGGGAGGAATCATTACAGAAGGTAAATAATAGAGCGGTAACTTATTGTATTGGCCACTAAACAGGTCCTTGGGCACATCTAGCACTGGTAATGTAGCCAAGGCTCCTTCTTATTTGTTGACTTTATGATTAATTTTAACAGGTGTCAATGCATCTGGCTTTTCTACACAAGGAGCTTAACCTGAATGAATGTGAACTCTCCAGAGACAATCCTTGAAGGTTCTTCCATGAAGAATGAGACATAGTTACATAGTAGCTGGCTTTTGCATCGTATTATTTTTTTTCTAAAATAAAACTTTCATTTACAATAATGAAATCTATTACAGTTCGTATCCTTTCAGAACAGACACATTGTTGCCCTTGCACTCATTATCTCTGTACCCTTGTTCTTTTGTAGAATATTTGCCCTGTCTAGTATGTTCATAACATTCTTTGAAATTGATTGTTGTCCTCAATGAATGTTTGCTGCATCTTACACTCTTGTGGTACCTGTTGATAAATGAAGATAAAAACCGACAGCAGCTCCTTACTGGTTCAGACTGGTTGTGCTATTTGGAGAGTGTACTAAACAATAATGAAGTGTGAAGGCTAAAGTACTTGTGTCTATGACATAAACAGTACATAACCTGAATAAATTAGCCTCCTGTAACTCTTCAGAAGGCTCTTTCCTCTGACTTGAGGGTGCTTGGCTGTGGTTTGGCAGTTGTCATAAAGTAGAACTAAAGGCAAACCTTTTTTTTTTTTTTCCATTTTGGATAGAGTAAAGGAGGGTTGAAACTAGAGATGGGACGTCCTGGACAAAAAACACAGGAAAATTTGTTTTTCCCTGCTTTTTTTCTAAGCCACAAGCTAGGCAGTTTGAAAGGTTAATAAAAAACTTTCTACACTTAGACACACCTCCAGGGGGCCGTCCCTCAGCCATTATCCTGACACAGTTACTACTGTCCTTCAGTTTTATGCTGCCTAGCGTCAGGAGTAGGCTAGGTCTTCCTAGCTGGGACCTAGTGTCTCCGTTTCTTTATGTTTTTTTCTTAAAAACTGATTTTTTTCTTTGAAAATAGCTTTTTTATTTTTTCTCTTCACTCAATATCGTTAGTTAGTCAGGGGAATTCCTGGACAGCAGAGCTGGGCCTTGCACCGGATAATATAGATCCCTATGGAGTCCTAGCCTATCAACGAGCGTCACAGGTCATTGGTGCGCCCAGGCCTCGCAATGACGGTGCCCCTTAGGAGACCCGTCTTCGCCAGGATGTCTCAACTCCGGAACGCCCGTAAGTTGCTAGCATCCTTCTTGACTGACGGCACCCCCACTCAGGGTGAGAGGTGTTCCGTATCAGAGCGGTGCCCGCGTTCTCTGGACTGGTGAGTGATATTACCCCTGTGTCCCTGGGACTATTATCTGTTGGGGTGTTCTGTGGGTCCACTCTTAGGGGATGGCAGTACAAGGTAGCTTCTGTGGTATCCCCTTCCTGGCCATTTGGTGCGGCCTCCCTTCCTCTCTGACCCTGCTGGGGGCGCTCTGCAGTGAACTCCTTTATGGCTGGGGGGTGTGGGGGCTTGCTGCATCCCGGGGGTACTCTCTGGGATTCCCTGTGGTGGCCAGCTCATGTGTTTTTTACTTCATTTGGCACCGTTCGCACGGCTGCCATTTTGGGTAGGCTGTTTAGGCCTCTTTGTGTGGGCAGCAGCCATTTTAACTCATCGTTTTGGCGCCGGTTCGAGGCCATCCTTGGTGTGGGCGACCGCCTATTAAGGGCGGTGGCCATTTTGCCAGTGCTTCCTCCCATAGGTTTCTATCAGGCACCATTATTCTGTGACTCAGGGCGGGCATAGGCCTCTAGTGCGTGAGGTCACTTCCTCTTTTCTCTTCTCTTGACTGCAGCAGCGTGTGAGTGGTTGGCAAGTACACTGTGACACTGTGGGATGATTTTAACTGTTTTTTAGGGCATTTTCCTACAAAAACAGTTTCTTCCTGTGGCTATAGCTGTTTTTGAGGGGTCTCCAGGGGTCTCCAAGGATTCATTGTGCCAGTCCCTCTGCGGGACAGGTTTTGTGGTTTTTATTCCAATCTGTTCACGGTGCCCAAAAAAGAGGGCAAGATGCGTCCCATTCTGGACCTAAAGTCTCTGAACCGCTTTGTTGAGACTAGCCCATTAAGGTGTTACAATTGTTGCTGGGGGAGGAGCTGTGAAGGAGTGTGTATATAGAGAAATACTCATTAGCTGGCCTAATTCATTAGCTGCAAGTACTCCATTGCAAGTACAACATTTTAAGTACAGTGAATGAGATATTGCAGGAGACTGAAGAGATACTGAAAGAGATTGGCTTGGAGTTTGCAAAAAACTCATCTGTGTTTCTTTTTGCTGACCATTGCTTGAGAAGAGGAAAGGAATTTTTGTCAGGTGTCTGCTATTGTGCATTTGCTAATGAGACTAGCCCATTAAGGTGTTACAATTGTTGCTGGGGGAGGAGCTGTGAAGGAGTGTGTATATATAGAGAAATACTCATTAGCTGACCTAATTCATTAGCTGCAAGTACTCCATTGCAAGTACAACATTTTAAGTACAGTGAATGAGATATTGCAGGAGACTGAAGAGATACTGAAAGAGATTGGCTTGGAGTTTGCAACCAACTCATCTGTGTTTCTTTTTGCTGACAATTGCTTGAGAAGAGGAAAGGAATTTGGTCAGGTGTATGCTATTGTGCATTTGCTAATGAGACTAGCCCATTAAGGTGTTACAATTGTTGCTGGGGGAGGAGCTGTGAAGGAGTGTGTATATATAGAGAAATACTCATTAGCTGGCCTAATTCATTAGCTGCAAGTACTCCATTGCAAGTACAACATTTTAAGTACAGTGAATGAGATATTGCAGGAGACTGAAGAGATACTGAAAGAGATTGGCTTGGAGTTTGCAACCAACTCATCTGTGTTTCTTTTTGCTGACCATTGCTTGAGAAGAGGAAAGGAATTTGGTCAGGTGTCTGCTATTGTGCATTTGCTAATGAGACTAGCCCATTAAGGTGTTACAATTGTTGCTGGGGGAGGAGCTGTGAAGGAGTGTGTATATATAGAGAAATACTCATTAGCTGGCCTAATTCATTAGCTGCAAGTACTCCATTGCAAGTACAACATTTTAAGTACAGTGAATGAGATATTGCAGGAGACTGAAGAGATACTGAAAGAGATTGGCTTGGAGTTTGCAACCAACTCATCTGTGTTTCTTTTTGCTGACCATTGCTTGAGAAGAGGAAAGGAAATTGGTCAGGTGTCTGCTATTGTGCATTTGCTAATGAGACTAGCCCATTAAGTTGTTACAATTGTTGCTGGGGGAGGAGCTGTGAAGGAGTGTGTATATATAGAGAAATACTCATTAGCTGACCTAATTCATTAGCTGCAAGTACTCCATTGCAAGTACAACATTTTAAGTACAGTGAATGAGATATTGCAGGAGACTGAAGAGATACTGAAAGAGATTGGCTTGGAGTTTGCAACCAACTCATCTGTGTTTCTTTTTGCTGACAATTGCTTGAGAAGAGGAAAGGAATTTGGTCAGGTGTCTGCTATTGTGCATTTGCTAATGAGACTAGCCCATTAAGGTGTTACAATTGTTGCTGGGGGAGGAGCTGTGAAGGAGTGTGTATATATAGAGAAATACTCATTAGCTGGCCTAATTCATTAGCTGCAAGTACTCCATTGCAAGTACAACATTTTAAGTACAGTGAATGAGATATTGCAGGAGACTGAAGAGATACTGAAAGAGATTGGCTTGGAGTTTGCAACCAACTCATCTGTGTTTCTTTTTGCTGACCATTGCTTGAGAAGAGGAAAGGAATTTTTGTCAGGTGTCTGCTATTGTGCATTTGCTAATGAGACTAGCCCATTAAGGTGTTACAATTGTTGCTGGGGGAGGAGCTGTGAAGGAGTGTGTATATATAGAGAAATACTCATTAGCTGACCTAATTCATTTAGCTGCAAGTACTCCATTGCAAGTACAACATTTTAAGTACAGTGAATGAGATATTGCAGGAGATAGTCAGGAGGTAGGCTGGAAGGTGGAAAAAAGAAAAAAAAAAAGGTAAGATTTGTTTGACTTAAATTTACAAATGTTCTTATTTTTTTTTCTCTCCTCTTTAAAATGGCAGACTTGGTTCAGTGCAGGAATTGTTTTGCATTTATTTCATGTTCCACTCTTTGGAGATTCGGATGCTGTCAGATCTGTAGACAATTCTCCTTACTGCAGCAGGAAATTGCATTTTTGAAATCAGAGATATTTAAATTATCTGTTAAACAAACTCCAGCTGGGACTGCTGCAATGCCACTGCCACAGAGGACCCCCAGAAATGGCAGATGGGTTACTGTAGGTTCTGGAAGACTTAGAGTGGTAGGTAGAAGACATGTCCCACAGTCGGTGGTTCTCCAAAATTCATTTGCAGCACTCTCAGAATGTAAGGACAACATGGATATGGACTCAAGCACAGAGGGTGAGAAACCATCGACTCCTATGTCTAATGTATGCAAGACTGCAGCCAAGGACAAAAAAGATAAAGTGAAGTCTCAAAGGAAGCAGCTGTTGCTGGGTGATTCAATCATAAGAAGTGTGGAGCTTAAAGAAAATGGTTTTGTGAGATGTCTCCCTGGTGCTACTGCTAGACGAGATAGAAAACGTATTATTAATATTGTTAAGCAAGCAAAGCAGGAAGGGGACGTGGATGTTCTTGTCCATCTAGTGACAAATGACCTGGCTTGCAATGAAGTGTCAGAGGTGAAAAAATATTTTATCACACTTGGAAATGACGTACAGGATTTTGCATCCACCATTTCATTTTCTGAAGTTCTGCCTGTGCATAATGTTCAGAATGATAGGCCGAGGCGCATAAAGGAGTTCAACATATGGCTTAGTAAATGGTGTCAAGAGCAAGGATTTGGCTTTGTTTCTCATGATAGCTCTACTTGGAATAGAAAGGAACTGTACAAAAAAGATGGTTTGCATCTTTCTCTCAAAGGAACAAATGTACTTAGTGAACAACTCCAAGAATTTGCGAAAGAGTATTTAAACTAGGAAGGGGGGGCAAAAGAGTGGAATTACAAGAGTCCAATTGCCCCCCGAAACAATGCCAGAACAGGTCAGAAGCACAGAGGTTAAGAAATTATAAGCTCAGAGTCCTGTCTACAAATGCTCGCAGTTTAGGTAAAAAAATCAATGAACTTGGGTCAATTATGGCATAAATGTAGATTTAGTGGCTGTTACGGAGATATGGTTTAATGAAAGAAATGACTGGGACATAACCATACCAGGGTACTCTTTATACAGAAGAGACAGAGAAGGCAAGAAAGGAGGAGGAGTGGCCCTGTATGTGAAAGATAGCATTAAATCTAACCTAATACAAGTTGGTGAGGCCAACATAGAGTCAGTTTGGGTTACGTTGCAGTTTGCTAATCATGCAGTAACTCGTGTAGGTGTGATATATAGACCACCTGGTCAAGTCAAAGAACTAGATGATCTACTAGTTGAAGAAATAGCTAAAATGACAATGAAAGGAGAAGTTATCATTATGGGAGATTTCAATCTTCCAGATATAAACTGGAAAACCAAAATAGAAAGTTCTACCAGGAGTACAGATATTCTAAATTCCCTACTGGGGTTGTCTCTGCAACAAGTGGTTGAGGAGCCAACCCGGAGGGAGGCCATTTTGGATCTGGTATTCACAAATGGGGATTCGGTATATGATGTCATTGTAGGCGAAACCTTGGGATCCAGTGATCACCAGTCAGTGTGGTTTAATATAAGAACTGTGAAAGAGTCACACCACACAAAAACAAAAGTTTTAGATTTTAGAAAAACAGACTTTTCAAAAATGAAATTAGTCATAAATGAGTCCTTATCAGACTGGTACGGATTACATGGAGTCCAGGAGAAATGGGACTACTTAAAAGGTACATTATTGAAGGCAACAGAAAATTGCATTAGACTTGTCAGTAAAAGCAAAAAAAGGAAGAGACCACTGTGGTACTCAGAAGAAGTGGCCCAAATCATTAAAAATAAAAAGCTAGCATTTTGTAATTATAAAAAAAAACAGAGCAATGAAGATAAGGAAATCTACAAGATTAGGCAGAAAGAGGCCAAGCAAGTTATAAGAACTTCTAAAGCGCAGGCAGAAGAAAAACTAGCTCAGTCTATGAAAAAGGGGGATAAGACATTCTTCAGATATATAAATGAAAAAAGGAAATTAAAACAAGGAATAACTAAATTAAAAACAAAGGACGGAAGGTATGTAGAAGAGAATAAAGGGCTAGCCGACTGCCTTAATGAATACTTCTGTTCAGTTTTTACAGAAGAAAAAGAAGGAGAAGGACCTCCACTTGAAAGGATGACTAATGAATCGTTTGATGCAGGTGTCTTTACAGAGGAAGACGTTCTAAGATTGCTGTCTAGAGTGAAGACAAATAAGTCACAGGGTCCTGATGAGATACACCCAAAATTATTAAAAGAGCTTAGTGGTGAGCTGGCAAAACCATTAACAGATTTATTTAACCAATCATTAGCAACAGGAGTCGTCCCGGAAGATTGGAAATTGGCAAATGTCGTGCCCATTCACAAGAAAGGTAGTAGGGAGGAATCGAGCAACTATAGACCAGTGAGTCTGACATCAATAGTAGGCAAATTAATGGAAACCCTATTAAAGGATAGGATTGTGGAACATCTTAAATCCCATGGATTGCAAGATGAAAAACAACATGGGTTTACTTCAGGGAGATCATGTCAAACAAATCTTATAGATTTTTTTGACTGGGTGACTAAAATAATAGACGGTGGAGGTGCAGTAGACATTGCATATCTAGATTTTAGTAAGGCTTTTGACACTGTCCCACATAGAAGACTTATCAATAAACTGCAGTCATTGAGTATGGACTCCCATATTGTTGAGTGGATTAGGCAGTGGCTGAGTGACAGACAACAGAGGGTTGTAGTCAATGGAGAACATTCAGAACAAGGTCATGTTACCAGTGGGTTACCTCAGGGATCTGTACTGGGACCAATTTTGTTTAATATCTTCATAAGTGATATTGCAAAAGGCCTCGATGGTAAGGTTTGTCTTTTTGCTGATGACACAAAGATATGTAACAGGGTTGATGTTCCTGGAGGGAAACGCCAAATGGAAAAGGATTTAGGAAAACTAGAAGAATGGTCAGAACTCTGGCAACTGAAATTTAATGTGGATAAGTGCAAGATAATGCACCTGGGGCGTAAAAACCCAAGGGCAGAATATAGAATATTTGACACAGTCCTGACCTCAGTATCTGAGGAAAGGGATTTAGGAGTAATTATTTCAGAAGACTTAAAGGTGGGAAGACAATGTAATAGAGCAGCACGAAATGCCAGCAGAATACTTGGATGTATAGGGAGAGGTATAAGCAGTAGAAAGAGAGAAGTGCTTATGCCGCTGTACAGAACACTGGTGAGACCTCACTTGGAGTATTGTGCGCAGTACTGGAGGCCATATCTTCAGAAGGACATAGATACTCTAGAGAGAGTTCAGAGAAGAGCTACTAAACTAGTACATGGATTGCAGGAAAAAACTTACCAGGAAAGGTTAAAGGACCTTAACATGTATAGCTTGGAAGAAAGAAGAGACAGAGGGGATATGATAGAAACTTTTAAATACATAAAGGGAATCAACTCGGTAAAGGAGGAGAGCATATTTAAAAGAAGAAAAACTACCACAAGAGGACACAGTTTTAAATTAGAGGGGCAAAGGTTTAAAAGTAATATGAGGAAGTATTACTTTACTGAGAGAGTAGTGGATGCATGGAATAACCTTCCTGCAGAAGTGGTAGCTGCAAATACAGTGAAGGAGTTTAAGCATGCATGGGATAGGCATAAGGCTATCCTTCATATAAGATAGGGCCAGGGACTATTCATAGGATTCAGATATATTGGGCAGACTAGATGGGCCAAATGGTTCTTATCTGCCGACACATTCTATGTTTCTATGTTTGTTGAGGGTACAGAAGTTCCGAATGGAATCCATCCGGTCGGTGGTGGCATCGTTGAGTCCAGGGGATTTCTTGGCCTCCATCGCCTTAAAGGATGCGTATCTACACCTTCCTATCTACGAAGGTCATCAGCGGTATCTCCGCTTCGCAGTGGCAGAAGAGCATTATCAGTTTGTGGCATTACCTTTCGGTCTCACTTCGGCTCCCAGGGTATTCACCAAAGTTTTGGCTCCGGTGCTGGCTTTGCTGCGTTTAAAGGGGATTGCGGTCCTCAGTTATCTGGACGACCTCCTGTTAAGGGCAAGCTCGTGTGCCATCTTGACGAGCGATCTGTCGGTCACGGTTCAGACGCTCCAGGAGTTTGGGGGGACCATCAACTTTCAGTAGTCGGCTCTGACCTTTTCAGTTCACCTCAATTACCTGGGGATGGTCCTGGACTCCGCTCAGGTAAAAGTCTTTCTCCCAGGGGGCAAGGCCTGTATGCGGTCTCTGGGTCTGATGGTTTCGGCCTTCGAGGCCATCATATTTGCTCAATTTCACACGAGAACTCTGCAAGCAGAGATTCTTGCCAGGTGGGACAGAACACCTCAGTCGTTGGACAGGAGGATTTCTCTGAGCCTCCTAGCAAGATCGGATCTTTTGTGGTGGCTCCTGTCGCCAACTCTATCACAGGGCAAGTCCTTTTGGCCTCTGCTGTTGACGATGCTCACCACGGATGCCAGCCTGTCAGGCTGGGGTGGAGTTCTGGACTCACTTTGTGCCCAGGGGTCGTGGTCGGCGGAGGAGGCCTCCTTACCGATCAACGTCTTGGAGCTCCGAGGGATCAAGCTCTCCTTGTTCCATTGGACAACTCGGCTTCAGGGTTGCCCGGTTTGGGTTCAGACAGACAACGGCACAGCAGTGGCTTACATCATTTACCAAGGGGGCACCAAGAGTGCCCGGGCAGCCAAGGAAGTGGGCGAGATTCTGTCTTGGGTGTGGAAAACTGGCAGGCGGACTACCTGAGTCGCCAGACCCTGGACCAGGGAGAATGGTCCCTGCATCGGGAGGTGTTTCGCCTCCTGTGTGCCCGGTGGGGGACTCCGGACATGGATCTGTTCACGTCCCGTCTCAACAAAAAGGTGGGAAGGTTCATGGCCAGAACCCGCGATCCTCTGGCAGACGCCATGGACGCGTTGGTGGTGCCCTGGCACCGGTATCGGCTGATTTATGCCTTCCCTCCGATTCAACTGTTATCCAGGTTCCTCAGCAGGTTGACGTCGGAACGGCTGCAGGTCATTCTGGTGGCCCCGTCAGTCTTGGTACGCAGACATCGTGCAGATGGTCGTCGAGCCTCCCTGGCGGCTTCCGCTAAAAGACAATCTACTGTCTCAAGGGCTGATCTTCCATCCTGCTTTACAGTCTCTGGCTTTGACGGCGTGGCTATTGAAAGCCAAGTCTTGAGAGACAAGGGTCTCCTGAGTGCTGTCATTCCTACCTTATTGAAGGCTCGGAAAGCTACCTCTAGAAAAATTTACCACGGTATTTTGAAAGGTGTATATTGCCTGGTGCGAGTCGCAAGGGTTTCATCCCTGCTCCTTTTCTGTGGCGAGGGATTTGGCCTTCCTCCACGAAAGGTGTGGATCAGCGTTTGGTGCTGGCCACGATTAAAGGTCAGTTGTCGGCCTTGGCCATTCTTTTCCAGCATCCCTTGGCGACTAATTTCTTGATTTGCACCTTTATTCAGGGGGTGCGACATCTGGCTCCCCCGAGGAAGGCTCCTTTGCCTCCATGGGACCTGAACTTGGTTTTGTCCGTTTTGCAACGGCCTCCCTTTGAAAAACATAAGAGAAATACCTCTGCCTGTGTTGTCCCAGAAAGTTGTCTTTCTGGTGGCTGTCACCTCTGCTCGCATAGTGTCTGAGTTGGCGGCTCTGTCTTGCCTCTCGCCTTATCTGGTTTTTCATAGTGACAAAGTGGTCTTGAGACCCAATCCATCTTTTCTTCACAAGGTGGTATCTGCTTTCCACCTCAAATGTTGTATTGCCTTAGCTTTGTGCAAAACCCAAGCATCCCAAGGAATTTGCCTTACATTCTTTGGATGTGGTCCGGGCGGTCAGGGGTTACCTGTCTGCCACGGAGTCTTTTCGGAAGTCTGATTCCCTGTTTGTCCTTCCTGAGGGACCTCGGAAGTGTTCGGCTGCGTCCGCGGCAACCATCTCTAAATGGATCAGACAGACAATTGTTCAGGCCTCTTCGATCAAGGGTCATATTCCTCCTTTCCCTGTCAGGGCACATTCTACTAGAGCTGACAGTGCCTCTTAGGCGTTTCACCATCAGGCTTCTGTGGCTCAGGTGTGCAAAGCAGCGTTTCACGGATGCTTCCTTTGGCCGCAAGGTTTTGAGTGCGGCTGTTGTTTGAAGAGACGTGTTTTTTTGGTCTCTTCCTGTTGGGGTTTTTTTCTTATTCTGGGTTAAACTCCTGTTAAGCTTTTGTTCCCCTGTTGGCTCAGTTGTTTTTTCTGGCCTGATTGATGCATTGGCTTTTCGTTAGGTTGTGTCTTCCCACCCCTCACACCTGCACTGCTTTGGGACTTCCCACTCGCAAAGGCTTAATGGGAGGCTGCGACTGTCGGAGGACGTAAGAGAAAATAGAGTTTTTGTAAGAACTCTGAGAGTCCTCCGACAGTCGCAGCCCCCTCCCCTCTGTCTTTGAATTTTGGGGTTGTTGCCTTTCGGTACTGCTTGCTACAAAACTGAAGGACAGTAGTAACTGTGTCAGGATAATGGCTGGGGGACGGCCCCCTGGAGGTGTGTCTAAGTGTAGAAAGATTTATTAACCTTTCAAACTGCCTAGCTTGCTCCTGCAGAGGGCGCCATTACCCACTCGTGAAGGCTTAACGAGAAGCTGCGACTTTCGGAGGACTCAGAGAAAAGAGTTTTACGGTAAGTTCTTACAAGAACTCTATTTTTTTTTTTTTTTCTGTATTTTTAAATAATTTTTATTGTTTTATAACAGAGAAACAGAAAAAGAGCATAGAAGTTAGTGTCTCACAAAACATCCAGTTATAATACAGCATCACATTAAGCATGTGAGGATAAACTCCTATCAGAAAAAGTAAAGACAAACATATAGGTAATTTTCCAAAAAGAACAGATATTTGTAGTAGGGCACGAAGAGAAAGGAAAATCGAAGATAGTCTAAACCTTTTTTAGTCCGCAGTTTGTCCAACAAGCAGGGATCCCAACGCTGAGAGAATTTGAATTGGCTCTCATCTTTGTATACCATAATGCATTCAAATTGAAGAATGACATGGATATTGTTTTTAACATCAATGATGCTAGGGACAGCAGAGGATTTCCATTTTCTAAGAATCATTAGACGAGCTACTGACTGCCAAAATGTTAATCACTATAGGTCTCAGCTGCGGTGGGTAGTTATCTATGTTTATTGAGAGAATTGTTTGCTCTACATTTGCTTTCAAGAGAGGAATGTAAGTTATTGGACTTTGTTGGAACAACAACAGGACAGTAAGTCATAAAAAATATATTTTTATTTTTAACTATTAAAAAACGTGTGTATATATATATATATATATACACACAAAAACAGACATGAGCAAAAAACATGATTTTTTTTAAAAATGCTGATAATATAGAAATCAATATGTGTGAAAACCCACACAACCACCTAGTTGAACATAAATTAAACATATATATAGTATATAGGCAGTGATAAGACCGCGAGTACTCAAAAAGAGCCTTTTAGTGGCCGACAGATGAGGCTGTACATTTCAACGGTGGTGGTGGTGGGTTCGTTAGATCATAATGATGATGTAGTTATCTTATTCAACATAACGTTCTCTACATGTTTCACGCAAAAATGCGCTTCTTCTGGAGAGTATCGTTATATGGACCGGTTAAGTAATCTATAAAGACAGAAAACACACATATAAGATTTAAACATTAAAATCTATTTTATGGCACAATAATGCCTGTAGATATATTGCAATTCCTTTTTAAGCGAAAATAGTCGCATACAAAGGAAATGTGTGCGATAAAGAATCTTACCAAAAGGTGAAATATTGATTGTAGGGTGCATAAGGATATTTCATATTATATCAATCAACAATTGCTAATTATTACAGCAGAGGATCGGCGTAGCCTTGTGGTCCAGAACCAATAATGGAGGTGGGGGGATATTTAAGATGAAATGGTGAGCCAATCTAGGTATGATGAAAACAATGTTATATGGATCATAAATTATACAACCACAAAAACGAGGAAAGGGAAGAGGAGAGGGCAAGTTTTTTGCCTATACAATAAGATAGTAAAGATAGAAAAAGGGAGAGGAAAGAGAAAAAGATCTCATATCCTTACCCATAAAAAGAGTAATTAAGCTTTGAGGTTGAAAAAGTCTCCAGCAGGCAGGTTATCAAGGCGCGGAAAGGCAATAAGGAATATACAAAAGTAAGTGTATCCCAAAAAATTGGAATACTTGATGTTTCCAATACTTGTAGATATGAGGATATGTATATAAGGTGTATATCCCTAAAAATAAAATAGGATAGAATTAGAATGGGGGGATTTTTAGGCCCACAATTATTTGTAACTATTAATAATAATGGTCGTGACATGTTAGAGCCACAATGTTTTTTTTTAAAAAAAGGATTTAATTTTTAGTTTAATTGTAGGTACTGCTAGAATAGACTGACCTACCTGTTTATTATGCAAGATGGCCAATGTTATGCATTATGGCATTGTAAAGGAAGATAATTTACAGGCATAACAGATGTATCCAGAAAAAATCCTTCCAGTACTAGCTGAGAGATGGATTACACCTGAAATAGAATTCAGGTGAGAAGATAGCTATTTTAAATAGGTACTAAACGTATATTAAGAAAGCCACTAGTGTTTTAGAAAAAATCCTGCATAATCCTCACCTTATAGGCTGCTGGCCTAGAAGATAAAACCTGATGGTGAAATCGCTGGGGTACGCAAATGCCTCTGCTGGAATTTCCAGCCAATCACGATGCGCCGATAGCCGAGCCAATGGCAATCCATACAAGCAGAAGGAGGGGAGGGAATCTCCACTCTGCCTGACAGGCTAAGCCACCTCCCTCGGCCGGGGAAAGGATGGAACTTCCCGTGCAAAGAGACGGGGACCCCAACCATAAAAATGAGAGGGGGTCAGTGCCAGGCTCAGTAACGGCGCTACCAGCCGCGCCCCCCAAGACCGGACCAGGCCAATAGCTCCACCATCTGCCGATGAGTAACAAATAAATGTGAATATGCAAATAGATGCACATATACAGAACCAGATATGATTAGTAAATCAAATGAGCAAACTCTGTAAAAACCCTAAAAGATATTGTACAAAATATCACACTTGAAAACACAAAGTATGAGGTTAATCATGAGGCTATTTTTAGAAAAAAATATATATAAGTACTGGATGAGACTGGGGAGTGTTACGGGTAAGGAGGGGTTTTGACACAATATATATTACAGAAAGGAAGGTGTTTGAGTATAATACATTTGGGCATATTGATGCACAGATACAAAGGAAGAATTTTTAATACAAAAAACTTTAGACATGTTGATACACACATATAGGGAGTAGGCCGCCTAGAACTCAGCATTGTGTCATCTGAATATTGTCCACATATTACAATTAACGACAAATTATGACATTATCAATTCAGACCAATAGAAATAGACAAATGATCCAAAAGGATATACAAATGGAACTCAAAAGACAGAGAAACGGTCTTAAATGCAGCAACCTCACCAAGGGACTGTCCCTATTAATAAAGATATATCAATTGTATATATCAGCATAGAAAGGGGAAGTTATCATGACTTAAGGTGATGCCACTTGTTATGAAGAACATAAAAGACAACCAATATGATAATACCGAGACATTAAAGAAAGGGTCTGTATGAAATAATTTCATTCACCCCTGGTGGTGTTGTCGCATTTAAACGTTCAATCCATAAGACTTCTCTTTGCATGACTTTTTTGTCCCAGTTACCCCCTCTAGGATCAGGGGGTACCACTTCCAAAGCTATAAAAGAGATGTATGAAGTGTTGAATCTGTGATACAAGTCAATATGGCGGCTGATGGGGGTGATCATTTTACCCCCACCAGAATAATATGTGTGATCATAGATTCTCTGCTTGAGCATCCTTATCGTCTTGCCGATGTAGAAAGCTCCACAACAGCAAGACGCAAGGTACACGACTCCCTGTGCTGTACAATTACTGTATTTTCTGGCCTATAAGACTACTTTTGAACCTCAAAAAAATCCCCCAAAAATGGGAGGCCGTCTTATACGCCGAGAATAATATCTCCAAGGTAACCTAAGTATAAGTATTACCGGTAGATCATGTAATAGAGGGGTCGTCTTATACGCCCAGTCGTCTTATACGCCGGAAAATACGGTAGCAAAGAAGCGGGGTACAAAAGTTTCCCCATTAGGCAAGAGAAAATGTTGGCCATGGTTGATCCAGGGACAAAATTCACAATCATTACACCTAAACATACCATGTTGATTATGGTTTAGGGCTTTAATGGGATTGTAATGGGAAGAAACCACCCTATCACGGATAGAGGGGGGCCTTTCTAAAAACAAGCTCTGGACGTGTGTTTAAATATCTGGTTAGGATAGTATCCTGCATAAGAATATGCAAATGTTTTGAGAGGATTTCTCTTAGTTGTAAATGTTGGGATGAATTATACATTTGCTTTCATCAGGACCCCTGTCACTTCTGCAATAAGTCTAAATACTGTATTCCAGAAACTCTGGATATGGAGAAAAGTCCATAAAGTGGGACATTTTTTTTTTCTTTAAAGTGTTGAATATGTTCTTTTACAATGATAAATAATATATCTATGACATTGTATTTAAACTATATGACATTAAGACCTTAATAAAAGATTTCTGAAACTTTATGTAAAGTCCCAAATTATTGTAAGTTCTCTAAGCTGAAGATAAGCAAATCCTGGAATACAGTCCAAGCAACACTGTACTTCTTTATGCAGTTCTCAAACAAGAGCAATATGCATTTCTGCCACTAGGGGGCATTACATTGGGAAGGCTTCAGTTTAGTTTGCTTGTGAGCTCCATCTTGTACCTCCTACAGTTGGGTGATTGTTGGGATAAAGTAGATGATAGTTTCTGTCCTCTCAGGCCTTAATTGACAGGTAAGAGTGTAAATTAGTCTGACAAATTAGTTTATCTTTGTAAACCTTTAAATTATTTTTATTAATGTTCTCCATCATCACAGCATAATGTGTATCCAGTGCCAAGACAAGATCGACCAGTGCTCAGGGCAAAGATGCCAAAACGCCCCCATTGAAAGATTTCCCTTTATGCCTGTTACAGTGAGAATTTCCCTAACAAGGCCACAGACAGCAATAAAACCCTGAATTGAAATGAATGTGCCGTTGCTAAGAGGTCCAGATACAATTTTATTCCATTAACAGTCAGGAGTACATTTAAAAAAGAAGCCAACCATCACCCTTGCTTTATGCATTGGCCATGGAGCCTTTGGCTTCCCAGCTTCGGGGTCACCCTGATGTCCATGGACTGTGTCATTTGAACTTGACTGAAAAGATCGGTCTTTACGCGGACCTGGCCTACGTATCAACTGGTCTAAATCTCAAATATTACCGCTGGACCCATCCCCACCCTCAAAAGTTTCGGCTTCCCTCCCTTTGCAGCGAGTCGCTGCGATTCGGTATCTTGGGGTCACAATTACTAAATTTCCTACAGATTATGTGCGGGACAATATTGAACCTCTAATTGATATGCTTAAACAAAGTACTCAAACATGGGCTAGGTTGCCGTTGGGATTAATGGGTAGGGTGAATCTTATTAAAATGATTTTATTACCAAAATTTTTGTATGCCTTTTGGCACTCCCCTGTCCCAATCCCCCTGAAATTATTTAAAATTATTGACCATATCCTGAATTCCTTTGTTTGGGGACCTGAGCGCCATAAGTTAACATGGGCGTCACTTAAAAACCCCACGGATAAGGGGGGTGTGGCTATACCGGATTTTCAATCTTATTACCTTGCGTCGCAACTTTCCAATTTTTTTTATTTTAATAAATCGGAGGCTACTAGATACCAAACCTTAGTTTGTCATGGATTTCCTCAAGCTGTCTGCACCCCTATGCAGGTACTTTTATGAAAATGTGGTCCTTCGCCTCGAGCGATGGTGATGAACAATTTGTTGATCCACCATCGAAAGATTTGGGCGATAGTGGCAAAAAAGTTAAATTATCCTCAAATACACACCAGGACCCCTTTATGGTATAACTTAGACCTGCGAGAGCTTCTATCTATTCCGGAATGTCAGTTGTGGGCAACTAGGGGCACACTGTATCTGGGCCAGGTGGTTTGTGATTCAGGCGTTCCTTCCTTTTAATCACTGAAAGCTGAGTATGATCTCCCTCCGCATATGTTTTTTCGATATGCACAGTTGCGTCACGCATTACATGCACAATTTTTGACACAATTTCCCGTTTTACAAGATATCCCTCTGCTGGAGGTGCTGTTGGGTGACACGCATGAGGGTCTTATCTCATCCTTATACATTGAATTGCGTGGTGTTGAGGACAATTGCCAGGTGACCCGGATACAGGCTCGTTGGGCTGTGGATACGGGTCCCCTGGATGAGATGGATTGGGACGAAATCTTGGTGGTCCCTAGGTTGGCTTCGCCCAAACTTTCAGAGCGTGTGACTCAGCTGTACATCTTGCATAGAGCTTATCTTACTCCGCTCAGAATATCGAAATATAGGCGGTCATACAACTCCTCCTGCCCTCGTTGCCCCTTGCAACTGGGTACGTTTACACATCTCATTTGGTCTTGTCTGGAAATTCAGGCCTACTGGACACAGGTTATTAAGTTTTTGCATGATCATATGGGCTCCCCCTTAAAGTTGGATGTTTTACCGTGTGTGTTAGGTTTGTTCCCTGACTGTGACATTGACAAATTTCTTACCATTTTTCTTCAGGAATCTATTTTTAGCGCTCGCAAACTTATAGCTAGACAGTGGATGCGGGAATCAGTCCCTACTCTTCAGGACTGGATCGCGGAAATAAATTCTGCTCTTCATTATAAACGGTTGATTTATAAACATAGGGGGTGTCCCAAGAAATTTGATAAAATCTGGAGTCGGTGGTTAGAGAGTACTCGTACATTTAATGTATACATTTTTTGTGATTTTATTTTTTCTGAAGTCCTTGGGGGATGGGGGGAGGCGGTGGGGCAGGGGTATGGATATGACTGTTTGATTAAGGCTCATAGAGAGGGTGTAATCAACATTGTATCATTGTACCTCTTCTTTTGGATGGTGAAGGTATATCTTGTTTCACCAAATTCACTTTAAGTGTTTCACAAGTGTGAAATTCACGTGTTAATGTGTTTTTGTATTTTTTATTGTATTTATACAGCACAAATAAACTTATTTTCTATTAAAAAAAAAAAAAAAGACGCCAACCTGTTTCAGGGGTCCAAGCCTCCCCCTTTATCAGTGCTAGAAAAAAAAACATAAGAAGATTGACATGTCAATCTGATATCGATACAATACCTAAAAAAAAAAAAGAAAAGAAAAACAATAATAAATATTATTAAAATTATACATTCTGGGTGGATTTTTTTATATCAGAATTTTTTAAAAATTGTGTAAAATATATCTCAAAACATGTATGTGTATAACTTGAACTGTATATTCAAGTGAAAACAACTAAAAATTATTAATAATATAATATCATAATATGAATCATAATCACTTATATTATTATAAAAAAGAAAAACGTGACGGGAAAGTTTTGCCGTTAGCTATACTTAAATATTTGGCTTTCACCTCTGCTGGCTAAGGATCATTGACATCATACTTGTAATATAAAGCAGTGGTTGCCAACCATTTGGAACTCATTGACCTCTAAACTCACAATTTTAAATCCCGCGGACCACTAATATGACTTTTACATGCCTTATACACACAATGCTCCGGCTCCCTAACCCCTCTCCGACACTCTGCATCACACTGCTGCCTTACACCTCCTTATCCAGCCATGTGCTCCCTTACACAGTCTGTGATCAGTGCTGCCCTCCTTCTTCTTCACCTTCTGCTCTCTGCCGACGCCTCCCTCTGAGTTCACAGGACCCGGAACTATAGAGGGGGGCATAGGGTATCAGTGCGTGTTGACAGCATTGACTTTCAGCGTGCATTGAGAACAACATTCGGTGCTATACATCTGCCACAATGTTGATTTGTGGCGGAAACCCTGGGGACCACCAACATTTTCTCGTAAATTATTAGTGGTCCACAAACCACTGGTGGGTGACCGCTGATGTAGAGCACAAGCAATGAAAGCCTATACAAACTCAAAAACAAAAATGTAAACAATTTCTACTTTACAGTTGTTAGATGTGATGGCTGCATTCAGCTTTGTTTTTTTTTTTTCATGCTTTTTCCTTTATTTTCATCTCGTGTTTCGGTCACTAACAGTTTCTGTCCTATAGTGACAACACTTACTGTATCTAAAGAGGAGCAGTGTTGTCACCTTATGACCTTCTCCTAACTTTCTCTACAAAAAACCCTCTCCTCATTTATATTGCAAAGAAAGATGTCATTTGTAGTTTATAAAAGAAAACAGGAAACGCTGATAACGTAAGTTCAGTGCACAGGAAGTTACAAGGACACTGGATTTCTAACAGGATCTAATGTATTTTTCTATGCTTTGCATAAAAAAACGATTATATTAAATTTTTGTTCTTGAGATACACTTTAAAGTAAACTTGTACAGTGAAAATACACAGACCATTCATGAACTATTGTTTGAATCTGTGTGGCTGCCTGGCTGGTATTCTCATTCTTAAAGGCTTCAATACTTTGTTGCTGGCCTGGAACAGGTATGCAGATTGGACTTCTGTCTTTCTTTTGAATTTACTAACTGCATGCTTGTTCGGTTTGGAAATCCAAGGCATTGAAGCAGGTGATGCCTGTTACTGTAGTTGTGTGTTTTTGGTTCCATTCTAGATGAATAGCTTCACAGCCTGCTGTGTTAACATGTGCTGTAGTAATAGGACATTACTGCAACACAAGGAGAGTGCAAAATCTGGTGTAGCTGTACATGGTAGCCAATCGGCTTCTAACTTCAGCTTGTTCAATTAAAGCGGAGTTCCGGCCTCAAATACCTTTTTTAACTAAAAATACCCCTGTAATACTAATCCATCGCCCTTTACAGAACCGCTATTCTCATACTTACAAGGTGTACAGTATTGGATTTTAGTCAAAATCTTACTTTTAAGAATGCTGTCTGGGTGTGGCCATCTTGGATGTGGGCATCTGAATCGGCAGTGTAATCTGCTGTGTCCTTCTTCCTGATTCCAGGGAGTGTTCTGGGAGTTCTTCCTGATTCCAGCCTCCTGGGAGTGCTGACAAACAGCTCCCAGGATGCAATGCAAAGGCGGAAGTGATGTCGGTGGCCGTGGCCACATAGGGGGGAGAAGGAGGAAGTACAATCAAAAATGCCCCGAAAAAAATTGAAAATGCCCAATTGTTGATCAGCATAGCGAGCACTCCTGGAATCACTAAAGTTGCAAAAAAGGCTGGAACTCCACTTTAAGCTTTGACTAAAAATCTGTGCCATGGCACAATTTGAATGAACAAATTTCAGGAATACCTACTACTGTGAGCTGGCCACTAGGTGCTGACTTAGTAAAAGTCTAAGTCAGGCATGTCCAACCTGCGGCCCAGAACCACAGGCATTGCGGCCCACTGCTCCCTGCCATTTTTTTTTTTTTGCTGGGGAGGAAGGAAGTCAGGTCGGGGCACTGCCACAGCAGCTTCCAACTGTAGGCAGAGGCGGCCTCGGAGGGGGGGGGGGGGTGGCGAGCATGTGCAGGGTTTCTGACTCCTACCACCATGACCACTTCAAATCGCTGAAGTGGTCATGGTGGTTAGAGTGTTCCTTTATTATCTCTCAGAAGGAGTAAACCTATACTGATTCCATTTAATTTGGTCATCCTCTAGTTGTGGTAGATTAGTGCGGGGGGCACGGTGGCGCGGGAAGGGCGCGGCTGCATTTTATTACTTATATACCTTAACTATAGTATTTATATGCGGCCCGAGAAAATTTCTCTACACTCATTGTGGCCCAAAGAAGCCAAAAGGTTGGACACCCATGGTCTAAGTGCAGACTTGGAGTGTAATCATGCAATCTAAAACCGGCCGAGATTTGAACCATGTATGGGCAGGCTGAATGTGCCCAAGTTGATCGATCAATCAACTTGGGTACAACCAGACTGTCGGTTCTTACATGCGATTATTTCTAGCAACTGTTATAGCTATTAGCAATAATCACTATGTTCTCCCGGCAGGAACAGCTAATCCCGCCGGGAGACCACAATGGTCCTACAGAAGGGATTCCATCATCTACTCTGACTGTGTTGATGGGGAATCAGTTGCAGAAAAGAAAATCTCTCCATCTATGACCAGCCTAACCGACTGTAATCAAGCACCTAATCAGACTGCACACAGTAGCCAGGAGGGAGGTGCATGGATGTCTAAAGGGATTCTGGGGATGTGTTCTATCATAAAACACTTGAGACAAAGATCAATAATTGTTGATGGTGGAGAAAGGCTAATAGTTGTGAGAAAAGGGTCAATGACGGTAGATAACAGGAGTAGATTGATGAAGACAGAAAATGAAGGCAGGTTGTATACAGTGCCGGGACAAGGTCATCCAGCCCCCAGGGCAAGGATGCCAAACTGCGCTCCCCCTTCCCTTATGGACCATACACACTATACAATTGTCTTAAGATTTTTTCCTTTAGATTTACCAAAACCATATAATATGAGGTCAAACCTAAACACTTTCTATTTGTATGCAATCAGGCAGGCCCTTGCACTACATAGTAAAGGTAAATCTAAAGAAAATCTAACAATAAAAGTTGTATAGTGTGTATCCAGCTTTAGGGTTAAGGCGCCTCCTCATCCCTGCAATAAACCATTGCGCCCAGGGCAACTGACCCTCCTGCCCACACCTTGTCCCAGCCCTGGTTGTTTAAGTTAGAGAGCTGCTGCAGCCTCAATAATTTATATTGTGGAGATGCAAGTTTGTAGGGAATTGAGAATAATTTGTTTCAATACAGGAGATTTGCTACTAGCGTATGGAAAAGGTAAGGCTGGAGTTCAAAAGAAAACCTCAGGGTAGTGGTGCAATATAAATAACGTGTTGGAGGAAGAATGTGAACCATTTGAGCGTAAACAAGATATTTTATTTGCTGCAAAACAAAAAGTATTTATATATTTTATGGCATTACAGAACTTGAATTTAGAACTTTTTAGGATAATTTTCTCAAAGCTGCAGTGATGCCGTATAATAAAGCGGTACAGCTTTCCGCTCCTTAGCAATTCTTGTACAATAAATTGAAGGCGCTGGAATAACAAGCTTTTTCTGATATGAAGCAGTTGTTTTTGAACGTGTCCCTGTTGTGCAGAGGTTTGTTGGTCTTGTACTCCAATATAATTCCTTCCCCGCGTTCTGTGAGGATTCTGTTTGTGTTGACAGTTTTCCCATTGTTGGCGGATATCGTGCTTAATCTGATCTTTGCTTGTGTGGGAAAATCGCCGATTGGCTCTCCAATATTTACAGTCGCTGTCGCGCCAAAGTTTAGCACCACCATAAAGACCTTGTTTAAACCATCTATTTCTCTGACGTAGGCAAAGATATTGGCATCAGAATATGTATAACACAACCATCCTCTGTGAAGAGGCAGCTCGTCCCGCCGGAGGTTCACTAAATCCCGATACAGGTTTAGGGTAGAATCCGCCACCTTCTTTTGCACCTATGAAACATGCATATTATAGTATTAGAATTGAACTTGGTATTGATTGTTTTACAGGTGATCAATGCGGACTAGTAGGTACATTTTTTTTTTTTATAAATATAAGCAACCTCAAGAAAAATGCCCTATATAGAAGTACAAACATACAAAGAAAAAAAAGGTCAGCAAACACGTTGGGCTTGCCCTTGCCACTGCTGCCCGCCAGCCAGGGTCTCAACACCAGGAGAGAGGCTTTGCATCCATTCAACTGTGACTGGTTGTTACAATGGTCACATGTTCAGGAACTGTCCAGTGACAGATCGGTCTCTGTGCTGGGAACATACAGTGAATGTGCAATTATGTTGAGGCTCACCCATCCTGCTGCTCCATACATAGGCATGGGCACACCATAATTACCCCCCCCCCCGGCTGCTGCATGGAATGTTTTAGGATGGAGAGTGGGGGAAGGGGCTAAGCAATATGTAATTCACCTGCCCCTTTCTTTTCTAAATGAACACAGTGAATACACTCACTGTGTTCAGTCATAACTGAAGCATAGTACACTGTGTTTACTATGCTTCAGTTTGTAAATGATCAGGAAGCCGCTCAGCACAGAGCACTTCCCATTCATTCACTGTCCAATGCTGCTGAGATTGCAGAGAAAGGTACGTGTGTTTGAGCTTTGGAGTGCACACCCTAATGCAATGGGCTGCGCACACCTATGGCTCCATATACTGTATGAGTATGGTCATCTGGATCATGGTAAAGTTCTATAAGGCCTTGTACATACCTGTATACCTACATACCTTTTTAAAGCTTTAGCACGCTTTGTTGAAACCTTGAGGGCAGGTTCTGATGTGCAGCAGCCCTTGCACACCCCCCGTAGCACACTTCTGAACCCAGTACTGTGTGGGTAGAGGACTCCTGAACCCCACATCCTGTGTGCAGGACACTCCTGAACTCGGCTTCTTGTGCGAATCGGACTCCTAAACCTGGCACTCTATGCATAGCGCACCCCTGAACCCTGATTCCTGTGCATAGTGCACTCCTGAACCCTGATTCCTGTGCATAGCGAACTCCTGAACTCTAATTCCTGTGCACAGTGGACTCCTGAACCCTGCATTCTGTGCATAGCAAACTCCTGGTTTTATTTATTAATGCACCTTTAAGACCCTCCCACTGTTGGTAGGTGTGGCCAAAAAGCACTATTTGATATGGGCCCATTGCTATTCTCATCTGGGGGTGGGAGGAGGGGGTTGAGTTCCTGCACTTATTTTCTGACAAAAAAAGCCCTGCCTATTACTATTCGCTTTGCGATATCTTTTTTTTTTCATTTCAAACTGTTTATTGAGTTTTTGAGCATTACAAGAGGAAAAAGTGCTCCAAAGTGATACTTTCCACAGAATAAAAACTGACACATACAGTGGGGAAAATATTTATTTGATCCCCAGCAGATTTTGTAAGTTTGCCCACTTACAAAGAAATTAAGTGTCTATAATTGTTATCATAGGTGTATTTTAAATAATAGAGACAGAATATCAACCAAAAATCTAGAAAAAACATGATACGATTGTTATAAATTGAGCTGCAGTGAGTAAAATAAGTATTTGATCCCCTACCAACCAACAATAATTCTGGTTCCCACAGTCTGGCTACAGTATGTGCTCATGTGGTACAAGAATTAGTCCTGTCAATTTAAGAAGGTGCTCCTAATGACAACTCGTTATGTGTACAAAAGTCACCTTTCCACAGAATCTCTTTCTTCCATTCAAACTCATCATCATGGGCAAGACCAAAGAGCTGTCAAAGACATCAGGGACAAGATTTTAGAGCTGCACAAGACTGGAATGGGCTTCAAGACCATCAGCAAGAAGCTTGGTGAGAAGGTGACAACTGTTGGAGCGATTAGTCTCAAATGGAAGAAATACAAAATTACCATCAATTGCCCTCGGTCTGGATCTCCATGCAAGATTTTGCCTCATTGGGTAAGGATAATCATGAGAAAAGTGAGGGATCAGCCCACGGGAGGAGCTTATGAATGATCTCAAGGCAGTTGGGACCACAGTCACCAAACAAACCATTGGTAACACAATACACGGCCATGGATTGAAATCCTGAAGCACCCACAAGGTCCCCCTCCTCAAGAAGGCACATGTACAGACCCGTATGAAGTTTGCCAGTGAACATCTAAATCAGGGATCCTCAAACTACAGCCCTCCAGCTGTTGCGGAACTACACATCCCATTAGACATTGTAAAACTCTGACATTCACAGACATGACTAGGCATGATGGGAATTGTTGTTCTTGAACAACTGGAAAGTTTGAAGACCCCTGATCTAAATTATTATTATTATTATACAGGGTTTATATAGCGCCAACAGTTTGTGCAGCGCTTAACAAAATGAAGGCAGACATGACAGTTACAATACATTTTGGAACAAGAGGAATCAGAGGGCCCTGCTCGTTAGAGCTTACAGTCTAAAAGGGAGGGTCAATTGATACAAAAGGTAATAGCTGTGGGGAATGAGCTGATGGAGAAAGTGAAACAGTGCTATTAGTTAGTAGCCGGATAGGCTTCTTTAAAGAGAAGGGTTTTCAGAGATCGTCTAAAGATGGATAGATTAGGGGACAGTCGGACAGATTGGGGTAGAGAGTTCCAAAGAATGGGAGAAGCTCTGGACAAATCCTGCAGGCGAGCATGGGAAGAGGTGACAAGGGAGCTAGAGAGCAGGAGGTCTTTGGAGGACCGAAGAGAGGGGCTTGGTTGATATTTTGAGATCAGGTTAGTGATGTAGCTGGGGCAGAGTTGTGGATGGCATTGTAAACTATTGCTAGCACTTTGAATTTTATTAGTTGGGTGAGTGGAAGCCAGTGAAGGGATTGGCAGAGAGGGGTGGAGGACACTGAACGGTTGGTAAGGTGGGATAAGTCTAGCAGCAGCATTCATTATGGATTGAAGGGGGGATAATCTATGTAAGGGTAGTCCAATGAGGAGGGAGTTGCAATAGTCGAGATAACCAGGGCGTGAATTAAAAGCTTGGTGGTGATTCAAAGCAGGATTGGGAGAAAGTGCTGTGGTCAGATGAGACCAAAATTTAGCCCTTCGGCATCAATTCCACTCGCTGTGTTTGGAGGATGAAAAATGCTAACTATGACACTAAGAACACCATTACTACAGTCAAGCACTGAGGTGGAAACATGCTTTGGGGCTGTTTCTCTGCTAAAGGTACAGGACATCCTTGCTGCATTCAGGGGCCCATAAATGGGGCTATGTATTTTAAAATCTTAGATGAGAACCTTATTCCCTCAGCTACAACACTGAATGAAGATGGGTCGTGGATGGGTCTTCCAACATGACAATGACCCAAAACATACCGCCAAGGCAGGGGGTGTGTGTGATCCCTGCGCTGTCTGAGGTGGCCAGAGACTCCCTGCTGCAGCGCCACTGGGACTGATACTAAAGCAGTAAATGATATAATTCAAAGGGTAGTGGTGCGCTTCAGGGATTGGCTCTAATGGATCTCTATTTGGGTTGGTGGCAGTGATGTGTACAATTCTTGCTTTAAAGGTGCTCCGCGTGATAAATATAATATTTATGTTTTTAGGTGATGAAAGTGCAGGTGTATTAATCAAATCAGTCAATATCAAGGTTTTCTTAAAATAAATAAATATATGAGTACGGTGTGTATCAATGGATAAATAAATAAATAAATATCAGAGTGCTACTTCTTTACCAGTGATATCAATAAATAAATTATATAAATCCAGTGTTGGTCTTCAATCTGATTCATAAACAGTAAAACACATATATATTGTGCTCAAAATAAAGTGCTACATGCAATTTTCTATTAAAACGGTGCTAGAAAAGATGTCTGTGAATAATTCAATTGTAATTCTTCAAATATAAATATTTAAATGAAATAGTCCAAAAGAAAAAAATTATATAGAGAACATCCAAAATAGCTTGTGTGAATACGTTCCTCGCTTATATCCGTGCTTCACTCATGCAATTAAGTGACTAAGATCTCCTTCACCTTGTGTGTCACCTCTGAGTGCTCTAGCCTCTCACCTTATAGGCAAGATCAATTTGCCTTTGGTATCTATCCAAGCTCAACGATAGACTCAATTTCTCTCAATCCAGGTCCTTTCTTACTTAGTGGAGCTGCTTTCTTGGATCCCTCTAAATGTTTGTCTTGATCGTTTTTTGTACTATCCTCTTTGTCCGATCTTTAGTGTGCCTCAGAGACAAAGACAGCAACTTTGTTTTTATAAGTCCTCCAGGACAGCCTGATTGCCACCCTTGTTTTATGATGTTTTGTTTAGAGTTTGTCCTTTGGTTCTTGTTTTAAAACTGACCAATTCTGCAGAGGGGCTTCCTTTTCAAGTATACTTGGTGATGCATCTTGATGGTCTTGCATCACCAAGTATACTTGAAAAGGAAGCCCCTCTGCAGAATTGGTCAGTTTTAAAACAAGAACCAAAGGACAAACTCTAAACAAAACATCATAAAACAAGGGTGGCAATCAGGCTGTCCTGGAGGACTTATAAAAACAAAGTTGCTGTCTTTGTCTCTGAGGCACACTAAAGATCGGACAAAGAGGATAGTACAAAAAACGATCAAGACAAACATTTAGAGGGATCCAAGAAAGCAGCTCCACTAAGTAAGAAAGGACCTGGATTGAGAGAAATTGAGTCTATCGTTGAGCTTGGATAGATACCAAAGGCAAATTGATCTTGCCTATAAGGTGAGAGGCTAGAGCACTCAGAGGTGACACACAAGGTGAAGGAGATCTTAGTCACTTAATTGCATGAGTGAAGCACGGATATAAGCGAGGAACGTATTCACACAAGCTATTTTGGATGTTCTCTATATAATTTTTTTCTTTTGGACTATTTCATTTAAATATTTATATTTGAAGAATTACAATTGAATTATTCACAGACATCTTTTCTAGCACCGTTTTAATAGAAAATTGCATGTAGCACTTTATTTTGAGCACAATATATATGTGTTTTACTGTTTATGAATCAGATTGAAGACCAACACTGGATTTATATAATTTATTTATTGATATCACTGGTAAAGAAGTAGCACTCTGATATTTATTTATTTATTTATCCATTGATACACACCGTACTCATATATTTATTTATTTTAAGAAAACCTTGATATTGACTGATTTGATTAATACACCTGCACTTTCATCACCTAAAAACATAAATATTATATTTATCACGCGGAGCACCTTTAAAGCAAGAATTGTACACATCACTGCCACCAACCCAAATAGAGATCCATTAGAGCCAATCCCTGAAGCGCACCACTACCCTTTGAATTATACCGCCAAGGCAACAAAGGAGTGGCTCAAGAAGAAGCACATTAAGGTCATGGAGTGGCCTAGTCAGTCTCCAGACCTTAATCCTATAGAAATTTTATTGAGGGAGCTGAAACTTCGAGTTACCAAGCAACCGCCAAGAAACCTTAAGGATTAGAAAAGATCTGTACCCAAAATCCCTCCTGAGATGTGTGCAAACTTGGTAACCAACTACAAGAAACGTCTTACCTCTGTCCTTACCAACAAGGGTTTCTCCACCAAGTACTAAGCCATGTTTTGCTTGGGACTCAAATACTTATTTTAATCACTGAACTGCAACTCAATTTTTAACATGTGTATCATGTGTTTTTTTCAGGATTTTTGGTTGATATTCTGTCTCTATCATTTAAAATACACCTATGATAAAAATGATAGACCCTTCATTTCTTTGTGGGCAAACTTACAAAATCTTCAGGGGATCAGATAATTATTTTCCCCGCTGTATATAAACAGGAGTGGTCATTACAAAATGGACAAAACAAATAAAAAAGTTATTATGCATGACTAACAACAATAGCAAAGCCAATGAGCGTATAACAGAGCCTATCAAAAACTGAACCTGTTAAGGTATGAAACATGATCTCATTCTTCTCATGGAACACCATCCTAATGAAAATACCAATTTTAGCAATATTATTATGAAGGGTGCAGGTGAGTTTATTATTAACCATAATCCAATATAATTTGAATGTAATCCAAATGTACCTCCAGTTTCCAACATTGTGTTATCGCGATTCCTTCTGTTAAAAGTATATAGGCCAATTAGGAATAGCAAGATTTAATTTCTGGAAAAGGGTCACCTCTAGGGATCTATAAATATTGGCATCCGTTACCGATCGTCTAAGATTAAAAAGTCTTATCCAAAATCTAGACACCTTGGAACATAGCCACCACACATTGTAGATGTTCCCGGTTGTCCACCTTGTCGGAAACAGTTTGGAAACGCGGACGGATACATCTTCATTATTCTAGTCTGCCCCAGGTACCAGCGTAAAAGAGTTTTGTAGTTAGACTTTATCATGATTGTATTGATAGAAATTTTAGACAAATTATTAGCAATGTTCTGCCAATCCAATAAGTCCAAATAAATCTGTAGATCTTGTTTCCACAGTTTCATGTAGGGAAGCTTACAATAGAGATCTATTAACAGGGTATAGTAGACAGTAGAAATACGTCCTTCGGACCAATCTCTCAATCTGCAGGACATCTCAAACATTGGTAATGTGGGCGGTCCATTTAAAGAGCAAAGTTTGGTTTGTTTTAAATATATACTTTGATATATACTTTTATATATGAATGATTCAGAAGAGGGCGTGTGCAAGGTGTCCTGAAAATAAGTTAATGTATATTGTGTGTATATTGTGTGTTGCTATTCAAGAAATCTCCAATCTGTACGAAACATTTATTAATCTGTAGAAAACACTTGAGCAAGGAGGGTGTGAGGAGAGGAAAGGGGTCTTCTAGCTCTTTGTCTATCCCAAACAGCATGCAGGTATGATAAGATAGGACACAAGATAGGGGGATGCAACCAGCTAGGAATCCATATTATGGCCCCAATGGGGTAACAGGAACATGATTTTGCTTCAACAGAAACCCATTGGAGTCTGGACCCCATAGCAGTAGTATAGGACAGGAGGGTCATTTATGCCGCCTGTTGGTATGCCAGGAGATTTGGCAGTCCCAACCCGCCCTAAGCTTTTGCTCTGTATAATGTTAGTCTATTTATTCTGAGATGCTTACCACCCCAGATGAAGTTGAAAATATAATTTGCAACTGTATTAATTCTTGCCTAGGAATTCCTATGTGTATGATTCTGAAGTAGTAATCTAGGTAACAAATATATTATAGCTTAATTTATCTTGACAAACCAGATGAGAGGACATGTAGCCCCCTATCTAAGTCTGCTGGCAATTGTTTAAAAAGCAGAGGATAATTTGCTCTATTTAAAGCTTCAGTAGACTTAAAGTTAAGTAGATACCCAAATATATTATTGAGGTTGAGGCGTCAAAGTCAAAGGTATTTTTAACCCAATCTACCGTAGGCTGCGGAAAGGTAATATTTAAGGCAACAGTTTCAGTATGGTTCAGCCTAAGTCTTGAAAAATTTGAAAAATCTTGCAATAAAGATAACAAAGTAGGTATAGTAATTTGTGGGGCTAAGATATATAGAAGAACATCGTCTGCAAACCTAGCGCATTTGTGTTCTTGATGACCGCGGGGAATGCCGCTAACGTTAGAGTTGGTTTGTATTGCGACAGGTAATGGCTAACACGAACAGAAGGGGATATAATAGGCAGTCCTGGCGAGTGCCTCTCTGTATAGATCGTATAGAAGATTTAAAACCTTTAATCGACACCTGAGCTATTGGCGTATTATAGAATGCTTCCAGAATTTTTAGGTAAAGGGAACCAAATTCCAGGGTTCCCAAGACAAAAAAGAGATAGTCCCAAGAGAGGCTATCAAATGTTTTGTGCAAATCCAAAGATAATATAACCTCTCTCCTGGAAGGGGGGGAGTCCCAATTTGCAATATCTTTTTTATGCAATGACCAAAGCTTTCCTAAATGCTGGAAAGTGTTGTTTCTGGCTCAGAAAAATATTTATACTTAATAGAAACATTACTTACCTCAACGTTGAGCTCTTTATAATCCTGGTTGACAGGTAGCCATGTGCTATTACCACCATTAAAGCCAGCATTCGTGCTATTGTCCCACTGCATTGGAGTCTTCTCTGGGTATTCAGACTGCAAAAGTAAAATGATGGCACAGAAAAAAAAAAATGAGACAGTAGTGGACCATTCAGGTAGTTTGCTGCTTTGCTGGTCCTACTGACAATATTATACTGTTTTGTAAATGAGCTAATATAAATTGATTTATTTGCTATTCTTCTTTTTATGTAATCTTTATTTAAGGAACATTTTTCAGAATAAATAAAAAAAAAAAAAGGTGACGCACATTGCACATCAAAAGTATACAGAAACAATATAAACATAAAAATTCATCCATTGGCAACAAGCCAATGCCACTCATAATGTACAATCACAGTGCAATCATGTAGTCACCAAGAACAGTAAATATAATAGCGACCTAGGGTACCCAAAATTGCCAAAGCTGGCACCATGGTAGCAAGGGGGCCTGTCTGTTGGAAAAAGAGCCACACAAGCAGAGAAATAGGTCATCTTCCAACAAGGGTTGTGCCAACAACCGAAGGTGTGGCCTGTAACTCGTGGCCGCTAATACTCGCTCAAGGTGTGTCAAGGTAGGATCAGTGAGATGGGGCCCACAACAGAGCTGGGGGGACAACTGAAAACATGCATGGTCAGCGTAAGAGATCAATTTGCTATTCTGATTGATTCAAATTTAATTAACTATGGAGGGAGAGGAAAATTAGTTTTAAGGGCCGTACACACTTGACGAAATATCCTCCGATTTCCTCTCTTGCTCAGCGTTCATTACCGTTTTTAGTCGACAGTGCATAAATGGTCACGAAATTTCTCGTTAGATTTTTCTTTTTTTTTTGGCACATTTGTTCCTAGACTTCCGGGTTGTCAGCAACTTCAGATAATGCGCGGTCTTTCGTATCCGATTTTTCACGGACGTACTGCATACACATTAAATGAAAATCGGTCGTCTGGGGACAGACGAAAATTTTGGTGTTTGTCCCTCCGTTTTTTTTCGTTGAAAATGTCGGCATTGGCTGCTGAAAGTTGTGTACACACTAGGCGAAAATCGGACGATTTCACATCGGGCGGTAATTTTCGGCAGATTTTCTACTAGTGTATACTCCACTTTAGCGCTGGTCTGCCGTTCCTAATGATATAATAATGATGATATTTTGTCATTTTGTGACAATTTTTGTTGCTCATTTAGTATGAACACTTCTGCAGCTCTTCATAAAGAACGCAGAAGCATTAAGGTCCATCTCCACCCTATAAAGGAGCTTATGATTGAATTACCCTACGTTAAACACTTACTGAGGATACTTTGGTGGCTACCAGTTATTTTTTCTGGATTGTGGGAGGAAACACTATTTTTAGGGTGGCTGGTGGAATTAATATACTGGGGATTTTTGTTTTTATAGCACACATTTACCTTGGATGATATCCTGTAACTTGTGGTGGTGGTCAGGGGGCATCAGAACCCACAGGGGAAGTAAGAAATATGGTTTAGCCCCAAGATACCCAGGAGCGAATACGGCCCCTCTCTGACTTATGGTTATCATGTGGTTAGTAGATAATTACTTACAGGATCAAATTCAGCAGACCGATAGGAGTTTTCATTGAGTGAGGGGTTATCAACCATTCCCAGTTCTTCTCCATAGTAAGTTGTTGGAGTGCCAGGTAGAGTCAGTAGCAGCATGTTAAGCACATTTATGTAGTCTTTCCCCACCCGAGATGCAATGCGCGAATTCCTGGAGCTTCCAACCTGTGAGATTTATTGAGAACATGGAATCAGACCTGATCACACCGGCACCTTCCACACCGGCACCTTCCACACCACCTTTATGAAAACTAAACTGTCACTTATGGTAAAGTACAATATATTTAAATATACTTACTACTTGCATTTTTCTAACTCAATAATCTTCTCTATAAGGAATCAATTTTCCCTTTCATTTCTATTTTAAACTGAATGGCTTGTTTTACAATCACTTTAACCACTTGCCTAGATTTACTGCGGCAGGCTGGCTCGGCTGTGCAAACCGGCGTATAGGTACGTCGGTTTGCAGGAGCGCCCCCATTAGGCAGCGGGGGAACAGATCCACGGGGCCGGTGGCCACGATTGCCGCTGGGCACCTGCGATCGCTCCCCCGTGGAGAGAGAATCATGGTCTTTTATTTTCTATTCTATCCCTTATTTTTCTATTCTATTTTTATCTATCCTTTTATTTTCTATTCTGTTATTTTCTATCCTATTATATTCTATTCTGTTCTATCCTATTATATTATTTTCTATTCTATTCTTTTATATTCTTTTTTATTTTATTCTCTTCAGAAACTTGATTCAAAAACAATTCAAATTCGATTCAAAAACTATTCGAATGCAAATTTTTTCGAAAATTTTAAATCATTATTTCGGATTCGTTTAAATTCATTACTATTATAATTGTGAAATTCGGATACATTCAAATTTCCGAATAATGAAAAAGTTGTCTGAATTTCAATTCGGAACAAAACAAACGGCACATGTCTACCTCCAGCACATCAGCAATCAGACTGAAAGGGGCAGCACTGTAAGCCGATTAGGCATTAGTGGATTGCACACTGTTAGTTGTCTAACCAATGAACCTTGCTGGTTGAAGTAGAGAGCACGTAGTTTAAGGGTACATCATGACCTATGAGCAGTGTTAATTTTGGCAGCAAATTTCGATTTCGTTTTAGTCATAGTCTTTTGAATAAAATGCTATTTTATTTTAGTTGTATTTTAGTCTTTTGACTAAAATTATATTTTAGTTTTAATCATATTTTAGTCCTCTGAATTGTTTTAGTTTAAGTCATATTTTAGTTGACTTAAATCTCAACTATATACTCCTGGAGTAAAAATCTAATAATTTGTTATTATTTATGGTATTAAGGTTTGAACACGCACTACAGACACAGATTTATCCATTGTGATATATAATGTCTTTATAAATAAAACCAAGTTTCATAAAGAAACAGAAATATTGCTTTTTGACAAACAGAAGTGCAACTTTAAAATACAAAACCCCCCAAAAAAATGTAAACTCTATTGGCTGTAATGTCATTGCACATATTATCTTAATATATTACCAACATTACATATTAGGAAAAAATTTAAGAAAAGCCTTTTTCTTAATTTTTTCTCTTTCAACAGCTTAGTAGATGCCCCCTACTTATGCAGTGGTGCAATACATGTTTAAACTTTAATGTGCTTTTAATACAGGCTTTGGATGGAATTGTGTTGCTGATTTAGAACTGGCCAGCAGAGTAGTGTTAATTTTGATGTCAATTTTCAATTTAGTTTTAGTTATAGTCTTTTGACCAAAATGTCATTTTAGTTTTAGTCATATTTTAGTCTTAGGACTAAAATGCCATTTTAGTCGTATTTTAGTAAACTGAATTGTTTTTGTTTTAGTCGTATTTTAGTTGACTAAAATAGTGTTAATTTAGTCAACGAAATTAACACCGCCTATGAGTCAGTACATATACACAAATGCTTTATGGTAAACATGGGAATTGGCCATTAATGCTTTCCTTTAGTCTGTGAAATGCTATGACGAATTTGGTACTGTTTTCATGTTTATTTTATTTTATTGTTTTGTTATTGGAAACCTTTTTTATTTTTTTGTGATTCGCTTACCTAATCACAGATCGGAGTAAGGGGGCGGTCCCGCCCCCTTACCACAGGATCAGCTGTCAGCCAAGGACAGCTGATCCTGTGAAGTAAACAGCAGCCGGCGATCAGCTGTTTTTTTTCTCCTCACACTGTCAGAGGAGAAAAAGAAAACGATCGCTGGCTGCTGTCAGAGGGACATCGGCCCCGAAGAGGAGTGGGCAAATTGTGCCCACCAGTGCCCACCAGTGTCACACACCAGTGCCCACCAGTGCCTTCTGCCAGTGCCCACTAGTGCCACCTACCAGTGCCACCTATCAGTGCTCACCAGTGCCACCTATCAGTGCCAATCAGTGCCCCATCATAAGTGTCACCTATCAGTGCCACCCATCAGTGCCACCTATAAGTGCCCATCAGTGCTGCCTATGCCCTTCAGCGCCATCTACCAGTGCCCTTCAGTGCCACCATCAGTGTCACCTATCAGTGCCACCCATCAGTGCCGCCTTATTAGTGCCCATCAGTGCCGCCTTATCAGTGCTCAAAAATGCTGCCTAACAGTGCCGTCTATCAGTGCCTATCAGGGCCCATCAGTGCTGCCTCATCAGCGCACATCAATGAAGGAGAAAAATTACCTGTTTGCAAAATGTTATAACAAACTATAAAAACTGTTTGTTTGTTTTTTTTTTTTTTTTCAAAATTTTCAGTCTTTTTTCGCAAAAGTTTTCAGTCTTTTTTTGCTTGTTTGGCAAAAAATAAAAACCCCAGTAGTGATTAAATACCACCAAAAGAAAGCTATAGTCGTTTGAAAAAAAAGATAAAAAATTTAATTTGGGTACAGTGTTGCATGACTGCGCAATTGTCATTCAAAGTGCTGAAAGCTGAAAATTGGCCTGGGCAGGAGGGGGGTTTAAGTGCCCAGTAGGTAAGTGGTTAATAAAAATGACTTGATTCAAAAAAGAGAGCACGTAGTTACTTATCCTTCCCTATTCAAGCACAGCTTAGTCCAAGCTGTCTTTTATCATTTAGAAACTTTTTTAAATGACTCCACAATGTTGGAGAATTTTCCACTGTAGATAAAGGAATGGTCTTTTGAATCATACGTGCCTTGCTGCATTATCCTAAAGATAATTATGGTATATAGGTATGTTATAACCATCTTATCTATATTACTATTTACTGCCTGCTTGACAATAATAATAACTATTGAGATTGCTGGTAATAAAACATTTAGTGGAAATTTATGATATTTTATAGGTTTTTTTATTGCCTTACCATCCAGTGTGGCCACTTTCCTTTAGGCATAGACCTCATCCACAGATCCACTATATTACTTATTGACTTCCCAGAGACATCTTGGCCATGCAGGTCATGCAGATAGAAATTGAGAGGAAAGTCAGCTTCCTGGGTTAAGGAATTTCCATAATACATCATTGTTTTTGCCACCATGTTCTCATCATTGGATTCTGTTCCCATAAACCTGTAGGTGGGATCACATGAACAAACTATCAGAAAAATAACCCATTATAACAAAAAAAAAAAAAACAGGGGACTGTTTTCCTTCTGTGTTTGAGCCTCTGGGGGCGGTGGGTTTTCGGCGGTAAATGTTGACCTGGTGTAAAATGTATCCATGCACCCACCACACACTGCATGGGTTCAATGCTTGTTTTGTCTATGGGTTCCCCCAGCACTTTTCCCTACTCTCCATCACTCTTGACAACAAGAAAGGAGAACAAGCACTCTGGTTTAGGTTCAGTGGGATAGTGGCAATACTAAATATGCATGTAGGAAAAGGATAAAAAATTGGAACAATGAAAATGGACTATGTCTGATAATATAAGAAGTCGGGCTGAATGTCAACATATATGATTTTAAAAAAGTCCAATAAAAATCCAAGTCCAATAGGGGAAATAATAAATGTCAATAAGTGGAAGTTGCTGCTAAAGGGCTAGCTCCGAAACACAGATGAAGCCGATGCTGTGGATACATATACAAAAAGAAAAAACAGAGCGCTTTTAAGTGCAGCAGTTTACTGTAAAAGAAATCACAGAAGACAATTAACAACTCACTAGATGTAGATGTAAACAGGCTTGTAGGTGCCAGTGATGTGCCAAAGATGGTATCAGTCACAGCGGTCCCATGAGGTGAGACTCCAAATCCCGATCACGATAGGCGGGCGGACACCGCGCTGGGGATCCTCCGTCTTCCGGGTTCCTGGTAAGGATAATCACCGTAGGACCTCGCTGGAACGCAGCACAGCTGCGTGACGTCACTGGGGCCGGTGGATGACACAACGCGTTTCAGAGCTCGCGCATGGCTCTTAGTGGGCATGCGCGCTCTTTTTTCAAGTGTGGGATCCCACACTTCAAAAAAGAGCGCGCATGCCCACTAAGAGCCGTGCGTGAGCTCTGAAACGCGTTGTGTCATCCACTGGCCCCAGTGACGTCACGCAGCGTGTGCTGCGTTCCAGCGAGGTCCTACGGTGATTATCCTTACCTGGAACCCGGAAGACGGAGGATCCCCAGCGTGGTGTCCGCGCGCCTATCGGGATTTGGAGTCTCACCTCATGGGACCGCTGTGACTGATACCATCTTCGGCACATCACTGGCACCTACAAGCCTGTTTACATCTAGATCTAGTGAGTTGTTAATTGTCTTCTGTGATTTCTTTTACAATAAACTGCTGAACTTAGAGGCGCTCTGTTTTTTCTTTTTGTATATCCATCACTCTTGAGAACGTGGATGGGCCCCAAGTCCTCACATACAATGCAGGGTCAAACAGTAACATGTTATAGTTGCAGGGATAATAAGAAACTGGCTGAAAACTGCGCAGGGCTTTTGGACCTAGAAAGGTCCTCCAAGAACCCAATTGGAATGCCCCGGATAACAAATACAGATAACTGACAAGTTGTTATAAGTGATTCTGAGACAACTCCAAAGTCAGTCAACCCTACCTGTAGCGGCCAGGCTCTCGGCTGTACTTATTCATGGCCTGGCGGAGGTCACGGTAGATGTCGTGCATCCCAACCTGTGTTGTGGTGTAATCATGATAGAGCTCCGGATAAGATGTAACTGAATCCTGAAAAGACAATATTGGGAAAGTAAATCTGCAAATGTCATAAATCTAAATACCAAAACAGAGATTTAAATAATGGTGGCAGGCAGAAAGTAAAATCAGTACGTTGTTCACAGGATCTAGAGCAGGAGTAGGCAACCTTAAAGAGGAGGAGATCTACCTGAACAACATTGGAGAAGTCAAGGATCACAGAAGACAGTTTCGCAGTGTATCCTCCTCACACCTGATTTAAACCACTAATTACTATCCTACCATGTCGCAATACACATGCATTCCATGGCAATCATGGGTTTAAATCAGGTGGTGAGGAGGCATTATATCACCTCCTCGTCACCTGTCAAACACTCTTGGATTGTTTTTAAGGGGAGCAGCAGTGCCTGCTGCACTTGTAAATGAGCCCTTAGTTACATGCAGCAGCGACACCCATTAATGCTTGTTTACACGTAAAGTTGGGGAGGGGGGGTAAAACCCTGTGGCTAAATCTCAGTTTTGTCATGGTTTTATCATCACTAATACCTACCTCTTTTAGCAAAGGTGTTCACGTGCTGCAGCAGGAATTAAGCCCCCTGTAGCTTTTGGTGGGTGCTATCGCCTGCCAGTAGAAACTCCTTCAAGTAAATGGGGCCACTCTACAAGCACCCCGTAACTTCATGCTTCTGCGGGGTCCAAGGGGTTAAAGCAGACGGTGACAAAGCAACACAACGCTGCCTGCTTTAACCCTTTGTTTGCTGTACTGCTCAAGGTTGCAGGGCCCTTGCAGAGCGGCCTCCTTCACTTGAATGGGTCATGCTTCGCAGGTGCTACACCCACCAACCATGACAGGGACTATACAGTGCATCCGGAAAGTATTCACAGTGCTTCACTTTTCACATTCACAGCACAAGCCAAGAAGTCCAAGGAATTGTCTGTAGACCTCCGAGACAGGATTGTGTCGAGACACAGATCTGGGGAAGGGTACAGAAAACTGGGGTATTGTTTGTACAATTTTAAGGAAATTAATGAAATGAATCAATTTTGGAATAAGCTGTAACATAAAAAAATGTGGAAAAAGTGAATACTTTCCAGGATGCACTGTAACTCCTAGTGCAGCTGCGAAATGTGTACACCCTTGGCCGCTGTCTTAACTATGGGCTTTATCACCCCCTAAACCGCAAATGGAAATAAACTCTTATTATTCTGAGTCCCCTATAAGGCTGCTTTCACATTGATGTGCTGCGGTTTACCTGTACCAAGGGTGCAGAGGAGTGCATCTGCGACTTTCCTGGGTTTGCTGCGATTTGCTATAGACTTCTATTATATCTTACAGGTGTTGTGCACTTACTGAAAGGGCACCAAAACTCCCAAATTCAGAAATATTAGTGCGCTTTCAGAAAGTGCACCAAACCCGCAGGATATAATAGAAGTCTATGGCTAAGTGGAGCAAACTCGCAGGAAAGCTGCAGATACGCTGCACTGCACCCGCGGTGTGGGTAAACCACAGCACATCAGTGTGAAAGCAGCCCAATACTATTATGCCCAGTGTATTGCTTCACACTGACCTAAAGATCTCTTCTTTCCTGCTACTGGCACCACTCTGGAGACCGTTAGCCAGGATAAGAGGTGGAGTGCAGTTGGTATCACTCCACATGGGCCAAGAGCCAGCATTACAGAGGAGGCATCGGCTTGTATGACTCTTTCTCCCTACTACAGCTCCAAATTTAAAAGTAGTCCCTCTGCATTGCCCTGTTTGATGCTCTGAGATGGTGAGTCAGCAAGCTCAGACCACGATCTACCACCTGGCCACGATCTTCTGGTTGCTGACACCCCCTGACCCCCCCCCCCCCCCCCCTGCCGACCGATCTAGAGAAATTTGCGTGTGCACCAAAGTAAAAAAAAAAATCCTCTTGCTTTATCTTAGCTCAAACTACTTCAGATGTTCTGGTAGGTTTACAGCGAATTGCAATCCTCTGAATCAAGTCATCGAAAACACAAGATTTGTGTTAAACTCTGGAGTTATGGATTATTGAGCATCAAATAACCTCTAGAGTGTTCCGTCCAGTTCTGGTCACCAATCCTAAGAAAGGATGTGCTGCAACTGGAGAGAGTTCAGAGAAGGGCAACAAAATGACTATGGGGGCTGGAGGACTTCAAATAGGAGGAACATCTACAAGCGCCTGAGAGGAGAAATGATAGCGATATACAAATATCTCAATGGTGATCCCAGTGTAGGTAGGAAACTATTCAGTCTAAGGGAGTGTAAGAGGACATGTGGCCACACAATGCGATTGGAAGAGAAGCGGTTTAACCTTAAGCTGCGCAGGGGGTTTTTCACTGTCAGGGCAGTAAGGATATGGAACTCTCTTTCACAATCGGTGGTGTCAACAGAAAGTATTAATAGTTTTAAAAGACACTTGGACCTGCATCTTAGTGAACACAATATACAGGGATATGGGAAATAATTATCTACACAAACACACACCCACACAGGTTGAACCGGATGGACAATTGTCTTTATTCAGCCTTAACTATGTAACTACAGTATCTCACAAAAGTGAGTACACCCCTCACATTTTTGTAAATATTTTATTATATCTTTTCATGTAACAACACTGAAGAAATGCCACTTTGCTACAATGTAAAGTAGTGAGTGTACAACGGTGTAAATTTGTTATCCCCTCAAAATATCTCAACACACTGCCATTAATGTCTAAACCGTTGGCAACAAAAGTGAATACACCCCTAATTGAACATGTCCAAATTGTGCCCAATTATCCATTTTCCCTCCCTGGTGTCATGTGACTCATTCGTGTTACAAGGTCTCAGGTGTGAATGGGGAGCAGGTGTGTTAAATTTGGTGTTATCACTCTCACTCTCTCATACTGGTCACTGGAAGTTCAACATGGCACCTCATGGCAAAGAACTCTCTGAGGATCTAAAAAAAAAGATTTGTTGCTCTACATAAAGATGGCCTAGGCTAAAAAAAGATTGCCAAGACCCTGAAACTGAGCTGCAGCACGGGGGCCAAGACCATACATCGCTTTAACAGGACAGGTTCCACTCAGAACAGGCCTCGCCATGGTCGACCAAAGAAATTGAGTGCACATGCTCAGCGTCATATCCAGAGGTTGTCTTTGGGAAATAGACCTATGAGTGCGGCCAGCATTGCTGCAGAGGTTGAACGGGTGAGGGGTCAGTCTGTCAGTGCTCAGACCATACCCCGCACACTGAATCAAATTGGTCTGCATGGCTGACGTCCCAGAAAGAAGACTCTTCAAAAGATGATGCACAGGAAAGCCTGCAAACAGTTTGCTGAAGACAAGCAGACTAAGGACATGGATTACTGGAACCATGTCCTGTGGTCTAACGAGACAAGATACACTTCTTTCGTTTACATGGTGTCAAGCATGTGTGGTGGCAACCAGGTGAGGAGTACAATGAAAAATGTGTCTTGCCTACAGTCAAGCATGGTGGTGGGAGTGTCATGGTCTGGGGGAGCTACAGTTCATTGAGGGAACCATGAATACCAACATGTATTGTGACATACTGAAGCAGGGCACGATCCCCTCCATTTGGAGACTGGGTCCCAGGGCAGTATTCCAAAATGATAATGACCCTAAACACACCTCCAAGACAACCACTGCCTTGCTAAAGAAGCTGAGGGTAAAGGTGATGGACTGGCCAAGCATGTCTCCAGAACTAAACCCTATTGAGCATCTGTGGGGCATCCTCAAACGGAAGGTCTTTAACATCCACCAACTTCGTGATGTCGTCATATAGGAGTGGAAGAGGACTCAAGTGGCAACCTGTGAAGCTCTGGTGAACTCCATGCCCAAGAAGGTTAAGGCAGTGCTGGAAAATAGTGGTGGCCACACAAAATATTGACACTTTGGGCCAAATTTGGACATTTTGGTTTAGGGGTGTATTCACTTTGGTTGCCAGCGGTTTACTTATTATTGACTGTGTGTTGAGTTATTTTGAGGGGACAGCAAATGTACACTGTTATACAAGCTGTACACTCACTACTTTACATTGTAGCAAAGTTTAATTTCTTCAGTGTTGTCACATAAAAAGATTTAATAACATATTTAGAAAAATGTGAGGGTGTACTTACTTTTTTGAGATACTGTATGTAAATAATTTTGTATCCAACCACAAGACGAATGCTGGCCACTTAGTAATGGTATCAACAATTTTAATTCACTTTGCAGCTTAGTTGTGACAAAACAATGAATTTGCATAATCATCATTATCCAGCTAAAGGAAGTTGACTAAAGAAGCTAAAGAAGAGGCTATATAGCTGAATTAAGAAAGAGAACATTCTTCTGCCTATGCAGTTAGGTGGAAATTAAGTCTCAGGGCTGCCTACACAGTGTACAAATCCTTTGGTAGGAAAAAACAATTTTACCTTTGTATATAGCTGTTTGCCTGGTGTTTAAGTTTAACATTACTTCCTTTCGCTACTTAATGCATAACGTAGTCTGGGTTCATACTAGCTAATGCTTTGAAAAGCAATCTGCAGTGGAGTGCAACTAAGCAGCAGCTGTCAAGATTTCAGGAGGCGCTCTTGTCGCCTCCTAAATGCCTTTTTTTTTTTTTGGGGGGGGGGGGGGAATGGCAGTTTATAATGAGCTAATGTGCTGCAACTGCAAGCCAAGCCTTGCAAAACGGACCACTCTTGTTATAGTTTAGAATTTAGGTGGGCATCAGGGTAATAGTAAAACTATGGCTTAGCCCCCGGTTTTACCATCCCATTGCCCAAGTGAAATTTATTGAAAGTTTTTGAACAATTGTTGTTTGCACTAAGCATGTTATCACTTTGTGAATTTGAAAAGAGTGAGAGTTTAGTTTTGAAGTCTTATTATCATTTATTATTATTTACAGTGCCTTGCGAAAGTATTCGACCCCCTTGAACTTTGTGACCTTTTGCCACATTTCAGGCTTCAAACATAAAAATATAAAACTGTAATTTTTTGTGCGGAATCAACAACAAGTGGGACACAATCATGAAGTGGAACAAAATTTATTGGATATTTCAAACTTTGTTAACAAATAAAAAACTGAAAAATTGGGCGTGCAAAATTATTCAGCCCCTTTACTTTCAGTGCAGCAAACTCTCTCCAGAAGTTCAGTGAGGATCTCTGAATGATCCAATGTTGACCTAAATTACTAATGATGATAAATAGATTCCACCTGTGTGCAATCAAGTCTCCGTATAAATGCACCTGCACTGTGATAGTCTCAGAGGTCTGTTTAAAGCGCAGAGAGCATCATGAAGAACAAGGAACACAACAGGCAGGTCCGACATACTGTTGTGGAGAAGTTTAAAGCCGGATTTGGATACAAAAAGATTTCCCAAGCTTTAAACATCCCAAGGAGCACTGTATTGAAATGGAAGGAGTATCAGACCACTGCAAATCTACGAAGACCTGGCCGTCCCTCTAAACTTTCAGCTCATACAAGGAGAAGACTGATCAGAGATGCAGCCAAGAGGCCCATGATCACTCTGGATGAACTGCAGAGATCTACAGCTGAGGTGGGAGACTCTCACAACAATCAGTCGTATACTGCACAAATCTGGCCTTTATGGAAGAGTGGCAAGAAGAAAGCCATTTCTTAAAGATATCCATAAAAAGTGTTGTTTAACCTGTTGCTGACCGCCGCAAGTACATATACTGCGGCGGTCAGCCCCGGCCAGGCAAAGTGACATACCGGTACGTCACTAGCCTGGGAGCCAATAGCGGGCGGGCGCGCGCCCCCTGAGGCGTGCTCCCGCCCCGGCTTGTTCCCTAATAAGTCCGTGCGTGTGAGTGGCGGATCCGATGTCCGCTGGTCACTCGCGATCCTCCGCCGTGAAGGGAGAAAGGCAGGCGGCTAATGTAAACAAAGCCGCCTGTCATGCTCCCCTGTGTAAAAGCACTGATCTAACGGTCCTGCTATGTAGGACCGTTGATCTGTGCTGTTACACACACAGCCACATCCCTGTGCAGTTAGAAGCACGCCCCTAGAGACACACTTAACCCCTCCTTCCTCAATAAAGTTAACCCCTTCCCCTCCAGTGTCATTTTTACAGTAACAGTGCATATGTATAGCACTGATTACTGTAGTAATGTCACTGGTACCCCCAAAACTGTCAAAAATGTCAGTCAAGGGTCCGATCTGTCTGCCGCAATGTCGTAGTCCCGCAAAAAAAAATCACAGATCGCCGCCATTACTCGTTAAAAAAAAAAAATGACAAAAATCTTTCCCTTAGTTAGTAAACGCAATAACTTTTGCGCAAACCAATCAAAATACTCTTATTGTGATTTTTTTTACCAAACATATGTAGCAGAAAACAAATTGGCCAAAAATGTTAAAAAATTTTGATTTTTACATTTTTTTGGGGAATTTCATATAAAAAAAATTTGAAAAATATTGTTATTTTTGCAAAATTGTCGCTCTTTTTTTGTTTATAGCGCATGATCAAAAAATCGCACAGGTGATTAAATAACACCAAAAGAAAGCTCTGTTTGTGGGGAAAAAAAGGATGTCAATTTCATTTGGGTACAGCATCGCACGACCGCGCAATTGTCCGTTAAAGTCACGCAGTGCCGAATCGCAAAATAGGCCCTGGTCAGGAAGGGGGTAAAATCTTCCGGGGCTTAAGTGGTTAAAGTTTGCCACAAGCCACCTGGGAGACACACCAAACATGTGGAAGAAGGTGCTCTGGTCAGATGAAACCAAAATCAAACTTTTTGGCAACAATGCAAAACGTTATGTTTGGCGTAAAAGCAACACAGCTCATCACCCTGAACACACCATCCCCACTGTCAAATATGGTGGTGGCAGCATCATGGTTTGGGCCTGCTTTTCTTCAGCAGGGACAGGGAAGATGGTTAAAATTGATGGGAAGATGGATGGAGCCAAATACAGGACCATTCTGGAAGAAAACCTGATGGAGTCTGCAAAAGACCTGAGACTGGGACAGAGATTTTTCTTCCAACAAGACAATGATCCAAAGCATAAAGCAAAATCTACAATGGAATGGTTCACAAATAAAAATATCCAGGTGTTAGAATGGCCAAGTCAAAGTCCAGACCTGAATCCAATCGAGAATCTGTGGAAAGAACTGAAAACTGCTGTTCACAAACGCTCTCCATCCAACCTCACTGAGCTCGAGCTGTTTTGCAAGGAGGAATGGGCAAACATGTAAGTCTCTCGATGTGCAAAACTAATAGAGACATACCCCAAGCGACTTACAGCTGTAATCGCAGCAAAAGGTGGCGCTACAAAGTATTAAGGGGGCTGAATAGTTTTGCACGCCAAATTTTTCAGTTTTTTATTTGTTAAAAAAGTTTGAAATAGCCAATAAATTTTGTTCCACTTCATAATTGTGTCCCACTTGTTGTTGATTCTTCACAAAAAATTACAGTGTTATATCTATATGTTTGAAGCCTGAAATGTGGTAAAAGGTTGCAAAGTTCAAGGGGAGTGAATACTTTCGCAAGGCACTGTATAATGTGGGTTAGTACATAGCGCTATTTGGTTGATTTTAAAAGATTGGATCTACATATTTTGAATATACGTATACTGTATATTTCTTTTTGGGGGGTTTTACTGAACTCCCAAGTTTGTGTGATATATGTCAATTCTTGATAAAGAGTGCCTGGCAGTGACTCACTGAAACGTCAATGTAATCAAGCAACTGGTTTATCTTCCCTATCCTCCACTGGAAGACATTTAGGTGCCTACAGTGCGTATTATGCTATCTATACATACATACATGAGATAAGCATTTCTCTTGTATTTTCCCCACCAAGCACTCAACAGCTAGCCATCGTTTTGGGATCATTTACATTACATATGGATAACACACAAGCACTTACCGACTGTTGAGATTTATTGACCTGGGGCTCATCCCGGAGGTGCTCAGCTTCAAGAAGAAACTTGGCAGCATCGATTGTAAACCCATCAACACCTTTCTCCAGCCAGAAATTAATAATATCCTAAGAAAACAGATTTAATCAATTGCCACAGTAATCATATTGCTAAACATAGAATTAACTCGATTTTATTCATGCAAAGTTTATGGTGTCTTGAGTCCAGCTGAGCACACTTTGTAGACTCCCATCACCAACAGTGGATTCAGACAGTCTGCTGTTAGCATTTCAGTGGGCTGATATAACACTAACAAATTAGATGAATTCCTTTGGTTTCATGTAGATTTTTCCCTGCAGCTATGAACTACTTTTTTTGAATTGGAAACTCAACTTAGACAGTAGATGTGACCACCCTAAACTATTTTTTTTAGTTTAAAGTGTTACTAAACATACAAAAGTAAAATCAGTCTATATATGCAGTAAAGCATGCTTGTTATACTCACTGTGGAACATAAGTGGTTAATCCTCTGCATTGTGTATAAAGACTGTTTGATCCTGTCTTCTCTCACCCTCCCCTTCTTTTTACTGTCCCCAATCCGTCTGGGGATAGAACAGAGCCCTAAGAGGTATTCTGTACGTGCTCAGTCTGGTGTGTATTTCTAGAGAGTTTTTCATTTTGGGAGGGTGCATGTGATCAGCACAGGGCCAATCAGCACTGTCCATACCGAGCGTCAGGGGTCCTGCAGTCTCATAGGACAGTCAAAGGAGAATAAAAGCTCCTCCTACAAACTTTAACTAGACACTGATAGAAGTCATAAGACTGCTCTAACTGCTGATGAGAAAAGGTATTTAGCAGTGTATATTTAATAAAATAATTGCATTGCCATGTTCCGTGTACTGTTGAAGACCAGATATAGCGAATGCAGGGTCCTGGGTTTAGTAACACTTTTAAGGTTGGATGGTGGAAGGCCCACAACCTTTGGTTTTTATTTCTGTCTTCATACCCATTGGAGTAAAGTATATTCAAAGGCATTTTGATGCCTCCTGGAGTCTCCCGTCAGGGTTTTTTTTGCCATCTGAATCACCAAAAATAAATGTCCTAGTTGGTAGATTACCACACTGTTTCTGTTTGGGTGACAACTCATATTTTAATGTTCAATAGTTTTTATTAAAGATTTTACAAAAGAACATATAAAAGTAGGAAATTAGAACAGCCAACAAGCCAAATAAAAAGGTTACGGCAACATTGTACAAACATCTCAATAACGTTCAAGAGTGTCCCATACATATGCACAGCGATCCCAATGTATAACATCTCGTGTCAAATAAATTGGTTCAAAGTGGCGATCGCCAGCACTCCTCACATAACAGAACAGCATGGGAGAAAATGAACTGTAAAGAGACCGTCCAAAGCAGTTTGGGTTGTCCCAATCAATCAAAGAACCAAGCTAATAGGATAGAGGACAACTAATATTTTGATCTTCCTTTAGACCCCATTCACACTAGCGCGACTTGTCAGGTGACTTGGTCGCCTGACAAGTCGCAGTGGGTCGCTCGCCATTGAATAGTACAGGACCCGTTCTAATAGGAGTGACACAAGTCGCTCCGACTTAGGAAAAGGGTCCTGTACTACTTCGGGACGACCTGGAGGTGACTTGCATTGACTTCAATGATATGAAGTCCGTGCAAGTCGCGCCGAGGTCACGGTGCACAGGTCGCCCCACCAAGTCGTGTCGCCCCTGTCTGAACGGGGTCTTACTGTCTGTCCCAGTCCTAATGGTCATCAGACAAAATAGGAGCGTATCTCCCTTTTTGGAGGCAATATTACAAACCTGACAGAGGTTCTAATGGGCCATACACACTATAAGATTTTCTGAAGACTTTTTCCTTTAAATTTACCAAAACCATATAATATGAGGTCAAACCTAAACACTTTCAATTTGTATGCAATCTGGCAGGCCCTTGCACTACATAGAAAAGGTAAATCTGAAGGAAAAAGACTTCAGAAAATCTTATAGTGTGTATGGCCCTTAACTTCTCATCACAGTCTCTCCAAAACTAGAAAAAAAATGAAAAGCCTCAAAGCTCCATCTTAATGCTCCAAGTCAGAAGACTTTGTTTCAGGGAGGTGCAGTTACCCGTGATTTACCCGATCCAAGTCAATCTGTGTCGTTCATAAAAAGTTAATCATCATAAATCAGGAAATGTTCTTTATTGCTTTAAAGGCTCCTCGAAGAAACTTCCAGCATTGCTACATAGATAATTATCACCTAATAAGAAAACCATCAGGTGTAAAGTTCAGCTGTTTTCAGTTATTGACGTAACTATTTAACAAGCTGATTGAAGTGTAAACTTATTAACCTTGCTAATATTGCAGTGAATTCTTCATGTTCTGATGGGATGCAAGGAAGTGTAAAACAAGATGTCAGCATCTGACAAAAGACAATATAGACCTTCTCTAAGATTATGGTCAAGTGTCATCAAGTTGCAGGAAAGCAGAAATTATTCTGTAAGTGGTGTTCATTAAACTATCGCTGGCTTTGTCAATTATCTCCAGTATATGGCCTAGTGGAGCTTACAGCAACACACTAAAGGCCCGTACACACGTACCGATTGTCGGCCGTAAATATTCGGCCGACGACCGATCGGCCGATTGTAGGCTTGTTAGTAGGATGCTTCCGACAGCCGACAGCGCACTTTCGGCCGAAAAGAATCTGATGTGCATGCTTTAAAATTTTTGTAGGCCAACACCAGAACGGCCGATTGTTCGCCAGTCAGTACAGAATTCGGCCGACAATCAGCAGATTTGCAAGACTGGGCATGCTCAGAAAAGACAAAACACACGGAAAGTTAACCATCACATGACATCACTTCTGCAGTCGGCTGCCGTTGGCCGACAAAATTCATGTGCAGTCTTTTGCAGTTTTCAACAGACACGACAGCCCTGGACAAAAGACGGCCGATCGTTCGGCCGACGATCGGTACATGTGTACGGGGCATAACTAATATCCCTACCAGATCTACTTTTACCATGATGGAACCTCGGGTGACTCTAGAATCAGTATACAAAAGATTTTCACCTGCTCTTCTACCTGAACCTTAACTTTCATGGAGTATAATGGGGGCAAGAGCTAGACCTTCATAGCACAATGGCTAAGTGGTTAGCACTTCTGCCTAGCAGTGCTTGGGTTGTTGGTTTGAATCCCAACCACGGCATTACCTGCCTGGAGTTTAAATGATCTCCCTGTGCCTGCGTGGGTTTCCCCTGGGTACTCTGGTTTCCTGCTACACTCCGAAGACATGCTGGTAGGTTAATTGGCTTGTGTCTAAATTGGCCCTACTATGTGTATATGTGACTCAAGGAGACTATAATACCCTCCTTGAGGGCATATAATACATATGTAAAGTGCTGCGTAAATTTGATGGAGCTAAATAAGTACCTGTAATAAATAAATACTTGTTTGCTGTTATGCACAACGCTCTGTTGAATGCATTGTTGTGCCATTCTGGTTCACTCCAGATGCAGTCAAGTGCATTTATATCCTACATCAAAAATGCATGTGTAGCACTACTCCCTTGGGAGCTGCTGGTTACGGGTTCCACTTGGCTACCCTTAGCAACGACATGACAGTTCAGCATTTTTACAGTGCTTTGGCTCAGTCAGGAAACAGTCTAGGAGTTTTGGCTTTTGTAGTTTTATTGAGAACTTGGATAGGAGAAGGGAATGAGTGGGATACTCCAACTTGTATAAACTATGCACAGTTTGCTAGGACTACTACATATTGCTGATTGCGGCAAGGCTGATGCTTCACCTTGTTACTAACGATGAATAATTAATGAACCCCTTTAGATAAGCTGTACTGTACTGCAGAACACTCTTCAGGGCCCTTCCTGGCACCCCCTTTTGTTCCTATTCTTCAGGGCTTTCTAAATGGCACACATTTGCAAATGCATGTGTAAGCTGCAGGGCCACTCCACAGCACCCTGTATTACCTGCAGTCCTAACTCTTGTAAATTTATGAGAGTCTTCACAGTGGACGCACATGCAGGCTAATGCCCCCTATCTATCCATTAGCTTGCATGTGCTTCCACTGTGAAGACTCTCATAAATTTACAAGAGTTAGGACTGCAGGTAATACAGGGTGCTGTGGAGTGGCCCTGCAGCTTACACATGTGTTTGCAAATGTGTGCTAACTAAACCCCTGTTTTGACGCAAACTGTTAGACAGGTTAATTTGGTTGGTAAGCAAACTGGTTAGCAAATTGAACTGGGGAATTATATTTTTGTTTGTCTCATGTGCGTTGCCCTTCCATGTGTTCTTTGCTATGAAGGCCAGTTATAGGTGGGGGCAGAGGCCATTTTCTTTGTCTTTCTAAATGGCACCCCCGTTACTGTATCGCTCTCTGTGTGAGCTAGCTCCTTGATCCCCTGACTTCACTGGAGTGATCCCCTTCTTGGGCCGACCCTTAAACAAATCTCCCGGTACTCACGGACACTGTTTTTCCTGAGAGACTCTGCCAGCTGCTCCACACCTGGTTCACTAGGCCGACAGCCTAAGACCACCTTCCTCACACACTGCAGGAGGAGAGACAGCCGTCCACCTCCTCGTTGGGACTCTGCTTCCCGCCAAAGACGCCCTGTCACATGTCCCCTCAGTATTTATGGTCAATCCCAGGATGCATTGCAGGAATGCCCTCCCACTGGGACTGCCATAAACCCTGATGTGTCACTGGCTGGGTTTCCTCCACTGTCCAACAAACTCCCTCATTGGATACAGTGGGGACACTCCCTCAGACCCAGTGAATCACACCTGGAGACATGCAACAGGCAACCTAACAGATCAGGCTCCCCTGATAAGCAGAAGGAGCAAATAGATGCATTTTCCTAGCACCTACCTAGGAGGGCACTACACATGGACAGTGTTAATGGCCCTAGTTCACACCAGTGCAGTGTGTTACAGTGTAGTCAACAAAAGTAGAACATGTTGCATTTTTTTTTCCTTTATAGAATGCAGCAATATGCATCAAAAGCTCCCCGGAACGCACATGTCCTCAATTGAGATGAAGGAAAAAAATGCGCTGAAATGCATCAAAAGCATGCTTGCAGAAACGCATTTGAAATGCAGAAATTGTGGTGTGAACCAACCCCAAAAAGCAGAGTGCAGTAGTTGCCTCCTGATATGTATTGCAAGTCCCCACAATACACATACCATGCACTGGGGTGCACTGCATTTAGTGAAAACCAATTGCTTGTTGTATTGCTGTGTGCTGGCAGCCCATTGTAAATAAATGGGCTCATTTAACACATTGCAAATTAACCAGTTCTGGCCCGGAAGGATTTGCCCCCCTATTGACCAGGCCATTTTTTGATTCGGCACTGCGTTAATTTAATGGAAAATTGTGCGGTCGTGCAGCACTGTACCCTAATAAAATTGATGTCCTTTTTTTCCCATAAACAGAGCTTTCTTTTGGTGGTATTTGATCACCTTTGCAATATTTATTTTTTGCGCTATTAACAAAAAAAGAGCGACAATTCTGAAAAAAAAACAATGTTTTTCACTTTCTGCTATATACCATTCCCAAAAAAAAAAAAATAAATAAATAAAAAATAAAAATGTTTCATCATTTTAGACCAATTTGTATTCTGCTACATATTTTTGGTAAAAAAAAAAAATCACAATAAGCGTATTTTGATTGGTTTTGCGCAAAAGTTATCACGTCTACAAACTAGGGGAAAGATTTATGTCATTTTTATTTATTTTTATTTTTTTAACTAGTAATGGCAGCGATCTGCGACTTTAAGTGAGAGTGCGACATTGCGGCGGACAGATCGGACCCCTAACTGACATTTTTGACACTTTTGGGGGGACCAGTGACATTACTACAGCAATCAGTGCTAAAAATATGCACTGTTACTGTAATAATGACATTGGTGGGGAAGGGGTAAACCTATGGGTGATCAAAGGGTTAAGTGTGAGCCTAGGGGAGTGTTTTCTAACTGTGTGGGGGATGGGCTTGTGAAACGCCCACAGAGACATGTGATCCTTTATAGAAATTAAAAATGTACATTTTTTTAAATAGATTTTGTGCCAAGTTGTCCTCTAAAAAAAGCAGATGCAGCTCAGAAAGGTCTTATTTGTCCATGAACTTTGTGCTTTGCCTACAGTTTTCTAAGGTAGGTACAGAGATGTATAAGTAGAACTACTTCACTACTGTACTTAAGTACCAAAAGGTGGTATCTGTACTTTCCTAGAGTAGAAGTTTTTTCTCCTACTTCCACTTTTACTTCACTACATTTTTTCGATGATTTCAATACTTCTACTCCGATATTTTTTTTTTGTGCTGCATAGTTACTCTTTACAATTATAAAAATTACCACTGCCAGAACAGCAGATGGCAGGTTTCATGAAGCTCAAAAAAATGTGTATAATTTCATGTGTACTTTTGACTTCTTTCTTTTTTAACTTTAATAAACTTTTGACTTCTTTCTTTAATAACTACATAACACAGTACTTGTACTCTTACTTTCAGTACTTGAGTAGCAATTTTTTTTTTAAAACTACTGGTACTTTTACTTTCAGTACTTGAGTAGCAAAATGTTTAAAAAAAACTACTTGCAATACTTAAGTACAAAAAATGTTGAATACTTTAGTACTTCTACTCAAGTCACTTTTTGATCGAGCACTTCCACTTCTACTCAAGTCACTTTTTGATTGAGCACTTGTACTTTTACTCAAGTATGGGTTTCGAGTACTTTATACAACTCTGGGTAGGTATGGTCGTTTGGTCAGCATTTGTTAATGTTACTTAATACAATAATAGAGTGATACAATTACCCAAACATAAGACAATCGACTTACTAGAATTTCACTTTGGACGTCTGGATTGCGGATATTTAGATCAGGTTGCTCTTTGCGAAATTGATGAAAGTAGCATTGTTTCCTCTCATCGTCGTACTCCCAGGAGGAGTTTCCATACAGGCCAACCTGAAAAGAAGAATGGATACCAAATCACAATATAATCATCAAAAAACAGTTATTAAAGGGTAGCTGAACTTCTAAAGCATGTTTGCTTTTTTAACGCATGTAACAGGACTCAGTCACAAATACTTATATTTTGCGATAGTGTAGTGTATCAAGAACTGCTTCAACACAATAATCTGTATACTGAACTAGAAAAAAATGTGTTTATAAATGGTGCGCTGTTACTTTAAATACTAAGTATATCTCAACCTACTCTTTAAAAATTGATAACTCAAAAAAGTGCCAAAACAATATAAACATGCAATCTTCAACATATGCAATAATATAAACCAAGCATAATATAAAATGAAAAGTCCATATTCATAATTGGTGAAAATAGTCGAATAAATGTGTGCCAGAAAAGGTGCTGAGTGCTTATGAACCATTTATCACTATATAAAGCGCTCCAGCGCTTCAAACGTGCTCCCCAAGTTGAAAAAGGCAGCCTCCTACCAGATACAATGAATTAGGGCTCTTTCTGTCAGTTTTTTAGGCGGATCTGATCGGATCCTCCATGCAGCTCTATGGGGCAGCGGATGTCAGCGGAGACACCTCCGCTGACACCCGCTGCCATCCGTATCCGATCCTGTCCGTGAAATCTGGACGGATGGAAACCCTATTTTTCCATCCGTTCAGTAATCGGATCGGATCGGATGAGAGCGAACAGGCGGTCCGCTCTCATCCGATCCCCCATAGAGGGCAGCGGGGGCTGAGACACCTCCCTCTCCGCTCTGCAAGCGGAGATGGAGCTGTCATCCGCCGGCTCAGTGGGGATCGCGGATCGATCCCCGCTGAGCAACACGGATACCGTGTGAAAGAGGCCTTACACTTATGAGAAAGCTAAATAAAACATGAGCAGGATAACAAACAAGCCAGCTGCGGTGTCACCCGTCTTCTGATGATGTCTCACGCACTTTCCGCCCGAACTGTTTCCCCAGAAATTGCATCTTTTGTGTCCGCTAGACACACAGAACAGGGCTTGGCCTAGTGTGTCTAGTGGATAGCTAATGGTTCCCGCTGATGTCTCTGAGCCAATGAGGAGGCAGGGAGCCGAGAGAGCAGCTGTTCTCCTTCACAATGTGGGATCAAGATCGGGTTCAACTAAGTATTGGGGGCTGGGGGAGCTGCATACTGGTTTTTCATGCATAGAATCAGGGCTTTTTTTCAGCGGGAATGCGGGGGAACGTAGTTCCGGCACCTCCAGCACTGACTGCTTGTAGTCGCAAGGGATGCTGGGGTATGCTGCAGGGTCTATTGATTGGGGGATCCATTGTAGCTGGAGGTGATTTTTTTTGCAGGGGGGGTCTATTGTTGCTGAGGAGGTCTATTATTGCTGGTGGGGGGACCTACTGTTGCTGGGGGTATGTCTTATATTGAGGATCAGGTGTTGCTGGGAGAGATCTACTTTTGAGAGAGAGGTCTATTGTTGCTGGCTAACAGACAGCCTATTGATGCTAGGGGGGGAAATATTGTTGCGGGTTGTCTGTTGTTGTTAGGGAGATCTATTGTTCCTGGCAGGGGGCCCTATTGTTACTGGCTGCAGGGGATCTATTTTACTGCTTTTGTTGTTATTACCAAATTCTATACAAATTACTTAGCAAAACTAAATGATACGTAGTTCTGTATTCTCTAAAAGGGCAGTACTGAGAGGGGGGTAGGGGGATTGGACCCAAGGAATGGTGCTCGGAGGTGGGTGGGGGCAGAGAAAAGGGGTGACTCAGAAAGGGGGAGTTCCTGCACCTATTCTCTGAGAAAAAAAGCCCTGCATAGAATGCATGAAAGTAAAAAACCTGTGCTGGGGAGAGAAATCGGTTCAGGGGCAGTGATGGGGAGTATCAGATTAGTGACAGTGCTGGGGGGATCGGATCAGTGACAGTGCTGGGGGGGGGAACAGTGGCAGTGCTGGGGGGGTTAGTGGCAGTGCTGAGGGGGGTCAGTAGTAGCAGTGCTGAGGGGGGTGGCAGTGCTGGGGGGGTCAGTGTTACATACTGCGTCTCCGGCTTCATTATGTCTCTGGTTCCGTAGTGTCTGGCAGCAGTGACACCTATGCTGAAATCAGGAGATAGGGTCTCCTCCAGCCCCTCCCACTTAACGGTCCTCATGAGTCAGCTGACCTCTAGTCTCCACCCCCCTGGCCATGCTGTGAACTGAATGGGCAGCCGTAAAGAGGCTGAGTGGGTGGCCGCGGGCTCCAGGGACAGCCCACTGAGCCCAGCTGATGCAGCTGCTTTGGGCCCCACATGCAGCCTGGTGGCCCCGGCCCACCAGGAAAGTAGGCAGTGTGCTCTATGGCCAGTTGAGGCCCGACTGTGGGGTTCCACAGTAGGTTTCTGTCCTCCGTGAGCTCTCCTTAGGACAGCCCTTTTTCAGCCAGGGTGTCTGGGCACCTTGGGGTGCCTTGAGGTTTCTTCAGGGGTGCCTTGGCAAAATGCCTAAAAACTGCCCAAAAAGTGTAAAAAAGCCAGCAGGTAGATCAAGCCTGCCTTTTAGTTACGCAAAGCCTCAGGTTTTCATTGCGCACCATTACGACCTTCTAGCTGCCAACATCCTAACAACCAATGACATTATTAGTTGATAAGGAGGATGTCGGTTGTCCTCGTTTGACTTTCCCCTGCCCCCCTCCTTCAGTGCTGGGGTCACATTAGCTGAGTGATGGAGAAAAACTAAGGAAGAGTGGAAAAACTGGAATACTAGTCAGTACCAATGTGCAAAAGTATATTTGATTTGGAAGAATAAATCAACCTCTAATATTGTGTGTGTCCTACGTGTGTGGATGTTGATGCATTATTTAAAACTATTAGAATAGCTTTTTACATTTTAGAATAGGGTGTCTGGAGACTGTCCATAATTTTGGAGGGTGCCTTGAGATTGTCCATGATTTTAACCACTTGCCGACCGCCACAGGTAAATATACTGCGGCGGTCAGCCCCAGCCAGGCAAAGTGACGTATATATACACGTCACTAGCCTGTCACCGGCTTGTGAGCCCGCCGCTGCTCGTTCACTAAGCAGTCAGTGCGTGTGACCGGCGGACCCGATGTCCGCTGGTCACTCGGCGATTGTCGTTAGAGAGGGAGAAAGGCAGGCGGCTAATGTAAACAAGCCGCCTGTCATTCTCCCCTGTGTAAAAATGGAGATCAGACGGTTCTACTATGTAGAACCGTTGATCTCTGTTTTTACAATAGTAGACCTGTCCCATCACAGTTAGAAACACGCCCCTAGGACACACTTAACCCCTCCCTCTCCAATACAGTTAACCCCTTCCCTGCCAGTGTCATTTTTTACAGTAACAGTGCATATATATAGCACTGATTACTGTAGTAATGTCACTGGTAACCCCAAAAGTGTCAAAAATGTCAGTCAAGGGTCCGATCTGTCCGCCGCAATGTCGCAGTCCCGCAAAAAAAATCGCAGATCGCCGCCATTACTCGTTAAAAAAAACCCACCAAAAATGACAAAAATCTTTCCCTTTGTTATCAAACGCAATAACTTTTGCGCAAACCAATCAAAATATGCTTTTTGCGATTTTTTTTTAGCAAACATATGTAGCATAAAACAAATTGGCCGGAAATGTTAAAAAATTTTGATTTTTAAATTTTTTTTGGGGAATTTCATATAATAAAAAAAATGTGAAAAATATTGTTATTTTTGCAAAATTTACGCTCTTTTTTGGTTTATAGCGCATGATCAAAAAATCGCACAGGTGATCAAATACCACCAAAAGAAAGCTCTGTTTGTGGGAAAAAAAGGACGCCAAATTAGTTTAGGTACAGCATCGCACGACTGCCCAATTGTCCGTTAAAATCACGTAGTAAAAAATCGCAAAAAACCCCCTGGTCAGGAAGGGGGTAAAATCTTCCGGGGCTTAAGTGGTTAAAGGGTGCCTTGACTGAAAAAAGGTTGAGAAACTCTGCCTTAGGACACCTGCGTTACCATTGAACAGGTATACTGCCCAAGTCAAACTCCCCACCTGCCACTGTCCTCGTAGTGTAGCTGAGGGATAAAAAAGGTGTAAAAGAATTCAGCCCACCAAGGTTCACATAAATCTACAATATTAGCCTGGAGTAGACGTAGCCTTTCACAACCAAAAGGTATTTATAATGCTAAATAATTAGACATCACACAGGCTTACCCAGTTATTTGGAGGTGCGTATCGGCCATTCTCATCCGTACAGTTATGCCAGATGTAATAGTCTGTATATTTATTTGTTCGAGTCCTACTCAGCCGGAACCACTCATGTTTATTGCTGGTGTGGTTTGGAATGAGGTCAATTATCAGTTTTATACCTGAATGAAAACAAGAGCATTTTATTCAAATTCAATTCAGTAAACCAGAGCAGTCTATAAGATGTTTCACATCACCAAGCGATGATTTGTAATGATTTATAAATCTTGGTTCTGCCATTTTGAATAAACAGGTAATCAATGTGAAAATTGACTAAACATGTTAAAATGTGATTCTATAATCTCTGTAAAATCTCCATTATATTTACCAAAACTATGTAATGTCAGAGCCTAGATAGTAATTAGTTTAGATTGTATCTAGTAGGAGCTCTTCCACTACAGTGATTGAGTTAATGGCAGATCTAAACAAGATTGTACTTTTCAAACTGCAATGTGTATGGGCATCTTAAGCCTAGTACACACGCAAGGAATTTCCGCCGACCGGTCGTCTGTCTTTTGTCCAGAGTGGTGTTTTGTTGGTTGGAATGTGCCTAGACTGCACACGAATTTTCCCGCACGACAAAATTCTACTTCAGAAGTGATGTCATGTGTTGGTTTGCTTTCTTTGTGTTCTTTCTTCTCTGAGCATGCCCAGTCTTGCTCATAAGATTTTTTCCCTGTCGAAATCTGTACTGACTGCACGAAAATCGGACGTGTTTTGACGGAGAACAAAATTTTTATAGCCTGCACACCAGAATTTTTTTGGCCGAAAAGTCGGAGTCGGTTGTTGGAAGCATCATACTAACAAGCCGAAAATCGGCAGATCGGTCATCGGAAGAATATTCCCGGCCGAATTTCGACGCGTGTGTACGAGGCTTTAGGCCACCCACACACGGAGCAAATTTCTTTCCCGCAACCACAGGTTGCGGGAAAGAAATGTTCTCAAAACCTCCATCAACACAGATAGCGTTGATGCGGGAATCCCTCCTGGTGGGCCATTGTCTTCTCCCGGCGGGAAGGGGGCGGGGGGCAGAGGAAGCCATCCCTGCTGGGAAAAAACAGTGAATATTGCTGGTGGCTTTAGCAGCTGCTAGCCATTGTCTTCTCTCCGATCAACTTGGTGCGTTTAGCCTGCCCATTCACAGTTTGAATCTCGGCCGGTTACTGCTAAATCGGCCAAGATTGGAACCGTGTTTGGCCGGCCTTAAAGAGAATCTTAACCCCCTACCCCAGGGTTAACTTTGAGTATAATTTTAATCTCCTTTACCTTTTCAGCTGGGTTGACCTGAAATAGCATACTTAGACCAGCAAATTCAGCACTGTCCTGCTGTAATTAGCCAAAAGCTGCCATCCTCTTTGCTGATTTCATCAGCTGGTCGGCTCAGGCCAGCTTTCTCTGCCAGGCCCAAGACCTAGCAACTGACCCTCTGATGACATTCTGCTTGTTCTACATAGCCCTGAAGCCTTCTGGGATATGTGACATGGGCAGGGCTTTTTTTTCTCAGAAAATAGGTGCAGGAACTCCCCCCTTCTGAGTCACTTCTTGTCTCAGCCTCCTACCCACCTCTGAGCAACATCCCTTGGTTCCACCCCCTATCTACCTCCCAGTACTGCCCCTTTTAGAGACTACAGAACCAAGTATCTCTTTGTGGGGATAAGTATTTGTATGGAATTTGTTAATAACAAGAAAAGCAGTACAGTAGATCCCCAGCAACAATAGACCCCCCGGCAACAATAGATTCCCCCAGCAACAATAGATTCCCCCAGCAACAATAGACCCCCCAGCAACAATAGATTCCCCCAGCAACAATAAACCCCCCCCAGCAACAATGAACCCCAACAAAAATAGACCCCGGTAGCAGCAACAGATTTCCCAGCATCAATAGACTCCAGCAGCCAACAACAATAGACCACTCCCTTAACAGTAGATCCCTTCCAGCAACAATTGACCTCCCCTAGCAACATAAGCCCAACCAACAACAATAGTTCCCCCACCAACAACAATAGGCCTCCCCAGCAACAATAGACTGCCTCAGAAAAATAGATGCCCTCCAGCAACAATAGATCACCCAACCGCCAGCAACTATAGACCCTCCCTCAACAGTAGATCGCTTCCATCAACAACTGGTCCCACCAGCAACATAAGCCCCCCCCCCCCCCTCAGCAACAATATCAGCCATGCAAAAATAGATTTACCCCAGCATCCCTTTCCATTACATTCAGACTGGAGGTGCCGGAACTGCGTTCCTCCGCGTTCCCGCTGAAAAAAAGCCCTGGACATGGGTATCTCAGAAGGCTTCAGGCAGGGAGGGATATAATTCTCACCTAGGTGAGAAAGGTGGAAGTGCAAGCAGTGGTCTGCTGAGGCCAGGTTTCTCCTCCAAGTCCTAGCAGCTGACCCTCTGATGACACTCTGCATGTTCTACATGGCCCCAAAACCTTCTGGGATATGTGACATGGGCTTCTCAGAAGGCTTCAGGCAGGGAGGGATATAATTCTCACCTAGGTAAAAAAAGTTTAAAGAGCAGGCAGTGGGCTGATGAAAAGAAGGGAGGAGAAGTAAAATATGAGTACTGTAAGTAAAAAAAGTGAGTTAAGGTCACAATTTCACTTTGCTTATCCAGAACAAGATATCAGGTTCTCAAGCGCATGCTCCTCATCATTGATACTTTCCCCACATACCCCCATCTTCTCTCCAGCCACCTGCAGGAACACTGAGTCTAAACCCTGCGTAAGCTCAGCTTTTCAGCCAATATAGGGATATTGACCTGGCTCCCTCCGTCATGTGACAGTGTTCAACCCTGAAGATTGGCAGCTGAGTCTAGGAAATGGACAAACTGACAATTTTTTTTTCAAGTATATATACATCCCCAACGTTTTAAATAAATTTTGAATATTTTGGGGAAATGTTAAGGAACTTATCAAGTTTTCTTACTGTGGAGTTGATTTATTAACCACTTGCCGACTGCCTAACGACTATTTACGTCGACAGTCAGCCCCTCACAGGCAAAGCGACGTAGATCTACGTCGCTAGCCTGTGAAGCTCTAGGGAGCGGGGGCGCGCTCCCGCTCTCTCACGGACCCCCCCGCGCGGATGTCCCGATGACCCGATGTCTGCCGCTCACTCGCGATCGTCGGTCACACCGGGAGAAAGGCAGGCGGCTAGTGTACACAAAGCCGCCTGTCATTCTCCCCTGTGTAACAGCAGAGATCATATGGTCCTGCTATGTTGGACCGTAGATCTCTGCTGTTACATGAAAAGCCACATCCAATCACAGTTAGAAGCACGCCCCTAGGGACACACTTAACCCCTCCTTCTCCAATAAAGTTAACCCCTTCACTGCCAGTGTCATTTTTACAGTAACAGTGCATATGTATAGCGTTGATTACTGTAGTAATGTCACTGGTACCCCCAAAAGTGTCAAAAATGTCAGTCAAGGGTCCGATCTGTCCGCCGTAATGTCGCAGTCCCGCAAAAAAAAATTGCAGATCGCCACCATTACTCGTTAAAAAAAAACAATAAAAATGACAAAAACCTTTCCCTTAGTTAGTAAACGCAATAACTTTTGCACAAACCAATCAAAATACGCTTTTTGCAATTTTTTTTACCAAACATATGTAGCAGAACTTGGCCTAAAATGTTAAAAAATTTTGATTTTACATTTTTTTTGGGGGGGGGGGATTTCATATAAAAAAATGTGAAAAATATTGTTATTTTTGCAAAATTGTCGCTCTTTTTTGTTTATAGCGCATGATCAAAAAATCGCACAGGTGATCAAATACCACCAAAAGAAAGCTCTGTTTGTGGGGAAAAAAAAGGACATCAATTTCATTTGGGTACAGCGTCGCACGACCGTGCAATTGTCCATTAAAGTCATGCAGTGCCGAATCGCAAAATAGGCCCTGGTCAGGAAGGGGGTAAAATCGTCCGGGGCTTAAGTGGTTAAAATTGGAGAGGGCAAAACCTGGTGCAGCTGTGCATGGTAGCTAACCAGCTTCTAACTTCAGCTTTGACAATAAAACCTGGAAGCTGATTGGTTTCTATGCAGAGCTGCACCAGATTTTGCAGTCTCCAGTTTGAGTAAAGCCCCGTACACACGTACCGATCGGCCGTCTTTTGTCCAGGGATGTCCTGTCCGCTAAAAAGTGCAAAAGACTGCACACGAATTTTGTCGGCCAACAACAGCCGACTGCAGAAGCGATGTCATGTGATGGTTAACTTTCCGTGTCTTTTTTCTTCTCTGAGCATGCCCAGTCTTGCAAATCTGCTGATTGTCCGCCGAAATCTGTACTGACTGACGCACAATCGGCCGTTCTGTTGTCGGCGTACAAAAATTTTAATGCCTGCAGGACAGATTCTGTTCGGCCGAAAATGCGCTGTCGGCTGTCGGAAGCTTCATACTAACAAGCCGACAATCGGCCGATCGTTCGGCGGCCGAAAATTTGCGGCCGACAATCGGTACGTGTGTACGGGGCTTTAATCAACCCCCGTGTGTCTCTGATGGAAGATTCACCTTGTCTTTTTGTCCTGGTGACTATACAGAATGGAATGAAAATTCCAAAATGATAGAACTGTCACAGAAACAGGGGGCAAGGGGAAATCTTCCAGTGGGAACACCTGTTTAATTTCTCCCCAGTGTAGACAGATTTCTCTTTGTCTCAGGGACAGAAAGTGGTAACAAATCAACCCAACGGACAGAGACATCTATATAACTACTTCACTGGATTTTTTACATATACCGGCTCACCTTTATCATGCAGAGCAGAAAGCAGGTTCTCAAAATCCTCCATAGTTCCGAAACTTGAGTCAACCTGGCGGAAGTCTTCCACAGCATAACGATAGTCTTTAAGCGTTGAATTGAAGAATGGGGCAATCCAGACAGCCTTCACGCCAAGGTACACAAAGTGGCCAATCTTCTCCTGCACCCCTGAAAGTGGAAAGCAGAAAAAGAGAGAGGGATGAGTTCTGGAAGCAAGCTGATCAAACAGAGTCTTTTAATTCTACATTTGTGAAAGGCTCTCATTTTCACTACATAAAGTTCATTTTCATGCCTTGTTATTGTGAATACAAATGTGGAAAGATGAGGAATTATATTAACATTTTTGATTACAACAATTTAGGGATTCTAGGACAATATCCCCCTGGACAATATCCCCCCGGACAATATCCCCCCGGACAATATCCCCCCGGACAATATCTCCCCGGACAATATCCCCCCGGGCAATATCCCCCCAGGCAATATCCCCCCGGGCAATATCCCCCGGACAATATCTCCCGGACAATATCCCCCCTGGACAACATCCCCCGGGACAAAATTCCCCCCGGACAATATCCACCCGGGACAACATCCCCTAGACAATATCCCCCCTCTAACCCTAACCCTCTAACCCTAACCCTATGTCCCGGGGGATATTGCCCGGGGGCATGTTGTCCAGGGGGATGTTTTCCGGGGGGATATTGTCCGGGGGGATATTGTCCGGGGGGATATTGTCCTGATACCCAATTTAGGTGGTTAAATCGTGGAACTTATAAAGTGTATGTAAACCTTATCAATGTACCTCTCTCATTTGTTTCTTTTGGATCTGGTAAATATACTAGTAAAAATGTTTTGTGCTCTATAAGTGAAAAAATACCTCTTAATCATGTCAGAAACTCAGAGCGGTCCTTTGCACATTTCCTGGGTTATATCAATGAAACCTCTCTGTTCTCATAATGGATCACCAAACATTGGGGGAGTTTTACTAAAACTGGAGCACAGAATCTGGTGCTGTTTTGCACAATAACCAATCAGCTTCTAACTTTTTTTAATTAAAGTGGTTTTAAAGATTCAAGGTTTTTTACCTTCATGCGTTCTTTGCATGAAGGTAATAACCCTCTGTGTGCAGCGGCCCCCCCAGCACCCTCTTATACTCACCTGAGCTGAGGATGTGCAGGAGAGCTGAGCTTCTCCCCGGTTTCTCATTCCTCATTGGCTGAGACAGCAGCAGGAGCCATTGGCTTCTGCTACTGTCAATCACAGCCAGTGAGCCAAAAAGGAGAGAGCGGCGGGAGGGGCCGAGCTGTGGCTCTGTGTGTCTTAGGGACGCATAGAGCAGGGAGAGCGAGCATGCACCAGTGCCCCCAGGGCAAGCGGTATGCTATTGGGGGCACTGGCTGAAGAGGATGAGAAAAGAGTGCCAGCCAGGGATCAGAAAAGAGGAGGATCAGGGCTGCTTTGTGCAAAACCACTGCACCAGGAGTGGTTGCTCCATCAGAGGCACAGGGGCCCCCTACTCCATGCGCCCGGCCCCTAATCTACATGCAGGGCACTGTGCCCTGAGCCCATCCAGTTGTGTGATATTACTGAATTAATATTCAAAAATATCATCCTGCTTCTCCCGCCGACCAATCAGGAAGCTGGTCCTGAGAACTGATTGGCCAGGAAGTCTTAGGACCCCCAGCCAATCGGGTCTCAAGACCCACTTCTTTTTTAGCCAGGAGGAGAAGCAATGGCCCCGGCTCTTCCTTCGGCAAGCTGGATCGAGGAGCAGCAAGTGGAGGGGCGGAGGGGCAGCAACAGCCTCTTTAGGTTTCCAGGAGCCCTACCCCAGATCTAGCACCACCTCCTCATCAGCCTCCTAAGGTAAGACCACTGATTACCGCCTTCCCATCCGTCTCCCATGGGAGGGGCAGTAGTGTGAGTCAGGGGGCCAGATTTGCTGGCCCCTCCCCAAAAATATTGAGCACCAGCAGCTACTGCACTGCACAGAGCAGAAGTATAATGTGTTTGTTGTTATTTTTTTTCTAATTGAACATTTAAAGCGGGGTTCCACTCATTTTTGAGTTTATTACCATTTTAAGACCAGAGAATTTGGCTGCTTAATGACCAGGCCACTTTTTTCAACTTGGCACTGCGCGAATTTAACTGACAATTGCGCGGTCATGAAGTGCTGTACCCAAACTAAATGTATGTCCTTTTTTTTCCCACAAACAGAGCTTTCTTCTGGTGGTATTTGATCACCTCTGCGCTTTTTATTTTTTGCAATATTAATAAAAAAAGAGCGAAAATTTTGCGAAAAATTTACATTTTCTACTTTGACAGTATAAAAATATCCAATATATTCAATTTTTGTCATATATTTAGACCAAAATGTATTTAGCTACATGTCTTTGACAAAAAAATTCTCAATGAACGTATTTTTAACCACTTTAAGACCGGAAGATTTTACCCCCCTCCTGACCAGGCCATATTTATGTATGGAATGTATTTTGTCATTTTAAAAATGATAACAGGTCAGGGCTGACATCACATTATTTCAGTCCACAAAAATGCATGTGGTGTCAGTCCACAGAACCAAAGTGCATTTCTGTCCTCCTGTGTTGGAAAGGGAAGTTGTGACTGCAGCAGCATGGCAGCTTGACAATTTGCATGACTCCCTCACTGCATACATGTTGTGATTGACATTCTAGACTCTTGGAGCCATTACAGGCTGAGGAAATTGTGAAACTTCAATAATCATTTAATTATCCAGAGGAGCTGGCATTAAATACACGTGAAGATGCCAGCAATGAGATTTCCAGTCTATTTCCTAATAATGTTTCACGCTCACAAATGGTAAACAGAAACTGGCACGATAAGACAGGTAAAATATTGCAAAAGTACTATGAACCAATGTTCACAAGTATGCACGGACAATTTCTCCCCTATCAGTAAAGAAATGATCTGTAATTGCTCTCCGGTCAGTTGTAGTCTTTTATTCTATGCCATCAGCCATGTTTGGCTAGAGCAGGGGATCCCAAAGTGTGGGATGTGTGTCACAGGTGGGACTTGCCCTCACTGCAGGTGGCACATAGCAGCAGGTAGGGTCTAGGGAAGACTGTAATGACTCATACACAAGGTTTCTGAAGGAGGCTCATGTGGAAAACAGCAATATGGTTACTGATTTTTTATATGTGAATTATTTCTCTGATACTATACATGTACCTGATGAGATGCCAAGTGGGACACGACACGGGGTAGAGAAACTTGGCTTAGATCTTGGTCGATGACCACTTAAAGGATATATCAAGACAAAACATAAAATTTCATTTCATTCTCGAAACACTATATTGCCAAAAGTATTGGGACGCCTGCCTTTACACGCACAGGAACTTTAATGGCATCCCAGTCTTAGTCCACAGGGTTCAATATTGAGTTGGCCCACCCTTTGCATCTATAACAGCTTCAACTCTTCTGGGAAGGCTGTCCACAAGGTTTAGGAGTGTGTCTATGGGAATGTTTGACCATTCTTCCAGGAGTGCATTTGAGAGGTCAGGCACTGATGTTGGACAAGAAGGCCTGGCTCGCAGTCTCTGCTCTAGTTCATCCCAAAGGTGTTCTATCGGGTTGAGGTCAGGACTCTGTGCAGGCAGTCAAGTTCCTCCACCCCAAACTTGCTCATTTATGTCTTTATGGATCTTGCTTTGTGCACTGGTCCAAATCATTTGATGGAGGAGGGATTATAGTGTGGGGTTGTTTTTCAGGGTTGGGCTTGGCCCCTTAGTTCAAGTGAAGGGAACTCCTAAGACATCGGTATACCAAGACATTTTGGACAATTTCATGCTCCCAACTTTGTGGGAACAGTTTGGGGATGGCCCCTTCCTGTTCCAACATGACTGCACACCAGTGCACAAACAAGGTCCATAAAGACATGGGTGAGTGAGTTTGGAGTGGAGGAACTTCACTGACCTGCACAGAGTCCTAACCTCAACCCGATAGAACACCTTTGGGATGAATTAGATTCAAATTTTTTATCATTTTTTTTCCTACGAATAGAGCTTTCTTTTGGTGGTATTTGATCACCTCTGGCTTTTTTCTTTTTTGCTAAACAAATAAAAAAAAGACCGAAAATTTTGAACAAAAAAAAAGTTTTTCTTTGTTTATGTTAATTTTTTTTTAAATAAGTACGTTTTCTCCTGCACTGACAAGCACTGATTAGGCTGCACTGTGCGGTACTGATGAGGCGGCACTGATAGTCACTGATGAGGTGGCACTGATAGGCACTGATGAGGTGGCACTGATAGGCACTGATGATGAGGCACTAATATGTAACACTGATGGGCACTGATATGCAGCACTGATGGGCACTGATAGGTGGCACCGATATGCAACATTGATGGGCACTGAAAGGCGGCACTGATGGGCACTCATAGACAGTACTAATGGGCACTGTTTGTGGCACTGATGGGCACTTATAGGTGGTACTGATGGGCACTGATAGGCAGCACTGATGGGTTGCACTGATGGGCAATGATGGGAACTGATGAGCGCCACTAATGGACACTGATAGATGGCCCTAATAGGCAGCACTGATGAGGAGGCACTGACAGGCATTACTAATGGGCACTGATTGGAATCCCTAATAGGCACTGATTGGCATCTTTAATTAACACTGATTGGTTTCCCTGGTGGCCTGGGTTGGCATCCCTGGTGGGCTCCAGTGCGCATCCCTGATGGGTCTGCACAAATAATCAATGCACTGATTATCAGAGCAGACCCCCCCTGCCCCCCCGTCAGAAGGGCCCCCGATCGGCTCTCCTCTACTCGTGCCTTGTCAGCGCGAATGGAGGAAAGCCAATAAACGGCACTTCCTCGTTACGATGTGACCAGCTCTGATTGGTCACAGCTGATCACATGGTAAAGAACATACGTCATAGGCTCTTTACCGGGATTGGAGCTGCGGTGTGTCAGAATGGCACACCACACCACCGATCGCCGCTCTGCGTGCCCTCGCAGGTGCTCGCGAGCGGCTTATCTTGCTGGACATCATATGACACCCAGTCAGAATAACTTAACCACTGTGCGGCCGTCATTCTGCTATATATGGCGGGCAGGAAGTGGTTAATATTTGATTCTCATCTCGGCAAGAATGACATGTCCACCTCCTCTAGAATAAAACATGCACAAATAGAAGGAGCGGCAAACCAAAAGAGAGTCCAAACTTTTTTACACTAAAAAAACAGCCAAAGTGTTTCAGGGGCAGAAAGAACCCCCCCCTTCATCAGGGCATCAGTTAAAAAAAGAACTTGAATGGACTCAAAGTAGGACTTTCCTGTGTGCATCTACTGTATGTAAGGAGATAAGTACTGAATTAGGAGAGTCAAAGCGTTTGTTACCCCAACATTTCATATTCCTGATATGTGCCTGATGTACCATGTACTTGTATGAGAACGTATCCTGTTCTCTTTCTATTGCTTCCTTTATGTGAAATCCTCTGCTTTCCTATTAAAAACTGATCACACTAAGCATGAGAAGACATTGTGGTCAGTTCTCTAGCTGTGCTGGAAACTCAGCCTGTTCTCCTCTAATATTAGGACTTGTCCTAAAACCCCACCCCACCCCCATACAGCCTTTCACTGGGAAGTTCAGTGTAATGTTGCTTCTACTCCCCCAGCTCTTATGCAGCTGAGAACAGTGGGAATGTAATCAATGTTTTTTTTTTTTTTTTTTACTGTATATCTATACACAAATGTTTTGCCTTTCATTTCTATTTTAAACCGGAAGGGTTGTTTTACAAGGTGATTGCTTACAATTACTTTACAGTGATATTAAAATGTATTTATTTATTTATTTTTTTTAAATAACAAACATGTCATACTTACCTGCTCTGTGTAATAGTTTTGCACAGAGTAGCCCCGATCCTCCTCTTCTCTGATCCCCCATGGTGCTCCTGGCTCCTCCTCTCCTCCGAGTGCTCCCATTGCAAGCCACTTGCTGTGGGGGCTCTCATGTGTGATCAGTCCTGAGCCCCGCTCTGTGTGTTCATAAGACACACAGAACAGGGCTTGGGCCTGCCCTCCGCTCCCTCCTTACTGGCTGTGAGCTGTGATTGACAGCAACAGGAGCCAATGGCCAGCCAATCAGGAGGCAGAGACCCAGGAGTGCAGCTGCTCTCATGCACAACACTGGATCAGGCTTGTGATCAGGCTCAGGTAATTATTAGGGAGGGGCTGCTGGGGGAGTTGCATACAGAAGGTTTTTACCTTCAGTCTTTAGAACCACTTTAAGCTGGCAAGGGAAAAAAACTGAACCGATTCCCCCATCCAGACAATGGAGGCAAATGGGGGAGTCCTCCCCAATGTGTCATTGTATTCTGGCAGTGGAGGAGACACTTATCAAACTAACATTTTCCAACAAACCTGTTTGTTCGCAGTCGATCAGTAAATCAACTGCTCTCGAACAGGACCAGCAATAGATGGAACAAAATTAAGCCAATCCCTGCTGAACCAGCCAAAATTTCCATCCATCTCTGGCCAGCTTTACTGGCAAGCAGTATCTGCGTGTCAATCAAGATAACACTCCTCCAGCCTCCTCCTCCTGGAATCTCTGGCTTGTTAGCCCCATGTGATAGCAATAAAGTTAAGTGAAAAAAAAAACTAAAGTGTATAAAAACATAAACATACTAAAATTAATAAAAATAATGAAATGTAAAAGCACCCCCATCACCCTTGTGCACACGCATATGAATACAAAAATGCATTGTCATTTATAGTAAGGCTTTGATGATTGGTCACACTGTCGCAGATGTTTGGTATCTATTTACCTGACACTACCTCATCTTTTATTTTGTACAAGCAGTTGGGTATTAAGTCATTTTAGTGTATTTTTTACTGGAAATACAGATACGATCAACAATTGTGCAACTATTGCGTGATGTAAACAGTTGAAACTCTTTTTATTCGAAAAGGTCTCTCCTTTCAGAAAATATATAATGTTCTCGGGATTTGTAAGTCATTTTACAGCCAAAAATTCAGATTTTAACATGTCTGGAAAGTGAAAAATTGATCCAGAGGGGAACTGGTTGACCTGCTTTGCGTTTCTTCAGATGCAAACTGTTCTATTGATGTGCGTTTGAACTGCAGACAAAGAAAGTCAAAGGTGGTACTCTCTATTCGAACGCCTGCATAGATAATATGCACTTTGATAGAAAACAGATATTTAAAACCATATGAAATATCAGTTTCTGCCTAGCTACACTGGGGTCTTTGGAATAAATTCCAACCACAGCACTACCTGCGCGGAGTTTGCATGCTTTCTCTGCTTTTGTGGGTTTCCTCCGAGTACTTTGGTTTCCTCACAAACTCCAAAGACATGCTGGTAGGCAGTGTTGGGGGTAACGAGTTACAAAGTAACGGATTACAGTAACTACATTACTTTTTTTGGTAACTAAGTAATGTAACTAGTTACAATATTAATATTGGTAACTACACTACTTTACTAGGCTATAGGAGGTAAGTACACTACTTTACTAGGCTATGGGAGGTAACTACACTACTTTACTAGGCTATAGGAAGTAACTACACTACTTTACTAGGCTATAGGAAGTAACTACACTACTTTACTAGACTATAGGAGGTAACTACACTACTTTACTATGCTATAGGAAGTAACTACACTACTTTACTAGGCTATAGGAAGTAACTACACTACTTTACTAGGCTATAGGAAGTAACTACACTACTTTACTAGGCTATAGGAAGTAACTACACTACTTTACTAGGCTATAGGAAGTAACTACACTACTTTACTAGGCTATAGGAGATAACTACACTACTTTACTAGGCTATAGGAGGTAAGTACACTACTTTACTAGGCTATAGGAAGTAACTACACTACTTTACTAGGCTATAGGAAGTAACTACACTACTTTACTAGGCTATAGGAGATAACTACACTACTTTACTAGGCTATAGGAGATAACTACACTACTTTACTAGGCTATAGGAGGTAACTACACTACTTTACTAGGCTATAGGAGGTAACTACACTACTTTACTAGGCTATAGGAAGTAACTACACTACTTTACTAGGCTATAGGAGGTAACTACACTACTTTACTAGGCTATAGGAGGTAACTACACTACTTTACTAGACTATAGGAATGCGCTTTCCTGCGTTACCCAAGCCGTGCGATACAATCGTTATTTCGAAGAATAGAGAGGGATGAAGTTTAAGACTTTTTGTTGCACTTTATGTTTTATTCTGTTTTTTCAGGTTTTGTTCTCATGTTTATCAAAGCCTGTGTTTATACAATAAACTCTATGCAGAAAGAGTGTCATGTATCTTCTTCTACATGGCCAATTAAGAAAGAGGAAAGTAAAGTAATAAGTAGTGAAGTTACTTTTCAAATGCAGTAACTAACGTAATCTCGTTACAATTTCACAGAACTAACTAGTAACTAGTTACATTTTTGAGTAACTACCCCAACACTGCTGGTAGGTTAATTGGATCCTGTCTAAACTGACCCTAGTATATGTATGAATGTGTGTTAGGGATCTTAGATTGTAAGTTCCATGAGGGCATGGACTGATGTGAATGTATAACAAATATGTAATGGGCTGCGTAAATTGACGGCACTATATAAGTACTTGTAATATCAAATGGAAGACAACAGGGCTGATTTACTAAAACTGGAGAGTGCAAAATCTGGTGCAGCTGTGCCAATCAGCTTCCAACTTCAGCTTGTTCAATTAAGCGTTGACAAAAAAACTGGAAGCTGATTGGTTTCTATGCAGAGCTGCACCTGATTTTGCACGCTCCAGTTTCTGGAAATCAACCGCAAAATGTCAAAATTACCTTTGAGATCCCCGGAGCCATCGCCATCGCTGTCTCGGAAAGACTTCGGGTAAACCTGGTAGATCGGGCTGCTCTGCCACCAGTCAAGACACTTAGGCGACAGAGCTATAATCGCGATTGTGGCGGCAATGATGGCCAAAGTAGCAACAATGATGAGCCAGAATAGAATTTCTCGTGTCACCTTGTAGCACATTTGGTTGGAGAATTGTAGCAGGACTTCTTTCGGCATGCCAGCGTATGGCTTTAATGGAAGGGTCTGGTCATACTCGTTCATTTTGACTGCATAAGAGGACTCTTCAATCTGGCTGTTTTTCCTGCTTGGGGTCTCCTTTTCATCGTGATCTGCAACAAAACCGTTATTCTCATGACCAGATTTGTCCTTTAACTCCACTGAGTTGACCTCTTCATCCATGTTCACTGGTTGGTCTTTGTCTGTTAAGCTGTGTCTGCTTTTCCAGATCTACCGACCTAGCACAGTGAAGGCTGTCTGCAGACGAGGTTTACCTGAAGCTGGCCAGCAAAGCAACACAAATCCCCTTTAAATGCTCCTGGCCAGGTCAAGGTACACAAAGAGAAAACAGTACAAAGTCCCAGTAATTACTAACACCCCTCCGCTCTCAGTCATCTATTATTGAATGGCTGCAATTTGCTTGCACTCTGTCACAGATAAGGATAATAGAGCTCAGAACTTACAGCAAAGTACAAGCCATTCTTGGCAAACTGATCTCCATGGCACAAAACAATGACTGTTTGAGACACAGAAATTCCTTACTGGGGTAAAACAATGCCTCCATTATGAACACACTGGATTGGATTTCAAATATTTTGATTTCATGCTTAGTTACTAAAAACAAGTTGATTTGCATTGTTGTATGCAGATACAGGGAGTGTGTGGTCAAGATGGGATTAAGAACGCATTTGAAATACAAAAGCAGCATTAAAATGTATGCAAGGACACTTGTATACCGTAAGTTATGTATGGTCTATGGACTTGTTAAAATAAGCAGTGAGCCCACTTCTCTGCCTTTCTCCAACAGCTAGAGAGCCTTAACCTCCCTGGCGGTATGATTATGTCAGGAATTCTGTACCAAAAGCGGTACAATTTTTTGCATGGAAATTTGGCGTTATGTATTATAGGCCTACAATTCTTAGTAATTACTGACTTAAACCTGACCAAAACAAGACTCTAGTAGACATCCCAGATGTGATAAATTTGAAACACAAACGCATGAATTATAATCTAATCAATAATATAATACAATTATCTGTGTGTATATATATATATATATATATATATATATATATATATATATATATATATATATATGTGTGTATATATATGTATATATAGCTATATCTATATATACACACAATATATATATAATATAAATGTTATGTGTTTGTGTGTTGTGCAATGTTTGAATTTCCCTCCCTAGCATTGCTGCTGCAGGGAACGGAACCAGGAAGTCCTCATACCGACGGACGTGCGGTGGGGATCTCGGCTGGCGATCACAGCAATGGGAGATCATCGCTGGATCGCCAGGAGAAGGTAAGAGACAGCGCTGCAGGCTCTGCTCATCTACCCCGAGCGTGACTCGGGGATACCGATAATAGCATGGAAAATCCACCCCGAGTCACGCTCGGGGATACCGCTAAGCAGGTTAATGTACCTAACACAGGCTCCATTCATCTGTCTGGGTCAGTGTTACTCAACCTTACTACCTTGGAGGAACCCTTGCAAAAAGTTTGAGATCTTGGGGAACCCCTGAAATAATGTTCAGATCTACAGTTTATGGAACATTGATGTGGTCAGGGAGATGTTATAACAATTAATAGCAACAATTTAAATAGCATTAAAAAATAATCAATATTTAAATTTACTTGTTTATTGTAAACCTTGTGCTTGTTTTTTTTTTCTGCAAGGATGCTCAATTCTGGGTCAGACTTGAGATAAGCAGTGTACAGGGGGGCAGCAGAGCACATTACATGGGAGCAGGGCACCTGGGATCAGAGCACCTTACATGGGATCAGGGCACATGGGATCAGGCCACCTTACATGGAGTCATGGCACAAGGGATCACAGCACCCTACATGGGATCATGGCACATGGGATCACAGCACCTTACATGGGATCAGGGCACCTTACATAGGATAAGGGCACATGGGATCAAAACAGCTTAAAGGGGATTAGAGCACCTTACATAGGATCATGGCACATGGGGTCACAGCACCTTATATGGGATCATGGCACATGGGGTCACAGCACCTTATATGGGATCATGGCACATGGGATTACAGCACCTTACATGGGATCAGGGAACATGGGATCAAAGCAGTTTACATGGGATCAGAGCACATTACATGCGATCAGGGCACCATACATGGAATCAGGGCACCGTACATAGGATCAGGGAACCTTACATGGGATCAAGGTACATGAGATCAGAGGACAGGGGATCAGGGCACATGGGATCAGAGGACATGGGATCAGGGTACCTTACATGAGATCAAGGCACATGGAATCAGGGCACTGTATATGGGATCAAAGCACCTTACATGGGATAATGGCACATGGCATCAGATCACCTTACATGGGATCAGGGCACCATACATGGAATCAGAGCACCTTACATGGGATAATGGCACATGGGATCTGAGCACCTTACATGGGATCAGGGCATCATACATGGAATCAGGGCACCTTACATGGGATAATGGCACATGGGATCAGAGCACCTTACATGGGATCAGGGCATCATACATGGAATCAGAGCACCTTACATTGGATAATGGCACATGGGATCAGAGCACCTTACATAGAATCAGGGTACCCGTACATGGGATCAGAGCACCTTACATGGGATCAGAGCACCTTACATGGGATCAAGGTACATGAGATCAGAGGACATGTGTTCAGGGCACATGGGATCAGAGGACATGGGATCAGAGCACATGGGATTAGGGTACCTTACATGAGCTTAGGGCAGATGGCAGTGCAGCGGTCATTTAATTTGCAGAGCTAAGCAGGGAAGCGGCTGTGATGAGTCCTCTTATGCCCTGTTGTTCCCCATTGACCCCCCTCCAATGATGGCACATACAAGCACTTGAAATGGAAAAAGTATCTGACAGTTGACAACATCACTTAAACTGTAGAATTATGGAGAAAAACCCTCATAATGGGGGTTTTAAGGGCAACAAATGGTTAAGCATAAAGAGTTGTGACTTTGAGTCCACTGTTAAAATTACACAAACTCTTTATTATTGTAACAAAAATGTAAAAGATACATATACATTTCTCAATATTAAAATGATTATTACACATTTCCTAGATATTCTATAGTGCACTCGGATTTCCAATTGATAACACCACACAGGAAATTCAAGTGATAGACACACAAGGCGTTTCAAAATTTAATTTCTTTTTCTTTTCTTCTTCAAGGGTGCATGAACATATTTACAGATAGATGAAAATGACAACAACAAAGGGGAAATGGCCAATTGACTATGGGAAGGATGTTGTTAAGTGAATATGGAAGTAAGATTTCCATGCCACCTGATTTGAACTCCTCTAGTTTAGTTAATGGCCTCGTTGAGGCCCGGAAGGGCTGTAGCATTTAAATTGAAGATCCACCTTAACTCTAGTTGGAGGAAACATTTGTTCCAGTCTCCTCATCATAGACCAGGGTGAATGTGATCTAATTTAAAAAAATGTATTTTGGGAAATTTTCCATCATGGACCTTGGTGATATGGCGGCTGAGGGGTAATTCAGGATTGCAGGTTTTCATAGATAAAATGTGTCTATATGCTCTCTTCATAAATTCATTTTTAGTCTTTCCTTCATAGAAGCAGTGGCATTTGCACATGAGAAGATATACTACGCCATGGGTATTGCAGTTGGCATAGAATCGGGGTTTGTATGTTTGTCCATTTGGTAGTCGAACTCAAGAGTAGTGTTTATGTATCTGCAATAATTTCAGCCCCCACAGGTGAAGGTTCCTAATCGTTTACAGGGATCCAATCTGTTGGCACCTTTAAATTCACTTTGGACTAATTTGTCTTTATCTCAGGTAGCTTGTCTATATGTAAAAGCAGGTCTTTGTGGGACAAAAGGACCCACAGAGGTGTCCATGGCAAGTAGATGCCAATATTTACGGTAGATACAATTTTGGTGATCTGGGGGTTGCTGACAAGAAAATTTTGTAATAATTTGTAGGGGATTTGTAGGGGTACATTTTTTTTGGCCGTAGTAGTTACTGGCGGGTTTTTTGAATTTTTGAATTGTGCGTTTATAAGCTTTTTTAAGGGATGTAATGGAGTAACCTTGTGCAAGTAATCTCTGTTTTAGTTGATCAGCTTCATGTTTAAAGGTGATTTCGTCAGAGCAGGTCCGGCGTATCCAAAGGTACTGACTATACAGTATTGATGAAACCAATGACCGCTGATGGAAGCTGGTAGCATGGAGGATGGAATTCCCCGCTGTGCTTTTTCTAAAGAGGCTGCTTGATACAGATCCATCCATATTTTTGTGGTTCTCTATGTCCAAAAATGTTAAGGAGATGAAATCACAGGTTATAGTGAATTTGAGATTTAGCGTATACTCGTTGAGGGAATGTAGAAAGGACTGTAGTAATTCAAACGAGCCAAATAACGTCATCTATAAATGGTACCATAGTGTGATATGGTCTGTATACATAGATCATTGTGAAGAGGTTTTGGGGTGAATAGTGGAAAGATTAGGTGCAGTGTCAGCAGTGTTAGTCTGAGGTTAATCACCATTGTGTATACCTACCACCAAATTAGGATCACCACATGCAAGTGTAGGTAAAGATTGTTCAGTTGTGCTTGTTTTGCGCGTTTGGTCCTGAGGATTATCTCCATGGGAATGTCTCTATTTTTTCAGAGAACCTGTGAATTTCAAAGACCCTTATAAGAAAGAAGAAGTAGAAGAGTGAGATGAAGTTTGTGACACAATGGGGGATCAAAAAAAAAAATCATAATGCAAAGTTGTTTTTTGTTTGCAGTATGCTCTGGATGTAAGTCTGGAGGAGTACACGTATTTGCATGCAGACCACCCTAGATGATGCCCACTAGAGATGGGCAAAAACCCCCTGGTCTGGTTCGCGCCAGAACTCTCGCACATTGCAAAAGTTCGGACCCAAACCACGAACCCCATTGAAGTCTATGGGACCTGAATTTAAAAAATACGAAGTCCTTATTTTGAAGGCTTATGTGCAAGTTATTAGCCATAAAAAGTGTATGGAGGCCCAACTACTCCCCTGGGGAACATGTACCAATGCAAAAAAACTTTTTAAAATGATTGTTTTTAAAGGAGCAGTGATTTTAATGATGCTTTAAGTGAAACAATAAAAATGAAAAAATTATTTAAATATAGTGCCTGGAGGGTCCCCTCAGTCTACCAGTAAAGAGGCGCATCTGTACTGTGTATAGAACCTGCTGCAGCAAAACTGGCATTTATAAAGAAAAAAACCTGGCATTTAAATTGATTTTCCCTCCAAGCTTTCTTTGTTTTGTAAAGAACGGCTTGGAGAGCCAGTCTGTATGATGAGACCACAATTTAGTGCACTCGGAAAAAGATTAGAGAATTTTTGGATAAATTCCGGTGTCTCTTTGGATGGAAATAGCAATGTTTTGCACCACAGTGAGAAAGTCTTATGTGAAGAAGCCATTCAGGCCAAAATAACAATTTTTCTTTTTATAAAATCTGGTGTCTTATTTTTGCAGACTTTGGATAGAAGTACCAGACGCAGAAAAATTGGGCTTTGGGTGTTGGTGGTGCTCTAGCACTGTAACCCTATAGAAGTACACTTCATGAAAACAAGAATTGGCCTTGATGTAAAAAATTTGAATTTGATGCCCTAGCCAAACAGTTGTGGGAAAAATGGTCTTTGGGCGTTGGTAGTGCCTTTAACCTGTAATCTCTTAGAGGTACTCTTAATGAAAGCAAGAATTGGTCTTCCTGTAAAAATTTAAATTTGATGCCCCTTTACATAGTTGTGGAAAAATTGCGCTTTGGGTGTTGGTGGTGCCCTCACCCCATAACCTTTTAGGGGTACTCTGGATAAAAAGCAAAAAGTGGCCTTGCTGTAAAAAAATTTAATTTGATGCCCTGGTCAAACAGTTGTGGAAAAATTATTGGGTGTTGGTGGTGCCTTTACCCTGTAATCTCCTAGAGGTACTCTTGATGAAAGCAGGAATGGGTCTTCCTGTAAAAAATTTTAATTTGATGCCTCAAAAATAGCTTTTCCATGAGACTGTAACCTACCAGAGTCTGGAAAGGCATTACATAAACTCCTCTTTAAGGTGTCCTCAAGATATTTCAGCCTGTGCTCCCTCTCGAGGGAAGGTTGAGTTCCAAGACTTTCCCCTGGTAACAGTGGTCAAGGAGGGTTGCCAACCATTAAAGATCCTTCTCCTTGATGCCAGGAATGCTCAGGTCCTTTCGCAGGTTTTGAAGAATAAGGGGGCCCATGCGCCGCAAGTTTGGGGAGGCATAAGAAGCAGAGTCCTCAGGGTCACTGAGGATTACAGTGTCTGGAACTGCCTCCTCCCAGTCACATACTGTACTACTCCTAAGGTTTCTGGGGACTGACAAACCATCTCTTAAGGTTTGATGTATGTCTTACTCTGCTTCAATGCCTCCAAAATGGCCGAAATCCTCCTCCTCCCTCTCCCCTTGTGTGTTCTGTGGGGTCGCAAGAATGTTGTCAGAATAAAGCAGGCTTTGAGAGGAAAGGAAGTCCTCCTCTCCCTACCGCTGCTCTGACTCGAGTGTCCTGTCCACAATGCCACGCAGAGTATGCTCCAGCAGGAACACAAGAGGGATTGTTTCCCTGATGCATGCATTGTTATGGCTCACCATCCTTGTCGCCTCCTCAAATGATGACAGTACAGTGCATGCATCCTTTATCAGCAGTCATTGGCGTGAGGAAAAAAAGCTGTGCTGCCCTGAGCCTGTCCTCGTGCTATACTCACACGGGTACTCATTGATGGCCTTCTGCTGCATGTGCAGCCGCTGCAGCATTGCCAAAGTTGAGTTCCACCTGGTGGGCATCTCACAAATCAAGCGGTTTATGGACAGGTGGAATTCCTGCAAAATTTTACTAACTGAACACTGGCTGTATATGACCATCTGAAATGGCTACAGACTCTTCTGGCCTGCCTTAGAAGATCTTTCAACCCTGGGTACCTGTTTAGGAGCATAGTACATGTGTCAACTTTCCCTGTTGAAGGGCAGACAGATGGTTAGTGCCATTATCGCATACCACCATTCCTGGCTCAAGCTGCCATGTCGTAAACCACCTCTGGGCCTGCCCCTGCGTAGCTGAAAGAATCTCGGCTCTGGTGTGGCTCCTGAAGCACTGCGTGGTATCTTTTAGCTCGACCCGTTGAATAGCCCCTTGAACACTTAGGGGGTACTGGTAAATCATAAGACAATTCAGCAGAGGGGGGTTGGAACTGACAGATCTCGCATCATCACCACCAGCTGTATGGGGACGTGGCAGAAAAACAAGTTCCAGCACTGAGCCCTGTCCTACATTCTTCCTAGTTGCAAGTAGAGTTACCCAGTGTTCTGTGAACTAAATAAATCGTCCCTGACCATGCTTGCTGAATGACGTGTCTGCAGTAATGTGCACCTTGCTGCTTACTGCCTTGCCCAATGATGCTAAAACATTGCCTTCCACGTGATGGTACAGAACTGGAATGGCCTTACGTGAAAACAGCAACTGGCAACCTGCCATTGTGGTACAGCGTATGCTGCAAATTCACGGAAGGGGGGCAGAATCCACCAGACATAAAGGCAGGAATTGTAAAGTCAGCAATTTGGACAAGCTGGAACTAAGGCACTGGGCATGTGGATGGCAGGGAGGGTTTTTTTTTTCAATGCAGCAGCTGGGGCAGAGAAATGTGCCTGCTATACTCTACAGCTGGTGGTGTGCTGCTGGTAGACGTGTTGCAAGGACCTGCGATATTCTTTGATATACCATCATTCCTGTCAGTGGAGGCTGCTGACAGATCATGAGATATAGCGGGGGTGGACATGAAAGGTGAGGAGTAAAGAGGAGGAGAATTGTGTCCCCTTGTGTGTGGCTTTCAGGTTCTCTTGCCAACGGGCTGAGTAGTGGGAGGTTAAATGCCTTGTCAATTATGTGGTACACAAATGGCTGATGTTTTTACCACTCTTGGTCTGCTTGCGGCAGAGATTGCAAATTGCAACAGTGTGATCGGCTGCACATGCTAAAAAGGGCCTACAAAGCTGAGCTGTTGGAAGTGGGCTGGGAGATAACAGCTCCACAATCTGATGGAATAGGGTGGCTGCTCTCTACTCTTCTATGATGGCTGCCTCTGGAGGACATCCTGCCTTGTTGGCATTGTTTATCCCCCTCACTTCTACTTCTACTCTTCTGCTCTATCCTGCACCCATGTCATGTCAGTGACCTCATTATCATCATCCCCTCAATCCTCATCATCACTGGGGCCAACCTGGCAACACAATGGTGGCTGGGGGGAACATGACTGCCAATTTGTTGTTTATCAGTGTTCTCTCTTCTCTGTAGGCTCATGTTACTCCCTTCCTCACCTCAGAATCAACATCAGAAGTAAGTAATGTCTGTGCACCGTCAAGTAGCAGTGGCTGATGCTGTGTTCAAGTAATTCAGCTGACTCTTCCATGCATGATGCTGGGACTATGGCAGGAGTAGCTGTATTTAAAAAAGGTGTCTGAAGAAGAACAGCATGCACCCGCCTGGCGCTCTTGTATATAAATATATAAATAAATCAATGGTCAAAATAATGTATAATAAAATTATGATGTGCAAACATGCATTAGCAGCTACTGTAAACAGATCACTTTGTGAAAAAGATGTGTCCAAATCAGATCACCATACTGGTAACAGTCTAATGTGTAACACATTCAGCAGCGCTTAATCCTTCTAATGCAAATACAATGAAGGTTCATAATCAAAAATGTCTCTTTCACATCAAGAGGTAGAACGATGGTGTCCAATCTTTAAGCAGGGAAAAAACTTAAGGTTGAAATGCTTCTGGCTAAAACAACACCCGTGTTCCTTACCTTGAAATCAGCAGCCTTCACCACACCTTTTCGTGCTCCCCTTAGTAGTGGACACTCACCACATCTCACACTGATAACAGCCTGTATGCATCAGCTGCATGAGCCATTGCCCCCGGATAACGGTCGTCTGCAAACTTCCAAACCTCCTTTATCCTCCTGCTTCTACTCAGGGTCAGGTTCCAAGGCTCAGCTCACCAATCTTCGAGTCTGACTCTTCGGCTTAAAGAGAACAAGTCACAAATGGTCTTCGGCAAGAATCGCGGTGGCAGGATGCATTCACATAGATCGTTCAGCCAGTGGGTGGAAGAAGAATGGTTGTAAATAAACCCAAATTGCCAGAGGTAGTTGATGTAACCCCCTTGATTATACTGGTGGAAACGAGGGGGGGGGGGCTAGTAAGATTCAAAGCAAGAAGTAGGGAGCTGCCCCAGCGTGACCCTAGGAGCACCTGCTGTCCGTCGCTCACCTCCCCAGGTCAGCACCCCAATAGCGGTCACAAGGAGCACAGGGATAGGATGGATCAGTGCCCAAAAGGGAAGCTGAAACTGTATATGGACAGGCAGGGTGTGAGCCCATCCGCAGTGGCCAGAGATCTCTGGGCACTGATCCATCCTATCCCTGTGCTCCTTGTGACCGCTATTGGGGTGCTGACCTGGGGAGGTGAGCGATGGACAGCGGGTGCTCCTAGGGTCATGCTGGGGCCGCTCCCTACTTCTTGCTTTGAATCTTATTAGCCCCCCCTCATTTCCACCAGTATAATCAAGGGGGTTACATCAACTACCTCTGGCAATTTGGGTTTATTTACAACCATTCTTCTTCCACCCACTGGCTGAACGATCTATGTGAATGCATCCTGCCACCGCGATTCTTGCCGAAGACCATTTGTGACTTGTTCTCTTTGAGCCGAAGAGTCAGACTCGAAGATTGGTGAGCTGAGCCTTGGAACCTGACCCTGAGTAGAAGCAGGAGGATAAAGAAGGTTTGGAAGTTTGCAGATGACCGTTATCCGGGGGCAAGGGCTCATGCAGCTGATGCATACAGGCTGTTATCAGTGTGAGATGTGGTGAGTGTCCACTACTAAGGGGAGCACGAAAAGGTGTGGTGAAGGCTGCTGATTTCAAGCTAAGGAACACGGGTGTTGTTTTAGCCAGGAGCATTTCAACCTTAAGTTTTTTCCCTGCTTAAAGATTGGACACCATCGTTCTACCTCTTGATGTGAAAGAGACATTTTTGATTATGAACCTTCATTGTATTTGCATTAGGAGGATTAAGCGCTGCTGAATGTGTTACACATTAGACTGTTACCAGGAGTAGCTGTATACTGTGGCTGGATAGCACAAGCAACATCACTGAACAGAGGCAAACATGTCCTGCCTGAGCACTGACCACGTCCACCTTTGCCTGTGGACACAGACGCTGCTGCCCCCCCCCCCCCCATAGTGGCATGGGAGCGTCTCCTTGTTGGCCTCCCAGACATGATGGGGGGGCTTATTACCAAAATTTAATAGAAACTGGTAAATGTGTGATTGGATGCACTTCATTGAATGAAAAGTGGTGTTTGGTGCACTTTAAATTGAGGACTGACACTAAAAGAAATGTAAAAACTATAAAAAAAAAAAATAAAATGTAAAAACAAAAAATTGGGACCACCAGCGTCGCAGTCAGAAAAACTGTGGCTGACAATTTAAAAAAAAGGAAAGGCAGGGGACAAAAGAACAAATAAACAATAATAAACAAAAAAAACGCAGCAACCAAAAAAAAAAAAAAAAAAAGTATTCTGCGCTGTATACAGCACTAAATGTTATGCAATGCTGTGTTAAACACTGCACTACACTAACACACTACACTGACATTACACTATACTCACACCATACTGACACATTATACTATACTCACACTGCACTATATAAATACTACACTAACACTCTACACTCAATATCAAAATAAGTGAACACACTAACTCCCTGCTCTATCCCCACTCCAACAACACACTACAAAAGCTTCCTGTGGGAAAGAACATTTTATAGTGTGGGGTGGGACTATGAGCACTGAGCAGTGATTGGACAAAGTTATCGTCACTTTGTCCAACCAGGGCTCTCTGACAGTGCTCTGTGCCCTAACTGGCAAAGCCTTGCATCTGACCAGTGGTCAGGTCCATTGCTTCATCCAATTAGGGCCCTAGAATGCACTGTAAAGCATGCAGTGCAGTGTGGGGCGCTCAGCGAGTGAACAGTCCACCTAACATCCCGCAAATTCGGCCCAAATTTTTGCTCAGCCTGAACCGTTCACCCAACTTGAATGCCCACAATTAATGATAAGCCTCCATGGTTGGAAAAACTGAAATCCGATAAATCAAAGGGGCATACCAGGGACAGTCAGGTTGGGGAAGAAAGAACTAGATCATTGTTTTTCAACAAGGGTTGCTTCAGAGGTTGCTTGGGGTTACTTAAGTAATGAGCAATTTCTGGTAACCACTGACACCATTGATCTTTTTAGCTATCTGTAACAGGGCCGGTTTGCAGAGCCGGCCGAATGGAACGCATTTAGCGGACATTTCAGCTCCTCTCATTTCCGGCCAAGACCTTTTTATGCGTGCTGACGTCTTTGCAAACTCCGCCTCTGATGATGTCAACTCTTTGACGACACACGTAAGGCGACGCAGATGCAGATGTTCAGCACGCTATGTTATACCGCGGTTCTTTTAAAAATATTTAAAGATATGCCTTGTCACTTTTGCGAAAATGTGAGTACTGCTCCTTTACTTCATTAAACCTTTGTTGTACAGTCTACACTATTGTCCCTCTCCATCTTTTGAGGTGCCCATTACACCTATATTCGTTTATGGGAGTCCCAAAGGTCCTGGTCTGATTAACTTCCTTACCATCGTCTGGTTTCCCTGTGTGGATCCTATGAGAGTGTTATATGCCTGGTTTACTTAACATCTGGTAAGCAGTTTGGTTGGTCATCACAATTGGGTGTTATATTGCTCCTGACTCCAGCACTGGTATCCGGGACTTCCTTTTTGGTTTCTTGCTACCTTTACACATTGGACATTTGTGGACTGTATTGCTTTGGGACTTTTGTTCCATTTTTACCTTATTGGCGCTGCTTTTATCTTCTTTTTATGTTCATGAGTTTGTAATCCACTTACCTAGCTGGCTGCCTTGATCAACTTTTAACCCTTAATTTTTTTAACCCAACTTTTTGTATTTGTAACAGGGAATTGTTCCCAATGACCACAAGTGTAGGGAGCATTCTTCACACTGACCATCATTCTGATGTACTGAGATCTGTAAATCAAATAATTATTATGAGGGACTCCCTGAAGCTAAAAAGTTATTTCAAAGCTTCCTCCATATTAAAAATGTTGAGAAAGGCTGAGCTAGAAGATGCAGGATGCCCACGAGCTAGGAAATGAATTGGGCTTTGTCTAATGTCCTGCAGCTTCTGAGGCATACTGTAAAAAGTTTGCAGTGTCTAGTGAAATCAGCTTCAGGAGGAGACTATATAACTTAAGGCTGGAGTTCAGATTTAGGATGTTTGTCACATTCTTGCATTCTGCTGGCAGTAAACATTAACCCTAAATTCCATGAATTACACTGGTTTGATTATAAATTTAAGATAGTGTTATCTGAAAAAAAAATATGACCCAACCTGGAGATGTAATACAGTAATATTTATTTAGCCACATGGACCTTTGAGCGGTGTAAACTATACCTGAACAACTGAACATTTTATTTCATGTCACTGAGTTCAGACAAACTTGTTCAACTGCTACATACAGTGTTCATCATAAATGAGTACACCCCTTTTGAAAAGTAAGATTTTAATCTATATTTAAATGAACACGAGATCGATTTCCAAAATTTTGACAAAAATGAATTTTATAGAACATTTGTTTAGCTCATTATATGAAAGTGCGGGTAATAATATAACTTAGATTACAAAATCTTCAGTTTTACTCAAATTACTTGATGCAAAAATGAATACACCCCACAACAAAAACTGCTACATCTAGTATTTTGTATGATCTCCATGATTTTTAAAGACAGCACCAAGTCTTCTAGGCATGGAATGGACAAATTGGTGACATATTGCAACATCAACTTTTTCTCCATTCTTCAAGAACGGCCTTTTAGATCCTGGATGCTAGATGGAGAGTGATACTCATCTTGTCTCTTGGGAGTTCCCCATAGGTGTTCGACTGGGCTCAGATCAGGAGACATACTTGGCCACTGAATCAAGTTCACCATGTTCTTCTTCAGAAATTCAACGGTGGCCTCAGATGTATGCTCCTTTGAGCGCAGCGGATCGGGTGGGCGGTCCCGATGCACATCGGCGTCACGCTCTGCGCCGACGTGTGACGTCATCTGGCGCCACACGCCAACGGCTGCTGTATCATCCGGTGCATAAGAGGAAGCCAGCAGGGCGATATGGCGTCTGCCTCCGCTCTGCGGCTCCATGTCTATGCACCTCGTGACGCTGGGCGCTTGATGGTCGGCGGGCTTGGGCGTTATTGTGTCACAACCCTCCTTTGGTTGGATCCATTCTTTTACAGGTTACTTTTCATTATCCTCTCATCTTCTACATTTTCATACAATTTCTTTTCACTCAATTCCCCTCTTCATTTAGTTATCCCCATACTTTCTAAAATCAGGCACAGGTGTCAGTCGGGTTGCATCCGACTTTATCCACATTTCATTTTTTTCACATCCTCACCTGCTCACAATCACATCACCCTCCTCTTTTTGCTCAATTAGTCCACCCCACTATATATTCACCCCCCCACATCATTTATTTATTTTTTAGGTTTAAACATTTCGCCAATTTCCTTACCATATATATTATTTAGTAGCAATATGATTTCTATATAATTACTATACATACTATTCAAGTAGCTCTATGATCCCTATATAGTACATACTCATTTATGATAGCCAATATTTATACTTATTCTATATAGACATACTTTGACTACTCAGTTACATTTTCATTTCATTATAATTATGACCAATTTTCAATTTCCCAATAGCCCAGTTCTCATCACATCCCCCCACTCCACCTCACTCACTTCTTTATGCTCACATTATCTTTTCACTTTCCCCTCACCACACACATCAGTTCAGCCAAATTACGTTGTGTACCACATACAATTACTTACTACTCCATCATTACCATTTACTTTATTTACTTCATTTAGATATACTCTGCTTACTCTGAAATACCTCTACAAACGTACTTTGTATGTGACACCTTCGCCTTGCCCGTGGTCCCACGTGCCCTCAGCTCCCGGGGGAGACATTTGGGGTTGATGCCCCCACCTCCAGGACCAGCTACTGTTGGAACTATTGTGTATGTTGTGGGGTCATGGGGACTTTGTTTCCTATCCCCCCCTCCTTCCCCTTCTCCCCCAATTTCTAAATTACCATCCAATGCAATGTACCCATATGCTTATACTTATTTACTTATAGATATGATCATACACCGACTCTGAAGAAGTGGCGAATGTAGTCCACGAAACGCGTCAGTCTATGGATGTTATGATGTCATGTTATTACTCTGTTACTAATGTTTCATTGTCATGTTGGTTCTTTTTGAGATTGTAATTGTTGGGGTGCACACCATGTACTTTACTACTTTATTGTTACTATATCATCTCAGCCTATACGTGCATTACATCATGATTACACCCTTTTATGCATCAATAAATATGATATAATTTTTTACTCAGTCATGTCTCTCATTCAAAGTCCCAACCTTTTTTGTATTGTTCAACTGCTACATACAGTGTTCATCATAAATGAGTACACCCCTTTTGAAAAGTAAGATTTTAATCTATATTTAAATGAACACGAGATCGATTTCCAAAATTTTGACAAAAATGAATTTTATAGAACATTTGTTTAGCTCATTATATGAAAGTGCGGGTAATAATATAACTTAGATTACAAAATCTTCAGTTTTACTCAAATTACTTGATGCAAAAATGAATACACCCCACAACAAAAACTGCTACATCTAGTATTTTGTATGATCTCCATGATTTTTAATATTGCACCAAGTCTTCTAGGCATGGAATGGACAAATTGGTGACATATTGCAACATCAACTTTTTCTCCATTCTTCAAGAACGGCCTTTTAGAGCCTGGATGCTAGATGGAGAGTGATACTCATCTTGTCTCTTGGGAGTTCCCCATAGGTGTTCGACTGGGCTCAGATCAGGAGACATACTTGGCCACTGAATCAAGTTCACCATGTTCTTCTTCAGAAATTCAACGGTGGCCTCAGATGTGTGTTTTGGATCATTGTCATGTTGGAATAGTGCACAACGATTACAGGCACAGAGTGATGGTAGCATTTTCTCTTTCAAGACAGAGAGGTACATCTGTGAATTCATGATACCATTAATGAAATGCAGTTCCCCGACACCATGCAGCCCACAGGACACTGCCACCACCATATTTCACTGTAGGCACCATGCATTTTTCTTTGAACTCCTCACCCTTGTGACGCCATACCGTTTTGAAGCCATCAATTCCAAAAACATTTATCTTGGTCTCATCACTCCAGAGGTAGTCTTCTTATTCTTCAGCATTGGTCCTGGCAAATTCTAGGCAGGTTTTTTTTTGTGCATGAGCTTTAGGGGAGGCTGCTTTCGTGGACAACACCCATGCATGCCATTCCTCTGCCGTGTACGCTGTATTGTGTCACGGGAAACAATCACCCTAGGTTTGCTTTCTACTTCTTTAGCTAACTGCAGTGAACTTGCATGTCGATTTTCTTCATACCTTCTCATCAAAATCCGTTCTTGTTGAGATGTTAACTTCCATGGACGGCTCTATGGGATGGTTGCAGTTACTGCACATCTTTTATTACATTTTTGTATCACTTTTGCTACAATATTCTGACTGATAAGTAAAGCATTGTTGATCTTCTTGTAGCCTTCACCTTTCTTATGTAAAGAAATTTTCTTTCTCAGGCCTTGTGACATTTCTCTTCCATGTGGTGCCATTGCTGACAGCATGAAATGGGAAGAGGTTTTCTTTGTTAAGTAATGCCCTTTTATAATCAACTGTCTGCTGGACACCAGTTTAATGAATAATTAGACTCATCTGTAGTTGAATTCTTGTTAATTAGGATTTTGTTGTCTAAAATTTAGCTTTGCTCCTGAGACTTTCATTGGGGTGTATTCATTTTTTCAACATGGTCCTGAATTCATTTGTTAGAAAAAATACATTTTTGTGTGTGCAAATTAATAAATCTTGGTTGCAATCAATGGCCCACATTTGTTGGAGGATTTTGTAGTATAGTGTCCCATGGAAAAAGTTGATTCTGAAAGGAAAGTAAAGGTTTTCTGACACATCTGTTGGGGTGTACTCATTCAAGCTGAGCGCTGTATTTGACATTATACCTTGTCATAAGACGGTCTTCCCAAAACTGATATTTTGCACTTGCCCTCCAGAACATTTTACCCCCTTCATGGTCAGGCCATATTTTTCTATTTGGCACTGTGCTACTTTAACCACTTAAGGACCGCCCACCACATATATACTGTGGCAGGCAGCCCCTCCTGCATGAACCGACGTAGGGGTATGTGGGTCACGCGCCTGGTGCTAGGGCGTGAGCGCACGCCGGCCACCTGCAATCGCTCCCCGCTGAGAGAGAAGGCCGGGCAGCTGTTGTAAACACAGCTGACCATTCTTCTCTCTGAAATGATCACAGAGCGCCTGTGATCCTTCTATATAGGATCACAGGTCTCTGTGATCATTTCGAAAGCCCAACCCCCCACAGTTAGTAAACACGCCCCTAGGCTTACATTTAACCCCTTGATCAACAACTAGGTTAAGCCCTTCTCTGCCAGTGTCATTATTACAGTAACAGTGCATATTTTTAGCACTGATTACCTTAGTAATGTCACTGGTCCCCCCAAAAGTGTCAAAAATATCAGTTAGGGGTCCGATCTGTCCGCCGCAATGTTGCAGTCCCGCTAAAAATCGCTGATCGCCGCCATTACTAGTAAAAAATAAATAAATAAAAACGACATAAATCTTTCCCCCAGATTGTAGACACAATAACTTTTGCGCAAACCAATCAAAATACGCTTATTGCGATTTTTTTTGACCAAAAATATGTAGCAGAAAACAAATTGGCCTAAAAGGATGAAAAATTTTGATATTTAATTTTTTTTTCAGAATTGTCGCTCTTTTTTTGTTTATAGCGCAAAAAATAAAAATCGCACCAGTGATCAAATACCACCAAAAGAAAGCTCTATTTGTGGGAAAAAAAGGACATCAATTTTATTTAGGTACATCGTCGCACGTCCGTGCAATTTTCCGTTAAATTTACGCAGTGTTGAATCGCAAAAAATGGCCTGGTCATTAAGGGGGCAAATCCTTCCGATCCAGAACCGGTTAACTAATAATTGATCAGTCATGCAACACTGTACCCAAATTAAATTTATATCTTTTTTTTCACACAAATAGAGCTTTTTGTAGTATTTGATCACCACTGGGATTTTCTTTTTTTTATTAAATAAATAAAAAATCCAAAAGTATTTTTAAAAAAAAAAAAACATTTTACTTTCTGCTATAAATCATATCCAATTAAAGTGTAAAAACTCAAAATTGCTTCATAAATTTAGGCCAAAAGTATTCTGCTACATTTGTTTGGTAAACAAAATACCAATAAGTGTATATTATTTGGTAAGTTACAGTGTCTACAAACTATGGTATATATACTGGAATTTTTGTTTATTTTTTATATACTAGTAATGCCAATGATCAGCAACTTATAGTAGACAATCTGACACTAGCTGGCGCTGACTGGGAGGTACACTAACTGACATCAATAGTGACACTAATACAGCGATCAGTGCTAATACTATACACTGTCAATGTACTAATGACACTGACTGGGAAGGGGTTAACATCTAGGGGCGATTAAGGGGTTAATTGTGTGCCTAACAAGGTGTAATGTGTGTGATATGTGCTGCTTTTCCAAAGGACCTTGATGTTTTTTCCCTGCTTAGCAGGGAATGAAAAAAAAAAACAGCAAGATTCCCTGTCAGTGAAGAGAGCTTTGTATTGTTTACAATCACGGAGCTCTGTTCCATGAAACACAGAGCTGATCAGCAGGTCCCGGCAGTCAATCATTGGCTGGGACCTGCTGCTCGGCTTGTGTTGTAATGAACTACCTACTACAGCACAGCTGGGCCAGCATGTGTGCGGATCACATACTAGGTGTGTGATCCAGTGCAGAGTCGCCACAAGTCTAAGTTAGGCGGTTGACAATCAGTTAATGCTGCAGGGTTGTCATTCAGCTGCATAGATCTCTAAACACATATAGAAAGAGATAATATGAGACAATGGTGACTGTAACTGAGCAGCTTGGGATGTCCCTTGTGTGCCTTTGTCTATCAACAAAACGTGCTGTGATCCCAAATTTTTATTAAAATGAAACACCTGGCAATACAATTAATACACAGCAGAAATACATATGTGGGAAGTTTTTTGCCACTCAAAAGATTTGTAGTTCTGTGCAACAGATGTTATAACCCAAGTACTGATTGCTGATTGGAAAATAAAATAGCAGCAGAATATCCTTGATTCCTCACTCTGCTCTCCTCCTGTCAGCTTGCCCAAAGGCAGCACATGTGCTTTGCAGTGGAAGCTGAATGGTTTCAAGTTCTGACCTTCTTCTCCCGGTCGGAGTGGGTGCTGTACAGGGGATTACAGGAGGGTAAAAACAAGACAAATTTGGGTTGTTACACTAGCTGCATTTAAACCATCTTAAAAGAGAAGTGCGGTTTTACACAAAAAACAAACTTACTCAACTAGTTGGCTGCAGCATTGATCTGATGCTTCAGCTGTCCTCCGCCGGCTCTGCACTAAGAACTGAGTGATCAAAGACCGCTTATTGCTCATGTATCTGTCTTTAGTGAGCAGAGAGCCTGTAACTGTTGCTGTGGGTATCTGCACAAGGGAGGCAGCCACAAGGCTAGTGTGTGTTCATAGGTGCTGAGGACTGAACCACTGAGAACCTCTTGTGCTGCAGAGAGACAGAGTGCAGACCTGTTGCTGGTGTGTGCATTACACCAGAAGAGACAGAGCCTGTTTTTTTAGGTGTTTGTGTCCACAACCAAGAACCTGCTGACAGAGTAATTTAAGGGGTTTTCATGGTGCTGTACCCAGGGCTACAGGGACCCTCTGAAGTGGGTTCCTACACCAGAGCCTTGTGCAGATACGATTAAAGGTAGACACGGTAAGGACCTGTGGGGACTGAGCTTTATGGGACAACAGACCCTCAAGTGCACTGGATCAGATCTGTTGTCAACCAGCAGTGAAGAGCAGCACTGTTCTTAGCCCCTCACTGCCTATAGTTACTGCCAATAGAGGCTCCTTACATAGCAGCCCATCAGCCATCCACTGTTAACATTAGGGAGAGCCTCACGTGCACCACCTTACAAAAGGGCCCCCAGTGACAGCTAGCTAACACTGAAAACTAGGCACCAGGTACTTTATAGCCACCTCCAGGGGTATCTCTTTGTCAGGACTGCATATGCCCCCCCACAATTGGGGCTGTATGCATAGTGTGCACACAAGGACCTTTATTTTTTGGGTCAGTTAATGCCCATACAAACCCTGTTTGCATCAGTTATAATTTGGTCTAGCATTACTGCAGTTCAGTTGATTGCCATCTTATGAGTCAGCGCTCACATTACCTAGTACAGTATCGACCATCCAGTTGCTTGTGGCCTATTTTCTGTATACGATTAAACAGTGATAGTGCACTAACGCTTATGTTACACAGGTGTGAGAAGCCTCCAACATACAACAAGATGTTTCAGTGAAACCAAGCAGCTTAAAGAGTCATGGCAGAACAGATAAATTATCATCACCAGTGGCTTCTGCGGAGGTTGTGTTACACTTGGTAACACTTGACCCAGAAAGGGCTATTTTAGCTACAAAGGAGTGGGTTGCTAACTCCATAATAATTAAAGGGATATCCAACAACTTCATATAGGTGGGATGGTCATGTGCCCACAAACTTTTGGCCATATTGTGCATTTAATTTAATATCACCAATCAACTCTGGATTGTTTAAGAGGCTTTGTAATCCTCCTTTTTTTTATATATATAGATAGGACAGAGTTCATATTAGACTATAATGTAGCTTTAAGCCGAGACAAACCTGTGGGAAAGCAAACTTTAATATATGCATTCATTGACAGTTGTTTGATGTGCAAGGGAACCCTTCTTGACAAAACCAGAATTATTGTACTTACATAGGAGGAGGAATTAGACACTAGCAAACAAAAAGCCATTGGCAAGCCAGATATAACCCCTTCCACTCCCACCATGCTTCTATCTAGAGACAACTGGGAATGATGGGCAACAGTAACAAAACACAAGTACAAGTCCTAACTAGAAAAATGGGAGGCTAGCAGTCTTTAGAAATAAGATTGCAAGGGACAAAATTTGTCCCTTGATGGTACTCAGGGACAAATGCTGGTTCAGACCTATTTACAGAAAAGTCAGAAGTGCCCCAAAGAATATTTCCCTAGTTGAAATGTGTAATGGTAGACCTCACCATAAGAAGACTTGCTAGCTTTTAACAGAGTGGGAACTACTGAACAAGAGACATGCTGTCTCGAGACCTGGGCTTCAACAGTCATGCTTCTAAAGCCAACAACCGCAAAATAGGGTGGTAAGCTGATTTATGGGAATCGGTAAGTGAGATGATTTGGAAGAGTCCAAGGGGTGTCTGCCAGAAATTTGGTTGGAGTACCACATCTGCCTGGGCCAGTTAATGGAATGCCCTCCATCTCAATCCTGCAGAGTAGATGAGGAAGGAGTGTCAGAGGAGGAAAGGCATAGATCAGGTAGTACAGATCCCACAGAGCCACATGAGTATCCACTGCTCCCGCCAGAAGATCACTACTTCTGAAGACAGACCAGACCAACTTGTTGCTGAGCCTGAAGGCCAGGAGGTGCACATCTGGCATCTGTGACGCAGGTCCTGAACACCTTCGGGTGTAGGGACCATTGTCCCGGGTCCAGAAGCTGCCAACTGAGGTAGTGTGCCTGCTTATTATCCATGCTCGGAATGTGAATGGCAGACAAGGCTGGGCTGTACAGGTCTGCACAGAGTAGAATTCTTTCTACCTCTCTTGCCACAGCAAGACTTATGGTTCCTCCCTAATAGAAGAAGTTTGCCATGGCTGTGACATTGTCTGTCTGGATCCTGATTGGATGTTCCTCTAGTTGGGGTGTCCAACTTTGTAGGAACAACCAAATGGCTCAGAGCTCCACAGTGTTATTCAGGATTCCTCCAATGACCACATCCACTGCATTGGCAAGGTGTCTAGGACTTCCCTTCAGGCTGGCATCTGCTGTTAGGATCATCCAAGACAGCTGCAGAAAAATTGCAGCAGGTGCTCTGAACAGATGAGTAAAAATTTGAATTATTTGGCTGTAGCAAAAGACAGTTTGGTCACGAGGGGCTGCAGAGTGGTACAATAATGAGTGCCTGCAGGTAACAGTGCAGCATGGTGTTCCTTGTAAGTTTGGGGCTACAATTCTGCAAATGGAGTTTGAGATTTGGTCAGGATCAATGGTGTCCTCAATCCTAATAAATACAGGGAGATAATTATCCATCATGCCATACCATCAGGGAGGCGTGTGATTGGCCCCAAATTCATTCTGCAGCAGGAAAACATCCCAAACATGCAGCCAAAGTCATTAAGATCTATCTTCAGTGTAAAGAAGAACAAAGAGTCCAGGAAGTGATGGTTTGGCTCCCACAGAGCCCTGATCTCAACATCATTGAGTCTGTCTGGGATTACATGAAGAGACAGAAGGATTTGAGGCAGGATTTCAGGCAGCCTACATTCACAGCAGATTTATGGTTAGTTCTGCAAGATGTTTGCAACAACCTACCTGGCAAGTTCCTTCAAAGCCTGTGTGCAAGTGTACCTATAAGAATTTAAGAATCGGTGCTCTTTTGAAAGGGTGGTCACACCAAATATTGATTTTAGATTTCTCTTCTGTTAATTTACTTTTCACTTTCTTAATTGATAAAAATAAACTATTAACACTTCTATTTCTGAAACCTTCCTTTATTTACAGCATTTTTTCCACACCTGCCAAAGTCTTTTGCACAGTACTGTAAATTAGCTGATTGCGGTTCCTCAGGAATAAACTCATCCAAAACAGATTAATGAGACTCTTCACTAAATGCATTTGCAGAAGGCTCAGGGGCCGCTACACCTGCACACCACATTGTGGATGGTAAAGTATAAAAGTACGCTTATGCCCTCTGCGTTCCAAATCAGAAATGATAGCTGCTATTTTGTCCATAAAATCAGACATAGCTGTAGAGAGCTCAACTCTAGATAAGATCAAGGTGACCACACGTGATGAAACAAAAGGAGACTAAGAGGAGTGTGTGGACTCAAGTAGGGGGCAACAATACAGGCTGCAGTGTCAGGTACCTGAAAAGGGACACTGTAAGTTGCCCCAGAACTATTGATGGAAAGTTAGCTAGAGGGACTGCTTTCCTTGGGCTTGGAATTTGCCAGGTTCCATTGTTAGTCTGAGGCAACTTAGTTTAAGGCATCAAAAGTATCTTGGGCAATCACAAGCAGTTCCTGAGAGCAGAAGAGGTTCAATGGCCAGAGGTGGTGACTGTCACCGTAGGTGGTAGTAAGGACTAATGAAGGTGAAACACCCGTCCCTTACAAATAGAAGCAATAGTGGGAGTAAACTACCTTGCACTGAAAGGCAGGAACAGTGTGTGGAGTATCTGTGTGTGCGCGCAACACTGCAGCTAATAACACAACACAGCTCTTGACAGTAATGTGCTAGTTCCCAGTGCTCAGACACGATAAATAAAATCCTTTGAGACTTACCATGGTTCTGGACCTGGGGAGCACTGTGCGGCTAACAAAGTACATAAAGCTCTGGAAAGCACCACAAGCAAAGCCCAGTGCCCATAGGTTTACTTTGCCCATCCATGGGCATACTCACAGAATGAGTCTTCAAAAACTGGGTCACGCTAGAGGCTGTGCCACAGCTCTGGACCTGTAGAGCCCTGACTGACAGTACACAAGGGTCTGGAAAGCACCAAAAGCAAAACCCAGTGCCCAAAGGTCACATTTGAGATGGATCCCACAATCGTTAGTCCAGCTAAGGAAACACTGATCTGCATGTAGATGAAGTGTTGATTTAAGCAAAAAGATGTCAGGAAAAAAGTAACGATTATGGGTAGACTTTTCTCAATGGTTAAAAGATGTCCATCTTCCTGAGTTACTAGCAAAAAAAACTGGTTCGGTAGCAACTTTTTTGTTTGCCAGTCTGCCACTTCTTCCTGTAGGTAGCAGCATATCCAAAAACGCCAAAATAATAGGCTTTAAGAGTCTAACTCTGCCTCTTTGCTGCCCTCTCCCATGGTGGCCTCCACTGGACTTGTTCATCTGGACCAAATGAACAGAAAGAAGGTGGAATTGGTTTCCTCTATCCCCTCTGTGCACCTTTCAAGTTCTTCCTACACCCTCCTCTCTTCTTTTGAGACTCACTATATTTGTCTGTTTTCACCAAAGGATTGCAGTGGTCTATCAGACTCCTGTCACATTTCCTTGCTGACTTCACTGCCTGGCTACCCTACTTTCTCTCTTCTGAAATGCCCACTATCGTTCTTGGTGATTTTAACATCCCCGATAATGTTAACAGTCTGGCTACTTCCCAACTTAACCTTCTCTTTTGACCGAACACAATAGACACAGTCCTCCACTCACTCTGTTGGCAAAATCCTTGACCTTGTATTCTTCTATCTCTAAACTCCTTGAAAACTCACCAACATGCCCTTTCCTCTCTCTGATCACAACCTAAACTTTTCTGCTGTCTTTGATCCTATTGACCACCCGCTCCTCTTCAAAAAAACTCTACTTTCTTGGCCTCCAAGATTCTGCTCTTTCCTGCTTCTCCTCCTACCCGTCACAGCATTCCTTCAGTGTTGTCTACAACTCTGTCTCCTCCTCTCCACTTCCTATTTCTCTAGGGGTCCCCCAAGGTTCTGTACTTGGAGCCCGTCTTTTCTCTATCTACACCTTCTCCCTTAGTTACTTGATAAACTTCCACAGCTGCCAATACTATCACTATGCTGATGACACCCAAGTCTATCTCTTTACTCCTCATCCCGCCCCTTCAGTCTTCTCTTGCATTACTTATTATACAACTTATTAACTGACATCAGTATGGTTGTTACACCACTTCCTCAAATTCAGTCTTTCTAAAACTGAGCTCATAATATCCCCCCTCTGCCTGTGCCCCCTGATTTCTCCATCAAGATCAATAATCCAACTATAAGCCCTCCCCTCTTGCTAGGGTGCTAGGTGTAATCCTCTCCTTTCAGCCCCTCATCAAAGCACTATCCAAACCTTGACGACTTCACTTCCGTAACATCTCCAAGATACGCCCCTTTTTAACCAATGGAACCCCCAAGCAACTCATTCACTCTTTTGTTGTCTCTTGCTTTGACTACTGCAAATCCCTCCTCATAGGCCTACCTCTAGGCAGGCTATACATCCTTTAATCTATCATGAATGCTGCTGCCATACTCATCCACCTTACCAACTGCTCAGTGTCCACTACCCCTCTGCCGATCCCTCCACTGACTTCCAATTGCCCAACAAAAACAAAGGCTCTCTTGCCCTTCCCTATTAGAAGTTCTCATGAGCAGGGCTTTCCTAAACCCTCTTGTATGGCATTGTGCTGTAACTGTACTGTGTCCCTTTATAATGTAAAGAACTGCACAAACCGTTGGCACTATATAAATCCTATATAATACAATATTAATAACTGAATCCTATGTCCCTTATCAAACAATTTCCAGTAAGTTGAAGAGGCAAATTCAAGAAGAGCAGCTTGCTGACAAAGAAAGTCCATAAGGGGCACTGTACATCCCCTCTTTTGTGTGCATTCCAAGCAGTCATAATTAGTGCAGTTTTCATGTTACTTAGCCTCCTATAGGTAGGTAATAAAAAAGGTTATAAATACATTCTGTTATGCTGTCACTTCCTCTCTGAACCCACATCCAATATATACATTTTCTGAATACGGGTGTGTGGGTAGCTAAAGCAAGATAGCGTCTTAACTGCTTTTTATTTTCAAGAGTTTAGCATGCCGGAAATACAGTACATCAGTGTGTGCCCAATTATTTTGTATATGGTATATCTGCATTGTTCATGCCAATAAAGCTAATTTGAAAACTGTATTGATTTTTTTGTTAAAATTCCCTGTAGACATTGGCCTTATCTATGTCATATTTTTATTTTATTTTTTTTTCTTCTGGATGCACACTGGGGGGGGGGTGATTTATCAAGGAAAATAGACTGATGACTTTGTAAGGTAAGTTGGATTGTGCATGAGGTGACCCTGTGCAGATTTCCATCATCCAATCATGTGCAACCAAAACTATTTTTGTTTTTATTTTCCTTGCACATTGTTGAGCTTTCTTTATAAAGTGAAATTTCTCTACAATCACTAAGCTCTGGGGAAAATTCCCCTCCAAACTGCAACTTACAAAGTGACCATCCTACATGCCAATAGTAAATCCCTCCCCCCCCCCCCCTAGCTTTTCCATTCTCCATCCCGGAACATTTTCTTCCATATACTGTACAATGTTTGTTTCAGCATCTCCATAAGGACTCATTGACATGGAGATAGAAAGCTGTGTACAGAGGTGTACAGTATACAGCCGTGTGTATAGAGGTGTACAGTATACAGCTGTGTATAGAGGTGTACAGTATACAGCTGTGTATAGAGGTGTACAGTATACAGCTGTGTATAGAGGTGTACAGTGTACAGCTGTGTATGTATCCCAATCCTATAGTAATCAATGGGGCCATACACAGCTGTGTCTACAAGCAGAAATCTGCCTGCCATTTATCTGGGTACATAGAAGGTGGGACATCACTACACCCACATCTGCACATTTTATACTATAAATGCAGCACAAGCCATTGTAAGAATTGTACGGGTCACAATGCTAGGACTACAATCCGGGATTTTATGTCCCATCTTCTACTAGTTCGGCTAGCAAGAGCCGCCATTCCGGGCAGATGTCCCTGTGAATGGAGCCAAAAAACACAACTGACTTTCTGGATCTTCTCTTATTTCTAGAAGCTCAGAAGAGACAACTACATGCCCCACCACCGCCCATAGAGCTCTAAATATACACACACACCCCCCCCACCACTGCCCATAGAGCTCTATATACACACACCACCCCCCCACCACTGCCCATTAAGCTCTATAAACCAACCTTTTTCAACCAGGGTGCCCAGGCACCCTGAGGTGCCTCGAGGTCTCCCCAGGGGTGCCCCGGCAAACCGCCCAAAAAATGTCCTGCCTCTTAGTTACACAAAGCCACAAGTTTTCATTGTGCACCATTTCGACCGACTAGCTGCCGACCGTCTAGCTGTCAACCTCCTAACACCCAATGGTGTCATTAGTTGATAAGGAGGAAGTCAGTCACTTGTAAAGCATCCTCGTTTGATTTTCAATTGCCCCTCACCATCAGAATTGGGGGTCACATTAGCTGAGTGAAGGAGAAAAACTGAGGAAGAACAGAAACATTTGAACACTAGTCAGTACGCTTGCACCTCTAACATTGGGTCTCCTACATATGTGGATGTTGCTGCATAATGTAAAACTAATAGAATAGTGTTTACATTTTAGGATGGGATGCCTCAAGATTGTCCATGATTTTAAAGGATGCTTTAATACTGTCCGTAATTTTGGAGGGTACCTCGAGACTGACCATCATTTTTAGGAGTGCCTTGACTAAAAAAAAAAGGTTGAGAAACACTGCTATACACACACCCCACCTCCCATAGAGCTCTTTAATCACACCCCACCGCCCATAGAGCTCTATACTCACACCCCACCGCCCATAGAGCTCACATCCCACCGCCCATAGAGCTCTATACTTACATCCCAATGCCCATAGAGCTCTATACTCACATCCCAATGCCCATAGAGCTCTATACTCACATCCCAATGCCCATAGAGCTCTATACTCACATCCCACCGCCCATAGAGCTCTATAGACACACCCCACAACTCTATATACACCCAACCGCCCATAGAGCTTTATACACAAACTGGGAGGTTCCATCCACATCCCAGAACATTTCCTTCAAGATCTCCTTCCAAATACAACTTTTGTATCAACGTGTATCAACAGCTCCCTACACAGAACACCTGACTTTCTGCATCTTCTCTTATTTCTAGAAGCTCAGAAGAGACAACTACTGTAAGTCCTATTTATGAATGATTTCCGTGGACTGAGCTCTGTCTCTGATATAGAAATCTCCCTGTTTGCGCTCTCTGTACTGATATACAAGTTGGTTCTCTTCCTATACTGAGATAAAAGTAATCTCTGACCCTCTCTATCTCTGTGCTGATAGATCAATCAAACTTTTCCCTACAAGCAGCTTCAATGTCATTGTATTTTTATATAATCCCCCCTCCCCCACAGCACACCTCCCTTTCCCAACACACAAATGGATCTATGTCATATTTTAAGAAAACAAAAAAAAAAGAAACATAGTTTAGTAATTTAGGCCTGGGTATTCTATGGTCACAACATACATTTTAATGTTATAAGGATCAGCAGTGTAATATCAATACAAACAATAGATATTTTTGACAATCCAATATAAGCTTACTTGAAAATGTCCTTTCATATTGTGAGTGCTGCCCTTCTGCTGGCAATCTCTTCTGTAACTTCCTGGATTCCCTGTGTAGCACCCTCCTAGGTAGGTGCTAGAGAGCGAGTATAGTTTTTGGCTCTGTCTGCCTATCAGAGGAGCAGCAGGTAAATTCTATATTTCTCTCTGCTTAACAGGGAGCAGGATCTGTGAGTTAGGTCTGCTCAATGTGCTCAGTGTGTGATTCATGTGGTCTGGGGGAGTGTCCCCACTGGTCCAATGGGGAGGCACATTAGACAGTGGAGGAAACCTGACCAATGGGCACACAGGCTTTGATACAGCCCCAGTGATTGGCACAGATTGCTGTCTCGGTGCATTGTGGGGTGGGGTATAAAAGCCATGGGCACATGTGCACGGGATCTATGGCTGGTGAGCAGAGTCCCCGAAGGAGGGTGGCGGCTGCCTCCTCTTCTGCAGTGGTTGGTGTATGATCACAGGCAGTCGGCCTGGTGAGCCATAAGTGAGGAGCTGAACCCAGGTCCGGAAGAGCTGACTAGGAGGAGTTGAGACACTGGAGAACCTAAAAAGCAGTATCGTGAGTACTGGGGATTGTGTCTGAGGGTCTGACCAGGAAGGGGGCCCCTCTTGAGTAGAGTAGTCAGAGGATGGGTGTCAGCTAGTATATAGAAAGGGGTGCTAGGTGTGTACCCTGAAGATGAGTGCTTAAAGAACTTTACCTCAGATTCATCTAGTGGCAGGAGGAAGCTGCGGCCTTGTCGTATTCTCAGATAGAAGTCCTCAGCATTGTGAATAGTTCAAGTTTGGAGTATCCCACTCATCCCTTCTCCATCCCCATATAAAATAAAACAACAAAAACAACAACCCCTAGACTGTTCATTGAGTCTGAAGTGTTAAGATTCTGCATGCAGTTGCTATCGGTAACTCAGGGGGACCTCAAAGGTGAAAAATCCAGCAGCCCTCAAGAGGGCAGTGCTACACCCGCATGCTTTGCAGCTTCTCCTCTGCTGTTTACCTTCAATTCATAAGGACTACATATCCATAACTGCCTCCTTCAACTCCTTCTCTAAGCACCTTTGTAGTACAGAAGGCAGGCTCTGTGAAATGTGTGACACAGCAGTGCCTACTCACAGGGCATTGTAAGTTCTTGCCATAGTAATCAAGGAATTAAATGTCCGGGATTCTTCACAATTTACAAACTGCAAGATCATTCAGATTATTAGGAGTAGGCTAGAAATCATTAAAATGTGGAAACGAACATATAACTTCATATTTTATTTTTATTTTTTTTTTTATTTGTAAATAGATTTTTATTGCCTTTTACAATAATACAACTGTAAAGTAATGAAATTGTTCAAACAAAAGGCTGTACATGAAATAACACAAGTACATAAGTAAATTAACTTATAATAACAATGAAAGCACGAAGCAAGGTGCGTATATGCCAGTGATGGCAAACCTTTTTGAGCCCGAGTGCCCAAACTTCATAACAAAACCAACTTATTTTTTTCAAAAGTGCCAACACTGCAATTAAACTGCAGCCACCCAGGTGAGGATTGCACACTCCAAGAGGGATTGTAGTGAATTCAGCACTCACCCAGCTCCGGCGTCCAGTGTTGGTGTGCCTGGCATCAGCTTCTCCTTTTGTTGGTGCCTTTGATCACCCTCCTCACTCTTGATGGTGTCCTCTCAGCACCGTCCTCTTGCTCCTCTCTGGCTGCTCCAGGGGCTGTTGTGGCTTGGGCACTCTTTTCTTTCTGAACCACCTGAGCCTCCTCTCACTCTCGTCTCCACACTCCTCTCACCCCTGCTCTCCCTTCTCTCTCAGCCCCTTTTTTTCCTGGTCTTTCTTTAATTGATTAAAAAGGAGCCATAGTCTTCGGGGACTACATGTCCCATGGTAAACTTGTCCTGGCTCCTCATTGGTCTCTGGCTTCAGCCAATAGGGAGGCAGGAGGAATCAGAATGGGTGGTAATCCCTGCAAGAACCGCTCTGTCCCTGTCCCGCGCTGCTTGACAGAAGAAGAGGGGTGAGCAGGGGAAATACACTGACAGCCCACGCTCGCTTCTTCTCTTGTCACAGTGTGGGCAGTGGCGGCGGCTCTCACGTGCCAACAGAGAGGGCTCTGCGTGCCAGCTGTGGCACGCGTGCTATAGGTTCGCCATCACTGGTATATGCAGTGTTGAAACTATGGTAGATAATTGAGTAGAGAAAAAGATGAGTGTAGGGGGGGAGGGGGAAGAGGGGGATAAAAAGAAGAAGAAGAAGAAGAAGAAGAAGAAGAAGAAGAAGAAGAGGAGGGTAAGGAAGGGGGTGGGGGGGGGGTTAGAGCACAAAGTAGGAGACATCTATTGTTCCAGACGTAAAGTGGTATTAGTTTATATGACTTCATATTTTTACCATAGATAAGCTTTAAAGTCTATCTAAACCCTAATGAAAGTTAGCTTACTAAATCATGTATAAAACAACTGCCGTGTTTTGTGATTATTTTTTGATAAACAAAGAGATCAAAACAGTATGTTATCTATTTTGCATCTGCTACCACTGCAGCGTAATAGTGTAAATCCTGCTTTAATCTCATTATTAGCTATGGCACAATAGAAATGTGTTATTAATTATACATGAACTTGGATAAATGGAGCCCCTGTTTTTTTTTTAATGCTTAAAAAAACAAAGGTTGTCAGACAAATCCAGTTAAAAACTGAAGGTTCAGGGACTTCCAACAATAAGGGAAGGCATTGCAAAGCAAGAAAAATCATGTGTTTTTTATTTATTACATTGTCAGTTTTAAAGGGAAAAAAAATGCACACCCAATGACATCTTACCTCCCAAATCAGTGGTGGTTTCCTCTTCATATGTATAACGTTCATTGGTGTGAACTGGTATCAGTCAAGGCTTAGTACATACTGGACTGGACACCCAACACTTGTTTTTAAGATCACCTATACTGTTACGGAGACATGGTTTAATGAAAGAAATGACTGGGACATAACCATACCAGGGTACTCTTTATACAGAAGAGACAGAGAAGGCAAGAAAGGAGGAGGAGTGGCCCTGTATGTGAAAGATAGCATTAAATCTAACCTAATACAAGTTGGTGAGGCCAACATAGAGTCAGTTTGGGTTACGTTGCAGTTTGCTAATCATGCAGTAACTCGTGTAGGTGTGATATATAGACCACCTGGTCAAGTCAAAGAACTAGATGATCTACTAGTTGAAGAAATAGCTAAAATGACAATGAAAGGAGAAGTTATCATTATGGGAGATTTCAATCTTCCAGATATAAACTGGAAAACCAAAATAGCAAGTTCTACCAGGAGTACAGATATTCTAAATTCCCTACTGGGGTTGTCTCTGCAACAAGTGGTTGAGGAGCCAACCCGGAGGGAGGCCATTTTGGATCTGGTATTCACAAATGGGGATTCGGTATATGATGTCATTGTAGGCGAAACCTTGGGATCCAGTGATCACCAGTCAGTGTGGTTTAATATAAGAACTGTGAAAGAGTCACACCACACAAAAACAAAAGTTCTAGATAAACAGACTTTTCAAAAATGAAATTAGTCATAAATGGGTCCTTATCAGACTGGTACAGATTACATGGAGTCCAGGAGAAATGGGACTACTTAAAAGGTGCATTATTGAAGGCAACAGAAAATTGCATTAGACTTGTCAGTAAAATCAAAAAAAGGAAGAGACCACTGTGGTACTCAGCAGAAGTGGCCCAAATCATTAAAAATAAAAAGCTAGCATTTTGTAATTATAAAAAAACCCAGAGCAATGAAGATAAGGAAATCTACAAGATTAGGCAGAAAGAGGCCAAGCAAGTTATAAGAACTCCTAAAGCGCAGGCAGAAGAAAAACTAGCTCAGTCTATGAAAAAGGGGGATAAGACATTCTTCAGATATATAAATGAAAAAAGGAAATTAAAACAAGGAATAACTAAATTAAAAACAAAGGACGGAAGGTATGTAGAAGAGAATAAAGGGCTAGCCGACTGCCTTAATGAATACTTCTGTTCAGTTTTTACAGAAGAAAAAGAAGGAGAAGGACCTCCACCTGAAAGGATGACTAATGAATCGTTTGATGCATGTGTCTTTACAGAGGAAGACGTTCTAAGATTGCTGTCTAAAGTGAAGACAAATAAGTCACAGGGTCCTGATGAGATACACCCAAAATTATTAAAAGAGCTTAGTGGTGAGCTGGCAAAACCATTAACAGATTTATTTAACCAATCATTAGCAACAGGAGTCGTCCCGGAAGATTGGAAATTGTCGTGCCCATTCACAAGAAAGGTAGTAGGGAGGAATCGAGCAACTATAGACCAGTGAGTCTGACATCAATAGTAGGCAAATTAATGGAAACCCTATTAAAGGATAGGATTGTGGAACATCTTAAATCCCATGGATTGCAAGATAAAAAACAACATGGGTTTACTTCAGGGAGATCATGTCAAACAAATCTTATAGATTTTTTTGACTGGGTGACTAAAATAATAGATGGTGGAGGTGCAGTAGACATTGCATATCTAGATTTTAGTAAGGCTTTTGTGTCATGGTCTTACCTTCTTGCTGTTCTCCTTCGTTTGACATGTGCTGGCGGCCATCTTGGTTTCTGGGTTTCTTGTAGCCTCCCACCCTGCGGCTCCTCCTTCCCACTGGGAGGAGCTGGATGCCTAGCTCATATATATAGGAGGTCTGTGGCTTCAGTTCCCTGCTTGGTCCTCCTGTGTTCACATGCTACTAAGACTGCTGCTACTTCTGGTTCCTGTTCCTGGCTTCGTCTGACTACCCTGTTGGTTCCTGATCCTGGCTTCGTCTGACTACCCTGTTGGTTCCTGATCCTGGCTTCGTCTGACTACCCTGCTGGTTCCTGACCCCTGGCTTCGCAAAGACTCTGCATCGGTTTCGCCATCCGTTTGGACTTTTGCTTTATAGCTTGTTTTTCAATAAAGCTGTCTTATTTTCACTTATCTGTTGTTGTACGTCTGGTTCATGGTTCCGTGACATTAGGACCAAGCCATGAATTCTGACGGTACAGGGCCATCCTCGCTACCCACGCTGGTTGCCAGACTTGATCAGCAGGATCACCTGTTGGGTCGGTTCGCCGTGGCGTTGCAAACCCTGCTTGAACGCACGGTACCACAGGCCACGAATTCTGACGGTACAGGGCCATCCTCACTACCCACGCTGGTTGCCAGACTTGATCAGCAGGATCACCTGTTGGGTCAGTTCGCCGTGGTGTTGCAAACCCTGCTTGAACGCACGGTTCATTTCGCTCCCGTTGCCGATGGGTCGGTTGTCGCTCCTGGGTCCGCTCCTACTGCCGCTCCGGTTGTTGCGCCAGAGTCTACCCCGACACCTGTTGTTGCGCCCGCGGTGTTTCGGGGTATGTTCGGTTCTGCCCCCCTTCCACAGCGCTTTGGGGGAGAGCCAACTCAGTGCCGAGGTTTCCTTAACCAGGTGGGCATTTATTTCGAGTTGCTGCCACATGCCTTTCCTACTGAGAGATCAAAGGTGGGCTTCTTAATCTCGCTGCTCTCGGACAAGGCCTTGGCCTGGGCCAGCCCTTTATGGGAGAACAACAATCCGGTGGTTGCCGAGTTTTCCGGTTTTGTTGCTTCTCTTCGGAAGGTATTCGATGTGCCGGCTCGTGCTGCCTCTGCTGCGAAGCTCCTTATGTCCATCAGACAGGGTTCACGATCCGTAGCTGAATACGCCATTGAGTTTCGTACCCTGGCAGCAGAGGTGGGCTGGAATAATGAGGCTCTGGTCGCTGCTTTCTCTCATGGTCTCTCGGATGCCTTGAAGGATGAGGTTGCAGCTAAGGACCTACCAGTGGAGCTCGAGTCTCTTATTTCTTTCCTGATTTTGATTGACACCAGACTCAGGGAGAGACCTTCCTTTAAGGAGAGTCTGCGGAGGCCTCCTAACAGATTGGCGCCTACCTTTGTTGTCCCACCCGTGCCTCCCTCTCCTCCCACGCCTCCTGGGGATGACTTGTCTGGGGGTGAACCCATGCAGCTGGGGTTTGCTCGCCTGTCCGAGGGGGAGAAGGTACTCCGGAGACGCGAGGGCCGATGCATGTACTGTGGTCTCGGTGGGCATTTTCGGTTGGCATGTCCGAACCGTCCAGGGAAACGCTCGCACCTGAGATCCTGTCGGGGGCAGATCTTGGGTGGAGTCTCCTCGTCCCCGGTTTCCCGTGTTGACAAACCACTGATCACTGTTGTCCTTTCCTGGGTCGGGGGCTCGGTGACGACCCAGGCGTTGGTGGACTCTGGTGCTGGTGGTTTGTTCATTGATAGTGTGTTCGCTGCCGCCAATTCCATTCCTCTGCAGGCTCGAGGTTCTCCTCTGGCTCTTGAGGCGATAGACGGCAGACCCCTTCTGCCGCCACACGTGACTCAGGAGACCCTTCCAGTGGGGTTAGCCATTGGTGCCGTCCACAGAGAGTCGGTCTGCTTCCAGGTTATTTCGTCTCCACACTACTCGGTGGTCTTGGGGTACCCCTGGCTCCAGAAGCATAATCCGATTTTCGATTGGAGATCGGCCGAGATCCTCTCGTGGTCACCGCAGTGTGGGACTAGTTGCAACCCTTAGCCACCGGGGAGCGCCCATGGTCACACCTGGGGATGGATTTCATTGTGGACCTCCCTGCATCCCGAGGCCATACGGTCATTCTCATGATTGTGGATCGGTTTTCCAAAATGTGTCACTGTGTTCCTCTCAAGAAGTTACCCTCTGCACAGGAGTTGGCCACGATTTTTGCCAGGGAGGTCTTCCGGTTGCACGGTTTGCCCAAGGAGATTGTGTCGGATCGGGGGAGTCAGTTTGTGTCCAGGTTCTGGCGCGCCTTTTGCTCCCAGTTGGGGATTCATCTCTCCTTCTCCTCGGCCTACCACCCTCAGTCCAATGGGGCCGCAGAACGATCCAATCAGGCCTTGGAGCAATTCCTTCATTGCTATGTCTCCGATCACCAAGACAATTGGGTTGACCTCCTGCCTTGGGCTGAGTTTGCCAGGAACACGGCGGTGAACTCTTCCTCTGGGACGTCTCCCTTCATGGCCAACTATGGGTTCCAACCTGCCGTGTTACCGGAGGTATTCTCTCCCCAGGATATTCCGGCTGTGGAGGATCACCTTTCCGTCCTACGTGCTTCTTGGGTACAGATCCAGAAGTCACTTGAGGTCTCTGCGCAGAGCCAGAGACTCCAGGCTGATCGCAGACGAGCGCCTGCTCCTTCCTACCAGGCCGGAGACCGTGTATGGTTGTCCACCCGCAACCTCAACCTTCGAGTGCCCACTCCCAAGCTGGCGCCTCGCTTTGTTGGTCCCTTCCGAGTGCTTCGCAGGGTAAACCCGGTAGCCTATGCCCTTGCGCTTCCTCCTGGCATGCGGATCTCCAACGTGTTTCATGTCTCCCTGTTGAAGCCTCTGGTGTGTAATCGTTTCACTTCCTCGGTTCCTCGGCCTCGTCCGGTCCGAGTGGGCAATCGTGAGGAGTATGAGGTGAGCAATATCCTGGACTCACGCCTGGTCCGCGGTCGGGTGCAGTTTTTGGTTCATTGGCGTGGTTATGGTCCAGAGGAGCGTTCCTGGGTTCCCTCCGCAGATGTCCATGCTCCTGCCTTGCTCCGAGCCTTCCACGCACGCTTCCCTCAGAAACCGTTCTTTACTCCGCGGAGGAGGGGCCCTTGAGGGGGAGGTACTGTCATGGTCTTACCTTCTTGCTGTTCTCCTTCGTTTGACATGTGCTGGCGGCCATCTTGGTTTCTGGGTTTCTTGTAGCCTCCCACCCTGCGGCTCCTCCTTCCCACTGGGAGGAGCTGGATGCCTAGCTCATATATATAGGAGGTCTGTGGCTTCAGTTCCCTGCTTGGTCCTCCTGTGTTCACATGCTACTAAGACTGCTGCTACTTCTGGTTCCTGTTCCTGGCTTCGTCTGACTACCCTGTTGGTTCCTGATCCTGGCTTCGTCTGACTACCCTGTTGGTTCCTGATCCTGGCTTCGTCTGACTACCCTGCTGGTTCCTGACCCCTGGCTTCGCAAAGACTCTGCATCGGTTTCGCCATCCGTTTGGACTTTTGCTTTATAGCTTGTTTTTCAATAAAGCTGTCTTATTTTCACTTATCTGTTGTTGTACGTCTGGTTCATGGTTCCGTGACATTTTGACACTGTCCCACATAGAAGACTTATCAATAAACTGCAGTCATTGAGCATGGACTCCCATATTGTTGAGTGGATTAGGCAGTGGCTGAGTGACAGACAACAGAGGGTTGTAGTCAATGGAGAACATTCAGAACAAGGTCATGTTACCAGTGGGGTACCTCAGGGATCTGTACTGGGACCAATTTTGTTTAATATCTTCATAAGTGATATTGCAAAAGGCCTCGATGGTAAGGTTTGTCTTTTTGCTGATGACACAAAGATATGTAACAGGGTTGATGTTCCTGGAGGGAAACGCCAAATGGAAAAGGATTTAGGAAAACTAGAAGAATGGTCAGAACTCTGGCAACTGAAATTTAATGTGGATAAGTGCAAGATAATGCACCTGGGACGTAAAAACCCAAGGGCAGAATATAGAATATTTGACACAGTCCTGACCTCAGTATCTGAGGAAAGGGATTTAGGAGTAATTATTTCAGAAGACTTAAAGGTGGGAAGACAATGTAATAGAGCAGCACGAAATGCCAGCAGAATGCTTGGATGTATAGGGAGAGGTATAAGCAGTAGAAAGAGAGAAGTGCTTATGCCGCTGTACAGAACACTGGTGAGACCTCACTTGGAGTATTGTGCGCAGTACTGGAGGCCATATCTCCAGAAGGATATAGATACTCTAGAGAGAGTTCAGAGAAGAGCTACTAAACTAGTACATGGATTGCAGGAAAAAACTTACCAGGAAAGGTTAAAGGACCTTAACATGTATAGCTTGGAAGAAAGAAGAGACAGAGGGGATATGATAGAAACTTTTAAATACATAAAGGGAATCAACTCGGTAAAGGAGGAGAGCATATTTAAAAGAAGAAAAACTACCACAAGAGGACACAGTTTTAAATTAGAGGGGCAAAGGTTTAAAAGTAATATGAGGAAGTATTACTTTACTGAGAGAGTAGTGGATGCATGGAATAACCTTCCTGCAGAAGTGGTAGCTGCAAATACAGTGAAGGAGTTTAAGCATGCATGGGATAGGCATAAGGCTATCCTTCATATAAGATAAGGCCAGGGACTATTCATAGGATTCAGATATATTGGTCAGACTAGATGGGCCAAATGGTTCTTATCTGCCGACACATTCTATGTTTCTATGTTTCTATACTGGCTATGAGCTCAGTGCTTTCCCAAATGATAAGAACCAAATTGGGGTACCCAAAGACATGATTGGAAGTTACACCTTGAAAATTTGCACCTTCAAACATGCAATGAAACAAACATATTGTAAACTAAGTAGGAAGGCAGCCTCCAATTTTAAAAGTAAGAATCTATAGTGACCATTTTAACCTCCCTGGCGGTATGATTCTTTTGGATTTTAGGTGCTGAAAGCGGTACTATTATTTTGCATGTAATTCTTGTGAATGAGCAGCCCAAACCAACTGTATACATTTATTATATATATATTATATATATATATATATATATGTATGTATATAGTCCATTAATTAATTTAGGGTGTTGGCTACAGAGCTAGCCAGCAGGAAGTTGAAAGGCCTTCACCTGTTCAGAATGAGGGAGTTAAGGCTCTATAATTTGTTCAGAGAAAGTCCTATTGTTTGCTGCCTCCAGAAGCTGCATCCTGAAGCCATGTGGGCTGGGAGCAGGAGGACAGTCAGCGTGTGCCTCCCGACAGGATGTGTGGGCCTGGGAGAAGACCCCCCGGAGTGATGTGTGCCCGGGACGGTAACCAAGGGTGAATACGTCTCAAAGGTGAGAAGACGAACTGTTGATGTGAAAGAAACAAAAGGACTGTGTTGCCCTGTGAAGCTATTATAAAAGGACTATTGAGTGTCCGCTATGTGACTAGGAAGTCTGCCCGACGGTAGGTTGGAGACAGACACTTAGGCAGGTTCCAGTTGTGAGAAGGTAGCCGCCCACAGAGGCAAGGATTTATTTTCTGTTTTATTTTATTTTGGATGTTTTGCTGCATACAGCCTGGTGAAGAAAACACCATTTAATAAACCACACTGTTTGTTTGCAAGCACTTGTCGGCTACCTCTCTGGGAAAACGCACCCCCCAAGGGGTCATCCACACCCGCCACCGAGCTAATCCCTCACATATGGTGGAGGTATGCAGTGGGCATAAGCAGAGATCCCTGCAAGGAAGTGCAAATGTTTGATGAACTTTGTCTGGTGCATGAGATTGCACAATCTATGTGTGCAGGAGAGAAGATCCTGACAGAAAAAAAAAAAAAAAAAAAGTGTTTTAAAGAGACAGGGGTCTCAAAATTTTTTGATGAACTTTGTTGTGTCTGGTGCAAGTGACTGCACAAACTGTGTGCGCAGGAAAAGAGATCCTGCAAGAGAGAGAAAAACTACATGTGTTGAAGAGACAGTGGTCTGAAAATTGTTTGCTGGACTGTGAAAAATTTGTTTGTGGAGTTATTGAAGATGGGGCGGTCCAAACGCCTGAAAAATGCAAAGATAGATGAAATGAGAGACCGGATTCTATGGATGGAGGGGATGTTGCCGTCTGAACCAGCCCCATCCATGCCTAAAGAGAGTCTACTAAAGAGGAAGGTTGTTGTCCCTAGCAACACTGATGAAACTGCTATGGAGACGCAGTGTGCTCAGATAAAAAGTAAACTCAAAATGGAGGAGATGTTGAAACATCTGATTATATCAAATGCAGCTCAACAGCAAGCAAATGCAGCTCAACAGCAGGCAAATGCGGATTTTCAGCAGAGCTTTGCAGCTCAACAAAAGGCTCATCAAGAGAGCATGGCAGGCTGGAAACAGAGACGCCAGCAGCCAATGGAGGCCATCGGTTTGGAGGAAACCGAGTATGTGTGCAGGGCTGAGTTGGATGCCTTGCAACGGAAAATGGAAGAAAAGGAACAAGCCTTGGAATTGCTTAAAATGGAGCATAGAAACTTGCAGGAAATGAATGAACTACTCAAGTCTCATGTGTTACAGTGGGAAGAATCCACTGCTCTTCTTTTGGTCGAGTTGCAAAAACGCAGAGAGACTATAATGGAGAAAGATACCATCCTCATGGAAAAGGAAAGTGAAATTCAGACTTTGCAGAAGCAAAGTATGGCTGATATGTTGGAGTTGCGTAATCAGCTGGAAAAAAGTCTTCAGTCTTTGGGAGCTACAAAAATAGACCTGCAGGAGTCGCAGGAACAGAATGTCGCTCTGAAAACGACATTGTCTCTCAGCGACAACGAGAAAAGTGAAAGAGAGGCTAAATTACTGAGTACTGTGTATGAGCTCACTACTTTGAGCAATGTGGTAAATGAATGGCGTGCGGACTGTGAAAGTTGGAAAGGGGAAGCCCAACGTGTCCAGCAGCAGTTAAAGGAGAAAGAAGCCTGTGTGGCAGAATTACATTCTTATTCCCAGATGCTAGCCAATGAGGTGAAGGCTCTTATGCAGGGAAAAGAAGATTGTGAACATAAGAGGGAAAAAGTAGAGGCACAGCTTCTGGAATCGCAAGTCAAGGTGTCAGAAGGTGACCGATTGTGTGCTAAGCTGTCAGAGAAGGCAAACCGACTGCAGGTTGAGTTGGACAATGTTACAAATCAGCTTTCTCAAGCAGACAGCAAATCTAGAGAAATTGCGGAAGATTTTTCTATCTTGGAATCGCAGCTGCAAGACACGCAGGAACTCTTACAGGAAGAGAGGTGTCAAAGGCTGAGTTTTAGCACAAAGCTCAAACAAATGGAAGATGAGAAAAATGGCTTCCTGGAACAATTAAAAGAGGAGGCGGAAGCAAAGAAAAACCTATCAGAGCAAGTCGCAACATTGCAAGCTCAGATAGCGGTTATGAAAAAACGCATGGAAGAAAGCGTTGGTTCATTACAGTGTGTTGAAGATGTGAAAAAGAAGTTTGATCAGATGCTTGGTGAAGAGAAGAATGTGTCTGCAAAATATGCAGAAGAACGCGCACGTGCAGAAACGGAGGTGCGTGATAACGAGAGCAAAGCCCTGTTCTTGGCTCGCTCTTTGGAGGAAGCTCTAGAGTGTAAGGCTGAACTAGAAAGTGTTAAACAGCTGCGTACAGAAATGGAAGAATTGGTCAGCTCCAAGGATGATGTTGTGAAAAGCGTTCAGGAGCTAGAAAAGTCTAAGCGAGCCTTAGAACAGCAAGTAGAAGAGATGAAGATTCCGTTGCAGGAACTGGAAGAGGAATTCCAGGCAACAGAGGATCTGTCCCAAAGAGGGGATAGTGTGCCTGATGCAGTTTTTAAAAGGATCAGTGTTTTGGGGTCTGTCCTGAGTGAGCCTCAGAAATGTGACGACATGTGGCTTGAATCACCCCTTTGGAATAAACCGTTCCTTCAAAAACTTCAAGCATTGGAAAATGTATCATTAGAACTTCAGCAAACAAAGGAGCTGAGTAAGAAATGTGGTGATTTCTCAGTTCAGGCTGAAAACCTAGTGGAGAAAACTAAGGCTGTTGGTGAAAACGTGAAGCAAATGAATAAGTGCCTTTCAGGGAGTGTTTCCAAAATGGAACTGGTGAAAGACGGGTGGCAGAAGTTTGATCGTGATCTTGAGATGCATTCCATGTGGAATTCAGATAGAGAAAAAGAACTAGGTGACCTTGAGCGGTCAAATAGTTCAGCAGAAAGTGCATTGAAGAAACCTGTAAAAGAATGTGTTGCAGTTCCATGCTTCTTCACTGATGCAGAGAGGAGGTCTATAATGGATACCACCCAGATCGCTGGGTTCAACTGTGTTGTTGCCTTTGACCCCTATGTTGGTGGAAGGAAAGTTGATGATGTTCTGGTTGGCTTCTTCTGTGAAGAGTTTGGCAAGAAATATAAACTGAATATCAAATCAAATAGTAGGCCTTTACTGCGACTCGCTCAGGAGGGCGAAAAGTTTAAGAAGTTGATGAGTGCAAATGCTTCAGATCTGCCTATGAATATGAAATGTTTGGTGAATGATATTGATATCTCTGGGAAAAGGAACAGGGGTCACTTTGAAGAAATGTGTGACAGCCTGTTGTCTCAATTGGAAAATCCTCTGCACAGCATCTTAGAGCAAGCAAAGCTCAAGAAGGAAGATCATTCCCTTTTACAACAAAAAGTCAATGATTGTGTACAGATGTATGGAGAGGCAACTCAAGTCACAGAGGGATGTCAAGAGTCCCTACTTGGAACAAAGCTTAGTGAAGCAAAGGTTCTCAAAGTTTTGTGGAAAACATTTATGGATTGCAGAGAGAGGCGTCTTAAGAATGTTGAAGACATTAAGACTAGCCCAATTGAGTTGCCTATGGATCACGGTCCTCCATGGTGGATTGGACAGACGGTTATGAGGGACAAGCTGTCTGACATTTATGAGAAAGCTGTCAATGAAGATGACAGAAACGAGAAGGAGCAAAATGATGCCAAAAATGCAGTTGAAGAATGTGTATATGAGATGAGAAACAAACAGTGTGGTTTATTAAATGGTGTTTTCTTCACCAGGCTGTATGCAGCAAAACATCCAAAATAAAATAAAACAGAAAATAAATCCTTGCCTCTGTGGGCGGCTACCTTCTCACAACTGGAACCTGCCTAAGTGTCTGTCTCCAACCTACCGTCGGGCAGACTTCCTTGTCACATAGCGGACACTCAATAGTCCTTTTATAATAGCTTCACAGGGCAACACAGTCCTTTTGTTTCTTTCACATCAACAGTTCGTCTTCTCACCTTTGAGACGTATTCACCCTTGGTTACCGTCCCGGGCACACATCACTCCGGGGGGTCTTCTCCCAGGCCCACACATCCTGTCGGGAGGCACACGCTGACTGTCCTCCTGCTCCCAGCCCACATGGCTTCAGGATGCAGCTTCTGGAGGCAGCAAACAATAGGACTTTCTCTGAACAAATTATAGAGCCTTAACTCCCTCATTCTGAACAGGTGAAGGCCTTTCAACTTCCTGCTGGCTAGCTCTGTAGCCAACACCCTAAATTAATTAATGGACTTTCTAAATCAGGTGGAAATGTATCTCCTTCCTGTGACTACATTCCCAGATTTAGCTGACTTCCTGTCACAATATATATATATATATACGTGTGTATATATATATATATATATATATATATATATATATATATATATATATATATATATATATATTTACATAAAAAGTACAGTAAAACTGCAGGAAAGGGCACTGGGGGGCAATGTAATGTGATTTTTTTTTATTTTGAATGGTATCAGTGTGTTTGGTGTATTTTACATTCGAATTTGCCGCCGGGTCCACCCCCCGGCGGATGTCACGTCGCCGGAGACGGAAGCCAGGGCTCGCAGACGATCGGGAGGAAGCTCCGCCGCCGCATACTGCCCGCATTCTTCGCTGGATCCCGGAGAAAAGGTAAGTAAAACCTCTACCAGGATCCAGCAATCTTGCTAGCGCTACCCCGAGTGTGGCTCGGGGTTACCGCTTTTGGCTCTAAAATCTAACCCCGAGTCATGCTCGGTAATACCGCTAGAAAGGTTAAGGGTCTAATGAATAAAGAACATGATAAAGCTGGTAGATAAAAGGCTTTAAACAAGAGTTGGGCACCCAACCTAATTTTTTTGTTGTTGTTTGATTGATGTGTTTGATTTGTTTTACAAAAGATTTATTAAATTTTTCCAGGAAATACAACAGACCTGTACATGTGCTGTAGAGTACAAATAACATTGCAGAAGTACAACAATAATGAGGTGCAACTAACGTTCGCCTTACTATCGAAGAAGTACAATTGTTGCATATACATGCAACCGAGACACCCCTCAGGGACTTTGAGGCAGTTACAAACAGTAATAAAGCTTAAAAGGCTAACGCCAAATTTTATTTATATACAATGATAAAAACAGACAAAAGTCCATAAAACATGTACATACATAAATACAAACGCAAAGATTTCATTTAAGAAGTACCCTAGACTGGAAGATACAACCTACAATATCTGCTCATATACAGTATCTCACTAAAGTGAGTACACCCCTCACATTTTTGTAAATATTTTATTATATCTTTTCATGTGACAACACTGAAGAAATAACACTTTGCTACAATGTAAAGTAGTGAGTGTACAGATTGTATAACAGTGTAAATTTGCTGTCTCCTCAAAATAACTCAACACACAGCCATTAATGTCTAAACCGCTGGCAACAAAAGTAAGTACACCCCTAAGTGAAAATGTTCAAATTGGGCCCAAAGCGTCAATATTTTCTGTGGCCACCATTATTTTCCAGCACTGCCTTAACCTTCTTGGGCATGGAGTTCACCAGAGCTTCACAGGTTTATACAGCTCTATGTTTTCATACAGGCATGGGTTGATGGTGGTCCTATAGATAACTTATTGTTACCTTATATGCCCTGATGTAATTTTCCTCAACTTCAAAGAGGGATGGCGCTAACGTCCCAATATAGCAGGAACCATAACTATGGGGAGGTATCCACTTATAAGCCTTTTCACCACAGATAAGGTAGTAAGGATCTATTAGTACATATGGTGTAAAAAGTCTGTGACCAGAGCAACGTATATACTCTTTGGTCTGCTGATTGAAATATCTGGCTGCAGAAACATTTCCCATCCTGGGATATTGCCACTTTTGAGCATGGATTAGAGAATACAGATTCTAATCAAACAGTGAGAAATTATCCACTTCAGCTTGAGTATAGCCCAGTGAGGGTTCAATAGGGTTTATAGACACACGGATGATCTTGGCCCCACCATTTCTGGGTGTATGTATTCCCGTGCAGTCCTTGGGGGCTAGAAGCCTTTCTGCTGACTTAATGTATTTACCATCTCTATACAAAAAAGAATCTGGGTTTGATATATTTTCTATTTTAATACCACATTGTATATTTTGTCTGTGCCAAGCAAGAGGACGTTCCCAAATGTCATTTGTTATATTTAGAATAAGGTGTATGTTCAAAATAGTAAAACATTTGTGGCATTTCTAGACACACTGGTATTTGGGCAGCCTTGTATTGTTTAAAATCAGAGTGCAGGTAAATTGGTTTAACATCTGGGGCCCTATCAAGGCCAATGCTTCGCCTGGCCACAAATATACCATTTTCCAGGTGGTTACATTAATGGGAATGGGTATAAACTATATACCTTTTGAACTGTCTGGTTTATATGACCAGATCCAGCAATTATTCAAGTTACCCCTTATGTCCACCAGCATGTGCAATTTGTACAGGTGGTTTTCTTCTATAGCCTTGACTACTAGGATCAAGCAAAGGCATAACAGCAATTTACTCATCTTTTAAGGATGGCTGTACTTTCTTGCAAGGGCTGGCATGTATTCACATCTGTTTTCCTTCCAACTTTAAAGCTGTGGCAGTTGTCAGGAGCACTTGGTAGGGTCCCTCAAACTTTGGTCCCAAATGTACTTTCATGTGTTATTTCATTAGGACCCAATTACCTGGCTGTAAGTCAAGTCATGTGTTCCAGTTACTTTATCTGGATCTGGAATAGAATCAAAAACAAGCTTGTGCATGGTAGTTAGCTGCTTGTGCAAGGCAATTACATAAGCAGCAAGATCAATATACATTACAGCAGTCTGATGTGGAAAATACAATCCTATCTTAGATGGGCCCCCCAAACAAAACCTCATAAGGGCTCAAATTCTCTGTCTTATAGGTAGGGGTAGTCCTGATGATGTAAAGAACCAGAGGCAATAATTCTGGCCACTGTTTCTTCTCTAACCCTTCTTCTCTTTCCTGCATTAGTTTAGTTCGCCTGTTTTTTATAATCCCATTGTATTTCTCTATCTTTCCTGAACTCTGGGGGTGATAAAGGGGTATGAAAGGCCTGCTCAGTTCCCAAGTCTTTGCAAATAATTTGCATGACATGTCCAGTAAAATGTGTTACACATCGCTCTCTATGGTTTCAGAGACATCAAAACAGCATATTACTTTAGAAAGGACCTTCTTTGCTGTCATCTTGGCATTTGCTTTAATTATTGGCCAGGCTTCCACCCATCCTGAAAACATGTCCATACATACCAAAACATATTGGTATTGGCCTGATGTAGGTAATTGGATGTAGTCAATCTGAAGTCTTTGAAAAGGAAATAGTGGCTTGACCAAATGTCTTTGTGTGACTCTAATTGGCTTTCCTGGGTTATTTTTAGCACAAATTATGCATCCCTTGACAAAGTCTCGACATGCATTCCTGGAATATTGAAAAAAACATCCAGCCTTCTCAATGTTTCTCTCCATTGCTTTAGGGCCTACATGACCTGGTCCATGGGCTAATTGCATGATCATTTTCTCAGTTTGGGGTGGGACACATACCATTTTCCTTGCACAAGAGTCAATCTTGGTCTTTCCTTGCTCCATCTCTTTCAATGATTTCATACCAGTCATCGGGTGCACATTCTTGCAGTTTCCTGATTAGTTCTTTCGCCTTCTGTACTCGTTCTTTACTTACCTCCAATATTTTACAAGCTTCTTCTTCTTCTTTTGAAAAATCAGTGACTAGTTATAATTTTCTTCATTTTTGTTTCAGCGGTCTTCCTGGCAGTATAATCAGCTAACTGGTTTACTTTTTTTTCTATGGTTTGTCCACCAGTATGTGCGGGTGACTGCTTCAAAACTGCTATCGGTATAGATATCAGCTGATTGATCCTTTGTGGTTTTACAAGCCCTAGTGAGTGCTACCAATTCGGCAACCTGCACCAAGAGTGTTGAAGGGAGTAATTGGGTCTCAACCACTTCCTCCAGTGTTGTCACTGCACATGCTATTCTTGGGACTGCATATGCTATTCTTGGGACTCCATCCTTGTAAAGGCACAAACCATCTACAAACAGGATCAGATCAGGATTTTCAAGAGGAGTGTCCTTTACTGGGGAGATTTGCTGCATTTCTTCTTCCATCAAGCAAGTGTGATCACCCTCCTCTTCAAGGTCTTCTTCCCTCTCTGAGAGAAAGCTGGCAGGGTTGATTGTAGTACATCTCCTCACTTCTATTTCTCCTGATTCAAGCAGGATTGCTTCATATTTGCTAAGCCCTGCTGATGACAAATGTTTGGTCTTTGCACTTTTAAGGATTTAATTTGCTGCATGTGTTGTGTAGACTGTCAGAGGCCGATTCATCCTTACAATGGCAACCTTCTCAACTAGTACTGCAGCAGCTGCAACTGCTCTTACACATGTTGGTGTTCTTTGAAGGATTGGGTCCAGTTGTATGCTTTCATAGGCCACTATGTGTGTTCCTGATGGTGACCTCTGAGTAAGGACTCCATTGCCTGTAGCTCCCTTGACAGAACAATATAATTGGAAGGGCTTGATTTGGTCAGGCAATTTGAGAGCGGGCACAATCTGGATATCAGCTCTCAACTGGTTGAAGGCATCCTCCAATTCCTTTGTCCATTCAAAGGGTATAATTAGGGCAGCATACAAGGCTTTCAACTTGATGTAAAGATCTGGTATCCGTTGTCTCACATATGACACCATCTTGATGAATTCCCTAAGTTGCTTTTGGTTTTTTTGGCTGAGGCATTTTAATTATTGTCCGTTTTCTTTCAATGTCAATGTGCTTGGTTTCAGGGCCTAGACGGTGACAAAGGAATGGTTGTAGGTCGGCGGCTGATGCCTGGCAGTGTGGGTGGCTTGCTGAGTTGCTGGCACCCTTGTGGGTCGGTGGCTGATGCCTGGAAGTTTGGGTGTCTGGCTGGCACCCTATTGTGGGTCGGTGGCTGACGCCTGGCAGTGCGGCTGGCTTGGTGTCACCCTGTTGTGGGTGGCTGGCTGGCTTCCTGGAACACTGTAGTGGGTGGCTGGCTGGCTTGGTGTCACCCTGTTGTGGGTGGCTGGCTTGCTGGAACACTGTGGTGGGTGTCTGGCTTGGTGTCACCCTGTTGTGCGTGGCTGGCTTGCTGAAACACTGTGGTGGGTGGCTGGCTTGGTGTCACCCTGTTGTGGGTGGCTGGCTTGCTGGAACACTGTGGTGGGTGGCTGACTTGGTGTCACCCTGTTGTGGGTGGCTGGCTTGCTGGAACACTGTGGTGGGTGGGTGGCTGGCTTGGTGTCACCCTGTTGTGGGTGGCTGGCTTGCTAGAACACTGTGGTGGGTGGGTGGGTTATTGGCTTGGTGTCACCCTGTTGTGGGTGGCTGGCTTGCTGGAACACTGTAGTGGGTGGCTGGCTTGGTGTCACCCTGTTTTGGGTGGCTGGCTTGCTGGAACACTGTGGTGGGTGGCTGGCTTGGTGTCACCCTGTTATGGGTGGCTGGCTGGCTGGCTTGCTGGAACACTGTGGTGGGTGGCTGGCTGGCTTGGTGTCACCCTGTTGTGCGTGGCTGGCTTGCTAGAACACTGTGGTGGGTGGCTGGCTTGGTGTCACCCTGTTTTAGGTGGCTGGCTGGCTTGCTGGAACACTTTAGTGGGTGGCTGGCTTGGTGTCACCATGTTGTGGGTGGCTGGCTTGCTGGAACACTGTGGTGGGTGGCTGGCTTGGTGTCACCCTGTTGTGGCTGGCTGGCTTCCTTGAACACTGTGGTGGGTGACTGGCTTAGTGTCACCCTGTTGTAAGTGTCTGGCTTGCTGGAACACTGTGGTGGGTGGCTGGCTTGGGGTCACCCTGTTGTGTGGGTGGCTGGCTTGGTGTCACTCACCCTGGCCTGTTGTGGGTGGCTGGCTTGCTGGCACACTGTGTGGTCACTGGTCACGGTGGCTTATGGCTGGCTTGGTGTGATCTGTGTGGCTGGTTTGCTTGCTTGCTGGAACCCTGTTGTGGGGTGGGTGGCTGGATGCTGGCCGGCTGGCACCCTCTTCTGTTGTGGGTCGGATGGCTGGCGGCTGGCACCCTGTGGTGGGTGGCTGAGGCCAGGGCATGTGGGTGGATGGCTGGCACTGTGAGCACCGTGACCGGACTGCAGCTGGCTGCACATGAGTCTATCCGAGGCGTGAGAGGCGGTCTTAAGGCAGAGAACATGTGTAGCGCGCAGTGATATGACGTCACATATGGGCTGTGCAGGCGTGGGAAGCGGTGTTAGAAGGCAGAACGTGTGCGCGCAACATATGCAATGACGTCACGAAAATATCAGCAATATCAGTAAATCCAAAGGCCGATTCCGATATATTGGGAAAAGTGCATATGGGCCCCCGATCGGTCAATCTCTAGTTTAAAGTAATCAAAAACATCTTCAGTCTTATAGCAAGCCACCTGATTTGTTCTGCGAGGGCCATTCATTTATAATTCTACAAAATTTCATCTACTTCCTTTCTAATGTGTCTGTTGTCTTATCTTCAGCTAAAAATGGGAAGATTCCCCTGCTTGTAGGACATATTGTGACTATTCTCAGCAATTGAGCCATGTCTGCCCAACATAGATCCAGAGTTTCTTTTAATTTGTTCATTTCCTGCATAAAAACAGCTTTGTCCTTTGAGTGATGTGGTATATCCTTTGTAAGTGCGTCCTTTTCCTCTGGGGAGAAGGGCTGGTAACTGGTACTTGTTGTAACTATCGGTAGACCATCATCTTGTCCTTGTCTTGTAATGGTAGTTACACGAACAGGATATGCAGTATATCTTAAGCCAAGTACAGCTTAATTTTCTTCCTGGGCAGATATACTCTCTAAGTCTCGTATACCTTCCCTGTTCTTGGTGTGCCTGAAAACTTGGAGGAGGAAGATGTGGATCTGGGTGAAAGGGTGCTGTAGGAGACATGGATACTGAGGGGCGGACTCAAGAAGACCTTTTAGATGAAAGAGGGGTCTTTATCTCATTTTGTCTATCATCACCCTCAGCGAACTGGAAAATGTGTCACTCCAGCTCCATTTGAAGGCATGATTTTTCTACCATATGTAAATGTAAGTAGCCTCTTGTACTGTATTATGGTGCTCATATACACCAAATACACCACTATGTACATTACTGATGATTTATGCTAATTGTCATTTATTACCTCATAGATTTCTTTGTACTCCAAAATCCCCAGAAGAAGGAATCACTCCTAAACATGTTGGGTTGGACTGTGAGATCCCCCTAGCTAGTCTAATATATATGGGCAGCTATTGTAGGTCGTATCTTCCAGTCTAAGGTACTCGTTAAATGAAATCTTTGCATTTGTATTTATGTATGTACATGTTTTATGAACTTTTGTCTGTTTTTATCATTGTATACAATTAAAATTTGGTGTTAGCCCTTTAAACTTTATTACTCTGTTTGTGACTGCCTCAATGTCCCTGAGGGGTGTCTCAGTTGCATGTATATGCAACAATTGTATTTGATTATTATTGGGATGTTGGCAGTTCTTTAGATACTCCACTTGGCTTTTCTTCTCTTTTTCCTATCGAAGAAGTGACAATACAAGAACGAATAGCACTTCCAAAAAAGCAGCCTAACGTTTTGCACATAAATGGCATGAACAATGGGGATAAACTGGCGCAAGAATAAATTGGAGGGGTACCATCAATTTCTATCATATAACAGCATTGTGGAAATTGATATTAGCGTGGCACATTGGAGTCCAACTAAGTCCATAAAAAACCAAAGTCTTTAAGACACTTGAAGGCTGCTCTGTCCCAAGTAAGAAGAGGAACTTGCAGTGGACTTAAAAAGAAAGGCAGGCGCCACTCTAAGTGTAATATGACTTCAAATTTTAATGGAAACAAAGCACACTATATACTCACAAACGAGTAATAAAACCAGCAGTATATGAAAGCCATGAAGTTGATCCGGAGGATCGATTAATCCGGGTGCCTATAAGAAGAGGATCTCTAGAGGCCTGAGGAAGGAGCGCATGCTCCGACAACGCGTCGCCTGTCCACTCCATCACGCTCCACGTCCTAGCCGGAAGCACGCCGCAGGAAGCCCCGACAGTGTCCATAGGGTTCGGAGAAAGCCGCTTTTTCATCAGCTCGAATGGACCATGCAGCGGATCGGTCGGATCCTCTTCTTATAGGCACCCAGATTCATCGATCCTCCGGATCAACTTCATGGCTTTCATATACTGCTGGTTTTATTACTCGTTTGTGAGTATATAGTGTGCTTTCTTTCCATTAAAATTTGAAGTCATATTACACTTATGCCTCGTTTCCACTGAGCGGAACGGTTCGGGTCGGTACAGTTTGGGAGGGTTAGAATGGTCCGGTCTATTCAGGTGAGCGTTTCCACTGCAAGTCGGGCCACCAGGGGCCATGCGGGGTTTACACCAAATGAGGTGTTTGTTTTGCTCTTTCATTTGACATGAGCATTGAAGTTTTCCTGTCCGCCAATCAGTGGAATCTATCGTGTGACGCCAGTAGCTCCGCCCTAACCGTACCGTACCATTTCCTATGGCCCTACATCTGAAGCAGGACCAGGAATGGTGCGGTTTGGTTCGGTTGTATGGGCCACTTTCATAATGGAAACACCCAAAATAGTGTACCGTACCGTACCGAACCGAACCGTTCCGCTCAGTGGAAACGAGGCATTAGAGTGGCGCCTGCCTTTCTTTTTCACATAAATGGCATGATCTGTGGATATCTAGTCCTTTGGGCATTCCTCGTCAGCTAATCAATATATAGTATCATGAGTTTTGGGCAAAGGACATGTACAACATATCTGTTCGTTGGGTGCAGAACAACTACAGTATAAGAGGACGAAAGTAATGGAAGCGAAAAGAGAGAAAGATATGTTCAGAGAGGAAGCAAGGGAAACAGTTGTCAGTTAAGGTATATATTTGAAATAATGTATATTGAAGTTATTTTCCCAGATGGCACTGTCGCTGCATTTGTCACTAAATCATCTACACTTAAACTGCTAGCTGGTAAAAAAAAAAAAAATGTCAATAAAGCTTTGTAGCTTTCTGTTTTAAGTCTTCATGGGCTCTATTCACAGATCCAGATGTATACGGTATTTAGGTGTTTTCCCAAATATTGCATGCAATCCTAAAAATGTCATTTCACTATTGCTTTATGCGGTATTTACCACATAAAGCAAAAACGCTTGATAAATACTGCAGAGTTAATCTGGAATTCCAGATTCCAATAACCCCCCTGCTCCCAGACCCCCACAACCACCGGCTAGGGCTGTGGGGGAGAGGACCTTGTCCCCATCAACTTTGGGACAAGGTGCTCTGGGAAGGGCAGACCCCCCCTGCCCAAAACACCCCCCCCCATGTTGAGGGCATGTGGCCTGGTATGGTTCAGGAGGAGGGGGGTGCTCGCTCTTCCCCCCTTTCCTGACCTGCCAGGCTACATGCTTGGATAAGGGTCTAGTATGGATTTGGGGGGGGGGGGCCCACACCATTTTTTTTTCTTCTTATTTTTGGCATGGGAGTTCCACTCAAAATCCATACCATACCAGAAGGGTCTGGTAGGGATTGGAGGGAGGAACCCACACCGGTTTTCTTTTCTAGCATTTTTCATTGCTGGCATTTTTTTTTTTTTTTTTTTTTACATTAAGCTGTCAGCAGGAACCATGTTGTTTACTGGTTGTTAACATGGAACTGCACTGCATCTGAACACCACAAACCAAAAATGCTATTTTATTCATTTTTAATTTTCCAAGCAAACTGCCCCATCCATCCATGTCCCCATGCTTTATTTTGCTGAGAAACCATTTTGAAAAACACCCCTTGGCATTTCTAGCAGTGGCCATCTTGAGTAAGGGCAGATGATTCATGTAGCATTTACTTCCTAGAATCCATCTGCCCCTATCTCAGGCATTGGCTGAGCTGAGAACCTTGAAGAAATGTAAAAAAAAAAAAGAATTAAAACAAGTAAATATGATATAATTCCCTATCCATTTGCTAATGATAGCAGCATAGGGATTAAAAATAATCCATGTTGATTGAGTGAAGTTCTACTTTAGGGTGCCGGTGGCTGTCAGTTCCTTAAATATCGCACGGCGGGACAACTACTTATTTACCGCATGCATTTTTTTGTTTCCTTTTGTTAATTGACTTTCAGTCCTGTTTTATGCGGTACTTACTGAGCATTTTGCTGTATGCAGTAAATACCATATCAAGCAATAGTGAATTGACATCTTCAGGAAAACAACTATACACCACACGCAATCTGGTTCTACGAATGGAGTCCAATGTGACCAATGTTCCTAAATGTAACATGAGACCAGATGGTATTTTTCATTCTATATGTTAAAAAATGAATTAAAAAAAAAAAAAAAAGAATGAGTATAGGTATTGTTTTAGGGCAAAACTTGTCTGGTTCTTAAAGGCCTGTGTGAACATACTATTGCTTGCCTCAAACGGGTTTTACTTTCCCATACAAGTCAATGGGATTGCGACACCCCCTTGGAGCAGACTAACTGCAGGTCAATAGAGTATCTGCTAATTCATTCTGAACTATCTCAAAAGTGCTTGAAACTGTTCTAAAACTGAGACCAACTGATCCCATTGACACAAACTCAAGGCCCTTTGACACAGACCCTTAAAGCGCCAAGGCTTACTGCAATGCTCTTACAAAAATCTCTCTAGCTCGAGAATCAGGCTGTATCCAGGGCCTTGACTTTTCTCCAAGTTGGCAATAAGACCTGCCTTTTTGGCACCAAGCATCGCCTCCCACCCTTCAACAATTCAAAGCCCAAACCCCTACTAAGGTTCTAGCATTAAACTATTGATTTATAGGGGTAGGGATAATGTCAATTTGGTCAGAATTGTCAATGCCCTGTTTTTGCTGTGGGTCTGTACTGCTTTGAGGATTATCACAGGTACTACATTTTAGCAGTTTTGTTGGCATAACCAGTTTTTTTAACCTGACATGTTCACTTTAAATCTAAACTCCAGCCAATACTGAAACATCATTAAAATTAAAGTGATGGGGTTGAACAGGCAATACTATAAATCCTACAGAGGATCTAAAAAAAACAAAACTTTAAAGAAAGTTTTTTTCCCCATTGGGTTGGCTCTTCATAACCTGACTTTGAGAACCAAACAAAAAATTTGTAGAAGTGTACATATGTAGACTCTGGAGATGCATAGCACCAGGTGAACAGCTAATTTGATAGAGCCCTGCACTGACATCTGCTGGCCAGGAAAAGCAGGAACCAGAACCATAAATAAACCTAGTTAACTCAAATCAACCATCTGGCCTTTCTTGTAAAAGATAAACCGTGCCCCAACCCTCATCTTTTAAGTTACCCTATGGGTCAGTGAAGGTAGTTATCACTTCAAAGTGAACCAATAGAGAAGTCAAGAATATAGGAGGGTTCTTTTACAAGAAAAAAAATCTTGCCAAGTACAGAACACAGGAGTTGATTCTGAAAACATGGGTTTTATGCCGCTACCTTCAGGTGATTGAATACTGGCAAAAGCTTTGCTGGGACAGCAGCAACAAGCTCACAGGTAGAACCATAGGAGTTGACTGACCCAAACAGACAGCTGACTGCAGAAGCACCTTGGGGCCAAAGCACGGTTTAGCATAGGCTAAAATAGTCACCTGTCAAAAAAGAGAAACAGGTGGTAGCCCTGCAACTTGTGAGAAAAACAAATGCTAGATGCTGTAAAAAGTCCAAGAACCATGAGAGGACTGTCTCTGTGATTGCTGGGTTTGACACCCCCCCACCACCACTCCCCTTCCTTTCCCTCCCAACCCCTATACACATTTCCTCCCTCTAATCTGGTATCTACTCTTCTGCTTCCCCTACTTGCTAAGTTCCTAACAAGAAAGATGGTAATTTCTGATTTGAGTACTCTGAATTTTGAGTGTATAGTAATGGAGGTAAATTATCTCTCTTTGATGAACGTTTCTACATGTTGTATATGGTATTACCTTACGTTGAATGCTGTCCATATGCTCTAGTGACTGCTAATGTTATACTATTTTGATCTGTACTAGTTTTGTACCATTGTATGTTGTTTTACTTTTGTTGTTTTATGGAAAATAAACTGCATCTGTTAAAAAAATAAAAAGTTCAGAAACCACAACATCTTTGGGAGACTGGGCTCAGGTTTGGAAAGAGCGACATGTTCCCTGAGGACAGAAGCCCTGAGGAAGAGAAGGCAAAATAACCACCCTGGCATGTGGAAAAGGAAAGAGGAATTCCATTAAGGGACCGTGCTGTTAGGAAACAGAAGATTGGTTAGTCCCAGAGAGAAGACTTGGCAGGCAGCCATGGAAGACAGTCAAGACCCCACCCATAGGGGGGAATAAAAAAAAAAAAAGATTTGCCTTCGAGGCAGGACATAGGGAGGAAGGATGACATTCCCACAGAAGAGATAGGAAGAGCACCAGTGAACCAAGAAGGTCTGTCTTTGTCCCCATGTAGCTTAATTTAAAAAAAGAGGGCTTCCAAGAAGAAAACAGGGAGCCAAAACAGAATTGCCAGGGGCAATAGAGAGAACAAGGCTCCATTCTTACAGAGGACCTTTTAAGGGGCCAAACTCCATGTACACAAGTAGGGAACCCTGAGTGAGCAAAATTACCTGAGAGGAGGAAATCAGAAGGTTGCAGTGGGCAACAAAGAAGAGAAGCTTCTTGCAAAAGAGAGAACACAGGGAGTGCAAGAGCCAACACATTAGAGAAGATAAAGAGAATAAACAGGTGCATCTCATAAAATTTAAATATCATTAAAAAGTTAAATTATTTGAGTAATTAAATTCAAAAAGTAAAACTCATATTTTATATAGATGCATTACACACAGAGTGATAAAATTTAAAGAAAGAAATGCTTGAAATATAACGATTATGGCTTACAGCTAATGAAAACCCAAAATTTAGAATTTCAGAAAATTAGAATATTACATAAGACCAATAAAAAAATGATTTTTAATACAGAAATGGTGGCTTACTGAAAAGTATCTCCATGTACAGTATAGTATGCACTCAATACTTGGTCGGGGCTCCTTTTGCATTAATTACTGCATCAATGCTGCGGGGCATTGAGGCGATCAGTCTGTGTTACTGCTGAGGTGTTATGGAAGCCCAGGTTGCTTTGATAGTGGCCTTCAGCTCGTCTGCATTGTTGGGTCTGGTGTCTCTCATCCTCCAATTGACAATACCCCACAGATTCGCTATGGGGTTTAGGTAAGGCGAATTTACTGGTCAATCAAGCAGTAATACCATGATCAATAAACCAGGTATTGGTACTTTTGGCAGTGTGGGCAGGTGCCAAGTCCTGCTGGAAAATGAAATCAGCATCTCCCTAAAGCTGGTCAGCAGAGGGAAGCATAAAGTGCTCTAGAATTTCCTGGTAGAAGGCTGCGCTGACTTTGGACTTGATAAAACACAGTGGACCAACACCAGCAAATGACATGGCTCCCCTATTCATCACTGGCTGTGCAAAATTGTGCATTTTATTTGGAAACCAAGGTCCCAGAGTCTGGAGGAAGAATAGAGAGGCACAGAATCCAAGTTGCATGAGATCCAGTGTGAAGTTTCCACAGTCAGTGATGATTTGGGGAGCCATGTCATCTGCTGATATTGGTCCACTGTGTTTTATCAAGTCCAAAGTCACCGCAGCCTTCTAGCAGGAAATTGTAGAGCACTTCTGGTAAGCTGGTCAGCAGAGAGAAGCATGAAGTGCTCTAGAATTTCCTGCTAGAGGCCTGCAGTGACTTTGGACTTGATAAAACACAGTGGACCAATATCAGCAGATGACATGGCTCCCCAAATCATCACTGACTGTGGAAACTTCACACTGGATCTCATGCAACTTGGATTCTGTGCCTCTCCACTCTTCCTCCAGACTCTGGGACCTTGGTTTCCAAATAAAAAACCAAATGCTGCACAGTCAGTGATGATTTGGGGAGCCATGTCATCTGCTGGTGTTGGTCCACTGTTTTATCAAGTCCAAAGTCAGCGCAGCCCTCTACCAGGAAATTCTAGAGCACTTTATGCTTCCCTCTGCTGACCAGCTTTATGGAGATGCTGATTTCATTTTTCAGCAGGACTTGGCACCTGCCCACACTGCCAAAAGTACCAATACCTGGTTTATTGATCATGGTATCACTGCTTGATTGGCCAGTAAACTCGCCTTACCTAAACCCCATGGAGAATCTGTGGGGTATTGTCAAGTGGAAGATGAGAGACACCAGACCCAACAATGCAGACAAGCTGAAGGCCACTATCAAAGAAACCTGGGCTTCCATAACACCTCAGCAGTGCCTTAGGCTGATCGCCTCCATGCCATGCTACATTGATGAAGTAATTCATGCAAAAGGAGCCCTGACCAATGCATAATATACTGTACATGGACATACTTTTCAGTAAGCCAACATTTCTGTATTTAACAATCCTTTTTTTTTTTTTTAAATGGTCTTCTATGATATTCTAATTTGCTGAGATACTGAATTTTGGGTTTTCACTAGCTGTAAGCCATAATCATCAAAATTAAAAGAAAGAAATGCTCGAAGCACTTTTTGAATTGAATTACTGAAATAAATTAACTTTTTGATGATATTCAAATTTATGAGACGTACACCTCTACAAAGCTGAACCAAGACCTGAACCAAACTGAAGAATGAGGAATGGGAACAATTTCTGGATTAGGTTTTCCTATCATCATTCTAGATGAAAACTATCCCACATGTTAGTTTGCAGATAAGGGTAAAGAGATCTGCATGACCCAAAGTGAGACGGGCAACTAACTTAGAGGTTGGAAAGTTCCTTTCAATTGGTGAATATCTGTGAGAAGCTGGGAGATCTTTTAGCAGATGTCTGTAGTGCAGTCAAAAAACTGAAGGCGTTTGGTGAGAGAGGCTGGTAAGTACCAGGGCACCTACAGAACATATGTACTCTCACTTTATTAGGTACACCTTGCTAGTACTGGATTGGACCCCCTTTTGCTTTAAGAGCTGCCTTAATTATTTGTGGCATAGATTCAGCAAGGTGTTGGAAAACTAAGTTATTACCTGTTAACTTGATTTTCAGTAAACCTTCCAGGATGGCCTTATGAGAGAGAGTGCCTCCTCCCACCTAGCACAGGAAACACAATTCCACATTAATATAAAAGACAGGCACAATGATTGGTCCCTCAGTGATAACAAATAACCGAAGGCCTATCATGTACACCCCGTAATAATAACCATTACCAAATCATAGGGTGGGAACAGTGCCATCCTGGAAGATTCCTGAAAATCAAGTTAATAGGTAATAACTTCGTTTTCCCAAGTCATCTTCCATGAGGGTCTTATGACAGAGACATTATAGAAAAAAAACCTGTTAGTGGAGGGGGGATCTTCTGCCTGAAGCACTTTTCTCCCATAAGCCAGGTCAATTGATGACAGAAGGTCCAGACGGTAGTGTCTTACGAAAGTCTGGAAATTCGACCAGGTGGCTGTTTTGGAGATCGGGGTAGTCCCTGCTTTCCCTGTGCAAGAGGTGGCTAAGGTTCTAGTGAAATGCGCTCTAAGCTTAGATGGAGCTTGCAGGCCTGCTATGGAGTAGGCTTCCTTAATAGCGGATTTCACCCATCTCGCGATAGTGGTTTTTGAGGCTCTTAGTCCTTTTCTGGCACCAGATTACAGCACAGATTGAGTACCTTTTTCCATTATTTGGTTTTTTCAATGTAGCATAACAGACATCTCCTGATGTCTAATTTGTAGAAATTTTCTTTTAAATTGCTTGTCCGCAGAAAGATGAAATTACTATGTCTTGTGACCTGTGGAAATCAGTGGATACTTTAGGGAGAAACGCTGGGTCCAGGGATTGAATGACCTTATCTGGAAATATGGAACAGTAAGGTTCCGAAATTGATAAAGCTTGCAATTCACTCACTCTCCTGGCAGACACCAGGGCCACTAGGAGTACGGTTTTATAAGTTAGGAGTTTCAAAGAGCTTTCTTCAAGAGGCTCAAATGGTCCTTTTATAAAACTCTGCAGTACTGCCCATAGGTCCCAAGGGGGAAACCTCTTTTACTAAAGAGGTCTTTTCCTTGAAACTGACTTGATGAACCCCTTTTTAGAGTATGATCTGCTAATCTTAGGTCTAGAAAAATGGATAATGCCACCACTTGCACTTTTAGAGTGTTGGGTGCAAGACCTAAATCTGTACTATCCTGTAAAAAATCAAATATGGCTGGAATAATAGACCTGAAAATCTTACCTTTTTCCTTCCTCCAGCCGCAAAACTTCTTCCAAATTTTGGAATAAACTAAATTTGTGGACTTTTTCCTACTTTCCAATATAGTGCAGATCACTTTCTCTGACAGACCTTTCCTTTAACAACTCTTTCTTAGTAGCCAAGCTGTCAGAGAAAGACGGCCCACATGTTGGCGACACAATTTTCCTGAGATCGAGAGGTTCTGGAGAGCAGGGAACGATAATCTTTGCTTCTGTAGCTTGGAACTTCTGTAAGACATTCAGAATTAGCCTGAAGGAAGGAAATGCGTACAAGAGCTTACCTGACCAGGAGTGGGCGAACGCATTCAACCCTAAACTGCTCAGATCCCTTTCTATCAAGAAGAATTTCTCTACTTTTGCATTTTTTGAGGAAGCAAAAAGGTCTATTTCCAGATAACGCCAGTTTTAAACGATCAGCCTGAACACTTCTTGGTTTCAGACTCAATTCTGTATGTGAGATCTGTTCTGTTTAGAAAATCCGCTATTGAGTTTAATTTCCTTTTGATGTGCACTGCTGCAAGGGAAAGGACGTTCTCTTCTGCCCAGCAAAATATTATCCTGGCTAGTTCCCTGAGGATTGCTGAATGCGTGCCTCCTTGTTTGTTGATAGAGGAAACCACAGCGATATTGTCCAAAAAGATTAATACATGTTTTCCCCTTATAGTGGATGCAAAGGTGCACAGAGCTTCCCAGATTGTCCTCAGTTCTCTAGTGTTGGAAGACTGCTTGACTCAAGACTGATCCCATTTTCCTTGCACTGCCTGGTGGCCCATGTGGGCTCCCCAACCCCAGGCACTTGCGTCTGTTGTGATTCTTAATGGTTCCACCTGTGTCCAGCAACGTCCCAGAGACAGATTTCTTTCTAGCAGCCGTCATTGTAAGAATTCCTTCACTAGACTCGGCAGTGTCACAAGATTGTTCAGTGATTGTTGGTGACCGTCCCATACTGATAACATGAACCCCTAAAGAGCTCTCATGTGAGTCTGGGCCCAAGTCACTGCCGGAATCGCTGCTCTCATCAGTAATAACAATCTCATTATCTTTCTTATGGACGTTGTGGGGTTCAGTATGGGCCTGGAACCTTCTGTCATTAGTGTTACCCTCTTTTATTCTAGTAAGATTTTTGCTTTTGGGGAATCCACTATATAACCCAGGAAAATAACTTTCTGAGCAGGGAGAAAATGCGACTTTTCTGTGTCTAAAATCCAACCCAGACTCTGAAGGTCTCTTTGTGTTATGTTCAAAGACCTTTCCAATTCCATAGCCATTCTTACGAACAAGAGCAGGTCATCTAGATACGGTATTATCAAGATTCCTTCTGCCCTCAAGGTCTGTAATGCCTCTGCTAGCACTTTTGTGAAGATTCTTGGAGCAGATGCTAGCCCGAAAGGTAGAGCGTTGAATTTGAAATAGATTGTTTGATTTGGACCTTTTACTGCAAACCTGAGAAATATTTTTAGCTTTCTCTGATGGGAATGTGTAAATAAGCCAGTATGAGTCAGTAGTTCTTTCGTTGTAAAGATGATTTCCATCTTGAATCTTTTGTATTTGCCTGTCCTGCTGAACATTTTCAGGTTGAGGATCTGCCTGAATTTTCCATAGAAAAAAGTGAGAGTAAAAGCCTCCTTTGCTTTCCCTTTGTGATAGGGAGGGTATAACTCCTTGGTCCATCATTTCTTGGAGCAGATTTGTTATGGCGCCTGCCATGTCTACGTTCTTCGGAAGTCGAGTTACTAAAAAATGTTCCTGGGGGGATTTGATTAACTTCTATCTGATAACCTCTGGTGATTAAGTCTAAGATGTATGCGTTGTTTGATGTGGCCTGCCACTAGGATAGGAAAGCCCCCAGTCTCCCTCCTACCTGGCAAGGGGAGTCATTGCCCTTTTTTATAGGCTGCGAGGGATTAAACAAAAATCCCCCTTTTTCCTTTGCTTTTCCATATTGCCAAGGCTTCTTTTGCTTTTGATTGCCACCTCCTTTAGGCCCATTTTTCCTGAAAGGATGAAATCCTTTGCATTGCTGTTTTTTTGGGACCATGCTTCCTCTCTGATTAACATTCCAACACTGAATCTAGGGATGACAGCTTGTGTTAACATGAGGCACATCTCTTGTAAGGTCCTTAGCAGGTCCTGCTCCATTCTTTTCTTTGCGGCTCTTTTCTTGGGGAGACACAAATGAAAAAAGGAGCTGATTCAGAGAGAGCTGCCAGGTGTAAGGAAAAAAGTAATCCGCAAATGTCTCCCTGACCTCTCCAGAAATAAACAAATAAAAAAAAAAACCCACTTAGTGCCCCTCCCCCAAGCGGCAGGTAAGGATATCATCACTTTCCTACCTTAGTGCTTGAAACCTTCTGCATCCCCTGATCCTCTTCCTCTGCAGCACCCACCTCCATGATGCACCTGCAGGGAACTGAAAATCAACACAGGGTCCTTTAAAAAAAAAAAAAGCTGGGACTGTTCAGATCCACCCATGTCCTCCTCTGTGGATCCTAGCCTGCCATGTGTGAATCGGCATGCCCAGGCAGTAAGTATCCCCCCTTCATCCTGCTGGGACATCCTGGACTCCATTTGGGCATCTGCCCTATGCAATATGGCCGCCGGGCATCCCCACTGGGTCACTTCCGCTAGAAACACGTCACTAGCCTGAACCGGAAGTGACCTCAGCACGCCGCCCCCCAGCCTCCAGACAACAAGGAAGCCATGGTTGGCTTTACAGCAGCACATGGGGGAAAGCTACAGGTGAGTGCACTGCTCTACATCCACTGGGGAAAGGGCTAGCCTCCTACAATGGCTACCCTACAGACTTACCCAATACACAGGGGAGAGAGGGTCCCCTAGCCTCCCCTGGGCAACAGCCCCAGTGGAGCCTAAGCTAATCCTTTCATCTACCCAGGAACACAACCCCAGGGGAAACAGATTATAGCCCAGGAGGCCCCTGCTGCCTAGCACAATGGCCTGACAGATGATGAGACAAAAAAAAATAAAAAATCAGTGATCCTGCCTATCCGGAGGAAACACAATAACTGAAGGACCATGCATAGTGCCTGTCTTTTTATACTAATGTGGATTTGTGCTTCCTGTGCTAGGTGGCAGGAGCCACTTTCTCTCTCATAGGGCATTCCTGGAATATGACTTGGGAAATATTCCTCAGAGATTTTGGCCCATTTTGACATGATAGCATTAAGCAGTTGCTGCAGATTTGTCAGCTGCACATCCATGATGTGAATCTCCCATTCCACCACATCGCATAGGCGCTCTATTGGATTGAGATCTGGTGACTGTGGAGGTCATTGGTGTACAGTGAACTCATTATCATGTTCAAGAAACCAGTTTGAGATGGTTTGAGCTTTGTGACATGGTGCATTATCCTGCTGGAAGTAGCCATCAGAAGAAAGTTCAAATAATTTTGCTCCGGAGACTTGTAGTTGTGTTCATGGTTATTTTTAAGAGTCTAATAAGATAGGGTCCATCACCTACAAAGACTTGCAAAAAAACCTGTAGCCTCGAAGAGTAGGCAGGATAATATGGGTACTGGGGGGGGGGGGGGGCAGTCCCAGCAAGACTTTTGCCAGTGTCCAATCACCTGAAGGTAGCAGCATACAACCTACGGTCTAATCAACCCCTTCGTCCTGTACTAAACACATTTTGATGGAAACGGATGTAAAATAAAGGCAAAATGAGATCTTACAGAAAGTAAGGTGTCCAGGACCCTACCCCCCTGCTCCCTTCGATCTGTCCCCCTGCTAGCCGCCTTTCTATGCCCTGTCACCCACACAGAGATCATAACACTACGTGCAGGGGGGCCAAGTAACTGGACTCCCTGTGGTGACTCCATCCTGCTTCCCAGCCAAGTGCCTGGCAGTCTGCCTATGACGAACTGCAGTCGGGTCGAGACCCCCATAAGGACGACGAGCATGCAGTTGAGCTTCCCCAAGACGGTTTCTGACAGTTTGTGTAGAAATTCTTTGGTTATGCAAACCGATTGTTGCAGCAGCTGTCCGGGTGGCTGGTCTCAGAGGATCTTGGAGGTGAAGATGCTGGAAGTGGAGTTCCTGGGCTGGTGTGGTTACACATGGTTTGCGGTTGTGAGGTTGGTTGGATGTACTGCCAAAGTCTCTGAAAAGCCTTTGGAGACGGCTTATGGTAGAGAAATGAACATTCAATTCATGGGAAACAGCTCTGGTGGGCATTCCTGCAGTCAACATGCCAATTGCACACTCACTCAAACTTGCAACATCTGTGGCATTGTGCTGTGTGATAAAACTGCACATTTTAGAGTGGCCTTTTTTTGTGGCCAGCCTAAGGCACACCTGTCCAAAATATAACTTCCAAATTTAGTATTGACGGGGAAGCCACATGGAAGCTCACAACATTCTGTGCAGGGCAACTAACTGTACGGTGTGGTGACTTCATCCTGCTCCCCAGCCGAGCGTCGGGCAGTCTGACTCCCTGCATGTGGATTCACCACATGGAGGTTACATGCCTGTCACTTTGTGCTCCCCCCTCCCCCCAATGATCTTTTGGCAGGCATAGAGCGGTCCCACTGTTCCCACGATTCAGTACCTGCCAGTGACAAAGACCACACTCTTGTGTGTAGCCAGAGGGGAGTTTGTTGTCATGGCAACCCAGCAGAGGGAGGAGCCAGAATCACCATTGAGGGACTCCAGAAGAGGAGGATCGGGGCTGCTCTGTACAAAGCAATTGGACAGAGCAGGTAGTAAGTATGACATGTTTTTGTTATTTAAAAAAGGGGGGAAAAAAACTTAAAGGTTTAGAATCACTTTAAAACCCAGCTCCTTTGCTACTTTTTTCTTTTAAGTTTACAGGGGGGGGGGGGGTCCATTCAAACAATGGACTCTGAAAGTGAACATAAAAAATGGACTTGGCAGCCAAGGGGCAATAAACAGGCAGATAAGCCATGATTTTATCACCCAAAGGAATTATAATATAACAGCCTTACAGGGTTGCAGCTAAAGCCTGCTATAAACTGACATCACTGACCCTTATCCAGGCTCTGAAAACATCCTGACCATATGGTCAAGATCCACCGGGAAGCCTGGACTGGCACCTGGCCCAACCTCTCAGTGGGCCACTGAGAGTCTGAACCAGCTGCTCCCACCCCCTCCACAGCTCAGTGCTCCAGTATGCAATAAAAGGGCAGAGCAGAGAGTCGGTGATTGACAGTCACTGGCTCTCTGCAGGCTGAAGACCGAGAGCTGAGCGCTCAGCTGTGTTTAATCGCTCAGTTCTTGGTCTTAAAAGTGGCAGGGGACAGCTGCTGCCGGGATCAGTGCTGCAGCCATCTAGGCAAGTATGATTGTTTTTTTTTTTTAAATCCCATTCTTTTCTTTTAGGGCCTTCTGGAATACCAGAATCCAACAGTCTAAAAGAAGCAGTGGCCAAGAGTAAACCCTGATTACCCTAACCACATTCAAGCAATTGTGAGAGATCTCTTTGGGGTGAACCACTGCCAGACACAAGAAAGGTACCACAATATCCTCATTAAAGTAAAACTCAGAGACCACTTTGGGTAAAAAGTAACCAATTCTTTATGCAAGATCAGATGGGCTCTGTACGGGGTAGTGGTGAAAGCTTAGAAACCCTTTTGTCCAATGTGATGGTCACAAGAAAGGCTGCCTTGCGAGATAACAATGTCAGGGAGATGCAACAAGAATGGTGAACGTTTAAATCTGACAATATTAGGTTTAACCCTAGTGCTCCTGGGCCCAGGTTCCTATTCTTCACGTCAGATGGTTGGACTATTTGTCATTTACTTTTGACATTTTTCAATTGTCAAAAGTTAAAAAAAGAGCCACAATCATGTTTTCTGTAAGCACAGAACCTCTAGAATTAAAAGTCGCAAGAAACACACTACTAACACACTTGACATTGTGGTATTATTAGATAGTATGATTTTTGATACAAGTTAACACATGTTATTTATTTGCACATTAATTCTTATTTCACTTTGAACTGTCAGAATTATTGGGGGAGATTAAATTAAAAAAAAATATGAAATATGTCATATTTTGTTCTACATAGAAGTATTAAACAGTGACATCCATTTTTGTTAGGTTACGGAAAGGTTAAATCTCCTTTAACAAAAAGTGTCTATTCAGGAGATGTCTATTCAGGATCACACTGGGGCGATCCGACTTCCCAGGGCGACCTCCGAGGTCACGGTGCGAGCAGCGCGCCGTGACCTCGGAGCGGCCGGCACGGACTTCATAACATTGAAGTCTATGACGGTCGCCCCAAAGAAGCTCCGGACCCTTTTTCTAAGTCGGAGCGACTTGTGTCGCTCCTATTAGAACGGGTCCGCAGCTTCCCTATGGAAGGCGACCTACGGTGACCTGTGAGGCGACCAGGTCGCTCCAGTGTGAACGGGGACTTAAAGGTTTACACAGACATGCTGTTAAATAAATAGATAGCCTGTTGACCTTCTTTAGATAAAGTCTAGCTGAAGCTATACCAAGGTAATCTTATCTGTGTGTGGGACCATAAAACCCCCTAATTAAGTATTCTGTGTTTAAAATTTAAAAATAAGATTTACAGATACATTATAATCCTATGTGTAAAAGGATATTAACAATGAAGTATATATATATATATATATATATATATATATATATATATGAATAACATACATAGATATGTATGTAAACCTTCTATATTAAAGTTGTTTCATATTCTTGCTAAAGAAAAGTTTTAACTGATATTGATGACTCATCTCTGTATGTCAAGAAAGGCTTCAGTAAACATTTGTAAATTGTAAGTTGTAGAAATTAATCATAAAACTTTTCTAACCTTGCCAGACTCTAGAAGGTCTGAGATTGTAAGCTCTTTGTCAATATAAGGTGCAAAGCTTATTTGTAGGTAAATAATGCTGTTATATTGCTATATACTGAAGCTAAGAGCAACACAATACTGCCATCTCTGGTGACTGACTGCTACTAGTTGAAGTCTTAGGTTAAAAAGTCATTTCCAATATATATAGATAGATATATTAATAATATTAAAAATGGTGTTACCAGATTTAATCTTTACCTAGATACATGATGGAGATTAGATGGACATGTATATTAGATGAGAGTATGGATGAATTATTATGTTGTTTTTGTGATAGTCTTAAATGGAGAAATCATCATTTAATTTTAATATACTGGTCAACCAAGAGGTGTCACCCAATGACCTCACCAGTTAATGAATAAGATGTCCCAACCAATGGGGATAATGTTACTCCCTCTAGGTTTAACTTATGGTAATTTTAATAGTCCTTTGTTCTATACCATATAAAAAGGAGAACCCAGATGAGAGAGACACGACATTGCACAACATACATTACACATACAACACACACGCTACTACAGCCATGCATAGACTCATCTATACATACTCCATTTTGCTCCATCATGTATCTGAAACTTGGAAGGACGTCAAACGAAACTCCTCCCTAACTGGCTACCATCTTGGGAAGGCAGCCATCTTAAGGACTCTGGTAAAGACCATTTTAAGCTAGCAGCTTTTAAATATGGTAAATATACTTGCTGTTTATTTGATATTATTTACTATCATTTATTTCCTTCCTTAAATGTTTTACATTTCATATTTAAGGGTAACAAGATTACAGTCCCAGCCGTATTAACCATATGTAGATTTTTCTCTAAGAGCTGATTTTTGCTTTTTATACATTTTTATTAATATCAGATTTAGCGCATATTGGCGTATTAGTCTCATGTTTTGCATGGCCTATTCTCACTCCATCTGCAGTGGAGTGACTGTCGTACTTCGCAATTCGCAGACAATTGTGGTCTGATTATATAGAACATTCATTTATGGTTTATACTATACCTGGAGAAAACGTAATCTTGCTTTATTTTTACTTTCATTATTGAGCTACAAATCACATTGCATTCATTGTTTGAAGTTAGTATTTTACATAGAGTTATCTTTTTGTGTCATCTCAAGTTTGATCATTTATTGTGAATACATGTCTTGTGAATAAATATTCTTATATATTCCATACTGTAGACTGTTTTCACTAAGATTGGTATATGCTTTTAAAAAGAAATGAATCGATAAAAAGAATTCACTACATATTGATTTGTGGAAATAAGTTGAGATTCTCCTACCACACAGATCTTTGCTTATTGACATAAACAGACACTTTTATATTCCGAGCAGTATAAATATTGACATAAATAGAGACACTGTTATATTCAGAGCAGTATAAATATTCTGACAGAACCATTAGCTCAGATTGCACTGAAGTCAGATTTCCATATTAATGCGAGTCAGTAATGCATTTCTTTTGATTATTTTGCGATTGCGCTTCACTTTATCAAAGAATATTACCACTGATTCAGGAACGCACGTTAGTGCTGGCTGCATTCAGTTTGTTTGTGTTACCCTTTGCACTATAACTGGGTAGCGCAGAGACAACAATACTTTATTTAATTTGAATTAAAAGATTGTGCTACAAATTTTCTATGGCCCATGATAGTTGCAAAAATGTTTATTAAAATACACCTAAATCATTACTATGCACACAAATACAATATAACTGAAGGAATGAATGCAAAGTGACAAACTTTTTTTTCCCCGTTTTCGTGGATGTAAACTGAAGACAGATGTTGCAAACTGAACTAACAACTGTTGTGCAAACTGATGCAACACAAATCCATTCTTTTTTTTTTGTTTTGCATTAGAGAGGGGAAAAAAAAACAAACAAAAGATGGGAACGTTAAGGCTACATTCACACCTGAGCGTAGCGTTTTTCACGCGTTTTTTACCGCGATTTTTGCGGCGTTTTTTACCGCGATTTTTACCGCGATTTTTGTGCAGGCGTTTTTAGATTGAATAGAGATCAATGGAAAACGCCTGTAATCTGCCCAAAAAGAAGCTCATGTACTTTTTTGAGCGTTGGGCGTTTTGTATACAGCGTCAAAACGCTCAGATGTGAACAGGGGCCATTGAAATGAATAGGATTTGTCTTGTTGGGCGTTTTGAGAGCTGATCCTAGAGCAGAAAAACGCCCCAAAACGCCTAGATGTGAACGGAGCCTTAGGCAAATAGGTAGCATTAGCAACCCATTCAGATGTGGCATGGTCCACTGGAACTGGATGACCAGTCAGAAGGATCCAAAAAATGAGAGAAACATTGCTTGCAACTCTAGGATGTTGATTGGAAGTTTCTATTCTTCCCGAGACTAACTACTAAAAACAGACAAGCTAGTGCAGAACTCTGCCACATAACTCCACCCCAACCCAGAAGACCAGCAGCCATCATGACGAACTTGTTATTCAACAATGCCATGGACAGAAGCCACCATGAAAGATACTTTGGCTCAAGGATGTAATGTAACCAATCATGGATGTGTCCCACATTCTGGGAATGCTTTGTTTGCAAGGCTCTGGAATAGAACTGAGTAAAAGGGGACTGCTTCAGAGGTGGATACCATTTGCATGTCACTCATTTGGGAAGATAAACATCAGCATTAAAGTTGCCAAAACCAACTCTGCAATTTTGTCAAGAAAAGCTAGGACCACAAAAAAAAAAAAAAAAAAGGATCCAGAAGATCCAGGGTTAAGAGAATCAGAACTGACCCTTTAAAATTCAGAATTCTTCCTAAGGCCCCTTTCACAAATGGGAGTCCGTTGGCGGACTCCGCTTTTCTCAGCGGTCCACCGATCCCTCGCTGAGCAGGCGGATGGCAGCTCTGTCTCCGCGCTGTGTGCAGAGACAGAGCTGTCAGGTCCCCGCTGTTCTCTATGGGGGAATCGGATGAGAACGGACCGCCTGTCCATTCTCATCCGATCCGATGGACGGATGGAAAATAGAGTTTCCATCCGGCCAGATTTGACGGACCGGATGTCAGCGGACAGGTCTCCGCTGAAATCCGGTGCCCCATAGAGATGCATGGGGAATCCGTTCAGATCCTCCTGAAAAACTGACAGGCGGATCTGAACGGTTCGCTAGTGTGAAAGGGGCCTAACTCTTTGAAGATCCCTGATGTGCCATGCTCATTCTCCCTATCCTGTACTGTGTCAAAGTCCCAGTAGAAAGAGGCAAATGGCAAAAAATTTAGATTGGCAGTGCAGGTCTAAAAAGCACCCAGCAGCTAGACAGCAAAAGCACAACCCAAGAAATGAATTGAGTGCCCCCCCACCACCAAATTCCAGCTTGTGATCTTGCATAAACTATAAGCAAGCCCCATAAGTGAGCAGGATTAAAATCCTTTTTTTTCTTTTCTATTTTTTTCTCTGTTTGGCTATAGCTACTGTAACAGAACCGATGCACAGCAGCCTGCTAATCACTCAGTCTTTAGAGGCAGGGTCAAACGTTGCATCTCTGGTCTGGATACCTCTGCAAGGAAACCCCAGTAAAGCTGTCCTCACCTGAAATCCGGTGCCAAGTGAGTCGCCAAATCGAAATCTTCAGAGAGAGGTGCAGGTGAACCAACTAAGCAATTTCTAGGACTCGGCAAGGGACACTGGCCTGACCATAAAGTGGAACTAAACCCTCTTATAAATTTCATCCAAGGAAGCTGCCATTATTTTTTTATGCACATGCCAGGAATGTAACTTTTTTTTTTTAAATGTTAAATCAATATGTTTAGTTCTGCATTTTATTTTTGGAGTCCTGGGGTAACTGAAACATAGACAGGTAATACTGAATGCAGAAACATCACAGAGGACATGAGCATACTAAATGAACTAGGAAAACCACTCACTGGCTAACTTGAGAGCCTTCTAGGATTTTCAATATCTGGCATGATTTAATGGAATCTGTTACTAGATGTCTTGAACCAGAAGATTTTTGTTTTTCTAAAAAGACACCAAGCAGAACTGGGCCGGTAGCAGCGGGTAAAGTCTCAAGGGCGCTGGCTTCAGTTGTCTATGTGGCTAGTGTTTCTTCTGTAGTTAGTATAACCATATTTTGTTTAACAGGCTGTATCCCTTAATAAGCAATAGAAATAAAATAAATAAAAGATTTTTGACTTACCATAAAATCCATTTCTCTGATGTTCATTGACAGACACAGCTCCATATTCTTTACTATAGGGTTATGCTGCCCTCTAAAGGAGATGGACGAGGCAGACAACAAAAAAAAAAAGCTTGGCTACAACCCATGGACCGTCCTCAGCTGGCATAATCCCCCTCTCTGCTTAGAGATACTCCATTTTGTAACAAGCAGTAACAGAAGTATGAAAACTCCATAGCGGGGTAGATCCAGTGTCTGTCAATGAACTCAGAGAAAAGGATTTTACGGTGAGTACAAAAATCCTATGTTCTCTTCCGTTCATTTACAGACACAGCTCCATCTTGTTTACTATAAGGACGTCCCAAAGCAGTGCCAAACATGAGGGGTGGGAACAAAAAAACTCAAAGCTAAACACAAGCCAATCCAGGCAATAGTAAATCAACTAAAAACAGGAGCCCAACTTGAAATACCCACTCAAGAAGGAAAAACAGACCCTCTAAATCGCAGCCAACAACACTTTGTGGCTAAGGAGGCAACTGCAGATGCCAAAATATCCAGTTCAAAAAAATTTAAAAGTATGCACCGATGACCAAGTGGCTCCCATGCACACCTGCCCCACTGACACCTTATGACTGAAGGCCCAAGAAGCATTAAGGGCCCGAGTAGAACGTGCCATCACAGGGAAAAGAGGCAAACTGGACCACTAAGCAAATAAGCCTGAGTCACCCTCTGTGTGATCCATCTGGAAATGGTAGCAGAGGAAGCCCCTTCCGTGGCCCATTAGTAACCACAAAGAGCAAGTCTGACCCCTGAAAGGTCTCAGTGGTTGCCGAACAGCTTGAACATCATCCAGAGTACATGGCATTGTTTGACTGAATTTGCATCGGGAGTCCCCAGAGCTGCTTCGTCCAATGATCTGGGCAAAGCCTGATCACTCGAAGCTCCAAGACGTTGATGGGCAATCTGGACTCTTCCAAAGTCCAACAGCCCCAGAACCCCCCCACCCAGACAGGCTGGCATCTGTTGTAACCACTGTCCAGAACAAAGGGAGAAAAACGTACCCTGTAGCAAGGTCAAGCAGTCATCAGACCAGAGAACACTTGTAGCCAGACTCAGAAAAATCTCCTTGTCCAGCGACTTGGGACACTTGTCCCATTTGACCAGAATCTCTTTCGAAGGAGTCTCGTGTAGAACTGTGCAAACAGAACCGCCTCGAAGGTGGACACCATCAGGTCCAAATCTTGCATGCAGGCCGAAGGGACGACCACATGTGGGCTAGCAACAGTTGAATCACAGAATGCAACTTTTCTAGAGGAAGGAACAGTCCAGCTAGACCTGAATCTAGAGTCAGCCCTAGATAATCCAATCTCCTTGTCGGAACCAGGGCATACTTCTGAAAATTAAGAAGCCGCCCGTTCTCATGCAAAGTCTAGGAAATAATTTTCACATCAGCTGTCAGAGCCAAAAGAGACTACTTGCATGAGGAGGTCATACAGGTACCCCAGCACAGCAATCTCCAGCTGACGCAGCAACGCTAAGACCGGGGGCAACACTTTTATGTAGAACCAAGGAGCAGAGACTAGACCAAAGGGAAAGCCCACAAACTGATAGTGTTCCTTTCTCACAACGAAGCTGAGAAAACGTGGATGCCGGTTGCAAATTGGAATGTGCAGGTAGGCAACTTTGATGTCTAAAAAAGCCAGGGAACCCCCTTGATGCAGGAAGGCCCCACCTCTCGAAGGGACTCCATCCTAAATGATTGCACCCACACAAAAACGGTTCAGGGTCTTAAGTCTAAAATTGATCCAGAACCATGGGAGGAGACCAAGAGAGGATGTGAATAAAACCCCGAAAACGTTCCGACACCAGGGAAGATCACACCCAGGGACAACAAGTCCTGCCCTGCCCACAACAGAGCTTGCAGCCAATCTGGGTGCAGGTGCACATTGGAAGATGGGAACCGTTTCAGAGGACAAGAACGGAATTCTATCTGACCCAGGAGGTCCACAGCCCCAGAACCAACGCAGACATTCCCCCACCCCAGATAAGGATGGGAGAAAACCTTCATGCCAAAGGGGCCTTGTCAGCAGGTCTGGATAAGCCTGCTCTCTGATTGACAGATCAAGGCTTCTAGAAACCTCCCAAAGTGGCTTTGAGGGGCTTGAAACCTTTTTCTAAAACCCCTGAGGGACGAAAAAAAACCCCCCAAAAAAAAACGTATGGGCTGAAAAGGAAGTCCCACACTGCTGGCAAGGCACCTTCCCAGAGTGTAGAAGGAAAGTACTCTCACCCCTGTCAGACTCCTAATGATGTCATCCAGAGTAGCCCCAAACAGTGCTCACCCTGAAAAGGCAATTCAGTCAGGGCCTTCTAGGAGGTATGATCCTCAGACCAACACTTCAGCCACAAAATATGCCTAAGCATCACTGCCGAGACAGATAGCTTAGAGACTCACGAAAACTGCATCCAAAGATGCATTGCAGACAAACTGCAGACCCTGGAACAACCGATCTGCCAATTTACCATAGGCAGGGGGAAACTGGCCGCCTCCCATACGCAAAAGGGTCGCCCACACCTTCTGTGTCTGTTACACCAGAGCGAAGGCCAAAAGGCTGCAATAAGGCACCAGCCATAGTAAACATGTAACGGGCTTTAGAGGTTCTGCCCGCCTGTCAGCCGGATTCCTAAAAGCCAGGGATTCTACCACCGGAAACATTGTTGCCTTAGTCAACCTGGAAATAGGGGAACCCACCGCCGGTGGGACCGTCCACTTCCTCAGAAACAATTCCCCAAAGGGATACCGGACCGTAAAGTTTCTTGGAACCATCAAGGGTCATATTGGACGCAGCCAGCACCTATAGACACAGTTGTCAAAATAGGCTGGATAAGAGAACACCATAACCGCACAGCTTGTGGGTGACAAACGGAACAGATATGTCCGCAGCAGCCTCAGCTGCATCCTCCAACATAATGGGCTCCTGCACTGACGCAAGCAGTGCATCTACCAGCGCCTTTTTGTGCGGCGCAGCGGCCATGCAGGAATCATCCTCACTGTCAGAAGGGTCAGGGAAACATGGACCCTGTAGGGTGGTTCCCTCTGCAACGACCGAACCAGATGCAGGATCTGATGAGACAGGAGAGGGCGGGGGGCACATTCGTTAAGTAAACACCTAGGGTACAATGGCGGCTTCAGCCGCCGCAACTGGGGGCCGTCTCATACAAGGCCCAATTAGTAGGCGGCAAAGCCACAGCTTAAATTTTCGGCCTGCCCCACCGCGTGGTACTTGAATCCACAGGACCCGGGCCACCCACCAGGTCCCAAGGGGATTCAAAAGAGACCACCCACCCCATAGCAGGCCCATCGAGGGAGACAGGCTGGGCACCAGCCACCCCCCCCCCCATGAGCACGGGCAGTCAAGCCAGCTCAATGCCACCCAGGGGGTGCGAGATCCCCGGAGGGACCGACCACCCCAGGGAGTACCTGCGCCCCACACCACATCCAGGGAAGCAGGGAGCCCTTACTTACCGATCCACTGAAGCGTGGAGGTAAAACTCCAAAGACAGGAATCTCCTCTCCACCAAAGTGGGGGAGCTATCGGCCAGAAGGAACGCTGCGACCCGGTCATATGCAACCTTGCGATACTTTTAACTCATGGGCCAGCCCCCATCCAGTGGGGCTTTGTCGCAGCCGACCGAGCACAGAGCTACAGTCTGCACACGCTCCCTATCCGGACAAATGCTAGACCTCCACAGGAGAAAAAAAAAAACAGGAAGAAATCCAAAAACTGCAACAAATAGACAAATGCCAGAACCTGGCTGGGAGACTGGGTCCTACTCCTGAACTAGGCAAACAAAAAACAGAGTATCTCTAAGCAGCGAGGGGGATTATGCCAGCTGAGGACGGCCCACGGGGCATAGCCAAGCTTCTGTGTTGTCTGCCTAGTCCTACTCCTGTAGAGGGCAGCATAACCCTATGATAAAGTATATTGAGCTGTCTGCTCTGCCTGAACGGAAGAGAAACACAGGTTTATACAGATTCTAATAGCTCCCCCTAAGTGCAGAAAATGGCTCTAGAGGAGATTTTCTCAACTCCGGTCCTCAGGGCATACTAACAGGCCAGGTTTGCAGGAAAACTGAAATACATCACAGGTGATATAATTTGCTGCTCAACGATTGCAGTATTCTGGTCTGCATCTCCCCAAGGTAATACCTAAAATCTAGCCTGTTAGTGTGCCCTGAGGACCGGAGTTGAGAAACACTGCTCTAGAGTATAACACTGATGTAGCTTCTCCCTTCAACTAAAATTCCAAGTTAAAAAAGACAAGACTAATCTAAGGTGCCCCTTGTAATTTGGGGTGTGAAGGAGTACACACACATAGGGCATATTTATGTAGGTGTAAATTTTACAGCTATGCACATTTTGTAAAGCGTTCATTAGTGCTTGTGCCAATCCATTTTCAATAGGCCCTCAATGCACATCCAAACCAAAAAAATAAAAGCACTGGACCCTTGAGCTATAGAGTACATTGGTCTGGTGTGCTGTGTTTTTGGTTTTTACATACATACTGTAGAACCAAACCTTATAGTTTTGAAAATGCTGAATTATAGAAATAACATATATATGAAAAGAAGGAGCCCACACACAATTTTAGCAATCCTTTATTGAAGGAAACAAGTTGGTTATGTTCACTGTATTGTATGAAACATCACAATATCATACTGGGAAGGTATCAGTACAGGTTGGACCAGAGTGGACAGATTGAAAATCAAGCCATTCTGAGTTGTTACCCTCAAAATATAAAAAGGGAGATAAAAAAAAAAAGGAAGGCAAGGGGGAAAAAAAAAAAAAGTGTTGGGAGGGAAAAGGGAAAAATAAAAACCCAAACAGCCCAGCCAATGGACAAAGATTTGCATTATCTTGGATAACACTTTAACTTATGAACCTAAAATCTAATGAATAAATAAAGTATGGTAGCAATAATCCTTAGACAATAAAAACACACAAGACAAAATAAAAAAAAGAAAAGGAAATTATGTATTCGGGATAGCAGATCTATGTACCAGTAAGTATGCTTTTCAATTCAGCAAGAAAAAAAAAAAAAAATATATATACCATGAATTTTATTTCACAAAGAGTTGATCAGTCATCAGCTCGAAAACAATATGGGAAAATGTCATAACAATTTTTGCTGAACAAGTTTAAAAACAGCAGAATTTTTACAAGGACTCCACGCATGTAAAATCAATGTATACATTCCTCATTGCCCCCTCCAATAGCTTTTTAGATAAATACTTCTTGCTCCTTTTCAGCATAAAAACAGTATTTTCTGACATGCACAACTTATAAGAAAATGAAAAAAAAAAAAAAAACACATATAAACCAAGGTTATTGCAAAAATAGATTTCAACAATCTTCAAGTACCTCGCAACAGCCACTCTTGTACCATGCCCATTATTTAGAAAATTAAAAAAAAAGAAAAAAAAAAAAAATCACGGAACCCATGAAAATATCTCTGTATTATTATCTAAGATTCTTTAAAATAGATTTTTAATAGTATATATAGTCAGTCATTTTCAAAATTGTTAAGATGACCTCTGAAACAGAATGCAAAACAATTAAAAAGTTATACCCACATTACACAATGCTACCATTTACACTGACATCAAACCCAAAATGAACAGAAAAATTCATAACCTGCAATATAAATGGCTAGGGTTTTTCTTGTTTAGCTTAAGAGAAATTAATGTTTGCAGCAGAGTAGGGAAAAATAGACCGATTGTAGCGCGGACCACCATTTCACATAATCAAATTCAGGGACTGGCCAGGACAAATAAGGGGACCCTAGACGCTTACAGATTTTCTTTTTTTCAAAGCAGAACTAAAGCCACCAATTTAACGGTTTCCCACAACACTTACATTCAGCCCCTGTTCACAATGGTACTACTTGTCATGCGATTTGACAGTTCCAAGTCTCAGCCCATTGCCGGCAATGGAACGGTTCATGTCACAGCGATTATGGAAAAAGTTCATGCACTACTTTTTACAGATTTCATTGCGACTTGCATAGACTTCTGTTAAATGAAGCCACAATGAAATCGGCAGTCCAAATCACGCATTTTTAAAGCTCCACTGGTATGAACATGGGCTCAAGGCATGCGCTGAGTGATAACGGTTCGTTACTAGCGTGCTTGTGTTAAGCCTTGAATGAACTGCCAAGCCACCAAATGGCTGGTGTCATAACTGATCACGTGTAGCACCATGGCAACTGCAGATCAAGCAGAGGTAACATGGTAAAGGATAAGATGATCTAGTCCTGCTTTAATAGATACTCTGTCAGGAACCAAGCAACTGTGTAGACTCATGGAAGCAACCATTCCTTGGTGAGTCTTTGACCAAGGACATGCATTTGCATATCAGATAGCTGATGACCCAACTTCAGAAAAAAACATGGCCAAAAGTATATGAGTAAATAGGGAGATCCGTTTTTTTCAGTGACGGGTACTGATAATGCTACCAAAGATATTTGAGACAAGTGTGTGTTTCCAACAGTTTGGGGGAAGGCCTCTTCTGCCCCAGCATCTCTTAGCCCCTGTGCACAATGCCAGGTCCATAAAAATTTGGTTCGAACTCAAGAGGCCTGCAGAACCCAGCATTGAACCCTAATAAACACCATCGAGTTGACTTGGAATGCTGATTGCAAGCCAGGTTTTCTGATCCATCATTAGTACTCAACCTTATAAAATGTTATTTTACTTGAAAAGCCTTGTCACGAGTGAAGGCTGTGCTAAATGCAAAGGAATGATGGAAGGGTGAGTGGGGGTGGGGGGGAACTCTTGATTAGTGCCCATGGATTTACAGTTCTATTTCAACATATCTCCAGGCAGGCAATATCATTACCATATGTGGTAGTATTAATGAAGATGGTTAAAGCATAACTCCACTTCTGTTGAGGAAAAAAAAAAAAAGAAAAAAATTCCACTCTGGGTGATTTCTGTACATTACACAGATTTTTAAACAAACTTTGTTGTAGATTTCTACCTTTAGTTTTTCTGAAGAAACCCCTGTTTGTTCCGCTGTGCCTCTGTGCTGAGTGGGTCAAATGCGAGTGGTTTCATAATTATCTATCAGCTGTAGCAACTGCAGGGCTCGAATGAGGAAAGTTGCTGGGCCTGCATCTCTTTAGACATGTTCCTATTGGGAGTATCTCACCAAAAATGAAATTTTTGTTGCAGGGGATGCCAGAAATGTAACTTGTATCTTAGTGCAGACTTCTGGGAAAATTGGTGAGCCAATCACACAAGCAGGAAATTATGTTTCTGGGGTGTGGTCAGTATGCATTCTGTGTACAGAACAGCTCCAAGTAGCCATATTGCATTTTCAGAAAAATACCGTTCCTTTGCAATTTGCAGCTGTTGTAATTTTTAATAACATTCAATTACAATAGGATTTGTGTCACAATTGTATACACTAGATTGTTTCTTTATTTGCTATTTTTTCCCCCATGAAAGTGGAGTTACCCTTTAAGGCTACTTTTACACTGAGTTTTTCAAGCACTTTTGCATTAAAAAACAAAGTGCCTGAAAAGCTCAAGAAAAATTCTTCCCTTTAAAATCAATCAATGTGTTCACACTGGGCGGTGGCTTCCGTTGTGGTAAAAAAAATCCTGCGCGCAGCATTTTTGGAGAGTTAAACAAAAAACACCACAACTATCTATTCAAAACAAGTAGAACTATAGGTAAAAAGCATTTTGAATAGAGTAAGGGAGGGTTATAACCCCTGTAAGGTTTATTTTTGCCATCTGTGTCCCATAAGGGAAATTTACCTTTACTTCCTGTCCCATAATATAAACAAAGTGAGAAAATCCATGATAATTATGGGAATCCCTTGTGCCCCCCCCGTCTATGGCCCTCAAGTGGCATGAAAGTCAGACCAAAGTAGTGCATGAACTACTTTGAAGTTGCACGTATATAAATAGGTATCATTAGAAAACATGGGGAATATGTCATGAAACTGATGTCCAAAGTTGCATGACAAGGTGCACAAGTGTGAAAGGGGCCTAAAGCTACAGCCAGTGCCGACATTAAAATCTTTAGACAAGGCTGCCAAATGTGAACTAAATAAGTTAATAGGAAGCGGTTGAATGCTTTGACAATAGTGAAGTAGACTAGCATTGCTATATAAAATAAACACCCAGGCTGTTAGGGTTTAGCCCCGATTTAAATATATATGAATTGGATGCATTTTGAACCCCATCTGATCGCATGGCATGTGAACCCAACCAGCTTTCTATGGAGCCAACGCACGTATGCATGGGGCAGCTGCAGGGAGATTTTGAAAGAGTCCTGTACAATTTTTAGTCTGGTTCAGGTGCAATTTTAAGGGTCATACATTTTTCGCACACAGGAAAAGGCGTACAAAACCACACTGTACTCCTTTGGGGGGAATCCACTGAAATTGGCCCACACATATGTGAATCCATGTGCAAGCCCACTAAATTTACTTGAGGCCTAAACAAGTCGGATGTCCCTTACAAGTCCAGCTCAACATGCCTTGTAGGTGGGCCTGCTTTCTGACGTTATATGGGACTTCCGTTACCTTTTCGGTTTAATGTATTACTAAATAAGATTAAAACTTGAATTTGAGTCTAAGGAACAGACATCGTGAAACTTTGTAAAAGTGATAGATAGAAACAAATCCCACAGTAGTGTATAGGTTTGTATTTGCCTCTCCCGCATTGCTCAAAAAGGTGAGCCAGAGGTTCCTCGATCACCAGATAGGCATTTAAATGGCTGCTTCCATCAGACCCTACACAAGGGAAGGGGAAATGGGTGTATAGGGGCTACAACCTTCCCATATAAACCTTCCGCCGATGCCCAGAGCTTGAGGCTGCTGACACCTTCAATGTACCAGAGTAAAGAAAAGGGATGGTGGGCAGTCAGGAGGACATCCGAAATAGCAAAATAGTATCTTTATTAAGTAAACATGTTCATTAATGTAAAACAGCCTACACATTTTGGATATTAGTCCTTAGTCTTGGACATGATTAAGGACTAATGTCCAAAACGTGAAGGCTGTTTTACAGCATTGTACATGTTAGCTTAAGAAATATTATTACAGACGTCATCCTGAGTGCCGACCATTCCTTTCCTTACAAGGGAAGTGGGGTGTCTTTCAAGAGAAAAAAAAGTTACCAGTTATTTTTCCTTTAGGTTCATCAACTGCCCATGCACTAGTCTCCACCCATTAAAGGAATTTTAACTCCTGGCATATGCGGTCAGCTGGAGATAAGCAACAAAAATAGTCTTTACTTTAAAAGGAACCAATCAGGGCAGAGATGTGGGAGCTGCCAATGCAGATTTTTGAAGGTGTCAGCTTCTGGTCATCCTTATCCTTGCTTCACTTCTTGCCAAGTCACGGACCTAGAACAAGCATGTGAGTATCACATTTGAACATCTAATACACATGGTTGGTGCTGAACTAGTGACTTCAGAAGAAGTGAAGTAAAAGCGGCACAATACCATGTACCCTCAGATTTAAAATTACCAATGGCAGATCCCACACTTCGGATTCCATGATCAGCTTTAAATACCAACTGAATGTGCAGTTTTAATCACATTTCAGGTGCAAAGTCTTACAGTTTACTTTCTTTAAAAAGCAGCCGCAGTCCAAGTAGAAATGCCTGTCTCCTGCCAGCTGTGATAAGGAATTTAAAGTAGAAATATAGGCAAAACTTTTTTGTTTCTAATTTTAGATAGTCAGATTTTTCTTCCCCCCCAGAACTGGTGTCCAAATTGGAAGATTTTCCCCCTATTACTTTTTTAGGGACAACACAAAAGTTTGTGATTTTTTTTTTTTTTTTTTTACTTTTATTTTCAAAGATGATGCTAAACAGGACAAATAGAGAGGGGGGAGGGGGAGTCTGCCTAAAGGTTGCAAAGACCGCAATAAAAACTGACAAGCATTCTAATTAGGGATGCACCGATACCGGGCATTTTCATGAGTGAAAATGCTCCCGATACCCAAAACAGATACTTTGTGGTGCAATTTGCGTTCATACAAAATGCATAGGCCCAAATCGCACTGCAAAGAATTGCATGCCATTTTAACAGGAAAGCAGTGCGATTGTGTGAACCGAGGTTTATCAGGGATTTGGAGTCTGAGCTCATACAGGAGCAGTGCAAGAAACCTCCCTGCATGGCAGCTTCCACCAGCTCCCGATCTAACTAGACATCTGCGGATCGGGCTCCTCTCCAGCGGCCGCAGGGATTTCAAATCCTCAGATTGGTGAGACGGCTCTTCAGCACCTGCAACAATCTCCCTCTGTCAATCTGGTACATAGGGATCGGGGGGGGGGAATGAAAGCTGCTGGAGGGAACAAAGCAATGGGACAGGCAGAAAGAACCTGCACTTAGATCAGTCATGCAGGGAGGTTTCCCGCACCGTTGCTGTGTGGATGCTCAAAATCACTATAGCAAGCCTGGGTTCACACAGGAGCAGTGCAGGAAACGGCATGCAATTCGGACAGGAAATTCACTGCATTCCTGTTCAAACTGCATGCAATTCTTTGCAGTGCGGTTTGCACCATTTTGTATGGACACAAATCACCCTGTAATGTACTGGTACTTGGTGTTGGCAATTGCTTGACCAAAAGAAGCAGTACACATACTCACGGATATATATATATATATATAAAAAAAAAAAAAAAAAAAAAAAAAAAAAAAAAAAAAAAAAAAGGCATCCCTAGTTCCAATCCCTCTACACTCTACCCAAAATTAGAAGAGAAGTTTTACCTTTAGTTATACTTTAAGTTTCTGCAAGTACAGCATATACACACATGTAGTCATTCACACCTGCTGGTGTGTACACTGCAAGCTGTCTCCTGGGTGTGGAAAAAAGCCCACAATTCATGTTGTACAGCTTCAGAAAATGAACTAAGACTTTGCAGCATTTTTTTTTGTTTTAATGCACCTGGAATGTATTTGGAGGAATTAAAAACTCAAAGTCTAATTCGGATTTAAAAATTTAGATCACCAAAAAAAAAACACACACCACACGCTTCAGTTTAAGTATGGGATAAATCACCCCAATGGCTTTTTTGTCTCTCCGGGATGTTAAAGCAAAATTTATGGTACAGAAGAAAATAAAAAGCCACAAACGTTGGAAGAAGCTAGGTGTCCCAGTAATGAAGGCATTAAGGGTGGGCAGACCTTGGTATATCTTTATAAGAAAGGCCATAACACAAGAAGCCCTTCAATTCCAAGCTACACTTCCCTTCTACAGCCCTTATTTTTACACTCTCCAACACTGCAGAGAAGATGGGGCAAGTAAAATTCCTTAAATTGGCATTGTAAAGGCTCTGAAGGGGTGGTGGCAGAAAATGCTGACATCCCTGAGAGATGCAAGAATCCCTGTGGGTAATCCGGCCCTTGGTAAACCTAAAAAGTATCAGTTTTGAGTGGACTGATGATTTGAACAAGTCTATATATCTGGAATTGCAGGTGGCAGGATAGTTTCCCTTAATATTAAACCAAAAGTAATCCAGTGGAACAACCAATGCTTAGAAAGAAAAAAAAAAAAAAATTTTTTTTTTTTTTTTTACAAGTAATGTCTCATACAACTACGTGTTTTTACATGCGCTTGTGGAGTTTTAGTTCGGAAGTGCCCAACCGGTTCAAGTACAACTGCATGCACCTCAATACATCTAACAAACTGCATGAGGCTTATTTCTTCCTAAGCTCTTTAGCACCAAAGGTGCCCGCAAAACACTGCGCTGCAAGGCCCTCCAGTTTTACCTGTTAAAAGGAGTAATGCTGCTGCACAGGTGACCAAAAATCCTGAGGCTGGCAAAAATACTGCTAAGTGTGACAATGTTATAAAACAAACCGATAAATGGTGCAAAATACTAATTATTTCTTGTTTTGCCCATTTTTTTTTTTTCATTTTTTTTTATTTTTATTTGTACATAGCTGACGCTCCACCACAATCTCTTCCTTGGATTGAAGAGAACCGAGATAAAAGTTTTTTTCCCCCTTTTACTCCAGACCAAAAACATATTTGGAGTTCTGAAAGGCTACCATGGGTCTTCTAGATCGCCAGCACCCTACAGGAAAGAAAAAGAAAATATATAACAAAAGCGTGACTAATAGTTTCTGCAGATTGTTGACCCTCAGGCCAGGTATATATTATAGGTGTAAAAGGATAAATTGAAGTTGACCTGCCATGAGGTAGGCACAAGAAGGTGATTAAGAGCAGTTTTCTTTGTTATACCAGCACAGTGATTTGCATTTACTCTGAGTATCACAATTGGCTGAAATTTTTAGTTTTGTAGACTGTTTTATGCTAAAGCTGGACACATCCCAAGATACAGGCGACCAATTATGTTCTGTGGCTATCCTTTAGAGGTCACAGTACTCTTTTGGTGCTTCAGCATAGCTCATGAAACACGCAGATTAAAGCCCAACTAAAGGCTCCCCTAAAAATAAATAAAATGAACTCTAGATACAACCAGTTACTTGTGAAGATTAGCTTCATTGGTACTGGGGCTTCTTTTGGAAGAACTATAAACTTATGTAGAAATCATTAAACAGCACCAAGATACCACCATCCCCAGAGAGCATTACTGGTAAAACATCACAAATGTAAAAAAAAAAAGTGACTAATCAATAAATGTTCAAACACATGGTAAGCCAGTCCTTCATAAGGATTATAAGAAAGACCGCAGTCAATGGACTGGTTCACCAGCTGTTTGAACATTTATTGAATAGTCATGCTGTTAATGTATCACAATACAAGGAATGCGTTGCTACCTCTTCTTTGTCTTTTTTAATACAGTGACTGCTTATTGTAATAGACAACACTCCCTGAAGAAGCCACAATAGGCAAAACATGTCAAAAGAACTTGCTTACAGCCTAATGTGATCAAAGGGATTATTTTAATATTTTTAGGTTTCAGAAAATGTGCAATTTTTTTTTTACATTCAGATGGTATTTTCTTGTTACCTTTTAAAATTCCATAAAATAAATCCACAATATAAAACATTGTAACATTAAAATAATCCCTGTGATCACATTAGGCTATGTTTACAGACATGTTTCACCTATCGCAGCTTCTTCAGAGTTAATAGAAGCATTCACTGTATCAGTGAAACACAAAAACTGTTAAAGATGGCTACCAACATATTCCTTAATATTGTGACAGACATTACAGCGTGACAGAATATTCAATAAATGTTTAAACACATTGTGAGCCAGTCCTTCAAAGGATTATAGGCAAGACCACAGTGAATGCTTTATGTAATTAACTCTTCCTGAAGCCACGATAGGCAAAACATGTCAGAACTTATTTGGAGCCTTATGTGATCACAAGGATTATTTTTAGGTTATAATGTTCAAATCCCAACCACGACCCTATCTGCCTTGAGTTTGCATGTTCTCCCTGTGCCTGCGTGGGTTCCTCCGGGTACTCCAGTTTCCTCCCACACTCTAAAGACATTCTGGCAGTTGTATCCAGTCTACATTGACTCTAGTATATTTATGTGTGTATGCATGCGAGCTAGGGACCTTAGATTGTAAGCTCATCAAGGGCAGGGACTGATGCGAATGTGCAATATGCGCTCACTGGCAACTTTATGAGGTACACCTTGCTAGTACCAGCCATGAACCCCTTTTGCCTTCATTGTTTGTGATAGATTCAACAAGGTGTTGTCAATATGCACCAAAATCTGAGGAATTTTTCCATGATAGCATCACGCAGTTACTTTGTCAGCTACACATCTATGATGCAAATCCTTCATTCCCACCGCATCCCAAAGGTGCTCTATTGGATTGAGATCGGGTGACTGTGCAGGCCATTGGAGTACAGTGACCTCATGGTAATGTTAAAGAAACCAGTGGTGAGATGATTTGATCTTTGTGACATGGTGCATTATCCTGCTGGAAGGAGCCATCAGAAGATGGGTACATTGTAGTCATAAAGGGATGGTCAAAAGGGATGTGCAATAATACTCAAGTAGGCTGTGGCATTTTAACGATGCTCAATTGGTACTAAGGGGCCCAAAAGGTACCAAAAAATATCCCCACCACCAGTCTGAACCATTGATACAAGGCAGGATTGATCCATGTTTACACCAATTTTCTGACCCTACCATCCATCTGAATGTCACAGCTGAAAAATGGAGAGACTCCAGTCTTTTATTGTCTAATTTTTGTGAGCATGTGCAAACTGTAGACTCAGTTCCCTGTTCTTAGCTAACAGGAGTGGCACCTGGTGTGGTCTGCTGCTTTAAGGTTCGATGTGTTGTGCATTCAAAGATGGTATTCCTGTAACGAATGGTTATTGAGTTTCTTGCCTTTCAATCATCTCAAAATAGTCTGCCCATTTTCCTCTGACAAGGCATTTTCATCCACACAACTGCTGCTCAGTGGATATTCTTTTTGGACCAGTCTTTGTAAACCCTAGAGACAGTTGTGCATGAAAATCCCATTACATCAGCAGTTTTTTTTAAATAGTCAGACCAGCCAATCTGACAACAACCATGCAAAGTTCAAAGTCACTCAAGTATCCTTTCTCCCCCCCATGCTGATGCTCGGTTTGAACTTCAGCAAGTAGTCTTTACCACATCTAGATGGCTAAAAGCATTGAGGTGCTGCCATGGCATTGGCTAAATAGCAATTTGAGTTACCAAGCAATTGAACAGGTATAACTAATAAAGTGGCATGTGATGCACTGTGTACATTGACAGTGCTATACAAATACCTGTAATAAATATTGAGAATTGATTTTATGGAATAAATTTTTAATTCACACATTCATTTCTTGGTACCCTTAAGGTCCTTTTCATTTGTGATGGTTTACCAATAATTCTTTAGGAAGAAATCAAAATGTCCAAGTATTTAGCAGTACAGAGAAATATGGAAAAAGCAGTGGTCTCTACAGAAGTATAACCCAAATCCAAACTAAAGCTCTCCCATCAACAGGGATTGCATGCTGTGGTAGTACCCATAAGACTAATGCAAGAGAACGCTGTAGACAGACTGCTTCACAGGTGGCAGCAGTCTTCTGCCGCTTACTGCGGGAGGACAGGCTGCTTTGTACCAAAAAGAAACCCAGAGCCAATTGAACTGAAAATAGAGCCAATATGGAGGTCATTTATGTACTTTTATCACAGCAGAAACTTTGGGCTTTAATTTGGACATGCCACAGAGCTATATGGAAAGCCAACAATGCCCAGCCTGCTGCAGAGACGTGCCAGAAGAGTAGATGTTTGCTGGAAAGGGCAGTAAACTGGTTCACTGGACTAGCAAAATATTTAATATTCAACAGTGTTAAAATGCAGAGAACAGAAGGTTACCATACTTTACATCAAGTGAAATCCCACACCTTTAAAATGTCCAGCTATGGGCACTGAGGCTATTAGACTATCATGTTTGCGGTAACAAGACATAGGGCAGACTATCAATAATAAGTCACGCAGAGTAATACATCATAGACCAAAATCACAGTACAGTATACATAAAAAGTATTAGAAATATTCCCACTCCTGCTGTCTAGGAAAGGACTAATGCATCCTGTGGTGTTTTTTTTATGTCTCTATGCAGCCCAACACTAGTAGAGACTCAGTTTGCCTGTAGGTTGTCCTACTCTGCACAACATCTTTGGTCCGTTTTTGCTAGACTTTTTTTGTGTAATGCCTCGTACACACGCACCGATTGTTGGCCGCGAATTTTCGGCCAACGTCCGATCGGCCAATTGTCGGCTTGTTAGTATGATACTTCCGACAACCGACTGACTTTTCGGCCGAACAAAATCTGGTGTGCATGCTATAAAATTTGTTGGCCGTCAACAGAATGGCCGATTGTTCGTCAGTCAGTACAGATTTCGGCAGACAAAATTCAGATGAGCAAGCTCAGAGAAGAAAAAATACACGGAAAGTAAACCAGCACATGACATCACTTCTGAAGTTGATTTTTGTTGGCCGATAAAATTCGTGTGCAGTCTAGAGCACATTTCAAACAACACTGGACAAAAGACGGCCGATCGGTAGGCCAACAATGGGTGCGCGTGTACGAGGCTTTAGCCAAGAAAGGCAGGACAGTCACAAACTCCACCTTAGCCAATTAGATGAAGCAATAAATTCATTGAGAGAAAAAAAAAAAAAAAAAGACACACAAGGGGTCCTTTGAATGGCCAAGAAGCACTGACTTGAGTGTGTTGTGGCAGACGGGAAATCCCCATACTGCCGCCAGACCACAAGAATGCTACATGGTTTATACAGTGCCATATCAACTGGCTTTTTTTTATTGGAGCCATCTCAACCAAAACCATTTTAAGTGAAATGTAAACCTGAAGTTGAAATGTAAACCTGGAGTTCAGATTTAAAAATCACACAATTTAGTTTAGCCCTAAATGTGGGCCTCCTACTTCACACATGAAAATAATTTTAAAAGGCGATTCAAAAGCAATTACTTTAAAAATGTGGAAAAAAAAAAAAAAATGCGCACACCATATACTTGCCTGCTCTGAGCAATAAGTTTTTCACACAGCAGCCCTGATCCTCTTCTGGATCTCCCGCCAGTGCTACTGGCCCTCCCCCCCATAGCAAGCAGCTTGCTATGGGGTACTCACACGTTCTTTCTTCCGAGATAGGTGTCCTACCCCCCCCTCCCAACTCGCTGGAGACCAATGCCTCTCACTGCTGTCTGAGCCAATGAGAGGGAGAGTGGCTCTGTTCTTGTGCACATTGCTGGATTGTGATTTGGAGGTCAGGGGGAGGGGGGAGCTACTTGCAGAAGGTTTTTTTACCTTAATGCAGATCATACATTAAGCAGGGGGGGGGGGACCTTTGCCTTTAGATCCACTTTAAGCTTAATGGTGCAGAGAACAGATTGCAGCAATCCAATGTAATAATTTGCTCAACTAAAACTGGAGAACAAGATGGCTTCTACGTGTTTGACAAAAGGTCAGTGGATTGTTTTATTGAATAATCCTGTTAAGTGTCTGTATGCAACTGACATCTTGCAAAAGGAAACTACCCAGTTACTTAAAACGTATGCCATATGTACACACAGTAAATTAAACAGCCATTACATCATACAAAGCAGACGCATTGATACAGATCTACACATACTGCAGGCTTACATTCTCATAAAAGAGGAGGGCAGTGCATGTGATCCAAACACTGGAGCTTTTATTAAGCATTGATAAAGTTTACACTGCAGTTTGCATTTATTACAAAGCACCATCTAAAGAAAACAGGGAAAATATACATTCAAACAGCTAAAACAAAGTAAAATCTCAAACAATTTAACCACATAAAATGTCATTAAAACAATCCCAAATGAAAAATGTAAAGGACAATTGTAGTTCACTGGCATTTGTGCTTGTCCCTATGCTGAACACACCCAGTTTGATGCAGTATGGCCTGCAACCTCTCAGTTCTAGGTAAAGGCTGGTCATATGATACAATTTTCTTGTACAATTTTCCATCAGCTTTACCAAAACCATACAATACAGAGGTCAAACCTAAACAACAATTCTCAATTTAAACATTTTAAATTTTTATGCAATCAGGCAGGCCTTTGTACTATACAGTTGAAGGTAAATCTAAAGAAAAAATTGTATAATATATTACCAGCTTTACTCTATGCCTTTCTATGAAAAAGCCGCTTCTGGCCACCACTATGGGAATATTGTTTGGGAAGGGGAGACCAAAACTTCCTTGAAGCACACTCCAGCCTTCCCTTTGGTCTTTGTCCAGCTTTACAGACTCGTCCCCTGTACTGAAATTGCTTACCAAGATTTCACTGCACACTGATCTTGCGAGTGTGCATTAGAAGCCACAGCTGGTTAGCTAGAGCCCATCTCATTTCCAGCCTGCAGGGCATCCAGCATCATCTAAATCAGTGGTCCTCAACTCCGGTCCTCAGGGCCCACTAACAGGCCAGATTTTAAGTATTACCTTGGGGAGATGCAGACTAGAGTACTGCAATCACTGAGCAGCAAATTATATCACCTGGGATGCATTTCAGTTATCTTGCAAATCTGGCCTGTTAGTGGGCCCTGTAGGCCAGGGTTGAGGACCACTGATCTAAATGCTTTCCTTTGGAGCCTGTCACTGCACCCCATTTATTGAATTGTCAGTTTTTTCAATCATGGAGGCACTGACTCACGTGGGTGTTACCTAGGGCAGTCTACATGTAAATGCAGCTTGTCTAGAATTTTCCACTTCTTAAGATAGAATGCCTTGTTGGTTGCAGGTCTGAGTGTGCTTAACTTCCCCCAAGATCTAGCCCTCTGTAAACCTGTCATAAACCCTCAATCATGATGCAATGTGTTGAGGTTTCCAAGCAACCATGTACAGCACCCTACAGGCCCCTCCCACCAATTAATGATTGCGGCCAGCAGGGTGCTGCATATACCATTCAAAAACCAGACACCCTGACTCTGTACACTTATCCTTCAGGTCTAAAAACAAGCAATGGACTGGCTCTTGGGAGGTGTCATGCAACTATCAAAATGCCTCAACAGGTAGGTATCTCTGGGCAGGCTGCATTTGCATGTAGACTGCAATAGGCAACATCCACAAGTAATCCTGCATCTCCATGATTGAAAGAACCAAAACCCAATGAAGGGGCAGGGTAGGTATGAACCACTCAGGCTGCTAGAAGTATAACCATGGCCCTGCAGGCAGGGAAAGGGCCCGCCCATGCGCCAGACAATGACCGATAAGAGCAGAAGATTCTGGGAGCCGCACATCAGAACAAGACCTGCTGTGTGTAGACAAGTGGCAGTCTCAGCCTGGACCCCCGCCAGGCCACTCCAACACGTTGCGAGCCACCCACTGGAGCTTACTCCTAAGGATGAGTAAGCTCCAGTGGGCGGAGTGAAACGCATTGGGACATAGCTTGGCAATGGTCCAGGCTGAGACAGCCACTTCTTGGGGGCATAGCTGGGTGGGGGTCCAGGCTGAGACAGCCACTTTTCTACACACAGCAGGTCTCGTTCTGATGCAAGTCTCCTGGAACCTTCTGCTCTTATCTGCCAATGAAGGGACAGGCCAGGGATAGATGTGGAATGTCCTCCAGCCAGCAATTTAGGTAGGCGCTAGCCAACTTACTGCAATTTGAGAAGTGAAGGGTAAGCAGTTTCAGTTCAGCTGTGGAAGACCAAAAGGTAAGGCTGGAGTTCAGGTTTACGCTGCTAGCAGGCTTTAATACTAGAACAGTGATGGCGAACCTTGGCACCCCAGATGTTTTGGAACTACATTTCCCATGATGCTCATGCACTCTTGCAGTGTAGTTATAAGCATCATGGGAAATGTAGTTCCAAGACATCCTGGGTGCCAAGGTTTGCCACCACTGTATTAGACTAATGAAGTCTGCTAGCAAGCTTATGTAAAAAGTAACAACCACCATTCAATTTAGATCTGTTTAAAACCCCCCAATCTGGAGCTCAATGTTGCTTTCAAAGATTCAAAAGTCCTGTCTGAAGCTTACTGTACACATTGCCCTTTTATAAGCTGAAGCCCATGTATACAAGGCCTTACTGCAGAGCCTCCTCTTGGTAATACTGTGGATTGTAAAATAGTTCAAGCAAACAGCGGGCTAAGGAAATGTGGTATGGAGATCTTCTCAGCGTTACTAAAACAAAGGGATAAGAATCATGTTGGAGATTGAAAAGCCCTTTAATACAGTGTATGAGAGCATTAATTATACTGTATTGTGCATACCTAAACATTGTCACCACAGCGTTCACACAAGGTGACAAGTGCAATACTACTTACAGTTTATAAAAACACAAAGCTTTTATAGAATAAAACTCGTTATAAAATACTGAATTGAAAAATTACAGATGTATGATCTAAAAACCCCAAAACTGTTATTTGTCAATAAGATAAGTAAAATGTCAAGAGTGAAATGCAGGATTAAATGTAAAACAGCCACTAGTTATTATAAATCCATAAGCAGCGGCAAAAGCGCTAGAGTAATGCTGTCATTTCCTATGAGGAAAAGGAGACTGGATTCTGACGTAAGACTTCTAGTCAGAACTACCTTTGACAGCTGCAACACACAAATGCCCGTACTAGATGGCCAGACGAACTGCCTGAACGAGAGAAGCGAAGGTAAAGCCCATAAAGATGATCAGCCCACCCAAAACAGATTAAAGAATGCAGTTGTATAAAGCGCCCCCATGGTTTTTAAATTTTTGTGTGTGACCCCAGTGGCGGCCCAATTTGGACTTCTGGAGACTGCAGCAGTAGCGAGTTCCTTGCATAAGGTCTAAGAGGAAAGAAAGGCAAAGACATTCTCTGGGGAACATACACGATGGCAAACTGCAACCCTCCAGTCTATGGGAATTCTGCTTGTAATGGTTAGCCTTGCAATGCCTTATGGGACTTTTAGTTTTGTAACAGCTGGAGGGCTGCAGTTTGACACCCTGCTAGTGGATTGTTTAGGACAAAAAAAAAATCCAACAAAAACATTTACCAGTAGGCTTCTAAGGCAGTGTTGATTTGCAGTAAGACCCCGGTTAACATTGTGGGTACACCTCCCAATGTTTTCAGTAGTGTTCAATGTGTGCTGACAGTCAGTCCTGTCAGCATGCATCGATACCCAATGCTTCCTCCATAGTACTGACTCCTGTGAACTCAGAGGGAGATGCCAGGAGTACTGCACAGAGTGGGAGCTGAAGGGGATGGTGTTATATTCTATGAATGCTGATCAGACTGTAGGAGGGTGCCCAGAGCGTGAGACCATGGCTGGATCACGAGGGGAGATCCCTTGAGGAGTCTGTAGTGGTGTGGTACAGAGACAGAGACGGGGGAATGTGTAAGGCAGCAGTCAATACAGACCGTTCAGGTTGAGCAGAGAGGGAGCACATTGCTAAAGCAGGAGGTGACAAACCAGTGTATGGCAGCAGTGATGCAGACTACAGAGCAGGGGAGCACACAGAGGAGACAATGTAGCAAGAGGCGAGACCATATTAGCTTTAGGTTATGCCATTACTGTACAAAAAGCCATTATAATCTCACCTCCTGCTACAGTCTCACCCAGCACTGCCATACACTGGATGTCACCCCCTGCTACATTCATCCACTTGCTCCCACCACTCCAGTCTATTCATTGCTGCCATACACAGGATGTCACGTTCTGATTCAGTCAGATGATCCCACTCTGCACTCCTCTTGATGCCTCCATCTGAGCTTACAGGAACCACAACCACAGAGGGGGCATCAGGTATCAATGCACACTGCCAGGGCACATTGAAAACATTGAGTGGACATATGTCCGCCATAATATTGATTTGTGGTGAAACCCTGTGTTATGGATTTGCAGAGTGGTGCAGGGAAGCATACTGTCGTTTTCTGCACTGTTTCCAACAGGTCCTCCTCTTCCATCTGTCCCAGGCTCTTATGTGTGATATCACCTGTGATTGACAAGAGGAGGGCTAGCGGGGATCAAGGGGAAAAGGCAGGCTATGCTACGTTACAACAGCAGCTTCTCTGCGCTGCTCTGCATTTGTCAATTGCGGTTATATCTACAGATGTCATATCTTCTTTCACAGAACATTGGATCTGATCAATTTTTTTCTGGGGTTCCCTGAGATCTCAAGCCTTTTGCCAAGGGTACCTCTACAGAAAAAAAAAAAAAAAAAAAAAAAAAAAAAGGGGTTGAGAAACACTGTTCCCCAAGTTCATAAGCATTTAGGCTTTCATATCTGCCCCTTCTCAAAATGTTTATTTTTTACCAGAAAGACAGAAGAGGTGCCAAGCATGGAGTAGGACAGCACAGGTAACTGCAGTTTACTATGTATGACTGACATCACAGTTCCACTGCCGTCAGCCTGAAAAAGAAGCTGGTGCTGTGTGATGCAACTGTCTGCACAAGCACAGGAGGTGCATTTTTGCAACTGTAAAATTTGTTCCCCTATGCTGTTCTACTGTGTACTTCCTGACTCCTCCTTTTTGACAAAAAACACGAAACCCTATGTCCTATGCACTTCTGGGTGGACTGACCATGCAAATCCTAAATCGAGGGTTTTAGATTCCACTAATACATACATCACCTACACCCAGGTGGGTACAAAAGTAAGTTAAAAGTCATGCATTTCACACTTCTGAGGGTTTATCCGCTGGAGTGTGGGTTTGGTTTCCGGGTACCGCTTCAGTTTCCACACTGTCACCAGAAGAAGAAGATTGTGTTGCTCCAGCAGCGGACTCTTCGCCCTGCATTTTAACTAGCCTGTAACTACAAAGCATCTCCTCCAGGAGTTGGCGGTAGTTCCCCCTATGATTAATTCTCAGCTCCCTGAGAGCTTCCACCAATTTTCCATGCGCTGAATTTTCCTCTGATCCAGTGGGGTCCTTATTTAAGATTCAAGACCCCAGTGTCAGTACGTAAAACAAGAGTCATTCTAAACATGCCACATACAAAAATATACGTCTGCATTACAGCAATGAAAGAATGGCTGTTACTTTTACAGAAGGAACCATCTGTGACAAAGTCAATCATTTTAGAACTTTAGTCATAAGACAAGACTCTCAAATGCCTTATTTGGCTACTCAACTGCCTTATTTGGCTACTCAACTGCCTTATTTGGCTACTCAACGTATATTCTCTAATGGCTCTACCACCAGTCTGACAACCACATGGGTCAAGGTAGACCTGCACTTCAAGCAACTGAAATGCACCACTGAGAGAATGCCTGATTGCATACAAGACGCCAAAACGTCTCAGTGCTCACATACGGAACTGTCCCAAGGCCCATGATAATGTAATATGGTGAATTTATTGGAGAAGTATAAATAAAGCTAGGGTGCAAAAGACTGTTATTTCTATAATTACATCGAATTACACTTTGTGGGCTTGTCGTACGATAAAAAAATATCTATTCTTTACACATGTTCAGTTTAGGACCTTAAGCACATTCAATTTAGCTTTAGGTGTGTGCATCAATAAGTAACAAGTATCAGATTTAAAAAAGTACTGCATCATGAAGGTAAACCAGTTTGGGTAGAAATATTGGAGCCGCCACTGGTGATTTTGAATAATTCTGCTCTGGGACTAGGTCCCTTATTGAGCCAATGATCTGCAGTAAGAATGCAGTCAAAAGCGAGTTCGGACAATATGCACAATTGTCCGGGGTCAGTGATACACCAAGCCGCCTTGAATTTGCCTGCAGTGGTAGCTTCCATATTCATAACCAGACAATTTCCAACAAACAGTGTGTAACAGCTTAAAATATGGCTGAACAAAGTTCAGAGAAAACATTACCATCTGGGGCACCACCATTAAAACCACATCTCCTGACTAGCTTCCACACCACACATTTAGCCTTTGTAGTATTCCAGGAAATCCCTTCAGTGGATTGGGAACAGCACTACCAGAGCGTAATAACGCCGTTATTTTAGAAAAATCTGCGGTTCTAATAAAGTTGTAGCAGTATAAAGAAGAAAAAAGGAAAAAAAAAAAAAAAAGCTATTCTCTCATGTATGAAAACTTACCCCATCATTGTCTCTATGTGGATTCAACCTATTATAAACCTCTTCGATAACACTGCGTCTGCAAAAGATACAAGTTACCAGTTTAAGATTAACCAAATTTTTAGTATTTATTTATTATATATCGGCATGCATAAGGTCACAGCAATGAAGTCTCTGAATGCTAGAACACAATTCTAGTAACCTCACAAAATCAGACAAATTTGAAGATTTAAGAAATACCAACAATTTACATGCATGATCCTACACTACAGAGTGTAGAGCACTTCAGTACCCCCCGTTTCACCTGCCCAAAAGGTTATAATCCCTCAATCATTCCTTTGTAGGACCAATGTCAACAGGCATTTGCTCCCTTAAAAAGGAGTTATGCACCATACAAGGCTATGCGAATGCAAAAGCAGTCAAAATCAGGTCAACTGCACCTGCAATGAATTCTGAATGATGTCTCCCAACTACAATGTCGAGTGAAACACACATGAAACTAACCTTTTAGCACAAATAATGTAGCATCATATACAGGATTGTGCTATCACCTGTTTTACAGAAGTGCATCCACAGGGGCAAGCAGGATGTCCACCTAGCTGTAAGTTGCAGGCATGTGTTGACCAGCCAGTAACCATTTTCCCATATTCTGCTCAACTATCAATATATCCAAGGTCCCTGTCATGTGCTCTCCAAAGTCCATTGTCATCCTTTGATCTTTAAGCCCATCTTGTACATCTCACATTTCCACCTTTTCAATATAAACTCCCTTCCATGCTTTCAGTGGACCCTCACTAAACACTCCTTACCTCCAGCTTCTGTCTTTCATTGCCTCCATGACTAGCATCAGTTGCCTTTGTGAGAACCGATATAGTGTGCATGGGGCCATAAAATATAACATATAATATAACATAACATAAAAGCAAACTTTGTCCCTCTAGGGAACCAATGGCTAGCGAGGCCATCTATTTACAGTGACTGGTGAACAGAAGGCAGCATATGGCATGCCAGTGTGTTACCTGCTGAAATACAATGTTCCAAATAGACTGGTCACTTTCCTGCCTTAACCACATCCCGCCCGCCCTATAGCAGAATGACGGCGGGATTGTGGTTGCATTATCCTGACCGGACGTCATATGATGGCGGCAGGATAATGCGCTCTGCGCGCCCCCCGGGGGTGCGCAGAGCGGCGATCGGTGATGCGAGGGGTCACACTGACTCCCGTAGGCTGGTCCAATCACGGCTGGTCACATAGTAAACAGGAAGAGCCGTTGATCGGCTCTTCTCAGTACGTGCCCGACAGGCACGAGTATAGGAGCGCCGATCGGCGGCTCCTCTGACGGGGGGAGGGGGGTGGGTTGGCAATGGTAATCAGATCATTGATTACCAGTGCAGACCCTCGGGGGGGGGTGTGTGCCACTAGAACCACCAGGGATGCCCACCCATGACCCCAGGGATGCCCACTATGCCACTATGGCCACCAGGGATGGCAATCAGGGCTCAGGGAGCCCCCCCATTGCCCTCCCCATCAGTGCCGCCTATTATTGCCCACAAGTGCCGCCCATTATTGCCCACAAGTGCCGCCCATAAGTGCCCATCAGTGCAGGAAAAAAAATTTACAAAAAAAAAAAATTTTCTTCCAAAACTTTGCGGTCTTTTTTTATTTGTTTAGCAAAAAAGAAAAAACCTTGCGGTGATCAAATACCACCAAAAGAAAGCTCTATTTGTGGGGGGAAAATTACAAATTTGGTTTAGGTACAGTGTTGCATGACCGCGCAATTGTCATTCAAAATGCAACAGCGCTAAAAGCTGAAAATTGGCCTGGGCAGGAAGGGGGGGGGGGAAGTGCCCTGTATTGAAGTGGTTGTAAACCCCTCCCAGCAACAGAGCCGAGGCTGTCAATCAGCTGGAGAGCCTCCAACGCCATCTTTCTTTTGGTGTCAGGAAAACTTGTCAGGACCAAAAAGAAAAGGAAAAGAGGGGGAAAAAAAAAAAAAAAAAAGAAGATTCATGCTGATAGGGGAACAAAGCAGTAGTACTCTTATTGACAAGTACACACTATAGGCGGGTAATGCTTTGTTCATATTTCTTGTCTTGTGTTTTCAACCACTTTAAGCCCATGAAATTTTCTATAAATAACACATTCAGCCACTCACTTTCCAGCTAATCCACCTCCAGGTGGTAAATTTGGAATATTCTCCGCTGACAGGATGCGCATTACATGAGCAAGATCTGGCATTCCTTCCTCCCCGGCAGTTGTCATGATTTCTACAAAGGAAGAAATAGTAACAATTTTTATTTTGGCAACAATGAAACAGACCAGACACATAGCAACTTGTGTGTTGCTATAAATACAGAGCTTTATGTAAACTTATATCACCGTGAAGCACACCAACTATGCTAACTGCATGTCATGTTATTCTAGGGAAGCAGGAACTAGGATTCTCAATGTATATACCAACAACAAAACCTCACAAGATGGCATGACTTCAAATGTCAACAATCTATACATACACTGCTGCTGGTAAGAGTAAAACGTGTAAATCTTGTTCGTTTTCAGATGTGATGGACCAACCAGGTCCTCAAATTTTTCTCCCATGACCAAAATTAAAAACAGCAACTTTTTTTCTTGGCTTTTGTTTTTTTAAATCTCAAAATCAAAAAATGTAAAAAAGTATACAATAAATTTTTATTGGGACTTTTGTATTCTCTCGTTTGTTACATCATATTCACAGATTCCATATAAAATGGATTGGTCAGCTTCAGGGTTTGTCATTAGGTGCAATGACTGGTGACTACATTGGACCAACACCAGTTACCACTGTTTTCTACAAGGCCCGTTAGAGGACTTCACCCAAAAAGGGGAAGATGCTTTTGGTTTTGACAGATACCCGCTCCTACTTCCAGTAAGATGTGCCAGGGCAATCGAAGATGGAAGTTTGCACATCACAGGGCTCAGAAGACTATGGAAAAATCCACAAGGCACAGCAGGAAACCTACTGAAGCACTGCCCGTTTCCCTTACTTTATATGCTGGTTACTACACCCAAAGCCAACTAATGATTGAGGTGAGGACACGGCTGAATCCCTGGACAGGCGTTTACATATTCTAAAAAAAAAAAAAAAAATAATCCAGCAGCTACAGTATTTGTAGCTGCTTAATTCTTTGGGGGGGGGGGGGGGGCAAGCACTGAAGTGCAGAAAAATGCACACTGAATTCTGCAATAAACCAGAACACACCTAAAAAGGCTCTCTATACTACACATCGCAGCAGAGTTGTGGTGTAAAGAAATTAACCGGTTGCCGACCGCCGCACGACTATATACTGCGGCGGTCAGCCCCGGCCAGGCAGAGTGACGTATCGGTACGTCACTCGCCTGTCACTGACTTGCATTTTTTTTTATGGAAAACAAAACCTGTGCAATCCACTTAGAAGCATATTGCACCACCCCTACACAGACCTTTAAGCTGACACCTCACCCTGATCTGCATTTTACTGTACAGGCCAGTGTGAACTGGCCATTTGTACAGGTTTTCTGAAGGTACAATCTGCTGACTGCCTGCCTTAAAGAGGTTGTATACCCATAAAAAAACTTTTTCTTCCTCTTCAACCTGAAAGAGAAACACATAATGAGCTAGTATGCATCGCATACTAGCTCATTATGAAATACTTACCTTAGAACGAGCCCCCGCCCGCTTACCTGTAGATAGGCGACATGTTCAGTCGCCCGTCTTCCTGGGATCGAGGCATCCGGCCATCTGATTGGCTGGAGCCGCAGTGACGTCACTCACACGCGCGGGAGCCGGCGCTCACGGCACGGGGCTCTGAAGGAACGGCACCAGCAGCCGTTCCTTCAGAGCGCATGCGCCAGTGACGTCACTAGCTGCATGTAAAGTAAATATCCCCTAAACGGTACATGTTTAGGAGATATTTACAGTACCTATAGGCAAGCCTTATCATAGGCTTACCTATATGTAAAAGTTGCAGAGGAGGGTTTACTTCCTCTTTAAAGCAGTAGTAAAGTTGGTAAAAAAAAAAAAAAAAATTCCATTCTGCAAGGCAATGTCATATTGTGCAAGTACGGCATGCATCACACACCAGCACTTTGTTTTGGGGCAAGTCTCTCATAAAGCCCTCCACCAGCGCACTGACAAGGCTTCCATTTTCACCTGGTCTTCCTTCCATGTCTTGGGCTCTGGCAGTCCAAGGAGGAAAGGAAGTCATGGAGTCTTGAGGAAAGCTTGGTGGACCTTTGCAGGCCACCCCTTGGGCTGAAATGAAGGTCTGAACTAGTTATAGCTGCACTACATTTAGAGGAGCTAGGGGCTCATAAGGAGGGGGCTTTAGGACCTTCTGCAGTGTGTAAGTAAAGCCTACCCACCTGTGATCCTTTGTGGTAAATGGTAAAGGGTGTCAATCGAACATCTTTCTTGGACAGGCACTTCTTGAAGGCAGCTTCAGCTCGCCAAGCTTTTAGATAAGTTACAATACATAGGGGAGATTCGAGCCATTTGGTAAAATTTGTCTCAAGACTATGTTCTAGGGCATTCACACAGAGCAGGCAACTGCTATTAATTGCTCCATGACAGCATGATCCTGAAAAACAGGGTCATGATGGTTATTCGACCTAGTCCACGTAGCTGTGGTTTGACATCCTGAAATTGCAGCAAGAGCTGGTGGTAGAACTAGGCCTGCAAGATTAAAGTGAAAAAAAGGTCTTTTTTTTTTCTTCCCTGCAAAGTAAACGCATAACGTGCAAGTATGCATAGTATACTAGCACAATATGCGACACTTACCTGCAAACGAAGCCCATGTTGTTGCCGCTGGTGGCCGCTTTCCTTCAGGGTCTGCGGACTCCGGCTGTATTACTGGCCGGAGCCACCGGTTGAGGCACAGGGCTCTGAAGAAATGGCACGGGCGGCAGTTTCTTTACAGCGCATGCGCCGATGACGTTCTCGGCTACATGCAATGTAAATATCTCCTGCATGGTGATACAGAGGAGAGTCAGATTACCCCTATCTGCAAAAGCCTTGGCATTGTGCAATGGGCATTGGCATATTGCTTGATGTTCCCTCTTAGATATAGTGATAAACTGAAAGAAAAAAAAGCTACGGTTTCCACCACTACCGCCTCAATATCCTCTTAATTTCCTTCTGTGTCTTTGTCTCTTAGGACTGGCATATTGGAATCTGACTCAGGTAGGAGCAAAGTCAAAGAGGTGTGGTGTTTTTGAACAAAAATGGCTGCATTAAGGCAGTAAACTGTCTGAGGAAATATGCCTGCAGAAAATTATGCTTTAGTCAAATAGGCTGCTGTTGCTTGCCAAAAATAAGAGTCAGATGCCAAGACCAGTTCGAGCCGGCTCTTGCACCAGTGCAGCGAAACAGATACAATCTGCTCACATATTGATCAAGGTGGTTCAGATAAGTAACATTAGGAAAGACCCTCAGACATTGATGGTTTCCCAATGTGGCTACAAAAATGTTTGAATGAGTCAATATTCTAGAACAAAAGTAAAGCCTTCTGCACAAAGCTACCAAGCAGGCAACGCAGAATACTACAAGCAGCAAATATGGCTGTTCTCAAACATAATTACAAACCATAAAAAAGGTATTGATACCCATTTTTAAACGTATGCTTTTATACATCACAAGTTTTACCACCTGTCCTTGAGAAATAAGTTGGGGGGGGGGGGGGAGAATGCATAAAACAAAATAAACACACGTATGGATAAAGTAACCTCCCAATGCTGGTATTTTGAGCTCCTATTCACCTTCAAACTCAACACAGAATAAACTTCTTTTAATTGCAGCACTGTGTGAAGCTTTGGTAACCTTGGCTACACAAGACCATACAGTTTGCTCTACAGGGCCCCACTGTTTTAGCAATCAAGTGAGGACAACTAGAAATCACCCATGCAGATTAGGCCCTAGTACAAGCTAGTTAAAACAGCAGGTTGGAAAAAGCTACATTCTACAATGTAACAAGACAAGAGAAAACAAACCCTCACGTTAATTTAGAGATCTAAAAAAGAAAACAAACCTATGCTGGTCATCGCATATATAGATTTTTGTATGAAAATTTATATATTTTTTTCTACACATTCGTGGGGTCAAATCTGCAATAGTTTGAAAGTCAGTTGGAAAAACCTTTGACATTTTGCTCCTTCACATTTTTCTCTTGACTGTGGTGAGTGTATGGTTTTCTTTTTGGAATTACACTATTTTTAAAATCAGATGTTAAAAGCAACTGAAAGTTTGGAACATTAGTGCACGCATCAAATGTAGAATACATTTTTGTATGAATGTTATGCAAATTATTTTTTTTTTAATCTGCAAATCTAATTTTGGTAGCATAACTGGAATGGTATGTTCCTTGCTAAAGAGAAAAAAATAAATAAATAAATGGGATTTTTAACCCGTAAAAAAAACATTTCTCTGATGTTCATTGACGGACACTGCTTCAGATCTGCATAACAGTTGGGTTAAACTGCCCCCTACAGGAGTAGGGCACTATGCAGAAAAAAAAAAAATATATAAAAGTCCGGCTGCGCCTATGGGCAGTCCCAGGGGGGTATACTCCCTCTCCCTGCTATAGGTAGTCAGTTAAAATTTGGAAGGAACGACAGACCGGGGCAAAGAACCCCCTTATATCTGATTCACCAGGTAAGGTGAACAAATGGATCGATAATGCTGCCAGTTCCGACACTCTGCATGCAGAGGCGATAGCCACCAAAAAGGCCACCTTCTGGGACAGCGTAAGCAGGAGAATCTCCCCAAGGTTCTCAAAGGCAGGCTTGTGGAGTGCTGAAAACTCCAAATTGAGGTCCCAAGGAAGGAGACCACACTGGAGGAACCAAATCTCAGACACCCTGAAGAAAGGTACGCACCAGGGAGTGTGTGGCCAAAGGTTGTTGGAAGGTCAAGATCCAAGCCACCGACAAGGAGCGAGGATGAACCCCAAGAGATGCACACAACGCAATGCACGTCTTCCACGTACTATGGTAGACCTTCCTAGAAGTAGATTTCCTAGCTTTTGACAGTGTAGGAATCACTGACTCAGATAAATCTCTATCCTTCAGCAACTGGCATTCAACAGCCAAGCCGTCAAAGCCAGCAATTGTAAAGCAGGATGGCAGAGCAGTCCTTGGGACAGCAGATCCTCCCTGAGGACGCTTCCAAGGAAAGTCGGCAACCAGCCGCACCAGATCAGCATACCAAGCCCAGTGAGGCCAGTCCAGAGCCACTAAGATGACCAGAATCCCTTCTGCCTCAATCCTGCGTACAAGTCTTAGCAGAAGCTTGAGAGGGTAGGCATAAATCAGACGATACTGACCCCACGGGGCCACCAGCACATCTGTGGCATCCGCCAGAGGACCCTGTTGCACCTTTGTTGAGCCAAGACGCCAACAGATCTAGCTCGGGGATACCCCACCAGAGATACAACTGATGAAACACCTCCCGATGAAAGGACCACTCCCCTTGATCCAACGCCTGCCGACTGAGGTAATCCGCCATACACCTTCCCGGGGTGGAAAACTGTCAGTCAGAGAGGGCTGGAAAGAACCCTTCTGCCCACCTTAGAATGCCAGCTCCCTCCAGGACACTTTGTGTCCCCTTGGTAAGGGACTTAAGCCACAGCCATGGCATTGTCTTGATTGAATGCGCACTGGACATCCCTGAAGACGATCTGTCCAATGTCCCAGGAACAGTCTGACTGTGCAGGGTTCCAAGACATTGATTGGTAGACTGGACTCTTCCACTGTCCAGATGGCAAGCAGAATGCTTGCCGAGGACGCCCCCTAGCTGGACAGGCTGGCATCCGTGGTGACCACTGTCAAATACAAGGGGAGGAAGGATTTGCCCAGCAGAAGCGCCAGAGAACGAAGCCACCATATTAGGGACTCCTTCGCTCCCCAACTCAGCTGGTTCGGATTGTCCAGAGACAGCAGACTCTTGTCCCATTTGGCCAGAATCTACCTTTGCAGGGAGCTTGTATGGAACTGTGCAAAGGGAACCACCTCCAAAGGTTTGATACCATCAGGCCCAGCATCCGCATGCAAATCCGGAGGGATGACCATCTGCTGGACAAGAGATGAAGTGCAGGGACAGACTCAGGCAGGACGGAAGACCCTGGCAGGAGCCCCCATCAGGTAGACCCCAGCGCCCCCCCCAGCCAGTATAGAGCCCTGCGCCCACCCCAGGAGGTGGACCAGACCACCCAAAAAGCCTCAGCATAAGTGGAGAAGGACGGATGAAAAGGGGGGGGGAGCCCGACAGGAAGGGGAACCTAGGAGTCCGACTGTCCCAAGGAGGGGCCTACGTCCACCCCAAAACCCTCCAAGGGGAGAGGGTGGTGAACAGCTACTCAAACAAGGAACCGGGTGGGCACCGCTCCAGGCAAAACCCCTTTCCATCGATATTTGGGGGGGGGGGGGGGGCCCCATCGTCCAGGAGGTACGCTGCGATTTGGGCCGAGACCCGGCCATATGCAACCTCGCGAGATGTTTACATTGCAGGCCAAGCCCAGTCCAGTGGGGCTATGTCGCACCCGACCTAGCGAGGAGCTGAGGCCTGCATGCACTCGCCAGACTTGGGTGACTATTGGATCTAGATTATCCAGCCCGCCGCCCAGTCTGGCAGTTGATTGTAGATCTCACAGGAAATATCCAGGAGAAAAAAAAAAAAAAAAAAAAAAAGAGCCAGGACCAGAGATCCCAGCAAGGAACTGGGTCCTTACTCCTGACTAGGCAGAAAAAAAAAACCGAGTACCTATAGCAGTGAGGGAGTATACCCCCCAGGTGGGCCCACAGGCATAGCCAGACTTTTTTTCGGTCTAGTGTCGTACTCCTGTAGGGGGCAGTATAACCTAACGGTTATGAAGGTCTGAAGCGGTGTCCGTCAATGAACGCAACACTTTTTTTATCCATTTATGGGTAAAGCTCCACTTTAAACAGAGGCTAAATTGTGTCCAAGTGTCCAAATAACAGAGGTGGTTTTAAATACCAGTGGTTGGAGTTTACCAACTTTAAAGGGTTTCTAATAGAGTCTTGCAACGCTAGACCCTCTGTCAGGTGTTTGCCATTTCTTTCTTCATTGTACCATTGTTCCTAGGACGGAAGGAAAATCTAACTTTGATTTGCCGCTAGAACAAAAAAAAAATAAAAAATCTTCTAATGTCCACACCTACTCTGACAACAGTTTAATCTTGCTTGGAGGGAGATTGCCTTCCATTTACTAATCTGTCTACAGGACAGGAATTTCCTAATTGGGACACAGATGGCAACATTTTAGATATAGTTTAAAAGGATAGGATCAGCTTAGGGAACAGGTTACATGTTCCTACCAGCGGCGATCCGAGCTCTCATTGTGATAGCAGTACGGTGCTCAAGTGCTTTTTATGCAAACCCAATAAGTTTACTTTGCTCATTAAATAATTAATGTGAAACAAAGAACACTATATTCTGAGTGTTCTGTCCCTATCTCTTATGCTCATCTGATCCAGTGGAAGACAATATATGGTCATAGATCTGGAAGTATTTAAAAGTACCTCTACTTCTATTGCATCCCCCATAGGGAACAGCTTGTTATGACCTACTGGTGGTGCAAGGGTCAGAACCGAGGTGAGCAGCTAGTGTGCTCTGGTGGAGGATAATATTGGCACTGCGTGATAGCTGTAATCACAGTGGTGGAATGCTGATAGAGGAATAGCTTCAAGATATCAATACAGAGCTGGTTGTGACCATTTTGAGCACTTACACTTTTATATTGTGGTTTAGCATAGGCACTGAAGCACTTATTTTCCATTTGCTTACAGGGTTGTTAATTTTAAGCACAGATAGTTTCTGTATATGTTTTAAAAACACAGACACTGGCGCACTTTATTTCTAAACATGAATTAGTTTTGATATTTATAAATAGTTTGCGATAAGATTTGGATATTGCGCAAAATCACAGGGTTTATATGATTTTATTTAGGGTGGTGAATGCACTTTAGAGCTCTTTCACACGGGCGGTCCGATCAGATCCGCCAGTCAGTTTTTTAGGCGGATCTGATCGGATGCCCCATTCAGCCCTATGGAGCACAGATGTCAGCGGTGACATGTCACCGCTGTCATCCGCCGGCTCAGCGGGGATCGCGGATCGATCCCCGCTGAGCAGCACGGATCGCGGATCGATCCCCGCTGAGCAGCACGGATCCGCCTACGGAGGCAGACCCGTGTGAAAGAGCCCTTAGGGTATTAGCGGCAATTTCACTCTAGATAAATTTATTTAGAAGGGTTGCGCTAACTGAAGATTTCTATTTTTTATATGCATGTTTTACCTGCGCAAAAGAGAAAAAAAAGTGAATTTATTATTTTTAAAAAAAGGTGAGTGTAACCTTTTAAACCTGTACTGAGAGAATGTGGAGGCTGCCATTTTATACCTCCTCCTAAAGGATTTATGCCATCTCTGGCTTCCAATACTTTGACATGTGGACCTGAAACAAGGACGTCAAAACTTTCTAAAAATGCTCAGTAAGTACTGAAACCACTACAAGCCAGGAAACTAAGATCTATAGAAGAGGTCAGCAGTGGCAAACTCGTATTTCAACACTGGTTTCCTTGATTTAGAAACAAAAACGTGTTTGGTAGTCTTCATCTAGTAACACACACGGATGATCCTTTTCATGCAACATGTAGGTTTTACTGCGAGTGAACTTAGAACTACTTCTCTAAAATGTAATTTACAGGTAAAAACCACCAGTTTTTCAGAATATGAAGGACCTCTACATCATGTTAGATTCGCCAAAATTTTGGGACAAAAATGGTGTTGGGCAGCATTTTTGCAGCTCGAGAAAAAAAAGGGGTTGATAATGGCACCAAGAGAGCAGATGATTTTTCCACGATTTTACTGTACTTCTGGTGTGTTTTATTATAGGCCATGTGACCCAAAACATTACGCTGAACATACAATATATGGGGGGGGGGGGGGGAATCAGGTCACCTGTGATCGTACATGAGGCCAAAGTCAAAGAACATTTTAGTCCAAACTGGAAGCTCACATTAACAAGGCAGAAGAAATACCACACAAAGTTACAGATATACCTTCAATTCTTGATTCTAAATGTTTATCCAGCTCCGCATCTTTTTTGATGGCTTCTTCGGACACCTTGGGGGCATTTGGGAAACAAACCAGTACGATGCTCATATTATCACGGCTTCCCTGTTATCAAAATAAAACACATTGGTAAAAAATTGTAATTTACACCACTTCAGGCTTTCTTCCATTCCTGTACCCAAAGCCCAACTCCAGCCCAAAGTTTGACCAAGAGGAATAAACTGGTTAGAATTTGCCTTTTTTGCTTTGTCCTCATAAAAGCCACCCCTGACCAGGCATCCCCTGGAGAAATCATAGTACAAAAGTACTTTAGTAGTAGCACTCTTAGCCAGAATACATGGGTTGAAATTCAGGTGGTTCAGCAGCGAAAAGCCACATTTTGATCCATGTATGCAGACTGGTTGTACAGAAGTCGATCTACTAATTGACTTCTATACAACCAGTCTAATGGAAAAACCTTACACAAGATCAGCACTATTGGCTATAGCTGGCACTGCTGATCAGCATATTCTCACGGCATGGAAATCTCCCTACTGTCAACACAAAGGCTCAGCGGGAAGATTCCTATATCCATCTCAAGTGTCAGTAGTTTTTGTTCAACCACCAGCTGGTTGAATGAGAGAAAAAAAAAAAAAAAGGAATTCATGGGCTGCCTTAGAGCCCATTCAGACTAGCGCGACACGACTTTGGGGGGCTACCTGTGAAGTCGCATGCACCGCGACTTCGGCGTGACTTGCAGAGACTTCACATAATGGAAGTCTATGCAAGTCCCTCCGAGGTCACCCCCGAAGTAGTACAGGAACCTTTTTCTAAGTCGTAGCGACTTGTGTCGCTCCTATTAGAACGGGTCCTGTGCTAATCAATGGACTGCGACTTGTCAGGCTGACAAGTCGCGCTAATGTGAATGGGCTCTTAAAAAGGGTTCAAAAAATAAGCAAAATAAAATAAGCAAATAAAAAAAATAGCAAACAATTAATTACGACACAAGTCATAGTGTAATTTGTTATGAAAAATAACCTTTCCTCTTTAATCTGCAGCTCTAATCTTCTGTGAAATGCAATATGACAACCTAGGAGGTGTTTACTACACAGAATGTACAGAACACCCCCCCAGGTATGCAATTCCCTGCTTGTGTGATTGGCTCACTGAAGTCTGCACTAAAATACAAGTTAGAATTCAGGCATCCCCTACAAACAAAAGGTAATTTTTAGTGAAATACTCCCAAATTGGAAATCGCATCTAAAAAAAAAAAGGGATGCAGACCCTACAATTTTCCTCAGAGCTCTGCAGGTGCAACAGCTGCTGGATAAGAACCCACTCCCATTAGATTCACTTCTGCACATTGACACACTGGGATTTTTTTTTTTTTAAGAACAAAAAAAAGGGAGGAATTCGTAACAAAGTGTCAAAATCTTTGTAATATACACAGATCACCCAGAGGGGGAATTGGCTTAACAAAAGTGGAGTTACACTTTAAAATACAAAAAATTTTTTTTTGTGTGTTGGATAGAGTGGAGAGGGATAAGAACACCTGAGTTTTTGTTGCCGTCTGTGCACCCGTTAGGGAGATTCATCCTCTTGATTTGTCCTTTTTGCCATCATTACGGAAAGGAAAAAAAAAAAAAAAAAAAAAAATCCAAATTTTGGGTTGTTCCCAGAAAGGTAATGAAGGAGAAATCTTCCATTGAGGATACTAGTTCCTGTGACCTGAGGGTCCTCAAGAAAGTCCCTTCCATTTGTGGGGATTTCCTCTCACTTTCTATTTTGAACTTTCCCTGGCTATGGGACAGGAAGGAAGGGAAATCTCCACCAATAAGACAGATGGCAAAAGAAACTGAAAAATATAACCCTCTTACTTAGACTTTATCCAAAAAGAAAAAATAAGTTTTGCCTATAGTTCTACTTTTAAGTGCCGGTTCACACTTGTGCGATTTTACTGCGAATGCGATGAGCTATGAAAAGTCTAGATTCGCATGTATTCCCAAAATACATTGTATTCGCAACGGTCGTTCACATCTATGCGTTGCGATTCAGATGCAAATATAATGAGATGATGAAAAGGGTCTTGTGCGAGTTTACAGCGTTGCGAATTTAGTCTCCATAGACAATGTAAATCGGTCTGGACTCGCATTATCAGTTCAGATATGTGCGGATTCTTATTTTTTGTTTGATTTTCCCCTCAGCTCCACCCCTCCTGAGCTTAATTAACAAAATCAACGCAATCAAATTTTCATTACAATCGTGCTGGTACTATTGAAAAACACAAGGTAAACTCGCACTGCAAATTCGCATAGCAATCGCATCCGTTCGCAATCGCACAAGTGTAAACCGGCTGTAAACCTGGTAAAAAAAATAAAATAAAAAAACCAACACACTTCAATTTTATTTCAGGTTTGTTAATGTATATCTTTATTTGTAGGCACTGTGTGAAAGAAGATCTAATGGTTTGCCTGTCCAAATAGGTTGGGGGGGGGGGGGGAATAAGAAAAAAGAAAAATCCATGGGTTCTGCAATTACATTTTTTTCAAATGACTAACTTGACATCAAAAGTAATTGTAACCTGCTCAGACAGACTAGGTATTGACTTGCATGTACACTGCCTGATCACATAGCGTGTGAATGAGCTGTGGCCAAAGTAAAATTAGACATTCTCGGCAAGACTGTCAGAAAGAGGAAACCAATGATCAAAAAGAAAGACACACCCCTACCACAGACCTTTGCACAAAAATGAAAAAATGTTTGAGAGCGAAACATGTTCCACTCCCATGGCAAACTAAAGCTTGGTTGAAAAAAAAAAAGTGTGCGCGTGAGATAATTGATAATCTGAACTCCAGATAAAGCATGTTAACAGTGTTGCCTGCCAAAGGGTTTATTTTAATTCACACACTGGGGCAAGAAATATTCTTTAGCTTTACAGCTCATGTCACCTGTCTGCTTATTGGCACAAAAAACGGAATTTTTGTAAAATCTTACCTGTAAAATTCCTTTCTCTGAGTCCTCCGACAGTCGCCGCCTCTTCATATTCGTCACATATGGGGTATTAGACTTTGCTCCGAAGGAGTAGCTAGGCAACAGAATATGTTAACAATAAAGCTTTAACATATCCCACCCTCAAGGGGTGGTCCCCTCAGTCAATACCCTCCTACTTCCTGCAACCATATCTCAGTTTTAGTGGAATAGCAGTAGAGTATACATTCAAACCCCAAAAGAGGGGCGGGGGCGGCGACTGTCGGAGGACTCAGAGAAAGTAATTTTACAGGTAAGATTTTACAAAAATTCCGTTTTCTCTTACGTCCTCCGACAGTCGCCGCCTCTTCATATTCGTCACATATGGGGACGTCCCAAAGCAGTGCAAACATGAGGGGTGGGAAACGCATCCGCGCCGAAAGGCAACGCAGTCTCCACATCAAAGAAAGGAACCTTACCAAAGGAAGGAAACCAGCTGGGCAACAGCAAAAATAAGTGCTCAACAGGAGCAACAACCCAGGAAAAGACAAAAAACCAGGGGATACAAAACTTATCCCAACAGCCAGGAGTCCCCAACAAGGGACCCTAGGGAACAGCCGCACTAAGAACCTTGCGGCCAAAGGAAGCATCCGCCGATGCCTGAACATCTACTTTGTAGAATTTTGTGAAAGTGTGTACGGTCGACCAAGTCGCCGCCTTACACACCTGGGCTACAGAAGCCCCATGACGGCAGGCCCAAGACGTACTCAGAGATCTAGTAGAGTGCGCCTTCACAGGCACAGGGGGAACCTTCCCCTGCAAGGCATAGGCCTGTTCAATGGTCTGCCTGATCCATTTGGCGATGGTAGAGGCCGAAGCCGCCATGCCCTTCCGAGGACCCTCTGGAAGAACAAACAAGGAGTCCGTCTTACGAAAAGACTCAGTCGATTTAAGGTAAACCCTTATCGCCCGAACAACATCCAGAGAGTGCAATCTCATCTCCTTTGGATGTTTAGGCTTCGTGCACAACGAAGGCAAAACAATATCCTCGTTAAGATGGAATTCCGAAACTCGTTTCGGCAGAAAAGAAGGATTAGGTCGCAAGACCACCTTATCCAAATGAACAACCAGGTACGGAGACTTGCAGGACAAAGCCGCCAGTTCCGACACTCTGCGAGCCGAAGTGATCGCCACCAAAAAGGCGACCTTTTTGGACAACATAGACAACGATATCTCCCTGATCTGTTCAAAAGGAGCACGTTGTAACACAGACAGGACTAGATTCAAGTCCCAAGGGGGCAAAGGATCCCTCCTAGGAGGAACCAGATGCCGCACACCCTGAATAAAAGTGCCAACCAAGGAGTTGGAAGCCACGGGACGTTGAAACAGAACGGCCAGCGCAGACACCTGACCCTTTATCGTAGCCAGCGCCAAACGCTGATCGACACCCGTCTGAAGGAAAGACAGCACACGGGAAACCGAGTACGTGCGGGGTGAAAACCCCCTGGACTCACACCAGGCAAAATAGGCCTTCCAAGTACGGTAATAAACCTTTCCCGAGGAAGACTTCCTCGCGTTGATCAAGGTATGAACAACCTCTGGAGAGAGACCCTTCTCCTCCAGGACCTCGGTCTCAACAGCCAGGCCGTCAAAGCCAGCGACTGTAAAGCAGGATGGTAAATCGGTCCTTGAGACAGTAGATCGTCCCGAAGAGGCAGACGCCAGGGGGCGTCGACCGCCAGATTCACGAGGTCTGCGTACCAGGACCGGCGAGGCCAGTCCGGTGCCACAAGAATCACCGTGCTGCGTTCCGAGTGTAACCTGCGAAGGAACCGGGACAGCAACTGAATCGGTGGAAACGCGTACATCAGCCTGTACTGATGCCACGGGGCCACTAACGCGTCTGCCCGAGGGTCGCGCGTCCTTGCCACGAACCTCTTCACCTTGTAGTTGAGGCGAGACGCGAACAGGTCCACATCTGGAAGACCCCACTTCGCGCACAACATCTGGAAGACAGCCGGGTGGAGAGACCATTCCCCCTGATCCAGGGTCCGGCGACTCAGATAGTCCGCCTGCCAGTTCTCCACTCCCGGAATGTGAACCGCCGTTATCGCCGGGACATGAGTCTCGGCCCAAGACAGAATGTCGGCCACTTCTCGAGCCGCTCGGGCACTCCTGGTGCCCCCTTGGTGGTTGATGTAGGCCACCGCCGTGGCATTGTCCGTCTGCACCCGAACCGGGCAGCCCTGCAGCCGGTCCGTCCAGCGATGAAGACAGAGCCTTATCGCACGCAATTCCAGAATGTTGATCGGGAGGGAAGACTCCCCCTCCGACCAGGTCCCCTGGGCGGACAGAACGCCCAGAACACCACCCCAGCCCGACAGGCTGGCATCCGTGGTGATTATCGTCCACGAGATCGGACGAAACGACTTGCCCCCGGACACCAACGGGGACTGGAGCCACCACAGAAGGTTTTCCCTGGTGCGATGACTCAACGAGATCTGAAGATCCAGAGATTGAGGTCGCCCGTCCCACTTGGACAAGATCTCCGCCTGGAGACCCCGCGTGTGAAACTGCGCGAAAGGAATCGCCTCGAAAGCCGAGACCATCAATCCCAGATATCTCATACACGTCCGCAGAGACGAGTTCGGAACGTCCCTGAGGGACCTGACTTCCTCCTGAAGAGTCCTGAGTTTGTCTTCCGGCAGGAAGACCTTCGCCTGCACCGAGTCCAGTATCATTCCCAGATAGGGAAGACGAACCGACGGACTCAGTGTCGACTTTGGAACATTTATCGTCCAACCGAACTCCTGCAGAGTTTGCATCGTGACAGACAGGTCCTTCTCCAGACCCTGACTGGTCGCAGACCGAATCAGAATGTCGTCCAGATACCCCAGGACAGAAATGCCCTGGGCTCTCAATAATGCCAGAACCGGTGCAAGCACCTTGGTGAAGACCCGCGGAGCCGAGGCGAGCCCAAAGGGCAACGCCACGAACTGGTAGTGATCCTCCGCAATGGCAAATCGAAGGTATCTCTGATGACCCTCGAATATGGGGATGTGAAGATACGCATCCTTCAAATCGATGGAGGCCATGAATTCCCCCGGAACCAGGGCAGCCACCACCGAGCGCAGGGATTCCATGCGGAACTTGCGAACCCGCACAGAGCGGTTCAGAGCTTTCAAGTCCAGAATAGGACGAACCTTGCCCTCCTTTCTGGGCACGGTGAACAGATTGGAATAAAACCCCCGAAATCTGTCCCGATGAGGCACCGGAACCACCACTCCCTGAGCCCTCAGGTCCCGCACCGCCAGGTGCAGATCCCGCAGGCGCTCTGGAGACAGTTGTAGATTTGAGGGAAAAAATCTGCTCTCTGGCCGAGAGAGAAACTCGATCTTGTAACCAGATCGAACGATTTCCAGAACCCATCTGTCCCGCACACGGGCCAACCAGGGCTGAAGAAAACCGAGCAAGCGTCCCCCCACCCCAAAACTGGGTGAGGGCGCCCCTTCAGGCCGAACTGTTATGGGCCGCAGGTCCGGATTGGCCGGACTTCTGTTTCCCAGACCAGGGTTTCTTCTGAGAGCCCTGGCCCTTGAACGGTTTGCCCTTGTAGTGCGGCCGAAAGGCGCGAAAGGACCCCTGAGGGGGCCGAAAATGAGCATGCTTCTTCCCAGAAGCCCCCTTAGCCTTGGGGAAATGGGGCAAGAGAGTGCTCTTACCCCCGGTAATCCCCTTAAACACATCCAGGGACTCCCCAAAAAGGCGAGACCCATCATAAGGCAGATTGGCTAAGGTTTTACGTGAAGATTGGTCCACCGACCAACATTTCAACCAAACCAGGCGGCGAGACAACACCGCCACGCTGTGCACACGCGCGGCCAACGGAATCAGGTCCAGGTCCGCATCACACAGATACATGACACCCTGGTGGATCTGATCCACCATATCCAGGGTCGCCGCCGAGGCCGAATCGGCCACTAGGACGCGCCTAAGCATCTGCGTCCAACTTGCGATCGCCTGGGCCGCCATGAGAGAAGCAAACAGAGCCTCAAGCATAGAACCCGAAACAGAATAAGTATGACGGGCAAGAGACTCCAGTCTCCTATCCGTGGCATCACGGAAAACAGGGGATCCCTCTGCAGGGATCGCAGTGGCTTTGTTCAAAACCGCAATAGCATGATCCACTGGCGGAGGCACACACCACCGTTCATCAGTGGCAGGCGAGAAAGGATAACGCAGCTTAAATTTACTTGGTACCGCAAAAGGCTTGCGCAAATCGCGCCATTGGTCCTTAACAGCGCGCTGAAAATCAGCATTGCAGGGAAAAACCTGCGGCGTCCTGCGTTTTCTCTGCGTCCCATAAGCCGCCAAGGCAGCTGGGGGACACACCTCGTCCTGCAAACGTAGCGTCTGCTTAATGGAAGCAATCAACTCATCCATGATTGCAAGCTCTTCAGGCGAGCCAGGGGGAGAATTATCAACCCCCTCAACTTCAGCCTCTACCTCAGACCCCACTAGATCAAGAGAGGAGCGGGACCCCGATAGGGGGGTCCCCGCCAGAACAGCCCCATCACCTTCACCCTCAGAATCAGAGGACAGAGCAACTCTGGGCCGTTTAGTAGATTGAGCAGCCACCAGCATTTGCACCTGTGCAGCAAGGCCAGCCACAATCGTGGCCAAATCCCCCCCTGGGGGGGAAACAGCGGTCCCCTGGCTTTCCACCAATACTGTGGGAAACTTGCCCTCCTGAGAATCCATTGCCCCTGTATGCCAGACAACCAAGGGTTAACTGCCCCCTTACAGCAAGCGCGGCAAGCGCAGCCCACCGCACCACACTCAGGCACAATGAGACCCCCACAGGGAATATACAGACTGAATACAGGCAATGGAACACAGGAATAGAAGGATAAAACCTGAGGAGACTCCGCTGCTGCTGCTGCCTCGATCGGTGCTTCCAGGAGAGAGGAAGTGATGCTGCCAGGGCGCTCTATGTAAGCCTATGGAGGCTACAAGAAAATGGCCGCCGTGCATGTAAACCATGCGGCCGGAGCGGGCGCCGGTAAAATGGCGCCGTTTGGCGCCGAAATCGCCGCTCCACAGTGCATAAAATCACACACAATATTATCCCATTATATGGATACATGTCAGATCGCCGCAGCGATCGCTGTATATGCCCCAACATGCCATTAAAAACATGCCCCACAGCACACAGCTCCTCACACTGCCCAGCCTGACATACTCAGTGTCATACAGCTCCCCCCCCCCCTTGCAGCCCACAGCATGCAGCCGAGATATAGGGAGACAAGCAGTGTGATTAAAGGCAGGTTACACAGTCCCAGACTGAGACCCCCCCCAGACAGACAGGTCCCCACATAGATACACTTACCTCACATGGCGTGGGGAACCCGCACAGGCGAACAAGCCGCTGCACATGAGGCAGGGAGAGTCGCAATTCAAGACGCACACAATGGCGGTTCAGAAACCGCACAGCGTCCGGTGAGGTAGCCACCTCACCAATCATCCCTGCACCGAACAGGGATGGGTCGTTCACCGTGCCAGGAGCGTTACCTGGCTGAACGCTCGATGGCAGACTGGGAAGCCACTGACCCACGACCTGCGACCAGGGGGATCAGCCCGAGACCCAGTCCGCATGATCCTCTTCGTCCGAAGAACTAACTAATGCTGACAAAAATAACAGCTAAGTAAAGGTAGAGAGAAAACTCAAACAAAATATCAAAAAGAAGAAAGAGTCTGGGACAAAAAGTCCCAGCACAGAGAGAGCCAGCCACTCCTGACAAGCTAGACATTAAAACTGAGATATGGTTGCAGGAAGTAGGAGGGTATTGACTGAGGGGACCACCCCTTGAGGGTGGGATATGTTAAAGCTTTATTGTTAACATATTCTGTTGCCTAGCTACTCCTTCGGAGCAAAGTCTAATACCCCATATGTGACGAATATGAAGAGGCGGCGACTGTCGGAGGACGTAAGAGAAAACTAATTTACAGCTGGTTCAGTGTCATCTCTCCCTAAACCCACTATTTTTTTTTTAAAGTGGAATTCCGGTCGTATTTAAAGTCAGCCGCTACAAAAGGTGTAGCTGCTGGCTTAACACGCATCTCTCCCACGATCCAGTAATGCGGCTGCCCAAAGCCTTGCTCCTCTCCTAAGCAGTGCCGGCATCACTAGTGTGGGCACCTGGCTGTGGCGGCTTCATAGCCAAGTGCGAATCGCGCTGCGCATCCTGAATGGCTGGGCAATTTTGTGGGACCTCTGACATGTCCTGGAAGATTGCAGGGTGGGAGGAGGCAGAGGAGAACTTCTTTGCCTAGGCGGCCCATGCGAAAGTGGGAGCGGGTACCTGTCAAAACTAGGTACCCGTTTACACACAACCACCCCCCCCCCGCCAAACCAAAAAAAACATGACTTGCTAAATGTGGCATGTCAGGACCACTTTTGGGTGGAACTCCACTTTAAGATGTACAAGTCATTACTGGACAAGTCCGAAGCCTTGAATTGAGCAGAAACCTGATGCTTTAAGGTGGATTTGATTATTATTAATTTAATTAAATCATAATTTTTTTTAAAGAGCAACTGCCATCTGTCTTGCAGGGTCTCCTCCTTTGACCCGCTGTTAACTCACCAACAGTTCCATTCACTTAAATGGGAAGGCTGGTGATGCGGCAGTGACAAGATGAGGGCGTGGCAGCAACAGGTGAGTGGATGCCCGCTAAGCGGGGGCTGCCATAATGGATCTGAAATGACAGGTGCTCTTTAAATGTAAGGACTTGCTGGTAGTTAGTATGAAATTGTGTAAATGCATCAATGCAGTGCATGTTATCTCAGCGTGCATTCACTGAAGGAGTTTACCAAAACTGTATATCTTGCAGAATATACATCATGCTACAAGTGCCATTTCATGCTGAATAAACTAAATTCTTAATGTATCTTAAATAGAAAAATATCTTAGATAAAATGCTTTTGAAGTAAAAAAAATGTATAAAAAAAAATAAATAAAAGTTCTGATAGATTTTTATCCACCCTGGGCTGCTTTCAGCACGCCCTACACAATCCAACAGAAGGGCATATTTAATCTGACAAATATCCACTAAAAAATGTCTGCTGCAGATTCATCTTTCGGGTGTAAGTTTTACACGATAGTAAAGGCCCGTACACACGTAGCGATTGTCGGCCGTAAATATTCGGCCGCCGGCCGATTGTCGGCTTGTTAGTATGATGCTTCCGACAACCGACAGCGAATTTTCGGCCGAACAGAATCTGGCGTGCAGACTTTAAAATTTTTGTTGGCCGTCACCAGAACGGCCGATTGTTCGCCAGTCAGTACAGAATTCGGCCGACAGACAGCAGATGAGCAAGACTGGGCATGCTCAGAAAAGAAAAAACACACAGAAAGTAAACCATCACATGACATCACTTCTGCAGTCGGCTGTTGTTGGCCGACAAAATTCGTGTGCAGTCTTTAGCACTTTTCAGCCGACAGGACAGCACCGGACAAAAGACGGCCGATCGTTCGGCCGACAATAGCTACGTGTCTACGGGGCTTAACTGTTACACCAACAGTGAATGCTTGGTGAAGTCACATTTACCGCTTTAAAAATATGCACTACGGTGTTTATAGGTTATTCTGTGAGGTATAGGCGTTGGGGTTCCTCTGTGTGCATGTGTAGATGGCCATTTTGACTAGCAGTGTTTAAATTGGGACACATTCCCTTCACATGCTTTGAAAAATTCTTATCATACCAATCCAAGTGCAGCTTCATGCAGAAAGGATCAGAAATCCACTTAAGTACATCTAAATGGGCCCTTAAAGTATATCTTCAACCCCCCAAAAAAAATTGTTGCAGCCTACCAGTCCTTAAATGTAGCACCACCACTTAAAAAAAAAAAAAAAAAAAAGCCAGGTACAATTTCTGCGAGCATAAAAAATAGCGGCCTACAACTGTATAAATATAGGAGACAGCGCACAGTCATTCTTGGACAAGAAGTACGCCAATGATAGGCTCACTAGGTGTAAATAAAAGCAGAAAAGCATAAAAAGGAAATGGATTTAGCTACACATCTAAAGACTAGGTCAACTGTAACAATACATATTTTATAGGGTTTAGATAAGAATTATATCCAGATTGCAAAACATTGACCTCAAACCATTTGTGTAGATCCACCCACAGGGATTGATTTACTAAAACTGGAGTGCAGAATCTGGTGCATCAGTACATGGTAGCCAATCAGCTTGTTCAATTGGGCTTTGACAAAATATCTGAAAGCAAATTGGTTTCTATGCAGAGCTGCACCAGATTTTGCACTCTCCAGTTTTAGTAAATCTCCCCCCAACCTGTAACTTCTAGACAGATGCTGGTCAGACAATGGCTCTTGAATGAACTCATTGAGCAGGTTAGTAACTCCGTTAGGATCTCTTATTTACCCCCTACTGCCCTGCCCTTATTTACCCCCTACTGCCCTGCTTTCCCAGGATAAATTGCATTGGTAGTGGCCGCCTGGGCAACTCCCTTCCTCTAGCCTTAAATAAACTTGCTATTTTGGCATATTTGGAGGTCTCATACACAGGCTTGTCTCACCAACTTATAAAGTCCATGAATAGCCTTTTCCAACCTTTAAATATACTGATATTGCCAGTACCTGGTAATTAAAGTGGAACTTTACTCTCTTCAATTAACATTTACCATTTTTAATTCTTATGCAGCTAGTATTAGTAAATATACCTTCCGATTTTTTTTTTTTTTTTTATAAAAAAACACGTTACTTCCTAGGTTCTGACCTAGGAAAATAGGGACATACATCCTAGGAGTCTTCAGTAGGGGCTCTCTCAGCTAAGTACATCTTCCCTGCTTGCATGCCAGAGCCAAGAACAGATTGATTCCAGGAAGTAAATGCTACATGAATCTGCCCTTACTCAAAATGGCCACAGCCATAATAGATAGGCGTTTCTCAACAAAAAGCATGGAGACATGATAGAGGAGTTTGCTTTGAATAATAAAAATGAATTCAATATTTTTAGTTTGTGGGGCTCAGATGTAGTGTAGTTCCGCTTTAACATATGACACGAGATCTCACCTGAGAATGACTTACCTTATGTAAACAGGTGTCCACTACAGAATTACACACTTTCTCAAGGTCATCCGTTATCTCCAGCCTATATCTGACAAATTCACAAAGCTCCTCATTGGTCATGACATCCCAAATACCATCACAAGCTAGTATTATAAATTCATCGTCGTCTGCCCGTACGATTTCATAGACCTCCGGCTCCGGAGACACAAGTTGCTCAGTAGGGCCTTTGCCATCCACACATTTGTAGTCATAGTCCCCGAGAGCGCGAGAAACTGCTAATGAGCCGTTGACGCGTTGAATCATGACGCTGCCTCCTGCGTTCTGGATCCTCTCCTTTTCCTTGGGATTGCAGGGCTTGTGATCCTGTGTAGAAAAGCAAACCTGTCCACTCCTAAACAAAACAGACCTAGAATCCCCACAGTTGATGAAATACACATGGCCCGGTGAAATAAGGACTGCAACAGCCGTAGAGCCACTTCTGTCCATACCATTCCTTAAGTCAGCAAAGTTGCGCATGTACTCGTCGATTTTTAAAAACCCAGTTCGAATGCCACTTTTAACATTTTCTATCGAAGGTTCCAAAGAAGATCCTGGAGTCTCTGCTGCCCTGAAGTCTTCATTGTCTGTGATATGCTCTAGTAAGTGCGTAGAACAGTAATTCGCAACGCGGGACCCTGCATGGCCATCGTAGACGGCAAAGAAGGACCAGTCTTCCAAGCCATGAGGAATACCCACCACAGCGGTGTGAGCATCCTCCATCTCCACTCGCCAGCCCTGCATACTGCTGAGTCCATAGCGCAATCCATTTCCTGCCCCATGAGCATTGTGTTTCTCAGTTTTGGGTTTGTCCAGAAATGCCCCCATGTTCAGTAATCAATCTGGTAAGAAAAAAAAAAAAAAGGAAAAAAATTAAAATGTCTTAAATATATATTATATATAAAAACAGACCAACCCTCACCAAAATGCTAAACATTCTAAAAATAAAGTGGTGTTAAGTTTTCTTTTTTTTTTAAAAAAACATGTCATTCTCACCTGCTTAGTGCAATAGTTTTGCACAGAGCAGCCCCAATCCCCTTCTCAGGTCCTTTGCAAGAGCTCCTCCCTGCCAAAAGCAAGCAGCTTGCTATGAGGACACCCAAGCAAGCTCGTTGCCGAGCTGCTGTTCTGCGTGTCTATGCAGACAAAGCCACGTTAGTTTTGCCCTCTCGCCTCATTGGCTCACAGGCCGTGGAGGGATAGCAGTGAAGCCAATGGCTCCTGCTGTGGTCTTCCCTAATAAGGAAGAGTCCAAGGCTCTCATGCATATTGCTGGAAGGAGATGGGGCACAAGTATTAAAGGGCTGCTGCCCAGAGTTTTTTTTTTAACCTATGTAATGGGGCCCTTAGAACCAAGTTATAGCAGAGCTTCAGTTGAAAAACAGGAAAACCTAATAGCTATTCAGAAAACTTTAATAATCCCAAAGAAAAAAAAAAAAAAAAAAATTAAAATACGAAGAGCAGCTTTTGCTGAAATTTGCCTTCAACCCAGATTTCCCCCACAGAAATCACTCGGCTAAACTTCCTCTCTGAGGCAGCTTGTGCCATGTTCATCCCAGCCTGTAACTAGACTGCGAACAGAAGCGCAACGCGAAGAGCTCATCTTCTATCAGCATGTTTCCTAAATGGACTGGCTCCTTGTAATGCTCCTTCCATCCACACTCAAGCTTTGCTATACAGAGACTGCAAAACAGTCCAATATCTGGTCAATTTCAGGTAGTTCTACTGCCTGCATTTACAATTTTATTTTTCTACACAAACAGGTCTATACTTGCATGCTTTTTTCAACAGAATTGCAAAGAGCCGCCCCAATCCTCTTGGGTCCCCCGTCGATGCTCCTGCCTGGTTCCTATTTTGCTGGTGCCTGATAGGAAACCAATTCCCATGGGAGCACTCATGCGGCCTTGCTTCAGAGCCCCGCTGCTGCATCCATTGACATGGATAGCAGGACTGAGCCCAGTCACTGGAGTGGATTAACAGGAGAAGGAGCCAATGGATCCAGGGGCTATCTGCCCATTGATGGAGAGATTAGTGAGTGTCGCTGGATTGGATTGTGCTTAGGTTAAGAATAAAGGGGAGGCTGGGGGGGGATCCTGCAACAGAAGGTTTTTTTTTTTACCTGAATGCATTAATAACAAAGGCAAAACCTTTAGCTTTTGGATAGAGTTGAGATGGATTAGAGCCCCTGTCAGTTTTTATTGCCGTCTGTGCCCGTTCAGGAGATTCACCCTCTATTTGTCCTGTTTACCATTATAACTGAAAGTAAAAGAAAATCCAACATTTCAGGTTGTCCCCAGAAAAGTAAAGCGGGAAAATTTTCCCATGAGGACACCAGTTTTAGGAACTCCCTTCATTTTCAGGGATTTCATCTCATTTTCGGTTTGGCTATGAGACAAATGGTAAAAATTCTATAATAATGCTAATCTGACAGGTTATAACTCTCCCTTGCTTGATTCAAAATAGAATGAAAAAAGTTTTGCCTATAGTACTGCATTAGGGCTATTTCACACGGGCGTTCCTTTTTTTTGCCCGATCAGGTCCTTTTTTTTTTTTTTTTTGTAACGGACACGGATGACACTTGTGTCATCCGGTCCGTATGTTAGTTTTTCATCCCATCCGTTTGCGGATGAAAAACTGACATAATGCATGTCTATGTAAATACAGATGTCTGCGGATGACACCACTGACATCCGTTTTTGCTTCAGTTCCGTTTTTTGAAAGGAAGAAAAAATAGGGTTCTCCTCCGTTCAAAAAAACTGAACTGAAAGAAAACGGATGTCAGGATGATCATCCGATGACATCCGTATTTACATAGAGATACATTATGTCCGTTTTTCATCCGCAAACGGATGGGATGAAAAAACGGACATACAGAACGCCCGTGTGAAAGAGCCCTTAAAAAAGGCAAAAAAACTCGAGGCCTTAATACACTAAATGTGTTTTAAGTGGTTCTAACCACAGAACTGCATTAATTTTCATGGATCCTCCTAAAAATGGGATTTTTGACTTATCGTAAAATGCATTTCTCTGATGTTCATGAACGGACAGTTCCTGATCTTAACAATTGGGTTATACTGCCCCCTACAGAAGTAGGACACTAGGCAGAAAAAAAGTCTGGCTACGCCTATGGGCAGTCTCAGGGGGTATACTCCCTCTATTAGGTACTCCGTTTTGTTAAAGTCTCAGAAGAATTACAACCCCACAGAGTGGGTGCTGTGTCCATCAATGAGCATCAGAGCAATGGATTTTACGGTAAGTCAAAACCCCCATTTTCCTTTGTTCATTGACGGACAATGTTCCTGATCTTAAGCATTGGGATGTCCCAAAAGCAGTATTAAACATGAGCGGTTACAGCGAAAAAGAAATTCCCAGGCTAACTAGGTAAACCAGAGCTCAACCAAAGCTCAACCAAAACTGGAGCCCAAAAAAAAAAAAAAAACAAAAAAAAAAAATACACCCTCAAAAAAGGGGGATCAGGTCCTGTTAAACAGCAGCCAGCAAAACCTTGCGCCAAATGGAAGCATCCATAGATGCCAACACAAATCCACTTTATAGAACTTTGTGAAGCGTGCACTGATGACCAGGTGGCCGCCTTGCAAACCTGAGTCACTAACGCCCGATTACGGAAGGCCCAGTAGAGTAGAGTGCTCCTTGACAGGCAAGGGAGGAACATGAACCTTGATGGAATAGGCCTGAACCACAGTTTGTCTGATCCATCTGGAAATGGTCACAGGGGAAGCCAACAACCCTTTCCGAGGCCCACCCATAGAGCACAAAATAGGGAGTCTAATTTCCTTAAAGACTCCGTAGCTGCCAGATACACCATTATTGCCAAGACCACATCCAAGGCATGCAAAACAATTTCCTTTGGATGTTTTGGCCTGGGACACAGGGAAGGCAACACAAGGTCTTCATTCAAATGAAAATCAGAGACAACTTTTGGAAGGAACGAACGACAGGGGCGAATAACCACCTTCTCTCTATGAACCACCAAGTAGGGTGAATGACAGGGTAACGCCACTAATACAGACACCCTGCGCGCAGAGGCGATAGCCACCAAAAAAGGCAACCTTCTTGGATAAGGCAACCTTCTGCATAAGCAGGGGAATATCCCAAAGATTCTCAAAAAAGGTAGGCCTCTGGAGGACAGAGCACCAAATTAAAGGTCCCAATGTGGTAATTGAGGCCACACTGGAGGAGCCAAGTGGCAAACTCCCTAAAGAATAAAGTACGCACCAGATAGTGTGTGGCCAAGGGCCCTTGAAAGAAGGCTGCCAAGGCTGACACTTGGCCCTTGATAGCCAGTTTCTGCTCAACCCCCCCTTGAAGGAAGGTAAAGATCCGAGTCACCGAAAAAGAACGAGGATGAACCCGAAGAGACTCCCCACGCAATGAAAGTCTTCCACATACAATGTTGGATCTTCTTAGAAGTAGATTTCATAGCGTTTAACAGCCTTGGAAATCAACTCAAGCCAAACCTTTATAAAATCAATCAACACCTGGCATTCAACAGCCAAGCTGTCAAAGCCAGCAACTGTAAAGCAGGATGGAAGATTGGTCCTTGGGACAGCAGATCCTACCTGAGAGTAAGCTTCCAAGGAATGCTGATGACCAGCCGCACCAGATCAGCATACCAAACCCGGCGAGGCCAGTTCGGGGCCACTAAGATGACCAGAATCCCTTCTGCCTCGATCCTGTGGAGAAGTCTTGGCAGAAGCTTGTGAGGAGGCAAGGTGTAAAATAGGATGATACTGACCCCGACGGGGCCACCAGCGCGTCTGCGGCATCCAGAGGATCCTATGACCGAGCCACAACCTCTGCAGCTTTGTTGAGCCGGGACACCAACAGATCCACCTCAGTGGGTTGCCCCACTGGTGACAACTCAAAACCTCCGGATGAAAAAAGGACCACTCCCCTTGGTGCAACGCCTGCCGACTGAGGTAATCTGTCTGCCAGTTTTGCCCCCCGGGAATGTGTAAGGCGGAGAGGGCTAAACGAACCGTTCTGCCCACCTTAGAATGGCAGCTACCTCCAGGACACTTCTTGTGCCCCCTGATGATTGACATAAGCCACAGTCCTGGCATTGTCCGAATAAGCCACAGTCCTGGCATTGTGCGAATGAATGTGCACTGGACATCACTGAAGACTATGCATCCAATGTTCCAGGCACAGTCTGAATGCTGTGAGTTCCAAGACCTTGATCGGTAGTCTAGACTCTTCTAGTGTCCAGATCCCGAGAGCAGAAAGCTTGCTGCGGATGCCTCCCCAGCCAGACAGTCTGGCATCCGTGGTGACCAATGTCCCAATACAAGGGGAGTAAGGATTTGCCCAGCCGAAGCACAAAGCCACCATATCAAGACCTTTCATTCCCCAGCTCAGCTGGATCCAATTGTCCAGAGACTGCAGAGTCTTGTCCCATCTGGCCAGAATCTCCCTTGCCAGGCCCTCATATGGAACTGTGCAAACAGAACCGCCTCGAAGGTAGACCCCCATCAGGCACAGCACCAGCATGCAAGTCCAGAGGGATGACCAGCAGGAGATGAATTGCAGCCTGCAGTTTCTGGAGTTTGTCCAGAGGAAGGAGTACTCTGGCTAAAGCAGAGTCCAGAGTCAGCCCCAGATAGTCCAGGTTTTTGGGTTTTTTGGACAGAACCAGAGCAGACTTCTGAAAATTCAGATTCCAGCCAAACTCCCTCAAGCTCATATGGCGATTTCCAGGTTTTCCACCAGAGCAGGAGACTGCTCACAGAAGGTGGTGGTCCAATAGCCCAGTACCACGATCCCTTATTGGCCTAACAATGCTAGGGCCAACACTTCTGTGAAGACCCGAGAAGCAGAGGCGAGACCAAAGGGTAACGCCTCAAACTCATAATGCTCCTCTCCCAAGGCAAAGCGGAGGAAGCACTGGAGACCGTCACATATTGGAATGTGAAGGTAAACATCCTTGAAGTCGATAGATGCAACACCCCCGATACAGGGAAGCCATTACTGTGCAAATGGACTCCATTCTAAACTTGTTCAACACCTTGAGGTCCAGAATTGGACGCACTTTGCCTTACTGCCTGGGGACTAAACAGGTTTGAATAAAACCAATGAAAACATTTTGAAGTTGGAACTGAGACAATCACCCCTTGAAGCAACAGGTCTTGTACCGCCCCAGACAGACTAAGCAGTCCAGGGACAGGCGCAAGTTTGAAGGAAAAAAAAAAAAAAGTCTTGCACCTCCCTAAAACGAGCCTGTAAGCAGACCAGGGACAGTCGCAAGTTGAAAGAACCTTACAGGAGAGGGAAGAACAAAACTCGGGCTTGTAGCTGAACCAAATGACCTTGTGGACCCACTTGTCTTGTGCCAGGGGAGTCCACGGGTCCAGAAACCAGTGTCACTCATTAGTGACTGCTTGTCAAACTGCCGGCCACCACAAGAGGGTGCCAGTTCCCCATTCTCTCACTGAAGAAGGCCGAAAAGCCGTGGCCTCAATCGGATGGCGCGGTAGTCCGAGCACTCGGGGAGTGGGTGGTGGGGGCCAAAAGGGACAGGACACCTCCTGCAGTGAACCCCAGGCGGCAGGTCGCTAATGCGACCTGGAGCCCAGGGTTTGTCGAGTCCGGATAAAACATGATCAATTTTTTTTGATATACACGTTGCACGTCAGCATTTTTATTTATTCAGCCATTTTGCACATTAGCACTTTTTTTACATTCAGACAATTTGGGAGCATCAAACTTGCGCTGATTATCTCATCTCTCAGTCCACTTAAGAAGGGACTCCTTAGAGGTGTATCGCCTAGCAATTCGCTTAGGGACACCAAGGGGACGCTGTGGTCGTCCCTACTCTTTAGTGACAATTCTGTCAAAATAGGAGCGGAAAGGGAACACCTTTGCCGCTCTGGATGGCTTGTAAGTGCCAAAGGGAACCTGCACCTCCTTTGCAGCCGTGTCCTTCAACTTGAGTCTCAAACACAGATACAATCATTGGAGATGTGCTCCAAAGACTGCAAGAGTCACTAGTGGCACCCACAAAAGAAAAAAAAATAAATAGTAATGCTGCTAAGGGAAAACCCCCACCGCTCTTGCATCACCACCCTGTTGCCAGTCAGAGCACCAACCGATCCTCAGCAGAGAGGGAGAAGACCCCCAACAGACTCCATCCTGCAGAAACCAGGCCACCAGGAGAATCTGCACTGCACAAGCAGCGATCAGGAAACAAAAGGCTCCAGGGGGCGGAAAGGGGCTCCCACTGCCCAAATCACCATCCTGAAGGCTCAACAGACATGGCCTCCATCATCGTCTATGGTAGACCACAGCAAAATGGTGGCACTCCGAGGGTTCCCTAGAGTCTAAAGGATAGGCCCAGGCAGGGCCCCCTCCCCGCACAGCTGATCGTGCACGCCCCATTGCCAGCATATAGCCCTGCTCCCTCCCCAGGAGATGGACCAGACCACCCACACAGCGCCAACATAAGTGGAGGGGGGGGTAGAATGGGGGGACTGATGAATGTTTGGGAACCCGGGAGTCTGGCCGTTCCATGGAGGGGCCCACGTCCACCCCAGAAGCACTCCAGGGAGACCGGGGGGGGGGGGGGGATTGGACAGCTACTCACCATATCAGTAACAAGGTGGGCACCACTCCAGACATAGCCCCTCGTCGGCCAGGAGGAACGCTGCGACTTGGGCCGTGACCTGGTCGAATGCGACCTCGCTAGGCGTTTTACACACAGGTCAGCCCCCGTTCGGTGGGACTATGTCGCAAACGACCTAGCGCGGAGTTCTGCGTGTGGTCGCTGGCCAGATAGGGTGACCACTGGATCTAGTTTATTCAGCCCATCACCTAGTCTGGGGAGTCGATTGTAGAGCTCAGGGAAAAACCAGGATATAAAAAAAACCCCAAATGAGTGCCTATAGCAGAGAGGGAGTATACCACCACTGCCCCCCCCCCCCACACTTTCTGCCTAGTTTTTTTACTCCTGCAGGGGGAAGTATACCCAACGGTTAAGAAGATCAAGAGCTGTGGCCGTCAATGAATGAAAGAGAAATTCAGCTTTAAAAACTTCTATTTTTTTTTTTTTTTTTTTATCATAATGTCTGGAACTACATTAGACTAAAATGTAGGCTAAATAGTCATTACCAATTGTCACCTCCCAACAGATCACAGTAACACTTCCATTCATACATGTGCATTATACTCTAGACAAGGAAGCAACGTAGTTATAAGACAGTCGTTTTCTTGTGACAACGGTGCCTTTTAATAGCATTCTTATATCCATCACAGGATTATTATCCTAGGTACTTAGATGAGTTGCTAAATTGGGTAAAGCTTTCTAATCTGAGACTTCCCTACAAGCTTAGGATGGTTTCTGATAAGCAAGTCACCCGAGGACAAGCTACCTTGTGGAACAATCATACAAAAAGTAACCGGTATAATAAAAATAAAAAAGTACACCCACCTATGAATAAAGTGGAGAGGGATTAGAAAGAGAAACTTGTGTTCCAAGCCAGTATCTAGTACCGGTATGCATAAATCAGCACAAATACACGCACAAGAGATAATATTGCCTAGGAATGCATTGTATTCACAAATCAAGTGCATGAAATTACATCAAATGCTGATGCATAAACATCAGTAGTGTGTGCAAAAAGGGTATGGGTAAGCTCAAGGTTCCCCAAGTAAAAACTGAAAAAAAAAAAGCCAAACTTTTTTTAGTTTTGGATAGAAGGGAGACACCAGTCAGTTTTTATTGCGGTGTGCCAGTTAGGCAAATTCACCCCCTCCATTTGTTCTGTTACCATGATCATTGGAGGTGAAAAAATGAAATAAAATAAATCGCCCAAATCTTGGGTTAGGTTGTCCCCAGGAAAGCAGGGGGCAGAGGGAAAATCTAATTGGGTACACTAGTTCTGGTGACCTGGGGGTCCCCAAAAGGAATACCTTTATTTGCAGGGATTTCCTGTCACTTCCTGTTTGGCTATAGGACAGGAAGAGAAGGGAAATCTCTCTCCCCCCCCCCCCCCCCCCACGTGACACATGGTGGTGGGGCGAAGGAAGGAGTCGTGAGCACTCCAGAGAACAGATGTCTGGTAATAAATATTTCAGCTGAAGGGAATGGCCAATACACATTTCTGCTAAAATGTTAAGACCAACTTCAGCACATCTCACAACTCATGAAATAGCCTAGCCAGAACAAGGACTCATTTACCTCCCTCAGTACAATATGTAGCATTTTGAGCCCAAACATTAACCTAGGAGTATCAGGAGCAGAACCAACCCAATTCCTCCACTAGGCAAAACAGGGCATTTGAAACCTAACCTATTTGTAGCCATTTCAAGCTGGACAATGATATGCAAGTTAGTCTACAAAACCAAGTTAGTCTACAAAACCATAGGTATTCAGAGATATGAATACTTCTGAAAAAAAAAAAATATATATATATAAAAATCTTTCAGGGACATGGTCTTAAACAGTGACACTCCCATGGCCGCTTAATTGGTCAGATGGTCTTCGACAACACCCCCATGATATCAGAAAACAGACTGCGCCTGAAGTTGACGGCACTCATTTTACCAGGAAACTATAAGAATACACTCAACCAGACTTAAGAGCCACTGTACCATTTGTTTATTTGACTCTGCAAACCAGGACATTGTTAAGTATTCTTCGTTTCCAACTCCTTTTATCTATTGCCTTTGTCCAATTTTTTTTATGACAGCCTTTTTCTGTAAATTATTATTAGCACCACTCACCTTTTTAAATATTAAAACTTGATTTTTTTTTTCAAAAAAGTTACTGTCTTTAAGACCATGTTCACATTGAGCTGGTTTGACATGCAAATTTGACCGGGCATGGCAAAATCAGAGCCTATTGCCAGCAATGACCCCGGCCAAATCGGTGCAACACCGACTTTACGGTTTGCCGACATCAGAGGTTGTCCAGGCTCAGGCAAGATTGTGAGCCGCTGAAAGCCTGAGCCGGCCACTTCTGCCGCCTCCACAGCCCAGCGCTCCTGTAAATACGCGTTTTGTTTTTTTTGAAGGGGGGGGGTCAGAGCAGAGAGCTTCAAGGACCAAGCAATCGCTCAGCTAGCGTGTTTCGAGCCAGCAGGGGACAGATGCAACATGTACCAAGTCCCTATCTCTTGAAGAGTGATACTGTAGTATAGATCTGAATATACCAGTTTGTGGTGACAGTGAGACATTTATTCTAAAAATCAAAATCATAGTTATTGCCAAGTTTGGGGGTTTCCTCCTGCTCGGTAAGGGTGGTGGCGGCAGTTTAAAGGGTTAAGTGCTTTATGAACATAACCCAGTGACATTTGCTCTCAAGCTGCTGGAAAATAGATTTGAGTCCACAAGCTGGAAAATCTTTGTGTAGGGTGCAGCCAAGAGGGGGGTTTTTACGTAAGGGACAGAGTGGTGTGAGACTGGCCAGTCTTTTGTCATGAGTTGGTGAGAAGGGCAGGGGTCTGGCATCTGTGTTCGTCACAATCTCTACATGGGTGCATCATGAGTATTATATGTATGGTTACCACATATATGGTTAAGGCTTTTAATAAGGTTTACAGATGAAGGCAAGGTTATCACTTTAAAATGATGTCCCCTTTAGTATTTACCAGGCATTATTCCATGTTCTGAAGTGTAACGTAGTGGAATGTCTACACAGTGTCCTCATATTCCTGAGACACCAGATGATCAACTATGTCTGGGTTAATTGCAGTAAACGAAGTGCTTAATTTACATGAACCTTGGTGAAAGCTCTAGAACGCCAGCCATCAAACACTGGCTGACAGTCTTCTGGCACAGAACAGTTTTCGAAGAACGTTTACAGAAGCAGACACTGCTAGAGCAAGGGCAATTTCACCTTTGAGTACATTTTCTGGGAAAAACACAGCACAAGTGATTTTTTTTTTTTTTAAATTGGAAAAAAAAAAAAAAAAAATTCTCCATACTTCATGTTCTGACAGATTTCCACACTTGCGTTAGGCCTGTAAAAAAGGTTTGAGGTTAAATGTAAAAAAACAGACAGAATTTCTACTGAATTTCCCTCTGATATAGTAAAGCGTGCAGGCACACATTCCCTTCCCTAGTATTAAACCCCCCCCCCCCCCAAAAAAAACAAAAACAAAACACCACAACATTAGTTTACCATAATTTCTTTTGGTTGCATAAATTTCTCTTCTTTAAAAACAGAAAGGAAAAAAATAAATAAACCCCAGAAACCCACCTTTCTTCCATGTTCATCTGGTAATCCAGGGAGTAATGCCCCATACACACGCGTCGATAGTAGGCCGTGAATTTTCGGCCAACGTCCGATCGGCCGATTTTCGGCTTGTTAGTATGATGCTTTCGACAACCGACTCAGACTTTTCGGCCGAATAAAATCTGGTGTGCATGCTATAAAATGTTGGCCGTCACCACAACGGCCGATTTGCCATCAGTCAGTACAGATTTCGGCAGACAAAAATCTGATGAGCAAGACTGGGCATGCTCAGAGAAGAAAAAACACACGGAAAGTAAACCAGCACATGACATCACTTCTGAAGTAGATTTTTGTTGGCCGAGAAAATTCGTGTGCAGTCTAGAGCACATTTCAACCAACACAACAACAAAAGTCGACCGATCATCGTTGCGTGTGTACAAGGCATTAGTCAGATTGACCAAGTGGCTGTCCAAAAGGTTCCCCCTTTTGCTCCTTTATCCAAAGTGGAAGCACTATACAAGAGGTGCATTAGTGGCCAGATCACCAGGTGAAAATAGAGGGGAAAAAGGACAGAAACACTAAAATGGGAGGCCACCACATCTGATTGGTAGGCTGCAACAATATACATTTTTGGGGTTTATTACCACGTTATTTGGCTATTTTGTCATCAAATCTTCACAAGATTGACCATCAATGAAACCTTATTGCCAGATTTGAACGTTGCTAGAATAGTATGAGAAAGCATGAACTCAAACAAGGCCATTCCTGAACATTCCATTTGGGTAAGGCGGTTGGAAATGTCAACTGCCTTCTCAATACTCACATCCACAGAAGAGTCCAACAAATCTGTTGAATTTTTCAACCAGTCTACTCAACATACCTGTCAGAGAACAGCAACAAACTAGCACTGCCTAAACAGGTCAAATTGCCATAAAAAAATTGCACTGCATTTCTATCATGAGTGAATTTTACTACTAAATTTCAAGTGAAATCTGATCAGGGTTTTAAAGTTAAAGTATTTACATAATTTTAACAAGCACATAAAAATTGCATGTAAAACAAGCCCTAGTTTACTTCTGTAGCTGCAGGCACTGTGGAGCAATTAATCCTCAAGTTTCACAAAGAAGCAGCTCTGCCTCCCAGAAGCATTCCTACCTTTAACATGCATAAACAAAAAAATTATAAAAAAAAAAAAAAACCCATGCAGCATTTGTTTTTGTCCCCATTTCTACATGAGCTGATCTCAAAGATCTAAGACTTTTTCTATGTACACAAAAAGGCCCATTTCTCTTGAATATTGTTCACAAATCTGTCTAAATCTGTGTTACTGAGCACTTAGCCGAGATAATCCATCCACCTCACAGGTGTGGCATAGCAAGATGTTGATTAGACAGCATAATTGTTGCACAGGGAAGATAGCAAACAGCATGTATGAAGTAGTGTGGGTGAGCGGTTTGCGGATGTCAACGTTGTGGATGGAGTGGCCCATGGTGGTGGTGGGGTTATGGTATGGGCATGTGTAGGTTATGGACAATGAACACAGGTGCATTTTATTGATGGCATTTTAAATCCAGAGATATACCATGACGAGAGCCTGAGGCCTATTGTTGCGCCACTCATCAACGACCAACACCTCATGTTGCAGCATGATAATGCACGGCCCCATGTTGCAAGGATCTGTACACAATTCCTGTAAGCTGAAAACATCCCAGTTCTTGGATGGCCAGCATACTCATTGGATATGTCACCCATTGAGCATGTTTGGGAAGCTCTGGGTCAGCACATACCACAGGGTGTTCCAGGTCCTGCCAACATCCAGCAACTTTGCAGCCACTGGAGGAGTGGACCAACATTCCACAACCAACAACCTGATCAACTATGTGAAGGAGATGGGTTGCACTGTGTGAGGAAAATGGTGGTCACACCAGATACTAACTGGTTTTCGGATAGATATATTTGCCATTCAACCTTTTCAACACAGGGGAACCTCTGAAAAACTTTCCAAGTTAAAAAAAAAAAAAAAAAAACACCCCTTCTTACAGTTACTAATTGCTACATCTCAGGATACATGTGTGAAGGTCTGTGGGAAGAATTCTCCATTACAGATAGCTAAAGTATAAATGTTAGTAGGAATTTATAAGAGGCAGAAATTTGTCATTGCTCAAGAACCCCTAGAATTCCACGGGAAACCCTGGTTAAGAAACCCTGATATGGTGTGTAAACAGCAGTTTCTTGGGGTGGGGGGTGAGCTGAGCCGTTGAAAGTATTTGGAATCATTGCTTATTCTGGAAACTTTGTAGCTGTAGGTTCTCTTGAGCCATTAGTGCTCCATGTGCACCCAAAGCCTTCCTTTTTAAGCATACCAGAGCTGGACTTCTCAGGTCAAAAGCACTTAAAAGTGGTTGTAAACCTCAGACATGAATATGAACTAAACGTATCCCTCTACAATATAGCGTGTGTGTGTTTGTCTTAATCCAAAAGCACAAAGTGTCATTTCTGTACGTTGCCCTGTCCCTCAGCTATAAGCGAGAGTCACTTCTGACGAGATTTCCTGACAGCAGAGAAACTGACGGAGAAGGCACAACCTGTGAGGTACTGTCTCAACTGTGTGCCTTTCCTCCAATCGGCTCTCAGAGTTCCTCACTGATTCATTTGCAGCTCTCCGCCCCCTGCTTTTCACAGCAGAAAGATCCTGTGTAAATTCTGCATTTTGAATGGATGTAGGGGAAAGGCAGTAGTTAAAGTACAACTTTGTAGGAGGATTTGTTACATCTCTATTACCTGGGGCCATTCACTTTAGGGAATTTCAACCACGATTGCCTAGTGCAAGTACGCCCCAACATGATTTTCTCAAGAATTGTTAACTGTGTACTTGCTGGGAAATTACACATTTCTGCTATATATAAAAAAAATGCGAGGTGATACTTGCGAAACTTTACAGAAAAAAATTGGAGGCGATCAGACTGGATTAACCAGGGTGATTGTCTACACAGACACCACAAACTCCAGTTGTGCCATGTCTCCATGAGAGTGATGAGGGATGTTTAGCAATATATAAAACATGTAACAACTATTACAGCATGTACATACACAACATCTGCATACATTACCAAGTAGTATGTTGGGTAATTTACCTTCTGCGCAAGAAAAAAAAAAAGTTTCAATTGAAGCTAGTCATTAAAAAAGCAGAAGTCAATCTTGTGATCTGATTAAATAAGAGCTCCTCTGCCATTTGTACAGCACAAAATAGCTGGGAAAAGTCCTAGTCCATGTGCAGATGACTTATGGCAGGCAAGAGAAAAATTAAAATGGAAAAATTAAATAGAAGAGAGCAATTGTATGACAACCCTAAAGGCTGGAGCAATTTTTAGTTTTCAGTGAGGAGATTAAAGTTTGGAAAATTTAGGCTCAACTGCTCATTGATGCTCATCGTCCACTTGTAAGGACCCCTCTCTGTCCTGTAAAAATTGTCTGGAGACAAAACCGAGCAAGAAGAAGTGAAGGAAAAAAATAATTCGATGGGGACAACTGTTCTAACAGCAAATTGTGGTATTCCCCTCATTTTGGGAAGAGGTCTCATTTTCTGTCTTGAGGACAGAGCAGCAAATAAGGGCACACAGCAAAAAATTTACTAGTAATGGTGTTTTTAACACTAAATAAAATGAAAAATTTGGAAGGAGATTCTCTGACCCAGTACAAAAATCAGAACATCAAAAGTTGAGACTATTGTATATAACCTGGAACAAGCTACCAGACAGTAAAATATTGAAGACCGAGCAAGGCAACTAGTAGCCTTCTTACTTTCAATGTGCGTATTTAAAATTTTTATTTTCATGGGATGAATTCCAAAATGCTTGCTGTAGGTTTTACTTTATGCGCATTAGGGGCTAAACTTGCTGTGCATACTTGACATGTACTGATTACCATCTTCGTGGTAGAGACCCAAGAGTCAAACCCACATTGTTAAAGTACATGCAGTTCATACATGCAGTTCATATTCGGTCAATATGGAGATTCGTGTTCTGTATGCAGCAATAAACCTGCTTGATCCTGCTGTGCACTGTCTCTCCCTTCTTGTCTATGTCCCCGCTGCAGCCAGAAATTCTGTAGACCATCCACTGACACATCTGAGCATGCTCCTGTTTCAGTTCCCCCTTATCTGTGCAGTCATTATATAGTAACATGTGAGCGGCTTATAAAGCGCATCCGAAAGTATTCACAGCACTTCACTTTTTCCACATTTTGTTACAGCCTCATTCCTAAATGGATTCAATTTCATTATTTTCCTCATAATTTGAAACAAATACCCCATAACATGAAAAAGGTTGGTTTGCGATATTTCCAAAACTAAAAATAAAGAAGTCCCATGCACGTAAGTATTCACATCCTTTGGTCAATACTTTGTTGAAGCACCTTTGGCAGTTACAGCCTTAAGTCTTTGAGTGAGTATGATGCTACAAAGCTTGGCAAATCTATTTTTGGGCAGTTCCCACATTCTTCTTAGCAGGACCTCTATAGTTCCATTGGGTTGGAGGGGAGCATCGGTGCACAGCCATTTTAGTATCTCTCCAGAGATGTTCAAAACGGGTTCCAGTCTGGGCTCTGGCTGGGACACTGAAGGAAATTCAGAGTTGTCCTGTAGCCTCACCTTTGTTATCTTGGCTGTGTGCTTAGGGTCGTTGTCCTGTTGGAAAATGATCCAGTCAGGCCAAAAAGTTCAAATCTGTTGCACCAGACCAGAGAATTTGGTTTCTCGTAGTCTTGAGTCCTTCAGGGGCCTTTGGGCAAACTCCAGGCGGGCTGTCATGTGCCTTTTACTGGAGTGGCGGCTTCCGTCTGGCCACACTACCATACAGGCCTGATTGGTGGAGTACTGCAGAGATGGTTTTTCTGGAAGGTTCTCCTCTCTCCACAGAGAAACGCTGGAGCTCTGTCAGAATTGCCATCAGGTCCTTGGTCACCTCCCTAAGGCCCTGCTCCCCAATTGCGCAGTTTGGCCTGACAGCCCGCTCTAGGAAAAGTCCTGGTGGTTCCAAACTTCTTCCATTTATGGATGGTGGAGGCCACTGTGCTCATTGGGACCTTCAATGCTGCAGAAAATTGTTTTGTACCCTTCCCCAGATCTGTGCCATGATACATGCCTTTCTGAGGTCCAAGGTCTACAGACAATTCCTTGGAGTTCATGGCTTGGTTTGTGCTCAGACGGTTAACTGTGGGACTTGAAATAGACCGGCATGCGCCTTTCTAAATCATGTCCAAATAACTGAATTTACCACAGGTGGACTCCAAGTTGTAGGAGCATCAAGGAGTGTCATAGCAAAGACTGAATACTTCTGTACAAGGGATTTTTCCTTTATTTAAAAAAAAAAAAAGTCTGCAAAGATTTCAAACAAGCAGATACCCAATCTTGACAGGTATGCACTCCCAAATCCGGTCAAATTGCCGCCGTGTTGCCCCCCATGCCCTCTTGATACACGTCACCGGTCTCAGAAGACTGCGGGATCATTCAAAAGGAGCCACAATCAGCAGCTCGGTTAAGATGCAGATGCCTGGACCTGAGCACCGGCAAATGGTCAGGTGGAGGACATCACAGGATCCTGGAAGAGGTGTTTTTTTTTTTTTTTTTTTTACAGTAGTTGTAGCTGCTGACTTCATAACATTTTTGTTTAAAGGGTGAAGATCTTTAGCCACTTCAATACTAGGCACTTTCACCTTCTTCCTGGAAGAAACTACAAAAAACTAGCCAAACGAAAATGGGATTTTGGACTTGATATTCTTAACCATTGGGTTCTACTGCCCCCTACAGGAGGACACAAGGCAGGAAAGTCTGGCTACGCCTTTGGGCAGTCCAATGGGGTATACTCCCTCTCTCGGCTATAGGTACTCAGTTTAGTTGCAAGCAATGTCAGAAAATACAACTCCAGATGGGTGGGTGCTGGGTTAGTCAATGATCAGAGAAATGAATTGTATAGCAAGTTAAAAATCCCATTCGCTTTCGTTCATTGACAGACACCTCCTGATCTTCATAACCATGATTGGGATGTCCCAAGGCAGTGTTAAACACAATAGGGGCGGGAACTGCAAAAAAATTTCCAAGGCTAAAAACAGGCAACAGGGGTTCAATCAAAACTGGAGACTTGAGAAAAAAAAAAAAAAAAAAAAAAGAAAAAAAAAAAGAAAAAAAAAAAAAAATTATATTAACATACATGCTCAAAGAGGACGCAGTCTGCAAAATCCTGCGGCCAAAAAGGAGGCACCCGCCGACAACACATCCACTTTCACAAAGTTTCATAAAGTGTGCACCGACGACAAGGCCTGCAAACCTGCGTCACTGACGTATGATGGAAGGCCCAGGAGGCACTGAGCGCCCAAGTAGAGTGCTCCTTAATAGGGAAAGGAGAAACCTGAACCCTGATGGAATAGGTCTGAATCACCATCTGTCTGTTCCATCTGGGAATGGTCGCAGAGGAAGCGAACAACCACATCCGAGACCCATCCGTATGCACAAATAGCGAGTTGGACTTCCTAAAATACTCCACAACTGCCAGAAGGTACACCCCCTAATTGCACGAACCACAGCCAAGGCTTGCAAGGCATTTTCCTTAAGATGTTTTGGCCTGCGACACAGGGAAGGCAACACAATGTCTTCATTCAAATGGAAATCGGAGACAACCTTTGGAAGGAATGACAGACAGGGTCAAAGAACCACCAAGTTAGTTGACAGGATAACGCCCCCAGTCAAACACAAGGTCTTCATTCCCACCTTCTGAGACTGCTTAAACAAGGGAATCTCCCGAAGAATATCAAAGTTAGGCTTTGGGAGGACCGAAAGCACCAAAAATTGAGATCAAGGTGGCAACATAGACCGCACTGAAGGAACCAAAATGGCGAGCACCCTAAAGACAGGTACGCACCAGGTGATTGTGTGCCAAGGGTCATTGAAAGACCTCCAAAGCCAACACCTGGCCTTTTGATGGTTCTGCAGACCAGCATTTGAGCCAAAAGAAATGCCGCCGAAGGACCACTGTTGAAACAGAGCTGGTCCATGAAGGTCGGGGATACTTCAACTGGAATCACGGTTGCCTTGTTCAATCTGGAAACTGTCAATCTGGAAACTGGAGGGTCCAACACCTGTGGAACAGTCCACTTCTTAAGAAGGGACTTTATATAGGGGGGGGGTATCGCCTAACAAAGCGCTTTAGGGACCCCAAGGGGACACTTTAGTCTTCCTCACTCTTTAGTGACAATTCTGTCACAATAGGAGGGAAAAAAGGTTACACCTTTCACGCTCTGGATGGCTTGTGAGTGCCAAAGGGGACCTGTGCCTTCGTGGCTTCCCCCATCGCCTTTTTGTGCACAGTTGCAGAAGTGGAGGAGTCCTCCTGAGGATTCAGGGTGCATGGTTGCAGAGCCATGCAGGGTGACCCACTTCCGCGGCGGCCCGAATCAGATTCAGGATCTGATGGGATAGAGGCGGCCAGGGGAAGGGGGGGGTGGCCCTTTTTTTCCCAGTCCATCACCCAAAAGACCACTCCACCCAGGACACAAAGGACTCCAGGATTGCCGTGAGCGTCGATGGATGGTTGGGACGCCAAAGGGCCCCACGGCCTCAGAAGGACTATACACGAGTCATCAGAGGGACCCCACAAAAACACTACTAAAGGGACACCTCCACCGCTCTGACAGCACACCCAGTTGCCAGTCACAAAGCCCCAATAAATCCTAAGCAGTGGGGGCTGCAACTACGAGAACTGATCCATTTACTGCATATTGAAATATGTAGTATGGGTGCTAAATCAAAAACCCTCAACAGGAAGTTTTCAGGCACCTGGAGGTACATACACCATCATGCCCAGTATAGATTCACCTTAGGATACCCCAGGGTACATGTTTGAAGTCAACTATAAGCAGAAAACACGCTTTAGATGTAAGCCACAAGATTATGAAATTATAACAATGCTCTCAGATAGGCAAGCACAATAGAGAAAAAAAAAAAAAAAAAAAAAAAATCGCATGGAAATGAACTCTCCCAAAATTTTTGTTGTTGTTTCTTCAGCAAGGAATACAGCAATTGGTCGCCATGTACAAGTAGCACAGTTATTACTTTACCTAGAAGCAGCTATTCCACAAAATTCAGTGCAAGGGCATACTATAAAAATCCAACAGGTGACCAAAAAAAAAACGCTAACATATGGCCGGGATCCACCCAGGAGTCTGACAGGCAACTGGCTTAGCCTTTGAGCCATCTGCCGAATGTCCAAGCCAGCCATTCTCAACCCCTCACAGTGAGCACAGGGACAGAGCAGACAGCGGTGACAGATAGTCACCAGCTCTCTGCTCAGAAGCAGTAGGGAGAATTGAGCGATCAACAGTGTTTCATAGCTTTGTACTCATTCTTAGACAGCAGGGGGGATTAAAAACACAACCCATCTTTAAAAAAATTCAGCCTCTTTGAAGATATTGGTTACTTTTAAGTTATGTGGACTTACCTTGGGGGCATTTGAGGTAAAAATTTCTTACAAGAACTAGGCATAAACCTAGGTTCAAGTTTCCATTCTCCAACATTTTGGTAGGTCAGTGAAAAGAAAGGACATCTTCCTTTTCCTCCCTAGGCCTTCACACGTTTGGCGTTCCGCAAACAATGGCATGGCATCAATCTCTCCCCCCCCAAAAAAAAAAAAAAAAGAAGGAAATTCCACTTGTTTACATCCTCCACACACCCTCCCCCCCCTAACAAATTGTCACTTTTGGGGGGTAAGAAGAAGGTACCTGCTCTAACTTTCAGGCAGATTGCTGCTGCGATCTGAACAGATGTTCAGTCCCCCGCCTTACCCCCCAGCCTTCTGGGACACATCACAGGTCTTTAGTATTTCAAGTTTTACCATCCTCTGCACTAACTTCCTCTTCAACCACCTCAGATTCACTGACTCCCAATCTCTTCCTCCTCCTCGGAGTGAGATTGTTCAGGTGACTGGAGAGATGGAGCCCCAGGAGATGATTGGGAAGCCGTCCAAAAAGAATTTCAGAGCTCTGAAGCTGCGCTTTGCAAAACGTCATCAATTGCAGGAGGACCTGAAATTCTGGTCCACACTCTCTCATAGCTGGATACAATAGCTGCGGTGCAAATGACTTAGCTGCCAAAATCTTGCACTATTTTCACACGTTACCTACACCAATTCCCCTCACATATTCAGAAAGTTCCAAATTATAATCCTAAATATTTGTGGAGCTCAGGTGGCTCACGAGAATTAGGCTCTTTAAACTGGGAGGTCGAGGAGTTCCTCACCTCCCTTGATATTATCAAGCAGTCTGATTTAGCTCACCCAAATTTACTCCAACAGTTATAGACCTGAAGGGATCAAACTAATCTCAGGCTAGCACACGATCTCATAGTGAATACAGTAACCCCCACCATGCTATCTTTTCTCTCACCGTGCCCTATTCTGTCTGGATCGTGCAAAATATTTCCTTTAAAGTAGAAACATCTGTTACCCCACTTTTTCCAATAACCCCAGAATTTCCTCCCGGCTTACTACTGCACCGATGCTCTCGGTGGATAAACAGGGGACTGTACCATATAGTCCATTTTCTAGACCAGGGCTTCCCAAACTTTTTTGGGCCGAGACCCACTTCTGAACTGAATACAGTTATTTTTTTGGGACCCACTTGCTTGTAATTGAATATTGTAAAGCGCTACGGAATTTGTTGGCGCTATATAAATGCAAATAATAATAATGCATATTTTAAAGGGAGGGGGATGTTAAAATTAGAAATATCAATTTTTGAATATACTTAATATTTAAATAAATATAAGGCTATATAGCACTCACCCTCCTTCCTCTCCCAGCGGTCCATAGTGAAGGTGAAGCCCTTGTTTGCCCTCTCCAGGGCCCAGCACACCTCACCCAGAGTCTCCATGATGTGGAGCTCTATGCTGGTCTTGGTGTCCTGGCTCCTCTCCTTCAGATCCTCTACTGGGTTCACAGAAGCTGCCATGAACTCCTGACCCCACCAGGCCACCTGGTCCTCCTATGGCACCAAGGCTGCTGTCTGTCCGCTATAGCTGAGAGAATCCTGCCGCCAGTCTAGCCACCACCAGGACTGAGGAGCTGGCTCTGCACCCCATGAACATATCCTACATAACAGCCCACATACGTACTCACTGATGCAAGCATCCTCCTCGTGGGAAATGCAGACCAGCCTCCATAAACTGCATAGGCGGGGTCCTGTATCCATCGCGATTTGACTGTTCTGGCTCTCTGCAATTTGCGCAGGCTCTCACAGCACAATTTAAGCAGGCCCAGTGATTTCCAGCTCATCGCGACCCACTCAAATGCAGCTCGCGACCCACTTCTGTTCTAGACCATAAAAGGGAAGAAGTTCACTAGGATACTTTAAGCAGATGCTTGGGATGCCCCTTGAGGACTATGAACTAAAATGTATCCGAAAAATAGAATTCTAGGGGAGGGCATGTCAAACTTTTTTCTGCTCTACCAGCAGTTGGAGGTCAATGGAGAGAGGATTCCACCCGAGAACTGGTCCAGCTGGATGGCTAGAATACACTCTGGTATACTCAATATGACCCTGGACTAAGGTACTACCTTGATGGTATCTTGCACCCTGCAGAATAGCTATGGATCTTAGCACTGTCCCCCCCCCTCCATGCTTTAGGACTGTAGTCAGGATGGCACTATGTTTCAAGCCCCATGGTTAAGACTTTTCTGCACCGGGGTTTTTATTTTGAGCCATACAGTTATGAAAGCGGAAGTTACTAAACCCGCTAAAATTGCACTTCTGAACTTCAAAAAGTTAGTTCTAGGCTACACCCTTTCGCTCTCTTATTCAATAGGATGCAGTCACTGTTCCGTTGTCAGTTTTACACCAAGTTTTTGGTTTTTCCTTCAGTTTGTTTGAGAAAGGTGGAGCTGTCAGGGCCTTCCACAGCTGGAAGTGCTGCAGATGTAAAAGTGTAAAATTGCGTACATTTGCATATACAGATATATTTCTACTAAAATTTGTGACCAGGGACAGTCCTAAAAATTTGAGTCCGGCCTCCTATTTTCAGATCTGTTCAAAATATACCAAATACCCTCTTATTTACTAAACTCACCCCACCTCCAAAAACGCAAAGCTACTACAGCTCTGTGGTACTTTAGGGTTGCACTGATACAGATACTGGTATTGGTGCTGATACTAAGGATTTCAGTACTCGTGCAAAACACTAATACCTTCAGATTCGTTTTTTTCAGCTGTCAATAGAGGAATGTAACAAAAGAATGCTGGTAATTATTAGTTGTTAAGGAGCAGAGCCGCTGCGTCCTTAACTGATGTTTCAGCCGTCTCCTTCTCCCCTCCTGCCTGCTGTCACTTCCACCCTTTGCCTCCTTTACCTCCCGCCAACTTTGCCGGGTGCATTCACCTGCTCCTCCTGTCACGGCTTGCTGGTTGTCAGCAGCGGCTGTGGGCGGCTCTCATCTAGCCGCTCTCAAGTTTTTACCCAGCTGTTACATCTGCTCCCTTTCTCCATGGCTAGGAGCTTGTTGCTAAGCCATGCATTGGATATCCTATCCACAGATTGGAGCATATGAGTGGACAATCTAATTCCACTTGACAAGGTGAACCACTTTTATGTCCAGTGGGAACTTTGTTTTCTCCTTTGCCCAGTGTTTCCAAGGTTTTTATGATCCACACACAGTATTTTGGGATTTTATGCAGAGACTGTATTATCTCAAGTCAAGATGTCTGTACTTAAAGGATTGCACTTCAAGGACTGGTTGTTAGGATATTTGCGATTATTAATTCACTAAATAAATGTTGTCGTACTCCCTCTCCCCAGTCTTCCTAGGCAATAGGTATATCACCAAGAAAAAAAAAAAAAAAAAAAATGGTGCATTCCTAGTACTTTAATATGCACTATAGTAAGAATTTGGAATGCCATATAGTATTTTAATTCTGCTTCAGTAATCATATGTTTAAGCTCAGATGTTAACCCTAGCAACGCAGCATTTAAACATGTAGAATCCAGCACAAGTGCATCCTGAAGTCTGTGCCCCCCATTCTTTGAATTTGCTCTTTTGTGAGGCTCCACATGGTGTAGAAATGGCTTGCCATCATCGCGCAGCAAATAAATGTGCTGGGCGATTCCCATAAAGATGCAAAGCAGTAAATGCACATAAAAAAGGACAAAACCAGTGGCAGAACATAGGACTACTTTTCTTACAAAGAGGATTTAATTAGGTGAAGGCTCTGGTCAAACTGACCTTTTTATGCTTTTTGGGCTAAAATCTAAATGTCTTGGTTTACACAAAACTATGGATGGACTTCCAAGTGAACATGCCTGCCATTGGGATTTGCCCAGCACCATTACAAGGGGCAAGTTGTAATAAAAAGTTACCGTTAAGCTCCTCCATACTTCCAAGAGTAGGTCCAGGCTCCTTCAGAAAAAAACTGAAGTCAGCAGCAACAAATAGCAATAAGTAGCGGTTGAATTAGGGCACCTGCCTGTCCAGAAATCCAGTGGTGTCACTGTAGCCAATTTTTAAATTGGCTATCAGGTGCTGGCACCACCATCTGGACGAAGGGAAACCGGCCGTAAAGCCTTGTGGCTTTAAGGCTGGTTTTCTAATGCTCATGTGCGAAGTGTGCTGCACTTGGTGAATAGAAGGGGGCCAAACTTACAGCCGTTTGCCACGGTGAAATGAGCCTGAAGTGGGAGCAGGTACCTGTCAAAAGAGAAAGGGTGGGGATGCTCTGCTTTAAATAAAGGCAACTTGATTTCTTCCAGGTAGCAAGTACCAGTTTTGTTGTGCATGGACTAAAACATAGGTGTACTTTAAAGTACAACACAAGGTATCAAAAGACCCCCCTTCCCCCCTCAGCCCTGGTCAATGTGCAATGGTTCTTTTCCTAGAATACCTAAAATATTCAATAGAAACTGAGGTCACATGACCATCTCAAAAATTTATTAGGAAGGTTAGTCTCACTGACTCTTGGGTGGGGAGTAGCAGGATTCACTTATTCCTAATTTCACATGCACAGCCACCCAGAAAGAATGCATGCCAATAAGAATTACAGCATCCTAGCTGGTATGGGAGGGTGGAGGCATTTGCAGGCGAAGCAAGAGGCAGATTATCTGTACGAGTTGACACCCCTTACTTCAATACTGCAATACAGTAATTCAAACAAACAAATGTGGCATGTCACCCCAGTCTGCATGGTGCTGGGCTTTACTCAGCTGGAAGAGGAGGCCATTCAGAGAACAGCCTTTTTTTCCAAGCTCACCACTGTAAGGTCATAACTGAAGGGGAGAAAATATCAAGTTGGCGCAAACTAACCATTTTCATTGAATTAACTTCAAACACTTCACGTGCTTTTAAATATACTATAGTATTAGCTATAGTATGCATTAGGCAGCAGTAGAAGCAACTTCCCCTTCACGGCTGGAACCAAATAGATCCAGCCTCAGTGCTCATCTACCTTTTAGGAAAAACATTGAATTTAAATCAGTGAATACAAGGCTTACGCCGATTGGCTGAGGAGTACATTGTGAAGTCATCTGCTCAGCCCTGCCCCCTCTTCACTGGCTGTGATTGACTGCCAATGGCTCCTGCTGCTGTGGTTCAGCCAGAGAGGAAGAGACCAGGGAGAGCCGCTGCTCTCATGGGCATCACTGGATTGAGATGGGGGCTCAGGTTAAGTATTTAGGACGGCTGGGGATGCTGCACACTGAAGGTTTTTTGCCTTCATGCATAGAATGTGTGAAGAAAAAAAAAAAAAAAAAAAAAAAACACACACACCCCCCTCCAGCCTTTACCACCACTTTAAATTGTTTTATTGCTGCCTGGAGTTAAAGGTCAAAGCGATAGGCAGTGTAGAAGCCAGAAGCTGTGCAGCTGGTTAGTCACCCATTTGCCAGCTCGTAGTCTACAGCAGCATGATTTTTAGGTTGACCTCTGCCTTTTCTCAGTACTTTTTCAGGCTACTCCCCACCTTATGCCTGCATCCCCTGGGATTCCCACATCCATCCCAAGGATGTACTCTACTGCACTTTGTCATCAGGGGGGGTCAGGCGTCTTTTCTGCAGCACACGTGTGCCCGGGGGGGGGTGTCAGTTGTCTTTACTGGTTCATGCAGCCAAGCCATCCCCCTAATAACACGTTTTAGCGCAAGCTCATTTTTAAAAAAGGAGCCGACTTTCTTCTGCAGTGCATGCCCATCTTCAGGGAGCCAGCTTACTGATTCTTTCAGCCAGCCCCCCAAATAATGCACTGTGATGCAAACACGTAGTTCGGGTGCTGGCTGTCTATTCTGCAGCATATGTATGTGTCTATGTGTCTAAGGTTGCTGGCAGTCTTAATGATGCTCGCCGCCAGCTACCTAAAAACACTGCGGAGCATACACATAAGTTAGGGACCTGGATGTCTCTTCTGCTGCACATGTGCATTTCAGGGGGGCAGCTGCCTGGTAATTCTGTGGATGGCATGAATGTCATTATGGGGCCAGTTGCAAGAACCCAGACAATACAAGCCTGCTCTGATATCAGAAAAGAGGATGAAGGTGCAGGACCTGGTGTGCAGCAGCGGAGAAGCAGATTCTTACAGAAAAACACTGAATTGCTGGGTGTGCAAGTATGTTTTTTGGGCTAACTCAGTGAACAGTTAATGGAAATGAAAAAAGTTACCCCCCGTCATTTTAAACACATTCCTGCAACCACTGATAAGTAAAGCATTTAATCAAAATGTAAAATCATATTTTCAGGTTTTATATTTCTAGCCTACACCCACTTGTGAGGATTATAACCGTAACCACTTGCAACAAGAACAATGGAGTATGGTAGGTCACCATTTGCATTTCCAAAATTTTTTTTAGAACAAACCTTCGGTGTACTCCCCACCTTTTTAAGCTATACTGCCTGGACCCTTAAGAGACGACACACCAAAAGCTTGCCTTGAAATTTTGGATGCTCAAAAAAAATAAGAAGACACTACAATTGTTTCTGTAGCTTACACCTACTAAAATGTGAACAGTCTTGACGTTAGTACACTTTGTGAAGTTAGTAAAAAAGTGCAGATCGCCACACATTTACTTCCTTGAATTCTGACACGTAGTCACTATGCCCTGTGAGTAGTCACTGCTGTGTCACATTTCACAGAGCCCGCCTACTGAACTGGAAGTGCAGAGAGGAGGAGCTTCAGAAGGCGGAGTCCGTACAGGAATCACTTCTTGTGGGCAGCAAGGTACAATGGGATATTTAGCCCTTAGAAATGGAGCAGCAGCAAAGCATGCAGGGAATCCAGCAAGTTGTGGAAAGATGTCCAGCAGGCAGCACTCAACGTGAAAGATTTTTCAAGCAAGCTTATTGGATTGTCCAATAAAGAACTTGTCTGATTTAGAACAGTGCTAAAAAAAAAAAAAAAAATCCCCCAAAAGTGTGGGCTGTCACACTAGAATTCCTTTAAAGTGACACTAGAATAAAAAAATGCTCTCTCCAAAATACTAATCTATACACGTTACTTAAGCGGAACTCCACCCAAAAATGGAAGCACCACTTTGCATCCTCTCATCTCTAATTATTGCCACTTTTTTGGGGGTGGACAGCGGGTACCTGGTTTTGACAGGTACCCACTCCCGGTCAGATCGCCATTTCCCTGTAATCCATTTTTCCATGTTAAAAAAAAAAACAAAACCCTTACCATGTTTTTCTGCCTCCGCAACATCCTGTGGACTGCATGTTAGCTGTGGTTATGTGCACACTACATATCCCATTGCCCATCCTGGGAGCGAGCAAGAGGGTGGCTACTCCCCCCCCCCCCCCCCCCCCGATAAAGTCTACTACTTCGAAACGTGCTGGATGGGGCTTATGGACGTGACCTCATTCACACTTCTGCTGGAGGGGACAAGATTGCTTGCCAACTTGACGCATGTAATGCATTATCACTTTACTCTCGACAGTACGCAGATTGGAGGTTTTAACCATATTACCCAACCTGAGCCTTTCCTTCCATTTCGGTTACATCAATGTTAGAAATTATGACCATTTTCCAGATGTGTGCACGTCAGTGCGGCCCAGATCAGAACTGCTTAACCCTATGTGCCGTTTGACCATTATACAGTGGTGATCTGAATCTGGTAAAAGGGGCGTCTTTACTGATCAAAGTTGGTTAGGAATGAATTGTGGGCCTATATTTTATTACATGGAGTGGACATTTTTCAGCACTTACCTGGAATGTTTTAGGTGCTCCCACTATGAAGACCCTATAAATTTACAGGAGTCAAGACTGCAGGTAATACAGGGTGCGGGGAAGTGGCGTTGCAGCTTACGCGTTTGAAAACGTGTAATGAATGTTTAATGGACGCATGAGTTGGTGCTAAGTGTTTAAACCACATCACTAGTATCAATTTCTTTTGGTCAAGTGATTTTTATGTACATTGATGAATATACACTGCTCAAAATAAAAGGAACACCATCAGTATAACATCAAGTCAATTAACCACTTAAGCCCCGGAAGATTTTACCCCCATTCCGACCAGGGGGTATTTTGCGATTCGGCACTGCGTGACTTTAACGGACAATTGCGCGGTCGTGCGACGCTGTACCTAAACGAATTTGGCGTCCTTTTTTTCCCACAAACAGAGCTTTCTTTTGGTGGTATTTGATCACCTGTGCGATTTTTTGATCATGCGCTATAAACAAAAAAAGCGTCAATTTTGCAAAAATAGCAATATTTTTCACATTTTTTTTTATATGAAATTCCCCCATAACATTTTCGGCCAATTAGTTTTATGCTACCTATGTTTGGTAAAAAAAAAAAAAAAAAAAAAAAAAAAATTCGCAAAAAGCGTATTTTGATTGGTTTGCGCAAAGGGAAAGATTTTTGTCATTTTTGTTGTTTTTTTTTTTAACGCGTAATGGCGGCGATCTGCGATTTTTTTTGCGGTACTGCGACATTTCGGCGGACAGATCGGACCCTTGACTGACATTTTTGACACTTTTGGGGTTACCAGTGACATTTCTACAGTAATCCGTGTTATATATATGCACTGTTACTGTAAAAATACACTGGTAGTGAAGGGGTTAACTTTATTTGGGAGGGAGGGGCTGTGTGTGTCCCTAGGGGCGTGCTTTCTACTGTGATTGGCTGTGGCTTGAGCTGTAAGGACACTGATCAACGGATCTACATAGTAGATCCATGTGATCAGTGTCTTTACAGCGAGGAGAATGACAGGTGGCTTGTTTACACAAGCTGCCTGACATTCTCCCTCTCCCCCGCCGAGTGGCCGGCGGACATCGTGTAGCAGAGGGGTTGTTAATGAGATGACCCCCCAAAACCAGAATGGTTTTACAGGTGGAGGCCAACTACATTTTTTTCCCGGTGATATCATTTGCTGCTCAGTGATTGCAGTACTCTAGCCTGCATCTCCCCAAGGTAATACCTAAAATCTGGCCTGTTAGTGGGCCATGTAGGCAAGGGTTGAGGAACACTGCTCTAGGAGAGCTGGACAGCGCCGTAGAACCCATCAGCAGGACTGGTATCTGCTGCTTCATGCAAAGGAGGAACAGGTTGAGCACTGCCAGAGCCCTACAAAAATGACCTCCAGGAGGCCGCTGGTGTGGATATCTGACCAAACAATCAGAAACAGACTTCATGAGGGTGGCCTGAGAGCCTGATGTCCTCTAGTGGGCCCTGTGCTCACTGCCCGCCACCGTATCGCTCGAATAGCATTTGCCATTGAACACCAGAATAGGCAGGTCCGCCACTGGCACCCTGTGCTTTTTACAGGTGAGAGCAGGTTCACCCTGAGCACATGTAACAGATGTGAAAGTCTGGAGAAGCCATGGAGAACATTATTCTGCCTGTAACATACTGGTCATGACTGGTTTGGTGGTGGGTCAGTGATGGTCTGGGGAGGCACCGACCTCTACAGGTTAGACAATGGCACCCCAACTGCCTTTAGGTATCAAGATAAGGTCCAGAAATATTTAGACAAAATAAGGTGGATAAAGTACCCAGACAAGATGGCATCCACTCACGCATCCTAAAAGAATTGAGCGCTGTAATTTCAAAGCCTTTATTTCCAATTTTTTGGTGACTCGTTAAAGACTGAATAGTACCAATAGATTGGTGTAGGGCCAATGTGGTGCCTATATTTAAAAAGGGATCAAAGTCTTCACCAAGTAACTATTGACAGGTTAGTTTTACTTCTATAGTTGGGAAGATACTGGAGAGTTTAAGACCAGAGGAGTTTTTGTTGGAAAAAAAAAAAAAAATTAAAGCATCAGACAGCATGGATTCAAGAAAGACAGAAGTTGGTAAACCGGATTTCTTTTTATGAGGTGGTAAGTAAAACCTTGGACAGAGGGGTGGTTGTGGATGTAGTATACTTGGATTTTGCAGTGTAAGAGTGTAAGAGGACTCCAGTGGCAACCTGTGAAGCTCTGGTGAACTAACTGCCCAAGAGGGTTAAGGCAGCACTGGAAAATAGTGGTGGCCACGCAAAATATTTACACTTTGGGCCCAAATTTGGACATTTTAACTTAGGGGTGTACTCACTTTTGTTACCAGCGGTTTAGACATTAATGGCTGTGTTTTGAGGGGACAGCAAATTTACACTGTTATACAAGCTGTACTATTTTACATTGTAGCAAAGTGTCATTTCTTCAGTCTTCACATGAAAGGATAAATTATTAAACAAAAGTGTGAGGGGTGTACTCTTGTGAGATACTGTAAGCACATACAAAATGTAAAAACCTGAAAATGTCAATTGTGACACACACAGGAATGAGAACAATTTTAGCATCAAACCTCCGCCGTAATGTTAAACCGATGACCTATAAGGGGCTTTTTTTTTTTTTCTCTTTTCAAACACTGCCTATGGAAAATATAGGATACTAAAGTTTGTCACCATTTCATGGGTGCATGCAAAATTTAAGGTTTCACATGTTGGGTATCTAAGTTTTAATATTTGCTCCAAAAATGTGGTAATTTATTGCATTTTTGTGCCCCCTAAAATTTACTTGTATTTACTAAAAATTGTGTTTCCTAGACCTCAGTGGTAATATCGTGCGACATAAAAAATTTGGTACCACCACCGTTTTATTCTCTAGGGTGTCAGCTTTCAGAAAATATTTAATGTTTGGGGGGGGGGGGGGTGTTAAGTAATATTCAGGCCTAAAGTTTTAAACGTGTGGAGAAAAGAGAAAGAAAATGTAATATATACACACACAAGTTACTCTTACCAGTAACATCTATTCCAGGAGTCTCAGGCAGCCACCTTGAGACCTTGGCTCCTCCCTTCACAGGAAACACCGCCTCATACAGATTTAAGCCCCCTGTTAGTCGATGCCCTTCAGTTCTCCAAGAGTACCTCAGGCCAGCTGGGGAGACGCAGACCTATCATACCAACCTCCATCTTCTGATCGTCTTATGTCCAGACCTTCTTTGGGTGGGTCAAGGTGCTGTCCTGAAAGACTCCTGGAAAATACGTTACCGGTAAGAGTAACCATTTTCCCCCTTATCCTTCAGGACAGCCACCTTTGAGAGGATAAGCGAGTACTTACCCCTAAGGGTGGGACCACCACTTGAAGGACTTTGTGCCCACAAGCCTGATCTTTAGCGGACAACAGGTCCAGCCTGTAGTGCTTGGTGAAGGTTGAAAAATTAGACCAGGTTGCTGCCCAACAGATCTGTAGGTATAAGGGAATGTGCCCCGATACCTACAGGGACCTCCTTACCGCTTCAAGCATAGGCCTGGCTAATGGCTAACCCAAGCCATTTGGCTAACCAACGTTTAGAGGCTTTAGAACAGGGATCCTCAAACTACGGCCCTCCAGCTGTTGCAGAACTACACCTCCCATGAGGCATTGTAAAACTCTGACATTCACAGACACTACTAGGCATGATGGGAATTGTAGTTCCCGAACAACTGGAGGGCCATAGTTTGAAGACCCCTGCTTTAGAACCTCTACTAGAGCCGGCAAATAGAACAAAGAAGGAATCAGACTTCCTAAATTTCTTTGTACGATCCATGAACTGAAGGACACAGCTCCTAACATCTAACTTGTGAAAACTACTCTCCTGTTCATTCATGGGATTCGAACAGGAAGTTGGTAAAACGATTTCTTGGTCTCTGTGAAAGTTCGAAACCACTTTTGGTAAGAAAGCCGGATCTGATCCAAACATAAGATCCGACAAAACTTGTACAAAAGAAACTAATAGAAAGCACTTCTAGTTCACTAATCCTTCTGGCAGTAGTGATCGCCACAAAAAAAAAAAAAAAAAAAACCCAAACCAGTCTTGAGGGTTAAATACTTCACCGCACAAGATTTAATAGGTTCAGACGGCTCTAAGAGCCTGTAGAACCAAAGATAGAGCCCATATAGGAAAAACTGGTCTCTGTCTGTTTAAGGCCTTGTCCAAACTATGGCCCTACAGCTGTTCAGGAACTACATTTCCCATCATGTGTAGTTTTGTCTGAATGTCAGATTTACAATGCCTCATTGGAATTGTAGTTTCTAAACAGCTGGAGGGCCATAGTTTGGACACCCCTGCGGCCTAAGCGGATCATTCAAGGGTTTTCAGCTAATACTACTAGAAAGACACTTCTTGCCTAAACTTGACTCTTTAGGGTGCTGACAACTAGCCCTTTATCTGCCCCACTTTGTAGAAATTCTACTAATGTCACTGGGCTACATACATCCAATGAGCTTCCCTGCACACCAGCTGTTAAAACGCTTCCAGGTCTTAAGATAAATGGCCAGTGTTTCCTTTTTCCTACTATTAAGCAGAGTCGCCACCAAGTGAACGAACCAAGAATGAAATAACCCTTTCTTACGATCCCCAGAATGAACTGATTGGAGGTGACTGCTTCCCACAGTGGAAGGAAGGTCCCCAGTCTTCCTTCCACCATGGGTTGGGTTTTCTTGGGCCATTCAGGAGGGGCAAAAAAAAAAAAAAAAGTCCCCCCCCCCCCCCCATTTGCCTCTCTGGACCCAAGATTTCTTCTGCCCCTTAGACCTCCTCGGGGCACAGAATTAGCTCTGAGGGCAAGACATTCTTGAAAAAGGTTCAATATGTCCATGCTTGCCAGGAAAGGATTTTCTCTTGTCCGGTGTAGGATAGTTTCCAAGCCAGGTCTGAACAGGTGGTCCCCTGTAAAGAGAATCACACAATTTAGCCTTAGACCCGCTATTGCCCTGCCAAGTCTAAGCCAAAGAGCCCTCCTTGCTGAAATGGCTAGGGCTGAAGATCTGGCGTACATGTGTACAGATTCGGCTATGCGTCTGCAATATAAGCCACATCCCATAGAAGTGTAAAGGAAAGACAGAATCGTCTCCTTCGAGGTGTCAGCCTCAATGTGCTGATCTGGGTTAGCCAGTACTCCAGATTGCAGGCAACTTCCGTTAGTCATGGCAGGTTTAAGATTCCCCAATGAGGAATCCCAGGTCTTTTTAAGGAGAGAAGCCATTTTATCCATGGGATCAGAAAGAGCCCATATCCTCAAAGGCTAGGTCTGTATGCCTTGAAACCTAAGAGAAGGCCGCATCCAATTCGGTGAGGTATTCCAAACTGACGCGTCCTCAGAAAAGGGAAATCTCCTTTTCAGGGCTCTGGAAAAGAAAGGCTTCTTCTCAGGATCTTGCCATTCCTTTTTGACGGCTTCCACCAGGACTTCATGTACCAGGAAGACCCTCCTTTTTTACTCTCCTAGGCCCTTGTACATTTGATTATGAAGAGAAGGTTTTCTTCTCCTCCTGGATCCCTAAGGTGGAATGGATAGCTCCCAAAAGATCATCCACCTCTTCAATTGTTCATTTATACCGGGAAGCTTTAGTGAACACACCATCCACCCCTTCTTTTGACTTCTCCTGGGAGCCTCAAGGTGTACTAGCACATTCTTCACCCTGTTTTTCAGCATCACCCGGTGTGCCTCCACTCGTTGTGGGTACCACCGGTTAGGGTGGAGCAATCTCCTGCTGTGCTGGCTGAGGAGGGGTTCTGGGGCTGAGGAGGGGTTCTGGGGCTGAGGAATTTGTAGATTTGAAATTAAATCCTTAAAAGGGACTAAAAAGTGCTGGAAAGCTCCTTGACCGATGCAGTTAGATCAGTACACTGCTCTGCTTAATGTTCCTTAACTAGGCTCTACACACTCTTTACAAGGCGCCTTGGTCCAGATAGAAGCCCTACATGATGGGCATCTTCTCTTGGAGTCATGTGCCAATTTGGATTGGCCTGGGGCCTTAACCACACTGACTAAGCACCCATACTACCCCGCCCCCCCCCCCCCAACACATTCAAGCACAGCATGTCCCATCAGGAGTGCGCTTGGGACCAACCACTACCAGTGTCCCAGATCTACTACCACAATCCCCACTACACTGTGGACCTAGTGGGTGATGTAAGGGACCACCACCCAAGGGTTCGCTCACCTTAGGATGGCAGGTGCTGGCTTCACTAGGAGCAGTCCCTGGGGCCTGTGCCTGTAGCTGCCAGGAGTAGTCTCAGCCTGTGCCTGTAGCTGTCCCCCAGCCCGCTCTCCATTAGCGCATCTTGAAACAGAAGTCACGGCAACGGTGGAAGTGCCCGCCTCCACCGGAAATGACGTCACCCATGATCCAGATCTCCATGCTGGCAGCAAGATATGGGAGGACCTACCGCACCACTCTCCAAGCGTTAAGAACGGACCCCCACAGCCTTGGATCCCCCCCAGAAGAAGCTGGGGTGACGGTATTTGGGCTTTTTTTTTTTTTTTTTTTTTTTTTTTTAAGGCAGCCAAAAAAGGTAAACCAGGGCCCCATCAACATTTTCAGCTGTCATTGGAGAGGCCTGAACCTGGCTGTTCAGCCCCTGGTTCCTGGCAATGTCTCCCCACCGGAGGAATCATCAGAACTGAAGGTGTTGGCTAACAGGGGGCTTAAATCTGTATGGATGTGGCAGTGTTTTCTGAGAAGAGAGGAGTCTCTTAACCACTTCAATACAGGGCACTTTCCTCCCTTCCTGCCCAGGCCAATTTTCCCCTTTTAGCGCTGTTGCATTTTGAATCACAATTGCGCGGTCATGCAACATTGTACCTACACCAAATTTATGTCATTTCCCCCACAAATAGAGCTTTCTTTTGGAGGTATTTGATCACCTCTGGGTTTTTTCTTTTGCGAAACAAATAAAAAAAACCAGAAAAGTTTGAAAAAAAAAAAAGTTTATGTTATACAATTTTGTAAATAAATACGTTTTTTCCTGCACTGATGAGCACTGATAGGCACTGATGAGGAGGCACTGATACGCGGCACTGATGTGGCACAGATATGCAGCATTGGTGGGCACTGCTAGGCGGCATTGATGGGTGGCACTGGTGGGCAATAATGAGCACTGGTGGGCGACACTGAAATCTGGCAATGATGGGCACTTGTTGGCAGCACTGATAGGGAGGGGACTGGCGGGCAGCACTGATGGGGAGCTCCCTGAGCCCTGATTGCCATCCCTGGTGGCCATAGTGGGCATCCCTGGGGTCATAGGTGGGCATCCCTGGGGGTTCTAGTGGCATCCCCCCCCCCCCCCCCCCGAGGGTCTGCACTGGTAATCGATCCGATTACCAGTGCCGACCCCCCGTGTCAGGGGAGCCGCCGATCGGCGCTCCTTTACTCGTGCCTGTCAGGCACGAACTAAGGAAAGCCGATCAACGGCTGTTCCTGTTTACTATGTGACCAGCTGTGATTGGACACAGCTGATCACATGGTAAAGAGCCTATGTCAGAGGCTCTTTACCGAGATCAGAGATGCAGGGTGTCAGGCTGACACCTCGCATCACCGATAGCCGCTCCCCCGGGGCGTCATATGGATAATAAACCGCATTCCCGCCGTCAATCTGTTATAGGGCGGGCGGGAAGTGGTTAAAGGTGGCTGCCCTGAAAGACAAGGGGGGGGCACACACAGCTCACACCTAGATTCAAAGCAAATTTGTCAAGCCCTGATGTAAAGTGTTACGTAAATTGACAGCACTATACAAGTACCTGTAATAAATAAATATGTAAAGGACGATTGCACCACACAAGGTATTACTGTTAACATCAGAGTGAGAATAATGATTCCAATATCCAAACCTCCCATGTAATTCTAAACTGTTAGCTTGTAAAGGCTTTTAAAGCAACGCCTATGGAGATTTTCAGGTACCGCAGTTTATCATCATTCCACGGGCGTATGGAATTAAGAGTGACATGTTTGGCATCCATTTACTTGGCATGCCATCTTATATTAAAAAAAGAGAAAAAAAAAAGGGGGGGGGAATAAAGATTATATTGCATTTGCAATAAATTGAATAACTTTTTTGTTAGAATCTGCTGTGCAAATATCAGGTAGCAAAAACAAAACATAAATAAGGGGGAGAATGAGAGATAATATATACGGGGTTCAAAGTACTTTTTATTTTTTTTTTAAATGTATACGAAATGTCAGAATTGACCCAGTTTAAGTGGTTGAAGCTGGACTCCATAAGCAAATATTGTCTAAAGGCTGGTTACCACAAAAAACACTCCAGATCCGTTTCAAATGAGTTTCTGCGTGCGCATTTTTGACATTTCCAGATGCTTTTTTTCAGTTTTCCTGTGGTTTTTATTTTTTTGTGTACTGGGGTCAAGTGAGTTTTTGATGCATTTCACCACATTCCAGTACAGTGCAGGCAAAATGCAACATGTTTTCTTGAAATGGAATGCGCTGGAATTGACTGCACTGGTATAAACAATGCCATTGGAAACCATATATCCTACTTTGCATGTGTTTCTGATGCATTTCCAGGTGCTTTTGGTCTTTACGGTTTTTAAACTGTACTGGGGTCTGGTGAGTTTTTTTTTTATGCATTTAACCGCATTCCAGTACAGTACAAGAAAAATACAGCAAGTTTGACTTTTGAAAGTTTTAAAACTAGAAGGCACTGGAACTGACTGCGCGGATATAAACTATGCCATTGAAAAGCACCTACTTTCTACGAGTTTTTAATGGAAAAAAAAAAAAAAAACAACGCACTGGATTACATGTGATGAAACCATTCATCAGGTGTATTCTTCCTTCTATCTTGGTGATTTGTATACTTTTTCCAGATCTGTGCAGTAATCCAGAGAGACTTTCCTTCTGTGCAGGAGCTTCCTGTAAGGCCCCCTTTCACACACGAGGTCCAAGGGCCCCTTTCACACGCGAGGCCCAAGGGCCCCTTTCACACGCGAGGCCCAAGGGCCCCTTTCACACGCGAGGCCCAAGGGCCCCTTTCACACGCGAGGCCCAAGGGCCCCTTTCACACGCGAGGCCCAAGGGCCCCTTTCACACGCGAGGCCCAAGGGCCCCTTTCACGCGAGGCACAAGGCCCCTTTCACACGGTCCGCATTCCATGGCGGACCGTGCTCTGTCAGCCGGCGGATGACAGCTCCATCTCTGCACTGTGTGCGGAGAGGGAGGTGTCAGAGCCCCGCTGCTCTCTATGGGGAATCGGATGAGAGTGGACCGCCTGTCCACTCTCATCCAATCCCCAGGATGGATGGAAGATAGGGTTTCCATCCATCCGGATTTCACAGACAGGATCGGATGCAGATGGCAGCGGACATGTCACCGCTGACATCCACTGCTCCATAGGGCTGAATGGGGCATCCGATCAGATAGGCCTAAAAAAAAAACTGACAGACGGATCTGATCGGAACGCCCGTGTGAAAGAGCCCTTACAGGAAGCATCATCCATTTAGAGAAAAAACAAAAAACAAACATTTATAGCAAAAATAATTTAAGCTTCATGCACACAAATGGCCATTTACATATTGTGCAGAAGAAAGCGAGAATGTTCTCACACATTTGCATGAAAAATCACGAAAGCAAATATACACAAAAATGCTCATAAATAGGCAAAAATACAAAAAACACATCTAAAAAAAAGTAGATGCTGAAACAGGAGTATCATGTGCAAGAGGCCTAATAAAGACCGCTCACTGCTCCTCACTCTCTCCTTGTGCAGGGGAACCGGCCAGGTCTCCACCCCCTCCTGTCATTTCCTGCAGGCAGATAGTAGGGGGTGGGGCCTGCCAGGCCCCTCCCACAGCTCTGCTCAGGCTATGTACAACACAGTGATGAGGTCACTGACATTTAGAAGATAATATCAGACATTTGGCACACTAAAGTGTCTTTTCAGCTATTGGGAAGAAAGTTTATACACCCAGAGTGCAGATTTAATATATAAATTAATATAATTTTTCTTTTTTTGCTCATCCCTCCTAAGTCAACATGCATGAAGCAGATACAAACCAATGGTCACAGATTTGTTATTGTTCATCAGATGAGTCCCCTGGAAAACAAGGACTGTGAAGTTAGTCAGTCTAACAAAGCCCCAGCCATTCATGATGAAATGTCAGCAGCCTGCCATGATGTCACCTCAGTGCACAGCCCTCCCTGGGGGGCCCCGGGGCCCATCACACGGTATGGAGCCGCATGTGACAGGCAGAGGAGGCCCGGCGTATGTGTGTGACCTCTCTGGTGTCACAGAAGGCGGCAGTTGGGAGGGTGGTGATGGCACTTACCTATCGGTACAACTTCTTACTGGGCCTCCTCCCTACACAGCTGGCCTCTCTGCTCGTCACACTACCGCTCGGGGAGGCGTAGAGCCGCAGGTTACAAGCGCCAGGCTGCCACTCTCCCCATCTCTTCCGGTCTCGGCGCTGGCTTCGGGTCGACGCTCGGTATTTAAGACTGCGCATGCGTCGGCGCCCGAGGGCAACTGCGCAAGCGCAGCAAGTGCCGCGCTGCACTCTGGGTTGGTTGGCAAAGCCGGGCCGTCGCGTAGACGCGCCGACGTCAAGCTGCGCGACTACTCTGACGAGCACCCAGGGCCCAATCAGTGGCGGCCGTGGAGGGAAAAAAGGGGCGGTACGTCGTGACGTCTAAAAAAGGCGTCGAGCGGAGAGAGGTCGTGCTGTGCTTGTCAACTTAGAAACTAGTAGGTTGAAGGTTGTACCTGTCCAATTGGAGACTGTAAATGAGAAGAGACTCACCGCTGCCGTTTTACTAGGGGACTAGAGCTAAGAATGCCGTCTTTTTCTTGATTGGCTAGCTGTTAAGATAAGCCGGCGCCTGATTGGCTGGCGCAGCTGTCAGAGCTGAAACAGGCCTTGTTTGACGTGAAGGGCGCCGAGGTCTTGCGTGTTTGCGGTTTTATTGGCTGAGGGGGCGTGATTGGCGTGGCGGGCGGCCAATGAGCGAAGGGAAAGGGTTTTAAGCGTGAAGTGCGAGTCCAGAAGCGTAGAGGGAATGTTGTTTTCCTCAATGCAAAACTGCTGAGGGGAGGGGGGAAGAGAGAGCGAGCCCCGGATGTAACATGAGATCATCGTCGGCCAATAAGCGGGCAGGGTGACGTCATCGCCCTTACCAAAACATCTTGTCCGATCTGGCTCTCATAACTGAAGAGGGGCGTGGTCAGGCAGAGGTTACAGGGGGAGATGTTTATCCAGGAGGGGGGGGAAGAGGCGTTACTATGGTGACAGTTCAGGTCCGCTGCTCTCAGTCTAGGCTCCATTCACAAAACTTTATTGGAAACCCAACCTGGACAACATTTAGTTTGCTAAAACCCAGTCCTAAAATAAAAGTTTCAAAAACACCTTATTATTTTAAATAAAATACTTGTTTTCACAATATTTTGTCTTTCTTCTGTCTCACAGCCCCTGGAGCTTCTTTGCAGCCACTTCCTAAGTGACAACGCATTAGCGCCATTGGGGGACAAAGACAAAGCGCTGTCACATACTTGCCAACTGTCCCTCTTTTCCTGGGACAGTCCCTGCAAATAGGAGCCTGTCCCAGGTAATTTATATTGTCCTTGGAAGCGCCTGTTTATCGGGCTGCCCATAAATGTTACGCAGAAGTAGTGCAGCTGAATAGGAGACTTATTCCAACTCTGCTACTGTGGCCTTAAAGAGGTTGTACACTCATTCAAAAAAATTTTTTTTTCTTACAACCTGCAAGAGAAAGACATAATGAGCTAGTATGCTTACCTTAGAACGAGCCCCCGCCGTGCCGCTCTCTTACCTGTAGGACGAGCGACATGTTCAGTCGCCCGTCTTCCGGGATCGCGGCATCCGGCCATCTGATTGGCCGGAGCCGCGGTGACGTCACTCCCGCGCACGCGCGCGGGAGCCGACGGTCACGGCACGGGGCTCTGAAGGAACGGCACGATCAGCCGTTCCTTCAGAGCGCATGCGCCATTGACGTCACTGGCTGCATTAAAGGTAAATATCTCCTAAACGGTACATGTTTAGGAGATATTTACAGTACCTATAGGTAAGCCTTATCATAGGCTTACCTATAGGTACAACTTCCTGAGGAGGGTTTACTTCCTCTTTAAAGCGGAGTTCCACCTAAAAAACAAAAAAATAAATAAATATCCCCCCGGGACAGTCAGGGCTAGTGCATTCCACAATGGATAGCCTCTGATCTGTCCCGGGTCGCACTTACCTGCAAGAAGAAATACTTACCTTGAAAAAGTATTGTCCAGCGCTGCCATCTCAGGTGTGGGCAGCTTGAAGCCAGCGCGATCCTCTTCTGTGTCCTCTTCTGTGTCCTCTTCGGTCCCACGATGCACTGCACCGGCCCGCCGTCACTTCCGGGGCTGCAGCATCATCCCTGCACAGCTTCAGGGCACGCCCAGAAGCTGTTTAGCAAGGTATGACGGCGCCTGCACCGGAACTGACGTCAGGCCGGGGCAGGCGCATTGATTCCTGGGAGCGATGACGTTCAGCTCCCAGGAATCATTGCAAGCCAGGAAGTGACGAATCGCCATGGCCGCCGAGGGGAGGAAGAGGAAGTAAGGTAAGTATACTATCTTCTAAACAAGGTAAGTAAAAAAAAAAAAAATTGCAATTATCCATTTGATTTTCAGGTGACCCGGACCAAGAAGATGGAACAAACTTTCATTTTCGGGTGGAACTCCGCTTTAAAGCGGAGTTCCAGCCATTCACTCACCTGTCCAACGGTCCAGCGATGCGGCCGCCCGAAGCCTCGATCCTCTCCCTCGGCACCGGCATCACTGCTGTGGGCACCCGGCTGTGACAGTTTGCGGCTTCACAGCCGGGTACCCACTGCGCATGCGCGAGTTGCGCTGCGCGTCTTGATTGTCCGGCAATCTTCTGGGACCTCTGACGTGTCCCAGAAGATTGCAGGGAGGGAGGGGGCGAGGAGAACTTCCGCTCAGGGTGCCGCGGCGCTCCGAGCGGAAGTGGGAGCGGGTACCTGTCAAAACTAGGTACCCGATCCCCCCCCCCCCCAAAAAAAATGACATGCCAAATGTGGCATGTCAGGGGGTCAGGACTCCCTAAAGCGGAAGTTCCACTTTTGGGTGGAACTCCGCTTTAAGTTTGAAATTCCCTTTTTAATTTCCTTTAATTCTCTCTATATTGAGTAGACTCTATAATCTGATAAATAGGCAAGATTATTTATGCAGAGTGGGCGGAGCTTTAGGGAAGTGGGTGTGGTAATTGATAGCTGTGCTGCAAAAGTGTCCCAGGAAATTTTTTTTTAATGTTGGCAACTATGCTGTCACCCTGTTCGGGTTGCCGCCTCATCCCTGTAATCTAGGCCACATATTAATTACACAGGTTCTGAGGCTAATATAATGCAGATAAGGCACTAAGTGAGTTTAATTACTACCTTAACCTTCTTAGCGGTATTCCCGACCGTGGCTCGGGGTTAAATTTCAGAGCCAAAAGCGGTAACCCCGAGCCACACTCGGGGTAGCGCCAGAAGCATCGCTGGATCCTGTAAAAGAGGTTTCTTACCTTGTCACCGGGATCCAGCGATGTGTCTCGGCGGTGTCTCGAGGCGGATCTTCCTCCCGATCCTCTCCGTGCCCCGGCTTCCGTCTCCTGCAACGTGACAATCGCAGGGCGGTGGAACCGGCGGCAAATTCAAATGTAAAAACACACCAAAGACACTGATACCATTCAAAATAAAATAAATTCACATTACATTGCCCCCCAGTGCCCTTTCCTGCAGTTTTACTGTACTTTTTATGTAAATATATATATATATATATATATATATATATATATATAAAATACGTAATTCTTGTGAATGAGCAGCCCAAACCAACTGTATACATTATATACATTATATATATATATATATATATGTATATATATATATATATATATATATATATATATATATATATATATATATATGTGTACATATATATATATATTATATAATATATATATATACATAATATATGTATATATATATATATATATATATGTATATAAAATATATATAATAAATGTATAGAGTTGGTTTGGGCTGCTCATTCACAAGAATTAAATGCAAAATAATGGTACCGCTTTCAGCACCTAAAATCCAAAAGAATAATACCGCCAGGGAGGTTAACCTGCCACAGAACCTGTGTAAGAGCTCTTTCACACGGGCGATCCGATCAGATCCTCCTGTCAGTTTTTTAGGCGGATCTGATCGGATCCTCCATGCAGCTCTATGGGGCAGCGGATGTCAGCGGAGACATCTCCGCTGACACCCGCTGCCATCTGTATCCGATCCTGTCCGTGAAATCTGGACGGATGGAAACCCTATCGGATGGGATCGGATGAGAGCAGACAGGCGGTCCGCTCTCATCCGATCCCCCATAGAGAGCAGCGGGAGCTGTGACACCTCCCTCTCCGCACTGCTAGCAGAGACGGAGCTTTCATCCGCCGGCTCAGCGGGGATCAGCGGATGGATCCCCGCTGAGCAGCACGGATCCGCCTACAGAGGTGGACCGTGTGAAAGAGCCCTAATTATTATTTGTCCTGGTTTAACCACTTCAGCTCCAGAAGGTTTTACCCCTTAATGACCAGGCCATTTTTTTGCAATTCGCAGCTGCTTTACTTTAACAAAAAATTGCGTGGTCGTGCAATGCTGTACCCAAATACAATTGACGTCCTTTTTTCCCCACAAATAGAGCTTTCTTTTGGTGGTATTTGATCACCTCTGCGGTTTTTAGATTTTGCGCTATAAACAAAAAAAAAGTGACAATTTTGAAAAATACACAATATTTTTCACTTTCTGCTATAAAACATTCCCATTAAAAAAATCTAAATTTTTTATCAGTTTAGGCCAATTTGTATTCTGCAACATATTTTTGGTAAAAAAAATTCCCAAAAAAGCGTATTTTAATTGATTTGCGCAAAAGTTATAGTGTTTACAAACTACGGGATAGATTTTTGGACTTTTTATTTATTTCTTTTTTTTATTAGTAATGGCGACGATCTGCGATTTTTAGCAGGACTGCGACATTGCAGCGGACAGATCGGACACCTAACTGACTTTTTTTGATACTTTTTGGGGACCAGTGACATTAATACTGTAATCAGTGCTAAATAATATGCACTGTTACTGTAATAATGACACTGGCAGGGAAGGAGATAATACTGGGGGTGATCAAAGGGGTTAATGTATGCCTAAATGTGCTTACTCACTGTTGGGGGGGGGGCAGAGAGATTGGGGTTTCATCTTAGCTGAAAGAAGTGTGACAGAAGACTCGCCTGCTTTGTTTACTTAAGCAGGCGGTCTTCTGTCAGTTTCTCTAACCATTAAGGGAGGCCGGCTGCCCGCCTCCCGCTGTGTTTAGTGCAGCTTCGGCGCCGCGTGCCGCCAAGACCGCGTGCACAGAATCACAGATCTATGTGATTTTCCGCAGCCGAGCCGCCCTGCTGCAGTATATCTGCGTGGGGCAGTCAGCAAGTGGAGGGATGAGGTGGCAACTTTAACCACATGCCGACAGTTTTACTGCGGCAGGCTGGCTCGGCCACGCGAAACGACTTAGCCCTACGTGAGTCGCGCGCGTGGTGCTGGGGTGCGAGTGCGTGCTGCCGGTGGTAAACTCCCGTCCCCACTAGGCAGCGGGGATGCCGATCCACTGGACTGGTGGCTGCGGTTGCCACCGGGCACCCACAATCGCTCCCCACTGAGAAAGAAGGACGGCCTGCTGTTGTAAACACATCTGACCTTTCTCTCTGAAATGATCACAGAGCGCCTATGATCTTTCTATATAGGATCACAGGTCTCTATGGTCATTTCACAAGCCCCTCCCTCATACAGTTAGAAAACACTCCCTTAAGCTCACACTTAACCCTTGATCACCCCTGAGTTAACTCCTTCCCTGCCAGTGTCATTATTACAGTAGCGGTGCATATTTTCAGCATTGATTACTGTAGTAATGTCACCGATCCCCCCAAAAGTATCAAAAATGTCAGTTAGGGGTCCGATCTTTCCTCGCAATGTCGCAATCCCGCTAAAAATCGCAGATCGCCGCCATTACTAGTAAAATAAATAAATAAAAATGACATAAATCTTTCCCCTAGTTTGTAGATGCAATAACTTTTGTGCAAACGTATCAAAATACAATTATTGCGATTTTTCTTTTTACCAAAAATATGTAGCAGAAAACAAATTGGCCTAAAAGGATGAAAAAAATTTATTTTTATTTTTTTTGGGAATGTTATATAGCAAAATGTGAAAAATATTGTTTTTTTTTTTTCAGAATTGTCGCATTTTTTTGTTTATAGCGCAAAAAATAAAAATCGCACAGGTGATCAAATACCACCAAAAGACACCTCTATTTGTGTTAAAAAAAGGATATCAAATTTATTTGGGTACAGTGTCACATGACCGCGCAATTTTCTGTTAAAATTACACAGTGGCGAATCACAAAAAATGGCGTGGTCATTAAACGTGCAAATCCTTCCGATTCAGAACTGTTCAGCTGACAATTGCGCGGTCGTGCGACGCTGTACCCAAATAAAATTGATGTCCTTTTTTCCCCACAAATAGAGCTTTCTTTTGGTGGTATTTGATCACCTGTGTGTGTTTTATTTTTTTACGCTATAAACAAAAAAATGACAACAATTTTGAAAAAAAAAAACAATATTTTTTACTTTCTGCTATAAAACATTCCCAATAAAAAAAAAAAAAATTTTTGTCATGAATTTAGGCCAATATGTATTCTGCTACATGTTTATAGTAAAAAAAAATCCCAATAAGCGTATATCGATCGATTTGCACAAAAGTTATTGCGTCTACAAACTAGGATCTTTTTATTATATATATATATATATATATATATATATACATACACATATATATATATATATATATATATATATATATATATATATACACATATATATATATATATATATATATATATATATATACATATATATATATATATACATACATATATATATATACATATATACATACAGTATATATATATATATATATATATATATATATATACACATATATAGATATATATATATACATATATATATCTATATATATATATATATACATATATATATCTATATATATACATATATAGATATATATATATATATATATATATACACACACACACACACATATATATATATATATATATATATATATATATATATATATACATATATATATATATATATTTTTTACTAGCAATGGTGGTGATCAGCGACTTATAGCTGGACTGCAATACTGCAGCGAAAAATTTGGACACTAAAGTCGTTTTCACACTGGTTCGCTTCAAAACTGCCACTAAAACGCTGAGCACTTTTGAGACGTTTGCAGTGCGGTTTTTAAAGGACATGTGACTAAAAGACTGCACCTAAAAAGCTGTGGGAAGTTTTGAAGGTGCTTTTCAGGCGCTTTTGAGGCGCTTCCCATTCATTTGAATGGAGAGGAGCGTTTCTGGTGCGTTTTTTTTAGCTCTCCAAACATGATCCAAAGATGCTGCATGCATGATTTTTTTTCACCGCACTGCCAGCACATCACCCCAGCGTGAAAGTGTTCACTGATTTTAATTGGAACCCAATTTTTCTTCAGCTTTTCAGGCACTTATTTTAATGCAAAAGTGCTTGAAAAACTCCTCAGTGTAAAAGGGCTCTTGCTGACCCTTTCTGGGGACCAGTGACAGTAATACAGTGATAGGTGCTAAAAATATGCACTGTCACTGTACTAATGACTTTGGGGTCAATTCAGTAAGCTTTACCGCATGTGGTAAGGGTATCATGTTACTCATTTGCATAAATTATCACATGCAGTAAGGGTACCATGTTACTTATTTGTATAAATTATTGCATGCGGTAAATAAAGTCCAATTCATTAACAAAAAAAAAAAAAGTATTTTGCGGTAATGCGGTAAGAAAACAAAATTGTAGGTAAATATCTAAAAAAATCGTGCACTAATCTGTTTCCAATTTACAAATGAAAAATCAACAAAAAAAAGGTGCGATATTTAACACCACTCTTTTGGTGGCAGTAACCAGTGCGGTACAAGAAAAAGGGGCCTATTCAAACCCTCTGAAAAGGGGCATTTCACCACTAAAGAGCCCAATTCAACCAACAAAAGATCCACAGAAGGGGTACTATTCCACCCACGAAAAGGGGCCTAATTCCAACCACAGAACACCCACAGGAAGGGGTACTATTCAACCCACAAAAAAGGGGCCAACTTCCACCCACAGAACACCCACAGGAAGGGGTACTATTCAACCCACAAAAAGGGGCCTAATTTCACCCACAGGAAGGGCTACTATTCCACCCACAAAAAGAGGCCTAATTCCAACCACAGAACACCCACAGGAAGGGGTACTATTAAACCCACAAATAGGGGCCTAATTCCACCCACAGGAAGGGGTACTATTTCACCCACAGAAAAGAGGCCAACTTCCACCCACAGGAAGGGGTACTATTCCACCCACAGAAAGGGGCCTAATTCCACCCACAGAACACCAGCAGGAAAGGGTACTATTCCACCCACAGAAAGGGGCCTAATTCCACCCACAGAACACCCACAGGAAGGGGTACCATTCCACCCAAAGAAAGGGTCATAATTCTGCCTACAGAACACCCACAGGTTGTGGGGGTCTGCGGGCAGGGGGCTCACCGGAATCCGGAAGCCCCCTTTAACAAGGGGGCCCCCCAGATCCCGGACCCCCTCCCTACGTGAATGGGTATGGGGTACACTGTACCCCTACCCATTCAGCCCATAAAAGGCAGTGTATGTAAATAACGACAGGAGACGTTTTGGAAAGTTTATTAAAAATCTTCATCTGTTCTTCTCTGCTCTGGTCTTCTCACTCTCCTGGTCTTCTGGTCTTCTTCTCTTTTGCTGTCCGCTCTTCTGCTCTTTTGCCCTCGGCTCTTCTCTTCTTCTTCCTTCGGTCCTCCTCCGACGATGTCTCCGGTGATTATGCCGGTGTCCGGTCTCTGCAGCTTGTTATATAGCCATTGTGAGCGTGGCCCCCGATGACGTCATCGGGAGGCCCCGCCCCCTCATGTCACAGATGATGTCATCTGTGACATGAAGGGGTGGTGCCTCCCGATTACATCATCAGGGGCCACGCCCACAATGGCTATATAACAAGCTGCAGAGACCGGACACCGGCATAATCACCGGAGACATCGTCGGAGGAGGACTGGAGGAAGAAGAAGAGAAGAGCCGAGGGCAAAAGTGCAGAAGAGCGGACAGCAAAAGAGCAGAAGAGCGGACAGCAAAGGAGCAGAAGACCAGGAGAGTGAGAAGACCAGAGCAGAGAAGAACAGATGAAGATTTTTAATAAACTTTCCAAAATGTCTCCTGTCGTTATTTACATACACTGCCTTTTATGGGCTGAATGGGTAGGGGTACAGTGTACCCCATACCCATTCACATAGGGAGGGGGTCCGGGATCTGGGGGGCCCCCTTGTTAAAGGGGGCTTCCAGATTCCGATGAGCCCCCTGCCCGCAGACCCCCACAACCACCGGCAAGGGTTGTGGGGATGAGGCCCTTGTCCTTATCAACATGGGGGCAAGGTGCTTTGGGGTGGGGGGTGCAGAGCTCCCCCTGCCCCAAAGCACCAACACCCCCCCCCCCATGTTGAGGGCATGTGGCCTGGTATGGTCCAGGGGGTGGGGCCGCTCGCTCGTCCCCTCCCCCTTCCTGCCCTACCGGCTGCATGCTCGGATAAGGGTCTGGTATGGATTTTGGGGGGGACCTCACGCCGTTTTTTCGGCGTGGGGCTACCCTCAAATTCCATACTAGACCCGAAGGGCCTGGTTTGGAACCTGGGGGGACCCCCACGCAGTTTTTTTCCCTTTTTTGGCGTGGAGTTCCCCCTCAAGATTCTCACAGCGCAAGTCGCGCCGCAAGTCGGATCATCCTGATCCGACTTGCGGTGCGACTTTCATTCAAATCAATAGGCTCCCATAGGAAACCATTGATTTTGAATGGAAGAAAAAAAACTTATAACGTGGCTGAACGTACGTTCATCACGTTCGGTCACGTTTGGTTACGTTCGGCCTCGTTTCTGCATTTGAAACGCCGGGAAACACACGTTCGAACGCAAATAATTGCGTTCCAAAAAACGTCCCTGAACTCAACTGCCTGCAAATGACTGTAAACGACCCTGTGTACATGGACAGATAAGATAAAATGTAGATGGGTTCAGGGGCTTCTGAAAAAAACACCCAACTGCTCCTAAACGGCCATTTACAACGTCCCGTGTACATGGAGCCTAAGTCCCTGCTTTGCAGGAACACAGGAGCCATGCCTTCCCTCCTGTACAGCGATCTGACTTGTCTACATAGACAGACAACTGTTCTACCTCTCTGCTCGATCATCAGCGGGTGCCTACACGTGTGTGATCACAGCAGGAGCGAGCTGCTGGCGGCACGCATGCGCACTCCCTACCTGGAAGAACCGGATCAGGTGTACATATACGTGATCCGACATACAGGTGCCGCCCTGTAGTGGTTAAAAAAGAAGTATGAGGTTTGGATTTTTTTCTCAATAAAACTTACCTAGCTGGATGCAGCATCAGTCCGATGCTGGATCTGTCCCCCGCCCGCTATAACAATGAGAACCAAGCGATCAAACACCGCCAATAGCTCAGTTCTCATAACTCCGTGAGCAGCGAGCTAAGGACTGTCAGTCACTGGCTCTCTGCTCTGCCCCCCCCCCTCCCTTGCGCTCTCACTGGAGTGCTGGGCTGTGGAGGGGGCAGGAGAGGCCGAATCAGGATTTCAGCAAGTTCGCTGAGAGGCTGAACCGGGTGCCAGCCCAGGAATGTGGGTGGATCCCAACCATATGGTCGCAATCTTTCCTGAGCCTGGACCGGCTGGGTGACGTCAGCCGACAGTGGGCTTTATCCTGCTGTCGGCTGAAAACGGGTCAAAGGAGTGCAGAACGAACTGCACTGCACACTTTGCTACAATGTAAAGTAGTGAGTGTACAGCTTGTATAACAGTGTAAATTTGCTGTCCCCTCAAAATAACTCAACACACAGCCATTAATGTCTAAACCGCTGGCAACAAAAGCGAGTACACCTCTAAATGAAAATATCCACATTGGGCCCAAAGTGTCAATATTTTGTGTGTGACTACTATTATTTTCCAGCACTGCCTTAACCCTCTTGGGCATGGAGTTCACCAGAGCTTCACAGGTTGCCACTGGAGTCCTCTTCCACTCCTTCATGACGACATCACGGAGCTGCTGGATGTTAGAGACATTGCGCTCCTCCACCTTCCATTTGAGGATGCCCCACAGATGCTCAGTAGGGTTTAGGTCTGGAGACATGCTTGGCCAGTCCATCACCTTTACCCTCAGCTTCTTTAACAAGGCAGTGGTCGTCTTGGAGGTGTGTTTGGAGTCGTTATTATGTTGGAATACCCAGTCTCCAAAGGGAGGGGATCATGCTCTGCTTCAGTATGTCACAGTACATGTTGGCATTGATGGTTCCCTCAATGAACTCTAGCTCCCCAGTGCTGGCAGCACTTATGCAGTCCCAGACCATGACAACCCTCACCACCATGCTTGACTGTAGGCAAGACACACTTGTATTTGTACTCCTCACCTGTTTGCCGCCACACACACTTGACACCATCTGAACCAAATAAGTTTATCTTGGTCTCATCAGACTACAGGACATGGTTCCAGTGTTCCATGTCCTTAGTCTGCTTGTCTTCAGCAAACTGTTTACCGGCTTTCTTGTGCATCATCTTCAGAAGAGGCTTCCTTCTGGGACGACAGCAATGCAGAAAAATTTGATGCAGTGTGCAGCGTATGGTCTGAGCACTGTCAGGCTGACCCCCCACCCCTTCAACCTCTGCAGCAATGCTGGCAGCACTCATATGTCTATTTCCCAAAGACAACCTCTGGATATGACACTGAGCATGTGTACTCAACTTCTTTGGTCGATCATGGCGAGGCCTGTTCTGAGTAGAACCTGTCCTGTTAAACCGCTGTATGGTCTTGGCCACCGTGCTGCAGCTCATTTTCAGGGTCTTGGCAATCTTCTAAAAGCCTAGGCTATCTTTATGTAGAGCAACAATTCTTTTTTCAGACCCTCAGAGAGTTCTTTGCCATGAGGTGCCATGTTAAACTTCCAGTGACCATTATGAGAGAGTGAGAGCGATAACACCAAATTTAACACACCTGCTCCCCATTCACACCTGAGACCTTGTAACACTAACGAGTCACATGACAGTGGGGAGGGAAAATGGCTAATTGGGCCCAATTTGGACATTGTTACTTAGGGGTGTACTCACTTTTGAGGGGTGTACTCACTTTTGTTGCCAGCGGTTTAGACATTAATGGTGTGTTGAGTTATTTTGAGGGGACAGAAAATTTACACTGTTATACAAGCTGTACACTCACTACTTTACATTGTAGCATTGTGTCATTTCTTCAATGTTGTCACATGAAAAGATATAATAAAATATTTACAAAAATGTGAGGGGTGTTCTCACTTTTGTGAGATACTGTATGAGGTATTGCCACTAACAGCAGTCTGAGCACAATGATTCTAGGGCCATAATTCAGGCTTAATCCTAAACTGGCAAAAAGATGATTGGACTATGGATTTTTTGGGCACCACACAAAATTTATTTTTAAAACAGTATACCAGTGGTCTCCAAACTGCAGGCCGGGGACCAGATGTGGCCCTTTGCTTGCTTTCATCTGGCCCTTGGGGCATCAATTCATCCACTGACACCAACGATGAAGCACTAGTCCTCCCACTGACACCAACAATGAGGAAAAACTTCTTCCAGTGACACCAACAATGGCTCCCAATGACACCAACGATGGGACACAATTTCTTCCAATGACACCGTCATTGGGGCCCAATGACACCAATGATGGGGCAAAATTCCTCCCACTGATACCAAAGATGGGGCACTATTCCTCCCACTGACAACAAATATGCGGCATTGTTTTTTTCCCACTGACATCTGGAATTTTTACTCCCAATGGCCACAGTTTGGCTCTCCTAATATCTGAGGGACATAAAACTGGCCCATTTGTTTAGAAACTTTAGAGACCTCTGAAGTATGCAATCTTTATTTATGCACAAGTAGGACAGTTTAAAACTCAATTAAAACACAATGGAAAGTATCATCCTGCACCTTGGGGTGGTGGCCCCATACAGTGAAAGGAGTTCAGTTTTATGTGAATGGATGGTGGCATCCTATGTTGTCTGTACATTATAGGATGACTGTTGTGTACCTTTAATTAGGATATTGGGAACTCCTTTTACTGTGTGGAGCCACCAGCCCAATTGGCATAAGGGTGCAGAATTCTACTTTGTGTTGTGTTTATAGTGTAATTGAGTTTTAAACTGTCCAAATTGTGCATAAATAAAGATTGTATATTGTGGTGGCCATAAACTCCATGAAATGCAGTCCGGTGATCTTTTTGTCTGTATATACTGAGTCAATTTTGGGACGTGGCACTTTTTATCCTTGATGGGTAACAAGCATCCGCTTCACCACCCAGAGTTGTTCCATTCTAATCTGTTTTGCCTAAAGTAGAACTATAGGAAAAACTTTTTTTTTTAATTTTGGATAGAGCAAGGGAGGGTTATATACCCCCTGTCATGTTTTTTTTTTTTTTTCCCTTTTGTGTCCCATAACGGAGATTTTCCTATACTTCCTGTTCCTTAACCAAACATTAAGTGAGAGAAAATCCCTGCAAATTAAGGGAATTCCTTGGGGACCCCCAGGTGACCAGAGCTAGTGTCCTCATTGAAAGATTTCCCCTCTCTTACTTTTCTAGGAACAACCCAAAATGTGTGTAGCACTACCCCCTTGAGAGTTGCTGCTTAGTGTATGTTCTTCTGCACTGCTTTGACCCTGTGACCCATCCAGCCCTCCTGACACTCTAGGTTCAGACATATTACATGTACCTTTAAGTAATACATTGACACAGTATATAAATGAACTTTAACTTTACTCAGGAAATAAAGGTGTAAGATTATATCAGTCAGCTAAACTCTGAATAAATTACCAAAGTTCAGCAGGACTGATATCGAGAAAATAAGAATAAACAAATTGTTAAAACACCAAAGAATATCAATAAAGAAAATTGTTTAGTACAGACCAGTAAATCCCTCAATTATATGCACCCAGAACCACTCAAACTAAAGAAAAACCCAAACCAGCCTATACCACCTGTATCCTAATGAGAGATATAGTAGTCTAAGCATCCAAATCGTGTCCCCTTTAACCACTTAAGCCCCAGAAGATTTTACCCCCTTCCTGACCAGGGGGTTTTTTGCTATTTTTTACTGCGTTACTGTAACAGACAATTGCGCGGTCGTGCGAAGCTGTTTTCCCACAAACAGAGCTTTCTTTTGGTGGTATTTGACCACCTGTGCGATTTTTTGATCATGCGCTATAAACAAAAAAAGAGCGTCAATTTTGCAAAAATAACAATATTTTTCACATTTTTTCATATGAAATTCCCCCAAAAAAATGTAAAAATCAAAATTTTTTAACATTTTCGGCCAATTTGTTTTATGATACATATGTTTGGTAAAAAAAATTGTAAAAAGCGTATTTTGACTGGTTTGCGCAAAAGTTATGGTGTTTACTAACAAAGGGAAAGATTTTTGTCATTTTTGGTGTTTTTTTTTTTAACGAGTAATGGCGGCGATCTGCGATTGTTTTTGCGGGACTGCGACATTGCGGCGGACAGATCGGACCCTTGACTGACATTTTTGACACTATTGGGGTTACCAGTGACATTACTGCAGTAATCAGTGCTATACATATGCACTGTTACTGTAAAAATGACACTGGCAGGGAAGGGGTTAACTGTATTGGAGAGGGAGGGGTTAAGTGTGTCCTAGGGGCGTGTTTCTAACTGTGATGGGACATGGCTACTAGTGTAAAAACAGAGATCAACAAAAACCGTCTGATCTTCATTTTTACACAGGGGAGAATGACAGGCGGCTGGTTTACATTAGCCACCTGCCTTTCTCCCTCTCCACCGACGATCGCCGAGTGACCGGCGGACATCGGGTCCGCCGGTCACACGCACTGACCTGTTAGGGAACGAGCTGGGGCGGGCGCGCGCTCGCTCGCTTTTGGCTCACAAGCAGGTGACAGGCTAGTGACGTACCGGTACGTCACTTTGCCTGGCCGGGGCTGACCGCCGCAGTATATGTACTTGCGGCGGTCGGCAAGTGGTTAAGAGGAACTTTACAATAATGTCTCTCCCCCCTTGCAAGGTCTTGCTATAATCTTCACTGGCAGTTGGAGCTCTTATAATGAACAATTTCCAGTATGACTTTGTGTATAACAAGTAATGCAAAGTATCTGATTGTAATCCTAGAAATTGCTTCAATTTCCCAGTGTCTGTGTTCAGTGTATTGGGATCGGTGATAAATGCAGTCTAAACTTTGAGCAGGTGCCCTCTCCCCAAATCCTAATGTCCATCTCCAAGGGCCCCGGGGAACAGGTGATGCAGTCTTCCACGCTTTGTGGCCTTAAGATGGCTGCGCTCTGCTGTCTCAGGGGTCCTGTCGACTCCACTCTATCAGCGATACTGAAAAGATGTCTGTAGTGCTGCGACGGACCTCCATTCCACCGAGGCTGAGTCTGCAAGCGAGTCAGGCAATGTGCAGTAGGACACAATCTGCTGTCTCACTCTCTCAGCACGGCAGGCATTCTGTTTAGCCGATACTTTTATAGTCTCTCCCAAGATGCTTCGCTGTCCCCAAGCTTTATGGGAAAGAGAGTTCTTAAATAATCCAGCCGTATAGTCACCACCTTACAGAGGACTACAGTTCCCACAATGCCTTTCTCTCAGTCTCTGCAATATCACGGTTCAATCCTGGATCCAACACTAGAGGGATGTAGAGACAATCCAAAAGAACAAAGATAAGTCTGCACTTTCAGAATATGATAGTCCGGTCCCGGCTACATGTGGGATTTTCTTTAACTTTCACTTTCAATGATAATGGTAAGCAGGACAATTAGAGGGGGTGAATCTCCCTAACAGGGGTACAGACAGCAATACAAACTGACAGGTGTTCTAATTCCTCTCCACTCTATCCTAAACAAAAAAAAAACTTTTGCCTTTAGTTATACTTTAACCCTAAAAGGATAACCTGTAAGGGCTTTTACAGTGTCATCTATGGAGGATTTTGGGTACCATCATTTTTTGCCATTTCACATGCACACTGGACATTATCAAAACGTCAGTAGAAAGCTGTAGCTGTAGAAGGCATTTTTCCGCTTTTTTGCAGTAGCGTATTTAAGCGTTTTTCAGCTGTAGCATTTTTTGTTTTTCTTTTAGCAAAACTATACTCCCACAAAAGCCTATGGCTCAAAAACTGTGATAAATGCAAAATAGCTGTGTTACTCTGCTTTTTTCAGTGTTTTTAAGCTTTTATCAGCGTTAAAGCGTTTTCACAGCTGAAAAATGCCTCCTAAAACCCACTAGTTCTGTTTTTTTTTTTTTTACAGCCCTGCCAAAAATTGCTGGTAACAGCCTATGTGTGCATGGGCACATAGGATAACGTGCTGTGGAGTTTACTGGCTGCAAAAAAAAAAGTCTGACGCCAAAAACAGCATCTGTAAAAACGTCCAATGTGTGTGAGGCCTAAGGCTTGAAATGTTTGGTATCTATTTGCTCAATGGAACCCAATCTTCTACATTTTAAGAGGTTACAGGAACAAAGAATCATCCAACAGTTAAAAACATAATTGCATGGTAGCCACAGTGGAGCTACCAAACAGTGGAATACCCCAACGCGTTTCAACCTTTTAAAGTTGTGGTCTTCCTCAGGGATTTTTTTTCTACAAAATATATACATATCATTAGTGATGTAATGAAAAAAGGAAAGAAAAAGGGGGGTTTGAAGTAAATGAAGGGGAGTAGTGTATATTATTTAAAACTAAAACCAAGAGCACTACTCCCCTTCATTTACTTCAAACCCCCCTTTTTCTTTCCTTTTTTCATTCATTTTTGCCACTCAATTTCACCTTTTCCCTACCATATCTTTTTCTAGGGCATGTCTCTTTTTTTTTCTTTCTTATGTATCACGACACTTATCCCATGACCACCATTTTCTTCTTTTTACCCTTTACTACTACTTCCCACACAATAATTATCTAATACACTACCTTGGTTTATTCTGACATGAGTGTCTTGATGATATTACTGACATCATTAATGCTATATTTTATTCAGCTTGATTTGATAAATCACATAAACCACATATTTATGCAATTTAGCCAACCTGTGGGGAGTGGACTCCCGGACTAGGCCTCTCTCCTTTCTCCACATACCACAGCCATGATCCCTCGCAAGCCCTCTTCCCGTGGACACCATGCGAATCGGGGGGACTCCATAGGGAATTGTCTGGATCGATATTTCTGCTTGCAAGTTGTTGTTTCATCTTTCAGTGGTAATTATATACACACACTTATCTTGTCTTTATATGCATAAATAATAATAGAGTGGATTACATCAGTAATGATATGTATATATTTCATAGAAAAAAAAATCCCTGAAGAAGACCATGACTTTAAAAGGTTGAAACGTGTCACGGTCAGGGTATTCCACTGTTTGGTAGCTCCACTGTGGCTACTATGCAATTATGTTTTTAACTGTTGGATGATTCTTTGTTCCTGTAACCAGACTTTACATTTTTATGTGGCATCAAGCCTTTTATGAATTGTTAATAAAATATACATTTTTTACATTAATACTAGTCTGACTTAATGCATTGCTGCTAAAAAAAACCCCTGGGGGAATTCCTCTTGTCTTGTTCTTTTCTACAGTGTGGGGTGTGCACTGTGCAGCATCATAAGCTCCGTACGTGGTACAAACTTTCTTTTTTATCTTCTACATTTTAGGCTCCATTAACGCCAGATTGCGTATCGTTTTCAAGCATTTTTTGGGGCTTTTTTTGCCAGGCATTTTTTTTGGGCTTTTTTCAGGCATTTTTTGGGGGCTTTTTTCAGGGTTTTTTTTTGGGGGGGGGGCTTTTTTCAGGCTTTTTTTCAGGCATTTTTTGTATTGGTTTGGAGGCAGGCATTGACATCAAACAAAAACGCTTGTAATCTGCCAAAAGCTCAAGTACTTTTTTTGAGCTTCAGGCATTTAGCTTCAGGCGTCAATACACTCATATGTGAACAGGGGCCATTGAAATGAATAGGATTTTGCTTTTTGGGCATTTTGAGACTTTAGAGATAAGTGTTTTACGAGCTGAAAAACGCTCAGGTGTGAACAGGGCCTGAGGCTCCTTTCAGACGGCCGCTCCGCTGCTTAAGTCCGGTGCGGGACTTTTTTTTTTTTTTTTTCACGGAGCGGATGACATTTCTGTCATCCGCTCCGTGTGCCCGCATATCATCCCATCCGTTTGCGGATGATATGCGGACATAATGTAAGTATATGGCATTGCGGATGTCAGCGGATGACACCGCTGACATCCGATTTTCCTTCCTTTCCGTTTTTTACACGGATGGAAAAATAGGGTTCTGTTCCATTCGTAAAAACGGAACAGAACTGAAAGGAGGAAAATTGGATGTCAGCGGATGGTATTCCGCTGACATCCGCAGTGCCATTCACTTACATTGATGTCCGCAAATCATCCGCAAAAAAATAGGATGATTTGCGGACACACGGAGCGGCCGTGTGAAAGGACCCTTAGTGTTTTGTTTTCTGAAAATATTGGTAAAAAGTTGTGCAAATATTGAGCAACATAAAAAATTGCCACTGTTACCATTTTATTTTCCAGAGCTTTTGCTTTCAGGAATTCTAAAAATATTTGAGAGTTTAAATTAATTTTCTAGAAAAAAAAATTGTGATTTTAACATGTGTGCAAAAAATAAAAAAATTGCCCAGTGGAAAATTTTATTTTATTTTTTAAAGAAACTGGAGTGTTCTAATAGGCATCAAGCGTGTAACCTGACCTTGACTGAAAAAGTCGAATTGCATGGCTGAAGAAAGGATCTTCCGAGTTGTAATAATACATTTTCTATCGTGTGTTGCTATAACTTTCCACGAGATGTTAGTAGACCAGTTGTCAGAGTTCACTCTCCTGTAAAACTAGAGTTGCCCACGTCATGACACCTAAGCCCACAATGAGTTTATTGTCACATCTTGTTCCTCCCTTTGCCACTGTACAGTTGTCCTGGTAATAACAACATTACAAACCTTTATTGGATTTCCTATTTTAGGCCCATCTGCTAGTACATGGATACTGTCAGTTAATGATGCTTAACAAGAAGCTGGTTAACGTATCCCCATCCTAAGCATCTACATTTCAGTCAGGTTAAGCTGCAGTGCGTAAGCAGTGACAATACTAATGGACCTTAATTTGTTATCTGAGTCTAAATCCCTGATTTGTGGCACAGGCGAGGGGACTGTTTACTTGTGCGCTTGATTAAAACTGGTATTACCAAATCAATCACATTTAAAACACATGGGCCCTTGGCAGATTTGGGGCCTTTTAAATGATAGATCTGTCTTTTACAATTAAACAGATTCAGTACAGTTTTGTTATCCGCAGAATGGTATTAGCATATCATGTAGAGACTTTGACAGTTGATAGTTTGTAGGATCTACATGCAGTTGTTGTCACAATTTACAGCCCCCAAAGACAACTTTGGTAGCGCTGTGATAGAATCAGGTTATAGGGGGGCGCTACCTCTAGACACTATGGAGCGGATTCATTAAAACTTGAGAGTAATAAATTTGGAGCAGCTCTGCGCAGAAACCAATCAGTTTCCAAGTTTTCTTTTTTAGCCAAATGTTCATTGAACAAGCTGAAGTTAAAAGCTGATTGGCTACCATGCATAACTGCACCAGACTTTTCGCTCTCTGGTTTTAATAAATTAACCCCTATAGATTGCTTTAAAATGATTGTACCGTGGGGTGCGCTGGGATGATGATACAATATCAATTTACATTACAGTATTATTAGATTGTACAATAATGGTAGAAAGTCAAACTTATCAAGATTTCATCACTGCTGGAAATGATAAAGACAATATAGGAATGATGATAGATTTAGGCATTATAGAGACTCGTTTTGGGCTTTTCTTAGTTTCATGTATTAAACACTTGCCGACTGCCCTATAGGAGTTTTACTGCTACATGGTGGCCGCTGTGCACAGAAGCACATTGTGACAGGTCTAGACTCTGTCACGATGAAAATGGTAGTTTAGGGGACATAGAGTGTGCACATTGGCTCCATGTAGAACTACAGAGCGTAGATGTGCAGTGGAGAAAACTGCTTTTGCAGCTTTCTCCAGATTTTGGTACACCTGGATGGGGCTCTGTAGTTTGGAGATTCCATAATGTCTTGAGTGGGACGGAATCTCCAATCCTGTATCCATGTTTTGTGGATGACCAGCAGGGTGTATGCTCAGGTGCACACAGCTCTTATAATGAAGGTTTAGGAAGACCTCAGAGCTCCCAGTTGGAGACAGCTCCACGTAAGAGAGACAGGAATGTTGGTTGGGCTAATGAATCAAAAAAAATGTTGGTTGGGCCAACGTGTGAACGAGAACGCTGGTTAAGCCAACATATGAACAAGAATGCTGGTTGGGCCAACACATGAACAAGAATGCTGGTTTGGCCAACACATGAACAAGAATGCTGGTTGGGCCAACAAGAATGCTGGTTTGGCCAACAAGTCAACAAGAATGCTGGTTGGGCCAGCATGTCAACAAGAACACTGATTGGGCCAGCACATCAACAAGAATACTGGTTGGGTCAGCAAGAATGCTGGTTGGGTCAGCACATCAACAAGAATGCTGGTTGGGTGAACACGTCAACAAGAATGCTGGTTGGGCCAGCACGTCGAAAATAATGCTGGCTGGGCCAGCACATCAACAAGAATGATGGTTGGGCAAACAGGTGAAGGTAAATCTTGGGCATATACATACAACAAGAATGTTGGTTGGTCCAATAGGTGAACAAATATGTTGGGTGTGTCAACACATGAATGAGAATATCTGTGGAGCCAAAACATGAACGAGAACCTTGTTGGGCCAAAATGTGATTGAGAATGTTGGTTTGTCCAACACGTGGACAAGAACAAACACATGCAAGTTCTGTAATTACTTTCTTCCAACATGGGAGAGAATGTCAGCAGTAGTTAATTTAGGCTAGGACTTAACATAAATGATTCTGATCTTTTGATACTTAGACCATGAAATAATTTTGTTGACAGCCACTCTGTTTGCAATACATTGAAATCCATGTGCTGCTAAAGAGATCATTGCCAACAAGAACTTACATTTTAAAGTAGCAAGAGATTAAAATAGCCCATGTAGCCTCAGCATTTACGTAGGTCTCTACAGTCAGAAAAGCCTGTTTGCTTGACTCCTCTATTTACATTTGAATTGGGAATATTCTATGTCTGTAGGCTTCTCCTGATACCTTCTGCTCAGGGAAATATTTGGTCTGCCAGAATTGTATATCGCATCTGGTGGCAATAGTTTTCCTGGAGATGGCCATCACCTGCAGAGCTCCCTCTTTATAAGCACAGACATGTACGTTCATTTGTTAGAATTTGCTTGTTGGTACAACAGTCGTTCTTAAGAATGAAACTTTGGCAGGCATCATGCTTGTACTGCTGACTACCATTTATAATGCGTGGGCGCCTCAAAGGGAACTTGTCAGGAACAAAATATGGAAAAAAAAGGCATCCTTTCCCGGACCTGCAATGCTATCCAAACTTTGGGAGATAAATCAACATACTGTGACAGGAAGTCAGGTAAATCTGGGAATGTAGTCACTGAGAGGAGACACATTCCCACCTGCTTTGAAAAGTTCACTGATACTATAGGGTGTTGGCTGCAAAAAGAGCCAGCAGGAAGTTGAAAACCATTCAGCTGTTCAGAATGAGGAGATCAAGGCCTCTATAATTTGTCCAGAGAAAATCTATTGAGTGCTGCCTCCTGTCGCCGTGTGGGCTGGGAGAGGAAGGCAGACATACGTGTACCTCCCGACGCCGTGTGGGCATGGGAGAAGGACTGCTGCCTCCTGTCGCCGTGTGGGCTGGGAGAGGGGGACAGTCGGATGTGTGCCTCCCGACAAGCTGGTGAGCATGGGAGAAGACCCCCTACAGCGATGTGAAGCTAAGGAGGGTAACCACGAGTGAAGACGTCTCAAAGGTGAGAAGACAAAGTGTTCCATGTGAAGAGTGTGAAGAGTAAAGGGACCTGTTAAATGAACTGTGTTCAATGTGAAGAATCTGAAGAGTAAAGGATCCTGTTATAAATGAACATGTGCTCTGTGAAAGAAAACAAAGGGACATGTTCAATGGACAATGTTTTTGCTACGTGGAAAGCAAACAAATGGACATTTGAGTGTCTGCTGTAGGATCAGCAGTGTCGGCCCAACAGTAGGTTGGGAAGACTTCTTAGGTAGGTTCCAGCGTGAGAAGGTAGCCGCCCACAGAGGCAAGGATTTATTTTGTCTTTTATTTTATTTTGATGTTTTTGCTGCATGCACTGGTATGAAGAAAATTGACCTAATAAACCAAACTATTGTTTTCAACCTCTGCTCGGCTATCTCTCTGTGAAAACGCACCCCCAAAGGGGTCATCCACGCCTACCACCGAGCTAATCCCTTACATATGGTGGAGGTATGCAGTGGGCATAAGCAGAGATCCCTGCAAGGAAGTGCAAATGTTCGATGAACTTTATCTGGTGCATGAGATTGCACAATCTATGTGTGCAGGAGAGAAGATCCTGACAGAAAAAAAAAAAAAAAAAAGTGCTTTAAAGAGACAGCGGTCTCAAAATTATTTGATGAACTTTGTTGTGTCTGGTGCAAGTGACTGCACAAACTGTGTGTGCAGGAAAAGAGATCTTGCAAGAGAGAGAAAAACTACATGTGTTAAAGAGACAGTGGTCTGAAAATTTTTTGCTGGACTGTGAAAAATTTGTTTGTGGAGTTATTGAAGATGGGGCGTTCAAAACGCCTGAAGAATGCAAAGATAGATGAAAAGAGAGACCGGATTCTATGGATGGAGGGGATGTTACCGTCTGAACCAGCCCCATCCATGCCTAAAGAGAGTATACTAAAGAGGAAGGTTGTTGTCCCTAGCAACACTGATGAAACTGCTATGGAGACGCAGTGTGCTCAGATGAAAAGTAAACTCAAAATGGAGGAGATGTTGAAACAACTGATTATATCAAATACAGCTCAACAGCAGGCAAATGCAGCTCAACAGCAGGCAAATGCGGATTTTCAGCAGAGCTTTGCAGCTCAACAAAAGGCTCACCAAGAGAGCATGGCAGGCTGGAAACAGAGACGCCAGCAGCCAATGGAGGCCATCGGTTTGGAAGAAACCGAGTATGTGTGCAGGGCTGAGTTGGATGCCTTGCAACGGAAAATGGAAGAAAAGGAACAAGCCTTGGAATTGCTTAAAATGGAGCATAGAAACTTGCAGGAAACGAATGAACTACTCAAGTCTCATGTGTCACAGTGGGAAGAATCCACTGCTCTTCTTTTGGTCGAGTTGCAAAAACGCAGAGAGACTATAATGGAGAAAGATACCATCCTCATGGAAAAGGAAAGTGAAATTCAGACTTTGCAGAAGCAAAGCATGTGTGAAATGTTGGAGTTGCGTAATCAGCTGGAAAAAAGTCTTCAGTGTTTGGAAGTTACAAAAATAGACCTGCAGGAGTCGCAGGAACAGAATGTCGCTCTGAAAATGACATTGTCTCTCAGCGACAACGAGAAAAGTGAAAGAGAGGCTAAATTACTGAGAACTGTGTATGAGCTCACCACTTTGAGCAATGTGGTAGATGAATTACGTACGGACTGTGAAAGTTGGAAAGGTGAAGCCCAACGTTTCCAGCAGCAGTTAAAGGAGAAAGAAGCCTGTGTGGCAGAATTACAGTCTCATTCCCAGAAACTAGCCAATGAGGTGAAGGCTCTTATGCAGGGAAAAGGAGATTGTGAACATAAGAGGGAAAAAGTAGAGGCACGGCTTCTGGAATCGCAAGTCAAGGTGTCAGAAGGTGACCGATTGTGTGCTAAGCTGTCAGAGAAGGCAAACCGACTGCAGGTTGAGTTGGACAATGTTACAAATCAGCTTTCTCAAGCAGACAGCAAATCTAGAGAAATTGCGGAAGATTTTTCTATCTTGGAATCGCAGCTGCAAGACACGCAGGAACTCTTACAGGAAGAGAGGTGTCAAAGGCTGAGTTTTAGCACAAAGCTCAAACAAATGGAAGATGAGAAAAATGGCTTCCTGGAACAATTAAAAGAGGAGGCGGAAGCAAAGAAAAACCTATCAGAGCAAGTCGCAACATTGCAAGCTCAGATAGCGGATATGAAAAAACGCATGGAAGAAAGCGTTGGTTCATTACAATGTGTTGAAGATGTGAAAAAGAAGTTTGATCAGATGCTTGGTGAAGAGAAGACTGTGTCTGCAAAATATGCAGAAGAACGCGCACGTGAAGAAACGGAGGTGCGTGATAACGAGAGCAAAGCCCTGTTCTTGGCTCGCTCTTTGGAGGAAGCTCTAGAGTGTAAGGCTGAACTAGAAAGAGTTAACCAACAGCTGTGTACAGAAATGGAAGATTTGGTCCGCTCCAAGGATGATGTTGTGAAAAGAGTTCAGGAGCTAGAAAAGTCTAAGCGAGCCTTAGAACAGCAAGTAGAAGAGATGAAGATTCCGTTGCAGGAACTGGAAGAGGAATTCCAGGCAACAGAGGATCTGTCCCAAAGAGGGGATAGTGTGCCTGATGCAGTTTTTAAAAGGATCAGTGTTTTGGGGTCTGTCCTGAGTGAGCCTCAGAAATGTGACGACATGTGGCTTGAATCACCCCTTTGGAATAAACCGTTCCTTCAAAAACTTCAAGCATTGGAAAATGTATCATTAGAGCTTCAGCAAACAAAGGAGCTGAGTAAGAAATGTGGTGATTTCTCAGTTCAGGCTGAAAACCTAGTGGAGAAAACTAAGGCTGTTGGTGAAAACGTGAAGCAAATGAATAAGTGCCTTTCAGGGAGTGTTTCCAAAATGGAACTGGTGAAAGACGGGTGGCAGAAGTTTGATCGTGATCTTGAGATGCATTCCATGTGGAATTCAGATAGAGAAAAAGAACTAGGTGACCTTGAGCGGTCAAATAGTTCAGCAGAAAGTGCATTGAAGAAACCTGTAAAAGAATGTGTTGCAGTTCCATGCTTCTTCACTGATGCAGAGAGGAGGTCTATAATGGATACCACCCAGATCGCTGGGTTCAACTGTGTTGTTGCCTTTGACCCCTATGTTGGTGGAAGGAAAGTTGATGATGTTCTGGTTGGCTACTTCTGTGAAGAGTTTGGCAAGAAATATAAACTGAATATCAAATCAAATAGTAGGCCTTTACTGCGACTCGCTCAGGAGGGCGAAAAGTTTAAGAAGTTGATGAGTGCAAATGCTTCAGATCTGCCTATGAATATGAAATGTTTGAATGATATTGATATCTCTGGGAAAAGGAACAGGGGTCACTTTGAAGAAATGTGTGACAGCCTGTTGTCTCAATTGGAAAATCCTCTGCACAGCATCTTAGAGCAAGCAAAGCTCAAGAAGGAAGATCATTCCCTTTTACAACAAAAAGTCAATGATTGTGTACAGCTGTATGGAGAGGCAACTCAAGTCACAGAGGGATGTCAAGAGTCCCTACTTGGAACAAAGCTTAGTGAAGCAAAGGTTCTCAAAGTTTTGTGGAAAACATTTATGGATTGCAGAGAGAGGCGTCTTAAGAATGTTGAAGACATTAAGACTAGCCCAATTGAGTTGCCTATGGATCACGGTCCTCCATGGTGGATTGGACAGACGGTTATGAGGGACAAGCTGTCTGACATTTATGAGAAAGCTGTCAATGAAGATGACAGAAACGAGAAGGAGCAAAATTATGCCAAAAATGCAGTTGAAGAATGTGTATATGAGATGAGAGACAAACTGTGTGGCATTTATGAGAAATCTGTCAGTGAAGATGACAGAAACAGTTTCATCCGGAAGCTTGAGGATAATAGGAGGCTTATCAGTGAGTCAGCAGTGCCTGACACATGCGTGCCTGGAAATATGTGTCCCAACCCTAGGGTTGAAACAAGAGGGGGGGGTATGTGACAGGAAGTCAGGTAAATCTGGGAATGTAGTCACTGAGAGGAGACACATTCCCACCTGCTTTGAAAAGTTCACTGATACTATAGGGTGTTGGCTGCAAAAAGAGCCAGCAGGAAGTTGAAAACCATTCAGCTGTTCAGAATGAGGAGATCAAGGCCTCTATAATTTGTCCAGAGAAAATCTATTGAGTGCTGCCTCCTGTCGCCGTGTGGGCTGGGAGAGGAAGGCAGACATACGTGTACCTCCCGACGCCGTGTGGGCATGGGAGAAGGACTGCTGCCTCCTGTCGCCGTGTGGGCTGGGAGAGGGGGACAGTCGGATGTGTGCCTCCCGACAAGCTGGTGAGCATGGGAGAAGACCCCCTACAGCGATGTGAAGCTAAGGAGGGTAACCACGAGTGAAGACGTCTCAAAGGTGAGAAGACAAAGTGTTCCATGTGAAGAGTGTGAAGAGTAAAGGGACCTGTTAAATGAACTGTGTTCAATGTGAAGAATCTGAAGAGTAAAGGATCCTGTTATAAATGAACATGTGCTCTGTGAAAGAAAACAAAGGGACATGTTCAATGGACAATGTTTTTGCTACGTGGAAAGCAAACAAATGGACATTTGAGTGTCTGCTGTAGGATCAGCAGTGTCGGCCCAACAGTAGGTTGGGAAGACTTCTTAGGTAGGTTCCAGCGTGAGAAGGTAGCCGCCCACAGAGGCAAGGATTTATTTTGTCTTTTATTTTATTTTGATGTTTTTGCTGCATGCACTGGTATGAAGAAAATTGACCTAATAAACCAAACTATTGTTTTCAACCTCTGCTCGGCTATCTCTCTGTGAAAACGCACCCCCAAAGGGGTCATCCACGCCTACCACCGAGCTAATCCCTTACAATACCTATACAGTTCATAACTAGTTATTATTAATGTATGTCCATTGTATTACCAAAAGCTTCACAAAGGAATCCCACATTTAGGTGGCCTTGCAACCTCCATTTAAAAGAAATTAATATTTTTTTAAGAAGTTCTTTTTATCCTATACAACTTGTCTAGCATTAAAGAAGAGCATAATACTCAGTATTACATGCAATGTATCCTGACTCCCATTGATCATTTTGAGAAAGCTGACACCGAATAGCACTGACATCTGCTATCAATAAATCCAGATTTATGAGAATTTGTCTAAGAATATTTTGAGCTTTCACACACTGTACAGGAAACTCCTACTCAAGAGCGCCCCTCCCCAATAAGTATAAGTTTTGTGTAGCAATTATCCATCGAATGGTTTTCATAAAGCTATTGCATCCTGTGATGAGCCATGATGAAATCACGCATTTCAAGGAATCCTATGAAAGGCTGTAAAATACAGCTCTTTATAACAGTAACCGTCTCTGTATCATTACTGTGCACCTGAAAACAAGTTTTGAAACAAGAACCACACTAATATTGTATTAGCATCGGATTTTTCAGGTACCAATAAATCAAAACTAGTTATATAAAGTTCAAAAATGTATTTATCTGTTCATGAAGTTCTTCACCAAAAAAACACACATAGAGTTGGCAAAACATTGAACATATAATACAGATATTGATATATCCTCATCGCCCCTTAGGCCCCTTTCACATGGGTGATCCAATAAGGTCCGCCTGTCAATTTTTCATGCGGGCCTGATCGGACTCTCCAGTCTCTTCTATGGAGCAGCCGATGTCCGCAGATACCCACCACTATCTGTAAGAAGAGGTTTGCTGTTCAGAGTTCTGTTTCTGTTCAATCCCGACGGGACTTTGCAAATGCGCATGCACGAATGCGCGAACGCGCACGCGCGCGCACGCAAGCACGCGGGCACGCAAACACGCAACGTGACAAATGCTGGTGCCAAATGGACTATTTAAACCCAGCCCTTGCTCAGCTCCAGTGCTGCTTTGTCTTGAGCCTTGTTGACCTGAACCTGCTAACCTGTATCCTGTTTACCAGTACCAGACCCGGCTTGTCCTGACTATCCTCTGCTATCCGCCTGCACCGACCTCGGCTTGTCCCTTGACCTCCGCTCCAGTCTGCTCCTTCTGCCTCCTGTATGACCGTTTGGCTTCTGACCCGGCTTGTCTCACTACGCTCCTGCCACCAGCACTAGTTGCCTGCATACCTGCTTGGACCTACCCGGCTATCCCTGACTGTGGACATCAGCCTGCTTTCAGCTACATCAGGCACTCGTGCTACTCTATACTCGGCGCCTCCTGTCTGCACTATCAGGGGTTCAGAGTCAGAGGCGTAAGAGAGGCCTTCCTCACCGTTCAGGCTCACCTCCAGGTACGTGATAGTACAAAGCAGCCAGATGTCAGAGCCTGAACGAGGAACCTCTCCAATGGACAAATTATGCCATCACCTGGCGGCACTTACACAGTCTGTCATGAGCCTGCAAGAGGGCTATAACCGACTTGAGGAATGTGTCCAGTCATTAACCTTGTCATCTCCTGCATCTCCTGCATCTCCGGCTCCTGGAGGATCTTCTGCCTCACCGGCTGTAATGTTTTTGCCACCAGAACCCCGGGTACCAACCCCGGAAAGGTTTTCAGGCGATCGCAGCAAATTTAGATACTTCCATAACGCCTGTGAGCTGTACTTTGCCCTACAGCCCCGTACCTTCTCCCTGGAGGCTACCAAAGTAGGCTATGTTATTTCTCTTCTGCAAGGAGAACCCCAGTCCTGGGCCCACCGTCTACTTGAACATAAGGATCCTTGCCTATCAAATCTGAACTTATTTTTGTGAGCCATGGCTGAGTTGTATGAGGACCCTCAAAAGACCAATACTGCCGAAGCGGCCCTTCATACCCTTCAGCAAGGCCGCAGAACAGCAGAAGATTATGCGTCAGACTTCAGATGCTGGAGTGCTGACACTAATTGGAATGACGCCACCCTCCGCTATCAATTCCGGTTGGGACTTTTCGACTCTCTAAAGGACGAATTGGCCCGTGTGGGGGTGCCAGGTTCTCTGGAAGCTCTAATTAATCTGGCTATCCAGATCGATTGGCGCCTAAGAGAACGCCGTTCAGAAAGGGCTGGTGAGCAACTTCGACCCATGTGGATGATGCCGCGAGTCTTCCGCCCTTCAGGGCCTACACCCTCAGTCTCTGCCACACCTGCTGCTGACACTTCAGAGCCGATGCAGCTCAGCATGCTTCGGCCTTCTCTCTCTCCAGAAGAACGCCAACGCCGTCGGGTGAACGATCTATGTATGTACTGCAGAGAGAGTGGACACTATGTGAGATCCTGCCCCACCAAGAGCCGTAAGTGCTTAACTCTTTCTTCTATCAACCAGGAATCGAGTTCCCGCAACTCTTCTCACCTGACTGTCCTTGTCTCCTTACAGCTTCCAGAAGGGGCTATCCGGGTACCCGCCATTATTGACTCTGGAGCCTGTAGCTGCTTCATCGACCAAGAATTTGCTAACCAATTCAAGGTCCCTTTAAAACTGAGATCTAAAGGAATGGCAATCCATTTGGCAGATGGGTCACGTATAAAATCCGGGCCTGTCACTCAAGAGACTCTTCCCTTACCTGCCACCATATCTGGCAACCACAAGGAACTATTACGCCTGGATGTTATCACTTCTCCCTTATTCCCTATCATTTTGGAAATGCCATGGCTACAGGCGCACAACCCCTGTATCAACTGGAAAACAGGAGAAATCGAGTTCCTATCCCCTTACTGTCGACAGCTTTGCTTCTTCCAACAACCTCCTCAACCATCTTCACTTCTATGCATGGAGTCTGAGGATGAAGCTCGTTCCTCTGTTCCTGTGGTCTACCATGACTTTTTAGACGTCTTCAGTATGAAAGGAGCAGAGACTCTTCCTCCCCACAGACCATACGATTGTGCTACAGAGGACGATGTGTTACACATCGAAACGCATCTAGTGATTGGTCGAGCGTATCACGTGACCTCCGGCCGGTGTAGTGGATGCTGCGGGAGCAGTCAGCCGCCGAGCCGCTCTCTTCATTCATTCACATTTTTTTGCATGATATTATACTATGTTTGACATCGGGGAGGAATCAATACTCACAGAAATAATTATACATCAAGCGGAGAAGCAGGGCAAAACTATCCTTACATGCCTGAAAACTACCATCTAGCGGTGAGTAGATAACCAAAGGGGGAGACCCCGAACAAAGCACAAATCAAGCACTTTAGCACCTGTATGAGTTCAAGTGAAAAGATTCATCACGGCAACACGATGATATAATGGACATTGAGCCATATATTTATTTTCACCAATACTACAGCACTTTATGAGTTTTATGTATTGTATTATTTATTTAATTTATATGAAGTATTTCAGTATTCTATTATTTTATATGAATTTTTTGATATATTTATAAACCAATTTAAGCAGCGCTGCAAATCACAGTTTTACAGATTGTCCAATCGAGCTCCTCCCTGGAGCCGAAATACCTTTTGGACGAATTTTTCCCCTCACAGAGCTTGAACTCACAGCTTTAAAGGAGTACATCGATGACAGCCTAAGGAAAGGTTTTATTCGCCCTTCCATGTCCCCGGCAGGAGCAGGGATTTTCTTTGTGGAAAAGAAAGACCACTCTCTCCGACCCTGTGTAGATTATCGGGACTTAAATAAGATCACAATCAAAAACCGTTACCCCTTACCCCTGGTACCAGAACTATTCCAGAGACTTCGTTCTGCTACCGTGTTTACCAAGCTGGATCTATGTGGGGCATATAATTTGGTACGAATCCGGGAAGGTGACGAGTGGAAGACTGCATTCCGCACTCGTTTTGGGCACTTCGAGTACCTTGTAATGCCCTTAGGACTCTGTAATGCCCCGGCCACCTTCCAGTATTTCATAAATGACATTTTCCGAGACTTTCTGGACTTATTTGTCATTGTATATCTTGACGATATCCTGATCTTTTCTGTTACCTTGGAGGATCATCATGGACATGTAAAGAGTGTTTTTGCCCGACTCAGGCAACATGGCTTATATGCAAAACCCGAAAAATGTGAATTTAGCCGACAGGACATTCAATTCTTGGGTCTGGTTCTTTCTACAGAAGGCATCAAGATGGATCCGCAAAAATGTCTGCCATTTTAGACTGGCCGGCCCCCACAGACAAAAAAGGGGTACAACGGTTTGTGGGGTTTGCAAACTTTTACAGGAAATTCATAAAGAACTTTTCTGCGATTATTGCTCCTATCACCCAGTTGACCAGACAGGGTATTCGGTTTCAGTGGACTCCTGAGGCGCAAACCGCTTTTGAAACCCTGAAGACCCCGTTTACCTCTGCACCTGTGCTCCGACATCCTGACCCCACTCTACCTTTTGTCCTGGAGGTGGACGCTTCCGAGTCAGCAGTTGGAGCAGTGTTATCCCAACGCCAAGGAGCCAAGGCCCTGTTGCATCCCGTTGCCTTTTTCTCACGCAAACTGTCTCCTGCAGAAAGGAATTACGACGTGGGTGATCGTGAACTCTTGGCAATAAAGCAGCTCTAGAAGAATGGAGGTATCTTCTAGAAGGAGCAGCTCATCCAATCCTGGTATACACAGACCATAAAAATCTGGAATACCTGCGAGCTGCGAAACGTTTAAGACCACGTCAGGCCAGGTGGGCTCTTTTTTTCTCAAGATTTTCTTTTCACGTCACCTATAGGCCGGGATCAAAGAACACTAAACCCGATGCGCTCTCCCGCATGTTCTGTGAGGCGGAAGAATCTGTGATCCCAGATACAATCCTGTCTTCGGGGAACTTCCTGTTGCTACAAGAAGACTTGCTATTCCAAATCAAACAGGCATCTAGAGGAATGCCACCTCTTCCCGGAGTTACTCTACAAATCAAGGATAGACTTTTGTGGCACAACAATAAGATCTTTATCCCAGAAAGATTCCGGGTCGATATTCTGGGCCTCTGCCACGATCACACACTCGCTGGTCACTTTGGTATCCGCAAGACTACTGAACTGCTCCAGCGTACCTTCTGGTGGCCTAGCCTGGAGAAGGACTGTAGAAAATATGTTGAGACCTGTGTCACCTGCATTCGGAACAAGACAACCAGAACTAAGTCTTGGGGTCTACTCAGACCTTTGCCGATTCCAGACAGGGCCTGGAAAATGATATCCATGGACTTTATTGTGGAACTGCCCCCATCCGAGGGTCACACCACCATCTTTGTAGTCGTGGATCGGCTATCCAAGATGGCACATTTCTTGCCAATGAAGGGTACACCATCAGCCGCAGACACTGCCAAAATGTTCATCAAGGAGATTGTAAGATTGCATGGAGTTCCTACCAACATAGTGTCTGATCGTGGGGTCCAATTTACCTCCAAGTTTTGGAAATCCCTTTGTGAAAAATTGAGTATTCAACTATCCTTCTCTTCAGCTTACCACCCACAGACCAATGGCCAGACAGAAAGGACTAATCAGACCTTGGAACAGTATTTACGCTGTTTTTCCTCTTATTCACAGGATGATTGGGTAACGCTGTTACCACTGGCCGAGTTTGCCTACAATAATTCGGAACATTCTGCTATTAAGCAGACCCCGTTCTTTGCCAATTATGGCTACCACCCTTCCTTACTGGTCACCACAGTTCCCGAAGGTCCTGTTCCTGCTGTCCAGGACACGGTTAATTTTTTTACATCCAATAACAGATTACTACAGGAAACTATGGCCAAAGCTCAAGAATGTAACAAGAGATTCTATGACAGAAAAAGAAGAGGAGAACTGATCTTGGAACCTGGTGACAAGGTATGGATGGCCACAACCAACCTAAAACGAACCTGCCCGTCAAAAAAACTTGGGCCCAAGTACATAGGCCCCTTTCCAGTGAAAAGGAAAATGAATGAGGTGACCTATGAATTACTGTTACCTGAGTCTTTTAAAATCCACCCTGTCTTCCACGTATCACTGCTGAAATCTACGTTACCAGACCCTTTCCCTGGACGGATCAATGGGCCTCCTGAACCCGTTCTAATCGATGGAGAAGAGGAATTCGAAGTAGAATCCATTATTGATTGCAGGAAAAGAGGCAACCTAGTCCAATACTTAATTAAGTGGAAAGGTTATGGACCTGAAGATAATTCCTGGGAGCCAGTAACCAATATTCATGCAAAAGACCTAATCCAAGCATTCAAACGTAATCACCCTGAGAAACTAGCCCGTTTGGGCATCCGGAGGCTGCCCATTGGGAGGGGGCAATGTAAGAAGAGGTTTGCTGTTCAGAGTTCTGTTTCTGTTTAATCCCGCCGGGACTTGGCAAATGCGCATGCGTGAATGCACGCACGCGCGAATGCACGCACGCGCGCGCGCACGCAAGCACGCGGGCACACAAACACGCAACGTGACAAATGCTGGTGCCAAATGGACTATTTAAACCCAGCCCTTGCTCAGCTCCAGTGCTGCTTTGGCTTCAGCCTTGTTGACCTGAACCTGCTAACCTGTATCCTGTTTACCAGTACCAGACCCGGCTTGTCCTGACTATCCTCTGCTATCCGCCTGCACCGACCTCGGCTTGTCCCTTGACCTCCGCTCCAGTCTGCTCCTTCTGCCTCCTGTATGACGTGATACTATCCGATCCGATCCTGCCCGCCAAAAACGAATGGATGGGGGGCCTATTCCCAAACCATCTGGCGGATCAGATCAGATCAGATGCCATTGAATGGAAACAGACCCACCTTTAGATGAGAGGGAGCTGTGTCTTTGCTATGCCCTACTTAACGAGGATCAGCAGAGAGATCCCCCCGCTGAGCAAGCGGATCTCTCTTTATGGAGGCACCCCTGTTACACGAGGCCTTAAACCCTCTTGTGTATTGTTATTCTATGTGAAATAAATGAAAATATCCAAAAAGATCTTCTTCATGAAGGACAAGGGAAGTAGGGGATAATCCTGACAAATCAGTCACTTCCTCGGAAGGTTAACAGGGTATAGCTACTTGATAATGTAGCATCAGGATAAAGCCAGTTAAAGTTAAAACCAAAGTATAGATGGCATCTGTCCAAGGGAGGTGCGCCCTAAATATCCAAAGTGGATCAAAAAACCCTCAAGAATTACCAAGGACAATTATAGTTTTGTCAACGTTTGTGAATGGTGATGGCAGATGCTGACCCAACCTCTGTTTGACCACAGTCTGTAGCTCAACACTACAGCACGTCTGCTATGGTAAGTAGTTATCATGGAGTGCCAGTGATAAAGCTTAGGAGCATGCCAACCTCAGAGGTCAGGTTCTGGAATGGTTTAGTGACTGATCTAGTTCACAAAAAGCATAGAGATGATCCCATACTTCTCTCATCCTTCGAATGGAAAATCTCTTTGAATATTTTCCCACATTTCAAGTGGAATAACAATATACAATTGGGTTTAAGGGGCAATGGGGATATATCAACATCTATAGTTATACTGTACATTCAATGTTGTGCCAGCTTCTATGAATGTTTATTAAAACAAAGATTTTTATGAACTGATAAATCATTTTATGAATTTTATATAACTCATTTTGATTTATTGGTACCCAAACAATCCCATGGTAATACAGTATTGGTGTGGGCAGTTAGAGAATGGATTTGGGTACCTTTTCCTTAAGCAAACACACCTCATGTGGTGTCTTTTTTTATTAATATGTCCAATAGGCTTTAAAACAAATGTAATTTAAAAAAAGAGACTATTGCTATATCAATAGTGTAGTTTATATTGTGTTGAGAGTTCCACTTAAGGAAGAATTCTTGTGAGAATATACATTTCCATCAGACTTACCGTACATGTCTTGAACCTACAGAAGCAGGATTTTGTTAGAGAAATGATTCCTTTGCTAATATAGGCTCAAAATATATCAAACTGTATAATTTTCACTGACAGTCTCAGTGACAAACTCTGGCAGTGCATATTTGACTGTGGAATCATTAAAAAAATAAGAGACATCAGATAAAACAGCAGAGCAAAATTGGCCAGCAGCAACATTTTCTTAAGAGAGAGACTTGGCCAAAATGTACTAGAGAAAAATTATACAGCTGGTTGTTTAGCTTTAGGCATTAAGAGACTTTAGATAATACAGCAGTACAAAACTGGGTAGCAGCAGGACAGATTTAAATAGAGAAGACATGGAGTTGGTAAGCTGGGACCCTCCCACGCAGGGGATTTTGACCAACTTGAACATCAACCTGTTAAATGAACAAAGAAATGCCTTTCTGGTCTATGGAATGTAGGGTGGGTCAAGGTGACAGGGTGGTCATCACACCCTCCATGCTCCCCTCCTCGTTGGGTGCCAAACGAGGGTCACATGAGAGGCCTACCCCAAGATGGATTCATTACCATAAACATGGGGTACTTTTACTAGAACCACACTCACAACCCGGTGGATGACAAACATGAAAAAACCCTAGTAAACTCTCTTGATATCCTATACACCAACATACTGTGCATTTAGGAGGAACACGCAGAGCCAATGCCCTCTCCACCTGTCCAGCATATCACCACTACCTCACTCCCAGCAATGGTATAGGGTCCCATCGTGCACCTTGAGCAGACTCCATGCGTGCACTTGACTTCACCAAACTCTTTCTCTTCTGTACCTGTGTACAGACTGAGGGCCCAGCAGTACAGATCTGCTTTTGTTGCTATGGGAGATGGATCACTGTGGAAGTGAGTGTAGACAACATCTCACCTGCCACATGTACACACTTAATGACAGGCTGCTAGAAAAACCTTTGCCACCTTTGATAACCATTGGCATCTCCACACACTACTAACTCTTGTGCTGATGTCTTCATACCCCAATGTGTTTAGTGACCCGAGCTGTAGACTATATATGCCAGTTACTTACAATGCCCTGCTTTAGTAACTTCAGACCAGGCAAGGGCAAAGTTTTAAAAACTTTACTGAAGAATAAATTAACATGATAGAATTCACAGGTTACAGTTCAGAATAAAGTGCAAACATTCCCCTAGCATTCCTAGTCCCTAGCTACAGGCTTTTGGCTGCCCCAGCATACCTGCTTAGATTAAGTCAATAATTGAATGAGTTCATAGTGGGTTAAACTCCATTTCAGGCAATTCTCTGGTCCTCCCGACTCTGATGACAGCATGGCGGCATTCCATTCCCCACATCTCTGGGCCCCATCCGACTTCGGCTGTCACTTATTCTTTTCCCTTTTTTAGGCTCAGGCGTTCTCCCTCTCTGTGGGTGGTGTTCTCTCCTCTCCTCCCCAGGTGGGTGGCTGCTGGTTGCATGGCTAACATCTTCAACTGTCAGCCTTTCCTTCTCTCCATGTGGCTGTGACTACTATGGGCAGAGCCTCCTTCCTGAATTTTCTGAGCACAGGGAGAGGGGCCGAGCCCAGCAGTAAGGCCACCAAGAAAGACCCTGGAAGCAAGTTAACTCTCACCTTCCTGGCTGGGGCAGCATTACCCACTACCTACCTGCAGGTAGTTTATTGTATTTGGCATTCATGAGTTTAGATAAAACAAGTAAAGATAAATTTGAGTCTACATAAAACGAGTAGACCACTTGCTTCAAAAAAAGATGAATAAAGTATGTAATGGCTGGTGTGAACTAGCCCTCATGGAATTCACTTGGGCCAAAATCCCTACAAGCATGTACCTCTACACTAATATATATATATATATATATATATATATATATATATACACACACACTGTAGTATATTGTGATATGGGGTGATTAAACTCAGAAGTGGTGAGAATTTGTAAGTAAGATCATGTCAGTCCGAACTGGCTGGATATGGGCCTGTCTCGTGTGGGATACGGGGCCATCTCTTTGCTGGGTATTGGGCTGTCTCTTTGCTGGGTATTGGGCTGTCTCTTTGCTGGGTATGGGGCTGTCCCTTTGCTGGGTATGTGGGTGTCCCTTTGCTGGGTATGGGGCTGTCTCTTTGCCGGGTATGGGGCTGTCTCTTTGCCGGATATGGGGCTGTCTCTTTGCCGGATATGGGGCTGTCTCTTTGCCGGGTATGGGGCTGTCTCTTTGCTGGATATGGGGCTCTCTCTTTGCCGGGTATGGGGCTCTCTCTTTGCTGGATATGAGGCTGTCTTTTTGCTGGGTATGGGGCTGTCTCTTTGCTGGGTATGGGGCGGTCTCTTTGCCGGGTATGGGGCCGTCTCTTTGCATGATATGGGGCTGTCTCTTTGCTTGATATGGGGCTGTCTCTTTGCTTGATATGGGGCTGTCTCTTTGCCGGGTATGGGGCTGTCTCTTTGCCGGATATGGGTCTGTCTCTTTGCCGGTTATGGGGCTGTCTCTTTGCCGGGTATGGGACTGTCTCTTTGCCAGGTATAGGGCTGTCTCTTTGCTGGATATGGGGCTGTCTCTTTTCCGGGTATGGGGCTGTCTCTTTTCCGGATATGGGGCTGTCTCTTTTCCGGATATGGGGCTGTCACTTTGCTGGATATGGGGCTGTCTCTTTGCTGGATATGGGTCTGTCTCTTTGCTGGATATGGGGCTGTTGAAATCGTCTGGAAGTGCCAGTGAGCTTACTTTGATAAGTGCTGGATATTTCTAATGTTTTGTGCATTTTACTACATTACTTTTTATTAACACATTCCATACAAATTACCTGTATAGCCCCCCAAAATATACTTGGTTACCTGTTCTCTAAAGGGAGCGGTGCTAGGAGGTGTGTAGTGGTGGAGACAAGGGGCGGTCCTAGGGGGTGGTTCAATGGGTGGGTAGGGGTAAAACAGGCGTGGCCTAGGGGAGGGGAGTGAGTTCCTAAATCTTTTCTATGAGAATAATAAAAGCCTGCTTACATATACTGTATACTGTATGTATATAGTGTTTATTGTACATTTGAAAGCTAGGGAAATTTGTGTAGACAACAAATTCCAGGGGCAAATCTTGAAGAACTAGAACTATGTCTGGAAGCCCAGGACTATACACATGGTTTGCAATGATGGGATTTCTGTCTCTGCATTTAGCATACAATATCAAATAGATGGGCAGATAAGATGGGGAAATCACTAGTACAGCAGAGCTGTTAGAAGAAAAGCAAGATGAGAAGAACAAATAAACAGAGGTGTCCGGGATGCTTTTTAATATGGAAAACATTAACAATCCAGCAGTGGGAGTGGGACTCATAATAAACAAAGCTGCTGCGTAGCTCTAGGATCAACACCCAAATTCCTGTGAGAAGTTGGAAATCTTTTCAATGATTTAAAGTGTATCTAAAGCCAATTTTGTTTTTTTTTTTTCAATATGTTCTGGGTAAAGCAGGGAATAGTTAGCAGCCACTATGGAGACTCACCTTCTCTATAAAGTCCTGATAGCCCCATTGTTACTGGAGCAGAATGTGATGGCTGATCCAAAAAATTTAGATTGAACCACAACAAGAATAGAAAAGATATTTCCAAATCTTCAAATCTTTAAGAACTGTTGATTCTCCCTCTAACCCTTTCACTGTCAGAGCCAATTTTCTATTTTTTTTCACAAAATAAATAAAATAATAATATTAGGTCCAAGATTTTGATAGAACCCTCAAACATATATACATATATATATATATATATATATATATATATACATACAGTGTATATATATATATATATATATATATATATATATACACTGTAAGCTGGGGAACAGGTAGCAGGTGCAAAGCTCCCTGGGATGAGCAGTCTTTCAGGCACAGATACAAAATCCAGTGAGGTAGTGACAAACAGTGCGGTGTTTATTGGTGCTATATACAAGTTTATAAACAGGTTCTGTACAGTGCTTTAAGGAAAACAAGCAGGAATAATAATAATAAACAAAAGCCTAGCCGTGTCCCGGCGCTTACTACACACAATGCAGTCCCTAACTAACACAGACTGAGCAAGCCCACAGCTTGTCAGCTTCCAAAGACACACACTGACAGTGTTACCAACCTTCTGCTCTCCTAGACCAGTGGTTCCCAACTCCGGTCCTCGGGACCCACCAACAGGCCAGGTTTGCAAGATAACTAAATTACATCACAGGTGATCTAATTTGCTGCTCAGTGATTGCAGTATTCTAGTCTGCATCCCCCAAGGTAATACTTAAAATCTGGCCTGTTAGTGGGTCCCGAGGACCGGAATTGAGAACCACTGTCCTAGACCAACGTCGTCTAATTTCCCAGGCTGAGAGAGCACTACTGTCTGTCTCAGGTGAGTTTAAATTGGCCTGGTGAAGAGGACCAAGATCCGAACTGGATCATGGATCAGAGATCCCTAAAGGTATACGAGAGATGCCTGGGTGTATAAACCCCGAACAGGACTTTTCCTGTCTCTCTTTGGGACGCTCTGCTACAACACACACACACAGTATCTCACAAAAGTGAGTACACCCCTCACATTTTTATAAACATTTTATTATATCTTTTCATATGACAACACTGAAGAAATGACGCTTTGCTACAATGTAAAGTAGTGAGTGTACAGCTTGTTCCAAAAAACAATAAGGTGAAACCACCCTTCTCCTGCGCTTGGTATCCAAGCCCCTCAACCACACTCTTCCCGGGACTGACAAATGGCTTCTCAAATGGCTAAGGTCTTGCTGCCCTTAACGGACTGGGGTCGTCCACCGGTACTACAAGCAAAAAGAACAAAGAAAGGGCGCACCGACCTAGCGCATTATCCTCAATAAAAGGCTTTATTTATGTAACATTAAAAATGGCTACTCACAGACGTAGATAAACATAAGGCGTGTCAAGCTGAATTGCTCAATTGTCCGTGTTTAGTCCATATGATCGTCCATGACCGATGAGATGACTGACGCGTTTCGAGGCCTAGCCTCTTCCTCAGAGCCCAGTGTAAATTTGCTGTCCCCTCAATGTTTAAACTGCTGGAAACAAAAGTGAGTACTTATGTTAAGTGAACATAACCAAATTGGGCCCAAAGTGTCAATATTTTGTGTGGCCACCATTATTTCCAGCACTGTCCTTACCCTCTTGGACATGGAGTTCACCAGAGCTTCACAGGTTGCCACTGGAGTCCTCTTCCACTCCTCCATGACAACATCACGGAGCTGGTGGATGTTAGAGACCTTGCAATCCTCTACCATATGTTTGAGGATGCCCCACAGATGCTCAATAGGGTTTAGGTCTGGAGACATGCTTGACCAGTCCATCACCTTTAGCTTCTTTAGCGAGGCAGTGGTCGTCTTGGAGGTGTGTCATTATCATGTTGGAATACTGCCCTGTGGCCCTGTCTCCAAAGGGAGGGGAACATGCCCTGGTTCCCTCACTAAACTGTAGCTCCCCAGTGCCGGCAGCACTCATGCAGTCCCAGACCATGACACTCCTACCATCATGCCTGACTGTAGGCAAGACACACTTGTCTTTGTACTCCTCACCTGGTTGCCACCACATACGCTTGACACCATCTGAACCAAATAAGTTTATCTTGGTATCATCAGACCACAGGACATGGTTCCAGTAATCCATGTCCTTAGTCTGCCTGTCTTCAGCAAACTGTTTGGGGACTTTCTTGTGCATCATCCTTAGAAGAGGCTTCCTTCTGGGACGACAGCCATGCAGACCAATTTGATGCAGTGTGCGGCAGTTGGTCTCAGCACTGACAGGCTGACCCGTTCAACCTCTGCAGCAATGCTGGCAGCACTCATATGTCTATTTCTCAAAGACAACCTCTGGATATGACGCTGAATACGTGCACTCAACCTCTTTGGTCGACCATGGAGAGGCCTGTTCTGAATGGAACCTGTCCTGGTAAACCGCTGCATGCTTTTGGCCACCGTGCTGCAGCTCAGTTTCAGGGTCTTGGCAATCTTCTTATAGCCTAGGCCATCTTTATGTAGAGTAACATTTTTTTTTTTCAGATCCGCAGAGAGTTCTTTGCATGAGGTGCCATGTTGAACTTCCAGTGACCAGTATGAGAGAGTGAGAGTGATAACGCCAAATTTAACACACCTGCTCCCCATTCACACCTGAGACCTTGTTACACTAACGAGTCACATGACACCGGGGGGATGTCTATTTGGGCCCAATTTGGACATTTCCACTTAGGGGTGTACTCACTTTTGTTGCCAGCGGTTTAGACATTAATGGCTGTGTTGTGAGTTATTTTGAGGGGACACCAAATTTACACTGTTATACAAGCTGTACACTCACTACTTTACATTGTAGCAAAGTGTCATTTCTTCAGTGTTGTCATAAGAAAAGATATAATAAAATATTAACAAAAATGTGAGGGGTGTACTCACTTTTGTGAGATACTGTATATACAGTGGGTACGGAAAGTATTCAGACCCCCTTAAATTTTTCACTCTTTGTTATATTGCAGCCATTTGCTAAAATCATTTAAGTTCATTGTTCTTCCTCATGAATGTACACATAGCACCCCATACTGACAGAAAAACACAGAATTGTTGACATTGTTGCAGATTTATTAAAAAAGAAAAACTGGAATATCACATGGTCCTAAGTATTCAGACCCTTTGCTGTGACACTCATATATTTAACTCAGGTGCTTTCCATTTCTTCTGATCATCCTTGAGATGGTTCTACACCTTCGTTTGAGTCCAGCTGTGTTTGATTATACTGATTGGACTTGATTAGGAAAGCCACACACCTGTCTATATAAGACCTTCCAGATCACAATGCATGTCAGAGCAAATGAGAATCATGAGGTCAAAGGAACTGCCTGAAGAGCTCAGAGACAGAATTGTGGCAAGGCACAGATCTGGCCAAGGTTACAAAAAGATTTCTGCTGCACTTAAGGTTCCTAAGAGCACAGTGGCCTCCATAATCCTCAAATGGAAGATGTTTGGGACGACTAGAACCCTTCCTAGAGCTGGCCATCCGGCCAAACTGAGCTATCGGGGGAGAAGAGCCTTGGTGAGAGAGGTAAAGAAGAACCCAAAGATCACTGTGGCTGAGCTCCAGAGATGCAGTCAGGAGATGGGAGAAAGTTGTAGAAAGTCAACCATCACTGCAGCCCTCCACCAGTCGGGGCTTTATGGCAGAGTGGCCTGACGGAAGCCTCTCCTCAGTGTTAGACACATGAAAGCCTGCATGGAGTTTGCTAAAAAACACCTGAAGGACTCCAAGATGGTGAGAAATAAGATTCTCTGGTCTGATGAAACCAAAATAGAACTTTTTGGCCTTAATTCTAAGCGGTATGTGTGGAGAAAACCAGGCACTGCTCATCACCTGTCCAATACAGTCCCAACAGTGAAGCATGGTGGTGGCAGCATCATGCTGTGGGGGTGTTTTTCAGCTGCAGGGACAGGACGACTGGTTGGAATCGAGGGAAAGATGAATGCGGCCAAGTACAGGGATATCCTGGACAAAAACCTTCTCCAGAGTGCTCTGGACCTCAGACTGGGCCGAAGGTTTACCTACCAACAAGACAATGACCCTAAGCACACAGCTAAAATAACGAAGGAGTGGCTTCACAACAACTCCGTGACTGTTCTTGAATGGCCCAGCCAGAGCCCTGACTTAAACCCAATTGAGCATCTCTGGAGAGACCTAAAAATGGCTGTCCACCAATGTTTACCATCCAACCTGACAGAACTGGAGAGGATCTGCAAGGAGGAATGGCAGAGGATCCCCAAATCCAGGTGTGAAAGACTTGTTGCATCTTTCCCAAAAAGACTCCTGGCTGTATTAGATCAAAAGGGGGCTTCTACTAAATACTGAGCAAAGGGTCTGAATACTTAGGACCATGTGATATTTCAGTTTTTCTTTTTTAATAAATCTGCAACAATGTCAACAATTCTGTGTTTTTCTGTCAGTATGGGGTGCTATGTGTACATTCATGAGGAAGAAGAATGAACTTAAATGATTTTAGCAAATGGCTGCAATATAACAAAGAGTGAAAAATTTAAGGGGGTGTGAATACTTTCCGTACCCACTGTATATATTCAAACACAAATATTAACTAAAAAATTAATTTTAACACAAGTTAATTTTTTTGCACAGAAATGCTTTATTAGAGGCTTCTATTAATGAACTCTCCTTTGAGAGTGCAAGTTATCTGACTATCATTTTGATGCCTTGATCTTAAAGTGTTACTATACCCAGATCCTGCAGTCACTGTGTCTGGTCTCCCACAGTACACAGAACATGGACATGCTATTATTTTACTAAATATAAATGGCTAAATATCTTTTCTCATCAGCAGTATACAGTATAGCAGCCTTGAGACATCTATTAGAGCCAGTTCACACTACCATGACCAGAAAGTCGCCCCTTGAAGGAGCGACTTTTTAGCGCGACTTTAGCGCGACTTGTGCACTACTTTGAAGCGACTTAAATGATAGGCGACTTTGTCTGTGGGGAATGCCTGGGTAATCTTTTCCTTTTTCCTGGAAAGTCTGATCACAGTCGCTTGAAAATAGATAAGGATCCCACTTAGAGGGACTCCCATTGAAGTCTATGTGCACAAGTCGGATAGAGGTCGCCTTGAAGTAGTACAGGAACCTTTTCTGAAGTCGGAGCGACTTCAGTAGTGCATATTAAGACTGCCCTCATTCATTTACAATGAATTTGTAATGATAAGCGGACTTGGGGCGACTTGAGGTCGCACAAGTCGCGTCCCAAGTCGGAGTAGTGTGAACCGGATCTTAGTGTCTAGTTAATGCTTGTAGGAGGAGTTTTCATTTTACTCTGACTGTCCATTGAGGCTACAGGACCCCTGACCCTCTGTCTGAACAGTGCTGATTGGACCTGTGCTGATCACATTCACCCTCCCAAGAAAAGAAAAACTCTCTAGCAACACACACCAAACTGAAGGCCCGTACACACGTACCGATTGTCGGCCGTAAATATTCGGCCGACGACCGATCGGCCGATTGTAGGCTTGTTAGTATGATGCTTCCGACAGCCGACAGCGCATTTTCGGCCGAACAGAATCTGTTGTGCAGGCATTGCAATTTTTGTATGCTGACACCAGAACGGCCGATTGTTCGCCAGTCAGTACAGAATTCGGCCGACAATCAGCAGATTTGGAAGACTGGGCATGCTCAGAGAAGAAAAAACACACGGAAAGTAAACCATCACATGACATCACTTCTGCAGTCGGCTGTTGTTGGCCGACAAAATTCGTGTGCAGTCTTTTGGCACTTTTCAGCGGACAGGACATCCCTGGACAAAAGACGGCCGATCGGTCGGCCAACGATCGGTACGTGTGTACGGGGCATTAGCATATGCAGAGTGACTCCAAGGGCTCTGTCTTATCAGGAGATGAATTTTAGACATTGGAAGAAGGGGAGGATCAGAGAAGACAGGATCAAAAAGCCTCTTTACACAATGCGGAGGATTAACCCTTTAGGTTCCACAGTGATTATAACAAGCATGCTTTACTGCATATACACACTGATTTTACTGTTGTAGGTTTAGTAACACTTTAATGCTGTTTGTGTCACTAACATGAAACACGTATGGAGAGAGATAAGTAGTTTTCTCGCTTTACTCACGCTCATTTACAGCAAGTATCTTCCAGGACAGGAAATCTTTTTACTTAGAACAACCTATTTAGCTATACCCTTGGTTGCTGCACCTCTTATAGGAGGAATAAGGTGCATTGGACTCGGTAGCAGGGTCAGATATTTGAGATGAGCAGGAATTGCACCTGAAGGTGGTGGGTCACCCGAAGCAATGTGAAGATATTTGAACTGTCACTGCATTACACAGTGGTTTTCACTATCTATATGGGCCTTTTTAGATATTTGTTGAATTTTGTTCACAATAATAGATGGTGTTTCTGAGTCCAGTGGATCGTTATCCGAACAGCAAGTAGTCTTCACATGTATGTTATAATGTGGTCCTCTATATTGTGGCACTCATTTTTAAATTCCGTTTGTTTATTCATTTATATACCTGTCATGCGGCACTTATATTTATTTTTAATACACTGAGCAAGCGTTACTATGGTGGCATGGCAAGTTGTTGTCCATAAAAAAAAAAAAAAAAAAAAAATATATATATATATATATATATATATATATATATATATATATATATACAGTAAAACCTTGGTTTGAGAGTAACTTGGTTTAAGAGCGCTTTGCAAGACAAGCAAAATTTTGAAATAAATTTTGACTTGATATACAAGCGATGTCTTGATATACAAGTAGCCTCAAGTCACAGCTAAGTATAAAAGAGAAGAGAGGCGCCTCTAAGTGTAGCAATATGGTTAAATTTAATGAAGGTACAACATTTAACAACTCACATGGTTGATGATTGGAACAGGCACATCTAAGTATGCAGGCATCCGGGGTAAATCTGTCCACATAGACCGTCCTCTGCACCGACATCTACATCATCCCTTCCATGCTGCCCCTCGCTTTCAGATCGCTTTACTGCAGGGTGGTCTTCCCGGTCAGGATTACAGACTGGCAGCCGGCGGTGCAGAAGATGGTCTATGTGGACAGCTTTACCCCGGATGCCTGCATACTTAGATGTGCCTGTTTTATTCATCAACCATGTGAGTTGCTAAATGTTGAACCTTCATTAAATGGAACCATATTGCTACACTTAGAGGCGCCTCTCTTCTCTTTTATACTCAGTTGTGACATGCTGGATTTTGCTTCTAATCTCCTTATGGAAGCGGCTATTTGTGGATGGACATTTTATGGTTACACAACCTATCGCAATGCTATAATCTTTTTATATGGACTATAAACTGAAAGACTTATGAATAAAAGGTTGTGGAACGAATCATCTGAGTTTCCATTATTTCTTATGGGGAAATTTGCTTTGATATAAGAGTGCTTTGGATTACAAGCAAGTTTCCGGAATGAATTATGCTCGCAATCCAAGGTTTTACTGTATATATATATATATATATATATATATATATATATACACACACACATTATATATACTGCATATATACACACACGCATACTGTATGTTTCATACCAATGACTTAACATCAAATATATTTAGTGTAATTTGCGGAAAGACTTTTCCTAGCTATGTTAACTTATATCAGGCATTGAAAACTATCTGTGAAAATATTTCAGGCGTTCAGGGTAGGGCCTTGACAGATGAACCAGCTTGGCTAAAAAAAGGAATACTATCCATGGAACATGCAATGAGTTCCAGCTGAGGAGTTTATAAAAAAAAAAAAAAAAACAGCGCCCATTATACACAATAAAATGAGAACATTCAGTACTAGTTATACTGGTAAATTATTTTCTAAAGGGAAATCAAAGGGAAAGTATTGATTTAATGAAAAAGTATACCATTTATTTAAGCCATACAATTAACATATGTAGGAATTTTTTAAAGCTGAACTTCATCTCTCTCGATCAACATTGATTATTTTAAATCCGTATACTTCTAGCATTAGTAAATAGATAGGCAAGTATATCATATTTACTTGTTTTAAACTTTTTTCTTTTTTTTTGTTTACAGGTGTAGCACCCTACAGGTAGGTGCTACAGTAGGTAAATGCATAGTAGACCTTGTCTGCCTAACAGCAGGGCCATGTTTCTTTTGTCACGTAGGTTGTCATGGCTCCCTAGTGTGTCTCCTGAGAAGGGGAGTCTCCCCACTTGCTCTATCGGAGGCTTCTGATAGGGCAGTGGAGGAAACCCAATCAGAGATACATTCAGACTTGTATCTACCCCAGAAGGCAGATTCTGCCATAGAGGATTCTGGGGGAGGGTATAAGTCTGAAGGGGGTGCATGAGTCAGTGTCTTTGGCGGGAGCAGAGTCCCAGGAGGGAGAGTACAGCTGTCTCTCCTCCTGTCTGAGGAAGCAGATATTTCGGGGTGTCGCCTGAGAATCCAGAGAGTGCTGAGTTGAGCTGAGGGGATCCGGTGTGCTGAGAGCCAGCGGAGAGCGAGAGGGGTCCAGTCCCAGGAAAGCCTACACAGGTCGTGAGTACTGAGGATTGCCCCTGGGGGTCTGCCTGACGTGTTAGAGGAGACCACTCCGGTAGAGGTTCTGGGATCCAGTGTCAGCTAGCTGTAAAGGGGGTACCTAGGTTGAGGACCCTGAAGTGACAGAGGGGGTACATAGTCAGTTAACCTTGAAGAGCTAAAAGTGTAAAGGGGGCGCCTGCAGTTTGGGCCCTGAATTTTACAGAGAACCAGTTGAGAGTTGCAACCATACAGGAATTCACAACAAGCTACCTCAAGCCAGTGCAAGGCTGGCGGGGAAGTAGTCAGTGACTTTGCAGTGCAGCAGTGTCAGTAGTTCTACAATCCACAGTCCTGAGTCTTCTGGACTTGAAGTCGAGGATTCAGCACTTCTTTCAAGTCACAGTGTGTTCTAAGCGTCAGTGAGCGCTGGCTAGTGTCGGCTGGCGTCAAGGCAGCGTTAACAGACATTTTTCTGGATAAAGTCCTAAGTTGTGCTTAGTTGAGCCTAAAGGAGTATCCCACTCATTCCCTTCTCCCATCCCCTTAACTACAATAAAACAACAAAACAAAGATGTCGGAGTTGTCAATGTCTCAGTTCTCACACCCAGGGTCGCAGCTCACAAGGGCTGGAGAGGTAACCAGTAAAGTAACGATGGCAGACTCACATCAGGCTCAATGCCTGAAAAACCTGCTACACATTTCTTCAGTTACATTCTGGTTTCCAGGCCTAGGCAATTGATGTCATACATCCCAAGAGTCTTCAGGAGGGGAGTTGGGGCTTTTTCAGCCAAGCACACCCTCCTGCCTGCATGCCTGAGCAAAGGGCAGCTGGATTCCAGGAAGTAAATGCTACATGAATCATCTGCTCTTAATTAAGATTGCCACGGCTAGAAATGCTGGGGAGGGTGCTATTTAACCACTTAAGCTCTGGAGGATTTGGCTGCTCAAAGACCAGGCCCTATTTTGCGATTCGGCACTGCGTGACTTTAACAGACAATTTTGCGGTCGTGCGACGCTGTACCTAAACAAAATTTACGTCCTTTTTTTCCCACAAACAGAGCTTTCTTTTGTGTAAATTAGTATATCACTTGTGCCACTGGTGTGTCCAATGTGGATAACAATTATATAAACGAAGAGGAAGCTGCTAGTTCAAAACAATAAGCATTGTAAGAAAATGCAGGTGAATAAAACTGCGCTACCCCTATGGTGAAAAAAAGGTATTTCTGCCTTGTGCTAATCAGAGGCGGAGCCAGAGGGCTAGCTGGGGTGGCAGTTGCCACCCCAGACAGAGTCCTTGCCACCCCTGTTGCCACCCCACTCACGGGCGTCCGCAATTCCAAATTCCGGACCACATACATATCTGTTTGATTTCGTGCATCGCTGATCGCCGCCAAATCACAAACTTGGTCCGCCCGCCGGCTCTGGCTCCCTCCTCTCTCTGTCTTCTGCTGCCCTGCCGACAGCTGTAGGGGGTGGCCGGGGATTCCCTGCTGCTGATGTCAGTCAGGAAGGGCGGAGCTGCAGCCCGTGGAGGAGAGGAAGCGGGACTCGGAGTGACCTGAGCAGCGGCAGTGAAGAGTAGTAAGTCTGATTGTGACTGTCACTCAACTCCAGCTGCCTTATATATACTTCTCACCCAGCTCCATCCTGCCAAAACCCCATAATTCCTGCCTACCCAACTCCATCCTTATTGCCTGCCTACTCGACTGCATTCACTAGGAATGCCTGCTTACTAAACTCCACTCTGCCCTCACTTCATACTACCTCCAACCAAACTCCATCTTACCCTGACCCTACCTACTGCCTGCCTACCCAGCTCTCTACTGCCAGCCTAAAACCATCCTGCACCAAACCTGTATTGCCTGCCTAATTTAATTGCCCTATATAGACTTTTCACCCATCTCCATAGTGCCCCCACTCTATACTGCCTGCCTACTCAACTCTATCCTGCCCCCACCCCATACTTCATCCACCCAGAATAACTGCCTCCTTACGCAAGTCCATCCTAACCTGACCCTGCACTGCCTACCTACCCAGCTCTATATTAGAACCCTAAATAATCCATCCTGCCCCCCACCCTGTACTGCCTGCCTAACCACCTGCCCTATATAGACCGCCTACCTACGTCCATCCTGTCTCCACCTCCACCTCATTCTGCCTGCCAACCCAATGCTATATAGACTTCCCACCCACATACCCTGTTCACTGATCTTCCTTCTGTCTCTGCGCAACATTGCCACCCATTTTCACCCTGCCCACTTCCCTTATATAGCCTGCCCACCCAACTATATTCTGCCTCAGCATACCCTTTCCATTTCTGCCCACCTCCCATTTATAGAATATCCATCCACCTCCATCCTGCCCCTACAAAACTTGTCTTCCTGACTTCATCTTGCCTTCCTTCCCCTATATACTGTAGTGTGCCTATCCACCTCCATCCTGCCTCTACATAACCTGACCATCCATCTTCACCATTCTCATCTCCTTTATATAGACTGCCCACACACCTTCAGGCTGACCATCTATCTTTATCCTGCCACCTTGTATATTGACCCTCCAACATAATACCTTGCCACCCCTTTGCCACCCCAGTTTTAAAAGTCTAGCTCCGCCACTGGTGCTAATGTGGCAATAAGTATGTCTTAAAAGAAATTGTGTGTACCATCCATAAACCCAAAACAGTGCAAGAATGAATCAACGGTATCACCATAAATTTTCAAATTCCTTCCAAATAATATAAAGTGCAATGTGCTATTATTAATTGCTCAATATATAGATGATACAATTATAAAAGTGAAAAAAATAAATAAAACCAACCAAATATGCACTAAAAAATTCCAACATGAAAAAATTAAATAAGAATAAGGTGCAGAGAAAAACAGTGGTATCCCACAAATTAATCACACATAAAGTTCATAAAATCCGTAATGTGCAATAGTGCTGATACAAAATAGTGCAAATAGTGCAATGAACAAAGTCTTTTCCTGTAACCAATCAGCTTTCAAACTCAGCTTGTTCAGCTAAGCTTGGACTATGAAACCTGGAAGCTGATTGGTTACTATGCAAGGCTGCACCAGATTCTGTGTTCACCAGCTTTAGTAAATCTCTCCCTATGTTAAGTGCCGGTTCCAGGGCATACATATATGCAACAGTGGTGTGACCCTCCGCTTTGGTGTAGGATGGTAAGAATTCCCACTTACCAGATACTGGATGCTGGGTTTCTTTACAAGAGGCTGCACCTATGGATTGACGTTTATAAAAAAGATTGTCGCATCGCGGGACCGTTAGCGGGGGTGCACGTGCGCCCATTCGCCACAGGAGAAGCTAATTCGTGTGGGCCCACGATTGCTCCCCATGGAGACAGAATGACGGTCTGCTGTTGTAAACACGGCAGACCGCTATTCTGTCAGGTATGAACACAGGGATCCTGTGGTCCTCTTATTTATTAACACAGGTCTCTGTGTTCATGTAGCAAGCCCACCCCCACACAGTTAGAAAGCACCCCCTAGGGACACATTTAACCCTTTGATCGCCCCTGGTGTTAACCCCTTCCCTGCCAGTGTTATTAGTACAGTAACAGTAAATATTTTTAGCATTGATTACTAGTAATGTCACTGGTCCCCCCAAAAGTGTCAAAAATGTCAGTTAGGTATCCGATCAGTCCTGCTAAAAATCGCTGATCACCGCCATTACTAGTAAAAGATAAATAAATAAATAAAAATGACATAAATCTTTCTCCTAGTTTGTAGACGCAAAAACTTTTGCACAAACCAATCAAAATACGCTTATTGGGATTTTTTTTTTACCAACAAATATGTAGCAGAATACAAATTGGCCTAAAAGGATGAGAAAAAAAAATGATTTTTAAATGTTATAGAGTAGAAAGTAAAAAATGTTTTTTTTTTTTTCAGAATTGTCGCTCTTTTTTTGTTTATAGTGCAAATAATAAAAAACACAGAGCTGATCAAATACCACTAAAAGAAAGCTCTATTTGTCTGAAAAAAATGCCAATTTGTTTTCTGCTACATATTTTTGGTAAAAAAAAAAATCGCAATAAGCCTATTTTGATTGGTTTGCTCAAAAGTTATTGCGTCTACTAACTACAGGAAAGATTTATGTCATTTTTATTGTTTTTTTTTTTTTTTTTAGTTTTTTGTGGGACTGCAACATTGCAGCGGACAGATTGGACCCCTAACTCACATTTTTGACACTTTTGGGGGGACCAGTGACATTACTAAAGTAATCAGTGCTAAAAATATACACTGTCACTGTAATAATGACACTGGCAGGGAAGGGGTAAACATTGTGTGTGATCAAGGGGTTAAATGTGAGCCTAGGGTAGTGATTCTAACTTTGGGGGAGCGTGGCTTGTGAAATGATCATAGAGACATGTGATCCTATATATAAGGATCACAGGGGCTCTATGATCTTTCCAGGGAGAAGAACGGTCAGCTGTATTTACAACAGCCGACCGTCCTTCTTTCTCAGCGAGGAACGATCGCGGGTGTCAGGCGGCAATCGGAGCTGCCTGACCCGTGCATCGGCTTCCCCGCTGCCGAGTGCGCGCTCGCCCCCTAGCTGCAGGAGTGCGACCGACGTAGGTCTACGTCGGTTTGTGCAGGAGGGTCAGCCTGCCGCAGTAAAAAGGCGGTGGGCGGTCAGGAAGTGGTTAAGTGTACATTTTTAAAACGGTTCAATAAATAGAGGTTTGTTCAAAGGAGAAGTTGTACGAGTCATTTACTGGGAAAGGAAGGGGTCAATGAGTTATAGCATAGTCATAGTGCAATCATGGTGGATGACAAAGAACTGGGTACTGGGAGTGAAGCTGTATTTAACCCTTCAGATTATGAAGAAGAGTGAGTTCTACAGTAACCATTATATCCTAGTTAACCCTTTAACCGCTTGCCGACCGCCGCACGACTATATACTGCGGCGGTCAGCCCCTCACAGGCAGAGTGACGTATCGGTACGTCACTAGCCTGGGAGGGTCTGGGGAGCGAGCGCGCGCCGCCGGCGGCGCGCTCCCGCTCCCGCGCTGTCACGGACCCCCCCGCGCGTGTGACCGGCGGACCTGATGTCCGCTGGTCACTCGGCGATCGGTGGGGGAGAGGGAGAAAGGCAGGCAGCTTGTGTAAACAAGCTGCCTGTCAGTTCTCCCTGGGTAGAAACACTTATCATATGGTTCTACTATGTAGAACCGTTGATCAGTGTAACTACACCTCAAGCCACAGCCAATCACAGTTAGAATCACGCCCCTAGGGACACACACAGCCCCTCCCTCTCAAATAAAGTTAACCCCTTCACTGCCAGTGTATTTGTACAGTAACAGTGCATATATATATAGCACTGATTACTGTAGAAATGTCACTGGTAACCCCAAAAGTGTCAAAAATGTCAGTCAAGGGTCCGATCTGTCCGCCGCAATGTCGCAGTACCGCAAAAAAAATCGCAGATCGCCGCCATTACGCATTAAAAAAAAAACAACAAAAATGACAAAAATCTTTCCCTTTGTTAGTAAACACGATAACTTTTGCGCAAACCAATCAAAATACGCTTTTTGCGATTTTTTTTACCAAACATATGTAGCATAAAACAAATTGGCCGAAAATTTTAACTTTGATTTTTACTTTTTTTTGGGGGGAATTTCATATAAAAAATGTGAAAAAATATTGTTATTTTTGCAAAATTGACGCAGTTTTTTTGTTTATAGCGCGTGATCAAAAAATCGCACAGGTGATCAAATACCGCCAAAAGAAAGCTCTGTTTGTGGGAAAAAAAGGACGTCAAATTTGTTTAGGTACAGCGTCGCACGACCGCGCAATTGTCCATTAAAGTCACGCAGTGCCGAATCGCAAAATACCCCCTGGTCAGGAAGGGGGTAAAATCTTCCGGGGCTTAAGTGGTTAAGGTTTGAACAAGTCTGTGTGTAACGAGTATCAGAAGAAAGACCAGCCAGCTTTCAGTGGAAGCAGTGACAATGGCAGGTGATGGAAGTCCTGGTATTAGGAGTACAATTAGTACTTTATGTTCCCCACTTAGTGGCAGGATCTCCAAATTAGAGCCCGCTGCAGTACAGGGCCTGCCTAGGGACCGAGCCTGGGATCAGGGTGAGCGAGGCCTTGTGAAAGTAAGTACGACGGCTTCCCTGCATGCCCAAAGGGCGAAACATATTAAAGGTGCAGAGTGAAGATGTGAGACAAGCTGGTGAAGTACATGCTTAATATTACTTGCTCTAAATGCTTTAACGCTTTGGAGTCATAAATGAAGACAGGTAGGAACAGACTATGTCACTGACTGAGGAAATGAAGAAGACATGGTCATTCTGCTTGGGCTTGATGCTGCAAGGGCACTGTGGCCTCAAGCCTGGAATAGACATGTGCAAAATGAAAACATTTTTTCGTTATGTTTCGCTTAGTTATTTACATAAATTCATTTAATCTGTTTAATTCATTTTTAGAATTTGTTTAATTTATTCAAATTTGAATCAATTTGAATTTAAAACAAATTGCATTCAAATCAAATTAATTCTAAATCAAATTTATTCTATTCGAAATTCGAATTTTGGAAGATGGTTATATTTTTTCTATTCCATTCTATTCTATTGTTTTTTTCTATTTCATTCTTTTATTTTCTATTATACAGGCAGTCCCCGGGTTACGAACAAGATAGGGACTAAATTAGGTTTGTTCTTAAGTCAAATTTGTTTGTAAGACAGAACAGGTACATTTTTTAGGTTTAGCTTCAGCCAAAAGAATAACTTAAGCCCCGTACACATGAGAAGAATTTCGGCAGGGAATTTTCGTCCGACGACCGATCTGCCGATTTTCGGCTTGTTAGTATGGTGCTCTCGACAACCGACTCCGACTTTTCGGCCGAAAAAATCCTGGTGTGCAGGTTATATAATTTTTGTCGACCATCAAAACACGTCCGATTTTCCTCTCATTAGTACAGGTTTCGATGGGGAAAAATCTTATAAGCAAGACTAGGCATGCTCAGAGATGAAAGAACACATAGAAAGCAATCCAACACATGACATCACTTCTGAAGTAGAATTCTGTCGTGCAGGAAAATTTGTGTGCAGTCTGGAGCACATTCCAACCAACAGACACCACTCTGGACAAAAGACAATCGCCCGGTCGGCGGAAATTCGTTGCGTGTGTACGAGGCTTTAAATTGTTTGGATAGCATAGGGAAGGGTTAACACCCATGTACCATTTGTTTTGCTTTCTATGCCCCTGTTCAAAAGATGTCACCTCACTTTCTGTCCCTATGACAACTGGATTTTGAGAATTTTGGGTTGTTGTGGAAACCAGGATTGGTGATAAAGCTTCAGTGGAGACACCTTTTTCCCATGATAACTCTTACAGGAGTGAATTTCCCTTCCTAGGGGGAGATTTCTCCTCACTTCCTGTTGTCTCCCTCCGTTTGTAAGTAGGAGTCGTTTGTAAATTGGATGTTTATAACTCGAGGACCGCCTGTATTCTTTTCTATTGTATTTAAATTGATTCTCTTTGAAATTCGAATTTTGGAAGATGGTTATATTCTTTCCTATTCTATTTTACTCTATTTTTTTCTGTGATTCCATTCTATTTTTTTCTATTCTACTCAATTCTATTCTATTCTTTTATTTCCTATCCTCTTAAAATCTATTATTTTCTTTTCTATTCGAATTTTGGGAAATGGTTATATTCATATCATTCTATTCTATTGTTTTTTTTAAATTCTATTCTAGTCTTTTTTTTCTATTCTATTCGATACTATTCTTTTCTATTCTATTTGAATTTATTCTATTTGAAATTTGCATTCCAGAAGAAGGTTATATTCTTTCTATTTTATTCTATTCTTTTTTTTTCTATTCTATTCTTATATATTGTATTCAAACTCAAATCTATTGTATTTGAAATTCAAATTTTCTATTTTATTTTTTTAATTCTGTTATTTTATTTTCTATTCTATTTTGTTCTTATTTACTCTATTCTTTTATTTTCTATTCTTTCCCTTTATTTTCAAATATATATTTTTTTGTATTCTTTTTTTGTTTAACTTTATTATATTCTATTATTTTATTTTCTATTCTCTTTTATTCTAATATTTTTTTTTCTAGCCTATTCCTTTATTTTCTATTCTATTTTACTCTCTTCAGAAATTCAAATTTGATTTGAAAACTATTAAAATTTGAAAATAGTTTGAATTAGATTTGAAAATGATTTAAATACTAATTTCATCCCAAATGTTGTTTCGTTATTTTGGATTCCATTAAATTCATTACTATTGTAATTTGGAAATTCGCATGCATCCGAATTTCTAAATAACGAAAAATTTGTCAGAATTTCAAATTGGAACAAAACAAACCGCACAAGTCTAGCCTGGAAGTGGAATGCCACCCCAATTAACTGTTGAATGTCAAATGATATGGGTTAAACTGCACCCAAGGTGCCCCTAAAGCCTGATTTTCGCAGTACCTCCCCACAGACACATTGGCATCACATTGATTCTAACATGCAGCAAATGCGGTTACTACCAGCAAGTGGTTACATTTCCCATAACCCCAGTTATTTAATTACTTGTAATAGCACAACCACTACATCACACAAATCATTAGCAACTAATTACATTACAAAGTTAAGAGGCAAGTGAAATGATAAAAAAAACATAATCATTAAATGAGCAATGTAAAAAAAATAAACTAATTGACTTCATGCTTATGATGAAAATATAACAAAGCAATTGCAAAACGCTGATGTGAGACTACCACAAGCAACCGAGGTTGCTGAATGCCACATGTGGTACAGGAGCCACTTGCTGACTGGTACACTTTAGCTACCATTAGAACATTACTCTATATTGATAATTACATCAAACCATATATAGTTTGATTTGGAAAAGTTATGCTGCCCATGCACTATATGAAAAATAATTTAAACTCGTTTTGGAATAACGAACACTCGGCCGTGAGAACGAAGGAAAGTGCCATTATGTAATGACCGAATTTCAATCCATAAACCATTCAATGGACATATATGAATCGTTTTTTCCTCTGTTTTGCTCAGTAAAAACAGTTACATTTTCAATGGGCAAGAAACACATCGCCAATTCAATTTATCGTTCGTTCAGCAAAATTTTCCAACTTGTTCCTTCGGTTTTTTGGCTCTGAAAAGTTAAAAGTGATTTTCTATTTTTCTTCATTAACCAGAGGAAAAATTAACAAATGGTCCTAGATTTTCAAACAATTTTTCGGCTAGTGTATGGCCAGCATTGATCTCCTATTGTAAAGCACCTAAAAGCAGCAGAAGTGTTCATAGGTTAAACTGTAAATTTAGCAGTACCGCACCTGTTTTTATTTAACATTGCTGTTTTTTTTTTTTTATAATAATATAAGACTGTAGTCTTTTTGCTAAATTCCTTTTTGCATTTTTGTAATTCTGTAGCCATCTGTAGTGAGTGTAACTGTACCTCAATAGCAGTGATCCTCTTAGCATAGGCTGTGTTTTCTTTGCCACATGTTGTTTGAGCTTTCTCCAGCAGGGTGTGCTATATTGGTATTATTATATGTTATGGGTGTTTGATAGCCTAACCAGTCAGTAGGCCTGGAGAACGTATAGATGCATGGGAGAACTATTTAATATCTGGGACACTTTCTTTTTCTGTCTCCTCCCTGCTAGGTTTTTGCACTGTGAAAATAAAGACATTAGGAAAATATTATCTTCACCAGCACACCTTAGTATAGTGATAATCTTATTCTTTATTTACATGAAGCAACATACATCAAAGGTCAAAATGTATAGAATAAAGAACAAGATTTTAATAATAATTATACAAAAATTTGCTGGCAAAGATCTTTATTTTCCTGTAATTGCATGGTGGTACCCTTTAAGGGCAACCATAATGATGATTCAGCCTCCAATGAAATTGAGTTTGACACCCCTGTCCTACAGGAAAAAAGCTGACCCCCCCCCCCCCATATGGACTAACGCTGATGTAACACCCTCCTAGGTAGGTGCTAGAAAGAGAGTATAGCTTGGAGCTCTGTCTGCTTACCAGAGGAGCTGCAGGTAAGTCTATATTGCTCTCTGCCTACCAGGGAGCAGGATCTGTTAAAGAGGTCTGCTCATTGTGCTCAGTATGCGATTCATTCAGTCTGAAGAGTGTTTCATGCGGGTCCAATAGGGAGGCATGTTGAACAGTGGGAGGAAACCTGACAAATGGGTGCATAGGCTTTTGATACAGTCCTGATGATTGGCAGAGAGCAGGTTGCCACGATACATTCTGGGATAGTGTATAAAAGCCAGGAGCACATGTGCTGTGGGGTCTTTGGCTGAACAGCAGAGTCCCGGAGGGAGGGGGCGGCTGCCTTCTCCTCCGTGGAGATGCCATGTGGTCGCAGGAAGTGGTCCTGAGGGCCAGAGAAGCGGTTGAGAGGAGCTTAACCCAGAGGTCTAGGAGAACTGACTGAGAGGATAGACACTGGAGACCCTGGGATTACAGTATCGTGAGTACAGCGACTTGTGTCAAGGGGCCTGACCTGAGGGGGGCCACCTCTGCTAGTAGGACAGTCAGTGGATGGGTGTAAGCCGAGGAAGAGAGAGAGGCTACTAGGGAGAGTGTCTTGAAGATAACTAGTTGTTCACCAAGTCTCCTTAAGGATAAGAGGCTTAATCCACATTCATCCAAAGTGGCAGGATGAATCAACAGCCTGGTTGTTCCAAATATACTGCAAAGCAGAGAAGATAGGAGTCCTCGATCACTGTGAATAGTTAAAGTTGGAGTATCCCACTATTTCCTTCTCCTATCCCTATTTTACAATAAACCACAAAACGACCAAATACCCCTGGATTGATTATTGGAGTGTGAGCCAAGGAGAATCAAGGACTTGTCTTTACTTATGGCTGGGTGCTGATAACCAGGGGGAACCTACAGAGTGAATATCAAGCAGTCCCTACGGGGGCAGTGCTACACTGAGTGACTGGTTGAGTGGAAAGTTATACACAGGAACCTTTCCATGCTGTCTTGCCTTGTAAATAAAGGTAACTCTAAAGCAGTGATGGCGAACCTTGGCACCCCAGATGTTTTGGAACTACATTTCCCATGATGCTCATGCACTCTGCAGTGTAGTTAAGCATCATGGGAAATTTAGTTCCAATACATCTGGGGTGCCAAGGTTTGCCATCACTGCTCTAAAGCCTGATAACTCTTTTCAAAAATATGTTGCTGGAGACGACAGTATAACTTGTCAATACACCATTCATTTCAAATTAGTCCTGATACCTGTTTACAATCGCATCCTCTATTCTCCTCTATGCTGCTTAAAACAACTTCTGGCCAGGAAGCACACTCTCATAAGGCCCTTGACCGTAGTATTCAGGACTACATGTCCCATCGGCCGTCACACCATCATGCATGTGTGCCCTTCAGTTGCATTGGGAGCTGCTGTCAATTAATTAATTGGAGAAAGAGTAGAGGCGGGTCTTCAGCTTCTGAAGACGTCATTGATGACGAAGCGCGTCAAGCGTAACTACGTCACTTCCGCATCGTTGGAACGCAGATCCGGTGGTTGGCTAACCCGGCGTCCAGGAAGCCACCGCTAAAGAGGGTCTCGCGGTCCCTACAACACTTTCTGCCTGCTTAATCTGCCTAAATGTGAGTACGTTTTTTTGACATTTAATAAATATTGCTTTTAAAAATGTTATATCACTATATGAGGCTCCTTTTTTCTCTATGATGCCCTGGTCATTTTCCCTATGAATACATCCTGATATATGGTATCCATGCTCTATATGGCTCCGAGAGTATAACACCAGGAGGATCAACATATGTGAGCACCCCAAGACCGGATAGTGGACCCTGGTCCTATATGCTTGCTACCCCTGTAGGGGTGTGATTAATTATCTGGTGAGTGCGGGAGAAATTGGGAATAAGAGGGGAGCACTGTCTCCACACCCAGCACTCGTATGATTGGAGCACCACTAAATAGCCACTAACGGAGCAAAATATCACCACAGTTCACCGTTTATTGGACTTTTATGGACTTTTTTCACAATTCCTTTTATTTTATTATTATCATTGTTTCAATCTATTTGATCGTTTGAACCTCCCTTTTGCTCACAGAGATTGTGATAACCTTTTCACCTGTGTGGGTTCTCAGATTAGTCATTTCCGATTTAAGGGTAATTGCACATATAAGCACTTTTCAAGTTTATTTATTCGTCTTATTATAATTTTTGTGATTTTTTTATATCACATTGCACTGAGATATTTTATTCTTTTTACCACAGTAATTGCACTTTACCCCATTTCTTCAATATACAGTGGGTACGGAAAGTATTCAGACCCCCTTAAATTTTTCACTCTTTGTTATATTGCAGCCATTTGCTAAAATAATTTAAGTTCATTCTTCTTCCTCATGAATGTACACATAGCACCCCATACTGACAATAAAACACAGAATTGTTGACATTGTTGCAGATTTATTAAAAAAGAAAAACTGAAATATCACATGGTCCTAAGTATTCAGACCCTTTGCTCAGTATTTAGTAGAAGCCCCCTTTTGATCTAATACAGCCAGGAGTCTTTTTGGGAAAGATGCAACAAGTCTTTCACACCTGTATTTGGGGATCCTCTGCCATTCCTTCTTGCAGATCCTCTCCAGTTCTGTCAGGTTGGATGGTAAACGTTGGTGGACAGCCATTTTTAGGTCTCTCCAGAGATGCTCAATTGGGTTTAAGTCAGGGCTCTGGCTGGGCCATTCAAGAACAGTCACGGAGTTGTTGTGAAGCCACTCCTTCGTTATTTTAGCTGTGTGCTTAGGGTCATTGTCTTGTTGGAAGGTAAACCTTCGGCCCAGTCTGAGGTCCAGAGCACTCTGGAGAAGGTTTTTGTCCAGGATATCCCTGTACTTGGCCGCATTCATCTTTCCCTCAATTGCAACCAGTCGTCCTGTCCCTGCAGCTGAAAAACACCCCCAAAGCATGATGCTGCCACCACCATGCTTCACTGTTGGGACTGTATTGGACAGGTGATGAGCAGTGCCTGGTTTTCTCCACACATACCGCTTAGAATTAAGGCCAAAAAGTTCTATTTTGGTCTCATCAGACCAGAGAATCTTATTTCTCACCATCTTGGAGTCCTTCAGGTGTTTTTTAGCAAACTCCATGCGGGCTTTCATGTGTCTTATACTGAGAAGAGGCTTCCGTCGGGCCACTCTGCCATAAAGCCCTGACTGGTGGAGGGCTGCAGTGATGGTTGGCTTTCTACAACTTTCTCCCATCTCCTGACTGCATCTCTGGAGCTCAGCCACAGTGATCTTTGGGTTCTTCTTTACCTCTCTCACCAAGGCTCTTCTCCCCCGATAGCTCAGTTTGGCTGGACGGCCAGCTCTAGGAAGGGTTCTGGTCGTCCCAAACATCTTCCATTTTAGGATTATGGAGGCCACTGTGCTCTTAGGAACCTTAAGTGCAGCAGAAATCTTTTTGTAACCTTGGCCAGATCTGTGCCTTGCCACAATTCTGTCTCTGAGCTCTTCAGGCAGTTCCTTTGACCTCATGATTCTCATTTGCTCTGACATGCATTGTGATCTGGAAGGTCTTATATAGACAGGTGTGTGGCTTTCCTAATCAAGTCCAATCAGTATAATCAAACACAGCTGGACTCAAATGAAGGTGTAGAACCATCTCAAGGATGATCAGAAGAAATGGAAAGCACCTGAGTTAAATATATGAGTGTCACAGCAAAGGGTCTGAATACTTAGGACCATGTGATATTTCAGTTTTTCTTTTTTAATAAATCTGCAACAATGTCAACAATTCTGTGTTTTTCTGTCAGTATGGGGTGCTATGTGTACATTCATGAGGAAGAAGAATGAACTTAAATGATTTTAGCAAATGGCTGCAATATAACAAAGAGTGAAAAATTTAAGGGGGTCTGAATACTTTCCGTACCCACTGTATCTGCACTTTGCACTGAGGAATTATTTATAATATAATCCAACTCAGGAGTACACTTATCTTTGTTCGTTCACAGGCCAGATCCTCCAACTGGCCTTTTCTATGTAATAATCATACCACACGATTTATATATATCATTTTTTGGGGGCGTGCGCACGGTGTGTGTTCATTGCACCACTTTTCTTGCACTACTTTGCACTTTAAATGTTTACATAAGATATATATGTATATTTATTTATTTATGATTGTATTGATTGATCTATAGCACTTTACACCTATACATCTTTTAGTCTGAGAACAACTTTTACATATTAGGTATTGGTTTAATTTAATTTGTCCTCCATATATTATATATATATATTTTTTAGGCAGCGCCAACTACCTCATCTCCTTTTTTACATCATGCATGTGTGCCCTTCAGTTGCATTGGGAGCTGCTGTCAATCAATTAATTGGAGAAAGAGTAGAGGCGGGTCTTCAGCGTGTGTACATCTTCAGCTGCCTGTGCATGTCGGCATTGGCAGCATGCACATATCGGGATGTAGTGTGAATCCTGTGAGCACACATGCAAGGATATCCCCATAGGGGTGAGGGGAAAGAGTCACCAAATATATTGCAGCTTACAAATTCCTGAATGTGGTGGCTGAATTTGTTTTCCTTTTTTTGGGGGCTTTTTTTCCTTTATTTTCACCTGATGATCCAGCCAGTAAGTCTCTTATTTTTCTACTTCCTTTAAAAGAACAAGCTGTCCACAGGGTCACGTAGTTTCATAATAGGGATGTGATCATTAAGCCACGTGACCCTGGGGCGTAACACATAGGGGAGGGGCTTGACGACGTTACAACGCTCTGCACACGAGGTAACTTTACCCTCGGGAGTACTGTCTGTTTCTGATGCTGGATTTATTCTACATGCTATCATAGCTTGGTGCGTTATGAGCACCTGTTAATGTGAGTGTCTATTTTCAGTTTTTTTTATTAACCACTTTCCCACTGGGCACTTTCAACCCCTTCCTGCCCGGGCCAATTTTTAGCTTTCAGCGCTGTCACACTTTGAATGACAATTGTGTGATCATGCAACACTGTATCCAAACAACATTGTTGTCATTTTTTGAGAAAGAGTTTTTTTGGTGGTATTTAATAACAATTGAGGTTTTTTTTTTTTTTTTCTTTTTTGCAAAACAAACAAAAAAAGACCAAATAACTTGAAAAAAAAAGTTTTTCTTAGTTTCTGTTATAACATTTTGTAAATAATTAATTTTTCCTCTTCACTGATGTGCACTGATGAGGCGGCACTGATAGGCTGCACTGATGGACACTGGTGAGGCAACACTGACGGGCACTGGTGAGGCAACACTGATGGGCACTGGAGAGGCAACACTGATGGGCACTGATGAGGCTGCACTGATATGTGTGTATCTCCCTCCTAGGTTGGTGCTAGAGAGAGAGAGTATAGTTTTGGATCTTTTCTGCTTACCAGAAAGATTGCCAGGTAAATCTATATTGTTCTCTGCCTACCAGAGAGCAGGATCTGCTAGTGAGGTCTGCTCATGGTGCAGCTCAGTTTGTCTGAAGTGTTTCACACTGGTCCAATAGGGAGGCATTGGACAGTGGGAGAAAGCCTGACAAATTAGTGCACGGCATTTAGTACAGCCCAGGTGATTGGCAGAGGAAAGTGCCTTGATGTATGCTGAGATACTGTATAAATTCCAAGAGCACATGTGCTTGGGGTCTTTCAGCTCGAGAGCGGGGTCCAGGAGGGAGGGGGCAGCTGCAGAAGCTGAAGCTGTAAAAGTTGCCATGCAGCCTCAGGTGGTCAACCTGAGGGCCTGAGAGTTAGAGAGGAACAGAACCCGGAGGTCCTGCAGAGCTAACTGAAGGGGAGACACTGGAAAGGATCTGATTCTGCATACAGTGAGCACAGATCTGTGTCAAGGGGTCTGTTCTGAGAGGGCCATCCCTTCAGCTAGAAGAGTCAGTGGACGTGTCACGTACCTGAAAGGAGACTGAATTGACGAGGTCGGCCTCTCTTATATCTCCCGCCCAGGCTCCACTGAAGATGAGACAGAGGGTGCCAAGGGACAGGAGGGACACGAGTGCCTGTGGGTGTTGATTCCAGAACCTGCAGCAGGAAATGTGACTCTGAGGAGGCTGTGGAACCAGAGAAGCAGGAACAACAGTTAAGTTCAGAGGATCGGTCCAGACTAAAGTGGCACTCCGCTTATGCTGATGGTTCTGGATTGGTAGCTTGTCAGGATACCGGAAGCTGGAACATACAGCAATGTATGGGGCTGGTGTAGCAGACAGCCAGGCAAGCACTCGAGTAGCTCTGAGAGCCAGGATCAGAGGCAGGAACAGAGTCTCAGGAATAGCCGGGTCAACAGCAGGCGGGCAGCGAGGTACCAAGTCATGTGCAGAGCCAAAGTCAGGAACGGAGCCGGGTCAAGGTTAATATAAAGGCAGAAGCGGAATCCAAGGTAAGGTCCAGAACATGCCAGGTAAGCAACGGGGGAAGCATACAGGAACAATCAGGACACAGGGTACAGCTGAAGATCAGTCAGCAAAGGAAATGGGAATAAGCTCCCTTTAAATAGCCTGTCTGGTGCCAAGAGCAACTGTGTGTGCGCACGTGCGCATGCGCATTCGTGAATTCTCATGCGCATGCGTACACCTGTTAGCCATTCTTCTGGAAGTACCTTGCGCGTGCGCATATCCATGCGCCAGATGTCTCACAGGGATTCTCTGACAGGACAGGTGTCAGTAAAGGGGATGCTAGAGAGTGTCCTGAAGATATTGTAATGCATCAAGTCTTCTGCTGCAAGAAGACTTAACCCCTTCCATACAAGTGGCAGTATGGTTAAAGCTGTGTGACTGCTTCCACAAGTAACCTGGTGAGGCCAAGTAAGCGTTGTCCTCATCTACTGTGAATAGTTCAAGTTGGAACTATTCCCTTCTCCCATCCAAGTTCCACAATAAATACCAAAAAACAAAAACCCCTGGACTGTTTATTGAGTAACGAGCCACTGGGAGTAAGGATGGATCTATGAACTGTCCCTAAGTGACTGTCTGCAATTAATTAGAGGAGGCCCAAGAAGTCATCATACAGCAAGTCCTACAGGGGCAGTGCTACATGTGGCACTAATGGGCACTGATAGGCAGCACTGATGGGCATTGATAGGCGGCACTGAAAGGCATTGATGGGGGGGCCCTGATGGGCACTGATTAAGTGGCAATTATAGATGGCACTGACAGACAGCACTGATGGGCACTGATTGACAGCACTGGTGGGCACTGAATGGTAGCACTAATGGGCTCTGTTGGGGTTGAACTGATGATCAGTGCCCTAATTATCAGTGTAGATGTCACATGTGTGGATTGCGGCTGTCAGCGTGAGGAGAGGAATGCAGATAACAAGCAAATCCTGTTACACTGTGATCAGCTGTGATTGGACACAGCTGGTCACATGGTAAAGAGCCGCTGTGATTGGCTCTTAACCCGATCTGTTATCAGCTGTGACTAAAAGAGAAGCACAATATACAATCTATTGACGTCTACCCGGAAATTTGTGACCACGCTGTAGCCGTCATGTGGCTATAGCGTGGTTATGAAGAGGTTAATACATTATTTTTTAAAAAGGATAATGCCTTTTAAATGTATAGGGATTTTTTTCCCTTGTATGTCAGCATGGCACTGCACAGGTTAATCCATGACCTCTGTCTGTAGTATAAAAACTGACATTTCCTGTAAAGAAACTATTTATCCCAAAATCCTTGGGTCTCACAATCTGGCACTCTGCAGGTGAGATCTACAAAGTAATTACCACATTTTCCGGCGTATAACAGGCACAGGTGTATAACACGCACCTTAATTTTTAAAGGGAAGTTTCAGGAAAAAAATCTTAAATTTTAAATAAAGAACTTTGAAGCAACATAAGCTCAGAACTCTTTTTTTTTATTAATCAAATGCAGCCTCACCAGTGCCCATCAATGCAGCCTCACCAGTGCCCATCATTGCAGCCTCATCATTGCCCATCAATGCAGCCTCACCATTGCCCATCAATGCAGCCTGATCAGTGCCCATTAATGCAGCCTCACCAGTGCCCATAAATGCAGCCTCACCAGTGCCCATAAATGCAGCCTCACCAGTGCTCATAAATGCAGCCTGGTCAGTGCCCATGAATGCAGCCTCACCAGTGCACATCAATGCAGCCTCACCAGTGCTCATGAATGCAGCCTCACCAATGCCCATCAATGCAGCCTCACCAGTGCCCATGAATGTTGCCTTACCAATGCCCATGAATGCAGCCTCACCAGTGCAGTCCATTAATGCAGCCTCGCCAGTGCCCATTATTGCAGCCTGATCAGTGCCCATAAGTGCAGTCTTACCAGTGTCCATCAGCGCAGGGAGAGGAGAGCTGCTGGATTACACAGAGTGGGGATCTCCCGCTTTCCCAGCAGTGGCTGTCATCTGAAGTCCCGCCTCCTGGACCAGTTTCTATGATGGAGGTCACACCCCTGGCATTGGACCAGTGTGCTGTTTATCATAGGAGGCGGGACTTCGACAGCGACCGCCGGGTAAGTTGGAGATCCCCGCTCTGTGTAATCTGGCGGTGCTCACCCCCCTTCCCCTTGGCCCAGCTCTGGGCGCCCCCCCTCTGCCTCTGGGTGCGGCGCACCCTGTGCATCTGCCCAGGATTGGCCCTGCCTGGCGTTCTCTCCCAATTGGCTTTAAAAAAAAGAAATATCAGCGTATAACACGCACGCATTATTTGCACTCCATTTTCAGGAGGAAAAAGTGTGTGTTATACGCCGATAAATATGATATATCTGACACAGACACAAGCAGGCAGAGCAATTATGAGAGAGACCACCATGCAGTTTCATCACCTTACCACTCCCATATTTGTTATGCAACACAAAGTAAATGGCAGGGCATGCATTGGATGCTATGTGACCAGGAACAAGAAACTGCTTGATTCTAGGGACAAGATAGGTGAATGAATACATGGACATTGGGGAATTAGCCATGACACTACAAATTGCAGCCATAATATGTGAGCCCATCATCACAAGGTAAGGCAAACAAACCACACAGGGAATAAAACGACACTAATACCTAGTTAAAACGACAAGTGCTTCAACCTGCTATTTCAATATTTATCTGTAGTATTAATTTGCATTTTTCCCTTCTGAATGGCCTTTTTAACAGCTTCTACAACAATAATATTTAATAAAAATAAAAGATAAAGATCAAGATTTTCTAAATTATGTTTTAATACTTAAACCTCAAATCACAAGGAATTGCAAGCTAAATGATCAACTGGCTTTTGCTGCAGCTTTCTATAATAGAGAGAAAATATCTGCTTAGGTGTTTATTTAACTTAGTGGACTATAACCACCCCATCACGCAGAATATCACACACATAAAAGTCTTCTTTAACCTCCCTGGCGGTATGATTCTGTCAGGAATTACATACCAAAAGCGGTACAATTCTTTTCATGGAAATTTGGCGTTATGTATTATAGGCCTACAATTCTTAGTAATTACTGACTTAAACCTGACCAAAACAAGAGTCTAGTAGACATCCCAGATGTGATAAATTTGAAACACAAACTCATGAATTATAATCAAATCAATAATATAATTTTATTATTTAATATATAATATATATAATAAAATTATATTATTGATTAGATTATAATTCATGCATTATATATTATATATATATATATATATATATATATATATATATATATATATATATATATGTGTGTGTGTGTGTGAGTATATATATATATATATATATATATATATATATGTATATATATATATATACACACACACATATATATATATGTAATATATAATGCATGAATTATAATTGAATCAATAATATATTTATATATATATATATATATATATATATATATATATATATATATATATATATATACATATATATATATATATATATATATATATATATATATGCATACATATATATACCGGTGTATATATATAAGGCAGCAGAAAAGGTAATGATGACGTACAAAGTATAGCAATCTATAGCAACCAGCCAGAATTAACCTTTCAACTATTCAAGTTCAGGAAACAGAAAATCACCTTGTCAAACAGCTCTTTCAGTTTCAAATAGAAATGAAAGGCAAAACATTTGTGTATAGATTAAAAAAAACGTATAAATATCCTTTTTCCCCTTTTTTATAAGCGATTACATTCCCTCTATTCTCAGTTGCATAAGAGCTGGGTGAGGAGAAGCGGGAGCACACTGAGTTTCCAGCACAGCTAGAGAAATGAACACGGTGTGTTTTCCTGCTTTTGTGGTCAGTTTTTAATAGGAAAGCAGAGGGACAGACAGGAACACCAGGAATTTCACACAAAGGAAGTAATACAAAGAGACAGACGCCCCAATCTGCAAAAACTAATTTCAGGGAGGTGGCAGGCTCATTTCAGGGAGGTGGCACTCCGCATCCCCCCTCCCCCCACAAATTCAACACAATTAGAGGAGGTTCAAATGAAATGCAATCAGTATACAGAGGTTTACTTCTTCTGAGAGATAATAAAGGAACACTCTAACCACCATGACCACTTCAGTGATTTGAAGTGTTCATGGTGGTAGGAGTCAGAAACACTGCATATTCTGGGATACTTACAAATATGCTTTACTGCAGGCAGGTACTGTTGGTGTGTACTGTTGGCGGGTACTGCTGGCAGGTACTGATGGTGGGTACTGCTGGCTGGTACTGCTGGTGGGTACTGCTGGTAGGTACTGCTGGTAGGTACTGCTGGTGGATACTGTTGGCGGATACTGCTGGTGGGTACTGCTGGTGGGTACTGCTGGTGGGTACTGTTGGCGGATACTGCTGGTGGGTACTGCTGGTAGGTACTGCTGGTGGGTACTGTTGGCGGATACTGCTGGTGGGTACTGCTGGCTGGAAATGCTGGCTTCTATGAGACACATGATCAAAGGAGTGTGAGGAGCGGTGCTTGAGGAAGCATGTAGAGCCAATGCTTCGTGTATCTCTCTTCTCACAGGTGGAGTGCATTTGGTATCACTCTGCCAGAGCTGGAACTATACAGGAAACATCGGCTCCGTTCTGACAGCTGACAGCCAGAATATTGCGCGGCACTTACGGGTGTCAGGGAACCGCAGCTTAAATGCAGGAGACTCCCTCACCTCGTGGGAGACTTGGGATGTCTGAAGAGAACAGGATACTTTTTCATACAGGTACATGATACAGCAGGCACATATCAGGAATATGATTGTGCAGTCTCTAGATTTATGTCTATAGTAGTTGCTGACTAATGGAAACCCCCTATAGTATCTATACCCCATTTTTTTAAAATTATGCATAGAATGGGGAACCTCCTTTCAGGTTTTATAGCTATCTAGGGCTTCCTTAGAGATTTCCCCTTACCTTCTGTTCTGGGGACAACCTTTATAAGACAGCAAGTGAAGGAAATCGGCACCAGGAAAACAGGCAACAGAAAGCTGACAGGGGTTCCAGCATTCCAATATTTTGAGAGAACTTCACACCCCCCTTTACTTTTTTTTTTCCTTCTCTTTTACTGCTGAAAAAAACATGCACAGCCAGCGAATACAGCATTGTCTGCAACCTTCCCCTTCAGCTCCCAGAAACCGCACTCAGGTCCCACAGCACTAACTTTTACACTGATGTCATGGGGGTTGGCTTTTATCCTAAGTTCTTTCACATGGTCCCCTGATGGTGCACTGCTGTGCATGTAAAGTGTACAGAAGATTGTCTGGTGCATGCACAGTGTGCTCAAGATTGCCCCAAAGCCTGAATGGATGACATATGTATCTCAGGAGGCTTCAGGGAGGGGGGATTCACTTAGACGAGAAAAGGTGGAACAGCAGGCCTGGGGCCCCAAAAACAGGTATTTAGGGGGTGAAAAAAAATGTGTTTCTGATTTTGAAACAAGAAGTGGAGAGGAAGAAGAATAGGTAATGTGTACAAATATGGAGAAGGTCCAATTTAACTTAAAAGAAATCTATATTTACGTAATACACTTTCAACAATCAACATTGTAATAAAAATACAAACAATAGATATATTTGACAATCCAATGTAAGCTTACTTGAAAAATCTCTTTTCATTCTGTGAGTGCTGCCTGTCTGCCAGCTATCTCTTTCCACAACTTCCTGGATTCCCTGCATGTTTTGCAGCTCCTCCTCAATTTCTAAGGACTACATATCCCATGGTACCTTCCTGCCTGCAAGCAGTGATTCCTCCTCTCAGAACCTCTGTATTTCAGAAGGCAGGCTCTGTGAAATATGTGACACAGCAGTGCCTAGTTACAGGGCATAGTGAATGGGTGTTAAAGAATATGAGGTAAATGGTGGGGATCTTCACAGAGTAAGTTTACAAACTTCAACATCATTCAGATAAATAAGAGTAGGCTAGAAAAAATTGAAATACAACATTTAAATGAATACATGATTTTACATTTTGAACATAGATACGCTTAAATTAGTATTAAAGCTTCAGATGTTTTATTTATTTTTTAAATAACAAACATGTCATACTTACCTGCTCTGTGTAATAGTTTTGCACAGAGCAGTACTGATCCTCTTCTTCTTGGGCCCCTCGCCTACACTTCTGGCTCCTCCCCCTTGACCAGTGCCCCCCAATAGCAAGCCACTTGTTCGCTCTCGAGCCCTGATTTATGCGTCCATAAGACACACAAAGCCTGGGCTCGGCCCCACCCCCACTCTCTCCTTATTGGCTCACTAGCTGTGATTGACAGCAGTGGGAGCCAATGTCTCAGCCAATGAGGAGAGGGAGTCCTGGGACAGCCGAGGCTCTCATGCACAATACATTTTGATTTTAATTGAACAGTAATTATTAGGAGTCAAGTGCCATATGCAGAAACTATTTTTTATTTTTTATTGCCCATTTAGTGAAAGTGTTTTTTTTTTTTTTTGGATAGAGTGATAAAGGGTTAGAATGTCTGTGGGGGGTTTTACAGCTGTTTGCACCCCCATTTTGGATTTTTTATCTTTCTTCCTATCACTGTGACTTTATTTTGTTGCTGTCTTATGCAATGCTGCTATGATCTGCAAAGTTTGACAATTGCCCAACAATGGACATTGCCATATCTATGAATGCGGTGAGTGTAAATTTCCACTCTCCTGTGAAACTATTTTGTATCCTTCGGTGAAGGTACTCTGCATTTCACAATAAAAAAAAAAAGAATTTGCTTGTGCTCTTTAAAGGGGAACTTCACTCTCTTAATCAACATTGCCTGTTTTTAATACTTATGCTTCTAGCATTAGTACATTTTTGTTTTTATATTACTTCAGTTACTTTCTGGTTTCCATGCCTAGGCAAATGATGTCATACATCACAGGAGTCTTCAAGAGGGGAGGAGGGGTTTTCTCAGCTAAGCACACCCTCTTACCTGCAGGCCTGAGCTAAGGGCAGATGGATTCCAGGAAGTAAATGCTACAGGAATCTGCCCCCTACTCAAGATGGCAACTGCCAGAAATACTAGGGCGGTGTTTTTTAGTATGATTTCTCAGCAAAAAAAAGCATGAAGACATGGATGGATGGGCGAGTTGGCTTTGAATATAAAAAAGGAATTAAATAGCATTTTAGGTTTGTGGTGCTCAGATTCAGAATTGGTTTACTTTAAGTTCCCTGACAACATTTAGAGTGATCTTTTAACCTTATAGAAAACACAGCATGCAACAGGCAGTTGTAATGAATTTAGCAGTCATCTTCAACAACACAGACCTGGTTAAAATCATTAAATGTTACATAGTTACATAGTTACATAGTAGGTGAGGTTGAATAAAGACAATAGTACATCCAGTTCAACCTGTGTAGGTGTGTGTGGCTGTAATCATCTCGCATACCCCTGAATGTTCTGATCCTTGAGATGTACGTCTAGAAGTCTTTTGAAAGCCACCATATTACCTGCAGAAACCACCTCTTGTGGTAGAGAATTCCACAATCTTGTAGCCCTAACAGTAAAGAACCCCCCACGTTGCCTGAGGTTAAAACGCTTCTCCTCTAATCGCATTGTATGCCCCCGAGTCCTCATGCAATCCCTGCGACTAAACAGCTTTTCTTCTAAGCCTAGATCCCCATTGAGATATTTAAAAATTGCTATCATGTCCCCCCTCAGGCGTCTCTTCTCCAGGGAGAATAAATCAAGCGATTGCAGACGCTCCTCATACTCAAGGTCCTCCGATCCCCTAATTAGTTTAGTTGCCCTTCTCTGGACCCTCTCCAGCTCCAACACATCCCTTCTGAGGACTGGTGACCAGAACTGGACAGCATACTCCAGATGCGGTCGGACCAGAGTTTTATAAAGTGGAAGGATTATAGTCTTATCTCTGGAATACATCCCTTTCTTTATGCATGCTAATATTCTGCTGGCTTTGGCAGCTGCCACTTGACATTGCATGCTGTTGCCTAGTCTATCATCCACCAATACTCCCAGATCCTTCTCCATTTTTGATTCTCCCAAGGGTTCCCCTCCTAACGTGTATCGTGCTTTTATGTTGCTAGTCCCCAAGTGCAAAACCTTACACTTCTCCACGTTAAACCTCATTTGCCAAGTCGTTGCCCACTCCGTTATTTTGTCCAGGTCATTCTGTAGGATATCTGCTTCATGCTGTGCTGTTATTGCCCTGCCTAATTTTGTGTTATCTGTAAAAACTGATATTGAACTACAGATCCCGTCCTCAATGCTGTTTATGAATAAATTGAACAAGGTTGGTCCTAGGACTGAGCCTTGGGGGACCCCACTTACTACCTCAGACCAGTCTGAGTATGCGCTGTTTATTACCACCCTTTGGACACGCCCTTTTAGCCAGTTCCGTATCCAAGAGCAAACCCTGCTGTCGATACCTGCAGACCTTATTTTATAAATTAAGCGCTTATGGGGAACTGTATTGAACGCCTTAGCGAAATCTAAGTACACCACATCCACTGGTCTCCCCCTATCTAGCTCACAGCTCACCTCCTCGTAGAATGTTAAGAGATTGGTTTGACATGTGATGGAACTGATCATTCAATTGTCCTCAACAATTATAATTTAAAGTTTTTGCAGTTTGACAAAAGCCATGTACAGGCAAAGTGATAAGCCCCATTGCAAATGTTGTACCTGAGACCTAACCACCCTACCTTATCGGGAACCCATATCCTCCTTTCTGTGCTTATTTGGCCCTCCATTCACACTGACAACCTTCATCTTTCCTTCACTGAGCCCCCCCATAAGTCTTACTGGGCACACTGGATGATGCCATCATCTGCTCACTGATCCCCCATCCCCCTCACATGACACAATGGCAAGCACCCTGTTCTCTATTGGGTCCAAAAGCCTTCTCACTGGATACCCCCACTCTCCTCACTGAGCACCCCTTCTACCCTCATTGTGTACACTGGGCACCCATAACTCTTACTGGGCATCCCCAGTTTTACTGGATCCCCACTATAGCGCTTATGAATCGCTATTGTTTATGGAAATAATTGTATTCTCTAAACTGGAGTTTTTGTCATTTTTATATCTATCACACTAGAGTTGTAGGGTTGAGAGGGTTACCAGATGTGTCTAATGATATCTTCTCTTTAATACGAATCTATCAGTGACTGAAATACTATGTTTTGGTGACTTTTTGACCTAAGGTGGCCATAGATTGATTGGAATTCGACTGGTTTAGCAGGGATCAGCTGAATTTTTCATCCATGTGTGGCCACTGCTGAACGAACCTGCTGGAAAAAGGGAAAAAGCCGCTTGATCAACATCTGTTGCCAGTGACTGCAGTGCTGATCTGTGTACTGTGACACTGTGCTATTGTATAAGAATACAATAGCATAGCAAGGAGAGTTGCCCCATCCCTCTCGCATGTGTGGATGCAGGAACCAGTTCAGCTTTTTTTTTTTTTTATTCAGTCTTCTGGCTGAATGAAAAAAACTGAACCATGTATGGCTAGCTTAAATCCCAGTGACTAATAGGGACTGACAAGGTTTTTCTTGACATGCAGATGGTCCCTAGAGGAAAAATCCATACATCTGTATATCATATGCAATTATAGAAATAAGGAATAGCAGCAAGCAAATACAAATATGAAAGTCATATGGAAACTTAAATTCAGGTAAATGTATCAATAAAAACGCAAACCCATATAAATAATGAATTGAAATGTTTTTGTACACATTACAGATTCACAGTAGCCAACATTTGCGAAAAAAATTTGCTGAGACAACCTTATTGTACCTTAGCTTGTCATACAAAATAACAAACCCAGACGGGCACCATATTCCTGACAGTGACCAATTATTACACCACAATGGTCAGTAAATGCTAAATTGTCCCTTTGTAATAAATATTGCATTAAAGAATCAGAATAAATGATTAAAATGTATTATGATTTCTATTATTATTATTAATAATAATAATAATAAAAATAATATGCTTGAACCCACCATTCTGAAATAGCAGAATTTCATGGGCTAGCAGGACATTCTTCAAAATCAGAGACGTTTCCAGGGACAAAATCTTGGAGCTATCTCTGGAAATCAAGGACAACCGGCTGCTATTCAGATCACACATTACATTACGCACTAACTATGATATACTTACAGTATGTATGTGAAAACAGCTGTCTTTTGCTCCTCTATATAAAATCCTTTGTTCTACGATTTATTTTCTTAGTAAATCCTTATAGTGCTCTGTCTGCTCTGACAGCTGCAGATGAGGAACCCAGAAAACAAAGCTGGTGTTGGGACTGAACGAGAGACATCAACATGTGTACAGATTAGTTAAGAGTCACTGGAAGTGTGTGGACAGCACTCGCCATTGAAATATGATGACGACTGAATGGAATGTGTACACAGAATTTGATCACTAAAATTAGGCCAGTGGCGGGTCTACAGGGAACATGTCCAGAGAATAATAGAGAGCTGCAGATCTTTGGGAGAACATGGCGTATTTGAGATTAGCAGGAAGCATGGTGTGATGATGTCATAGTGCCCCGCTCTTACCACAACTCGTTTATACACACTAGGCCTCATGCATACAACATGGCTGAAAGAGGACCTATAGAAACAAATTAAATTTCCACTTTCTTTCCTCCTTTCTGAGCTGAAAACTTATATTGGGGACTTGACTGATCACACTTGTACTAAAGGCTCCCACAGAGCACTGAAAAGACATTTGGCCACAGGGACAGGGACCATTGTTCACCTGTTGCTTTAACTGTTTCTGACTGTAACGTGAGGGTACTTTCTTCAGGGCAGGGTAATGCCTTTGGACAAAAATCACTACATTTATTCAGCCTAGGGTATTTGGAGATATGCCTACTGAACACTAGGCTTTCCTTCCGTACTGTTCACTGTGGCAGCTCCAACCCCATAACCTAACAAGTGCTTAGTGTTAATCTTGCTGGGCTTTCAAAGTTACCCAACACAGGGACCCAGAGCCCCAAATCCCCCAGAGTGACACCAGTAGGTGTTAAGAACATCACCCACACCATCCACCTCCTCGCCTGGAAGAACCAGGGTAACCAGAACCACTTTAGTGCCCAAAAACTCTATTGATGTCTATCCTCTTTTCTCCATACACAAGTTCTTCAGTCAAGAGATTTCCCCCAACAAATGTCCAGATGGGAGTGCTATTCCTCTATATAGGAAGATGAATTCTTCACATGTATAATCAAGGTTACAAAATCCAACATCAGACAAAGGTAACTGTTTCTTCACAGCCTTAAACTTGATATCTTCCAAAGTAGCACAATGTTCAAGTAGTTCAAATAAGGATCAAATGACATTCTTTTCCCCCCAAAAAAGGCAAACATTCTTCCCTTATATCACTAACAGGCAGCAGTTCCAATACTCCCCCAAAGGGGAGCTCACAGTTCTGTTCTTCAAACACTCACTCGATAGATTTCAAAGTGCACCTTATGCAAGTGGAGTACCTCCTCAAGTTCCTTCCCTGGCCAACCAAGCCAAACTACCACTACTCTACCAACGGGTCCCTAAAAACCCCCAAGTAATCATGAAAGATTATCAGGAAACAGTGTCCAGCAACCTTCTAGGGCTAGGCAGGTAATGGGCTCTACATTCCTCTATAGACCCTTTACCAGACATGGGAGTAAGTAACACATGTGCAAGTCACAAGCAAGTCTCAAGTCTTAACCTTCAAGTCCCAAGCAAGTCCCAATTTACTGTGCCGAAAAGCAAGCGAGTCAAGTCGAGTCCCTGCTAGAAGTCAAGCAAGTCAAGTCATTTATTTTGGTCAAGTCACAAATCAAGTCAAAATACTGATCTACCCCAATTTTCACCTTTAAAGCAGTTAAAAGTCAGTGGTCAGGAAAGGTTTTGTTTTATTTTCAACATTAACAAAACTGCTTAAAAAAGGAAGGAAAATGGCCCGTGGGACTTTACATGAGGTGAGTACATGTGGCTGGGAATAAAAAAACAAAATAACCACAGTTTTATGACAGATTTGGAAGGTTTACTTTCTCACTGCACACATCCATCATCTATCCACCATGGGCCCCAGTGTTGTCTTGGTCCAGTTGGACCCTTCAGCTCCCTGGTCAGATATCCCCCACCGCCGCCTCATGAGGCCCATTCTGACTCCAGCTACATTGGCCTGTGAATATTTGGCACTCTATTCGAGTTCCTCATATTTACAGTATTTTTATTTATTATCATCATTATTTTTATTTATTTTTCTTTATTCAATTATTTTTGTTGTTATTCCAATATATGTGTATTTCTCTTTTTTTTAGACATATTTACTTTTTTACACATGAATTTGCTCTGAAGAAGCGAGCATACAGCTCGCCAAACGTGTCAATTCATGATGCATTATACTTTTTATTTATTATAATATATGTATTCATGGCTACTTTTGAGACCGAGATATACTGTACTACTATGATGTATACATTGTGTGATTTACTACCATTAATGTTATGCATTGTCCATAGTTAATAACAGTTTGACATTTCATGTCTTTCAGTGCATGATGCCTTTTTTCCTATCCACTTCCAATTCGTTGTAATAAAAGTTACTTTTGTATTCATCTCATTTTGTTTTTTATTCCCAGCCACATGTACTCACCTCATGTAAAGTCCCACGGGCCATTTTCCTTCCTTTTTTATGTATGTATCGGGATGGAGGTGTGTTACTGATGATACCAGACCATAACCCCCTCTTTGTCTAACAAAACTGCTTAGTGCTTTTTTGTTGGCATATTAAAGAAACACTTTGAATACCCAAACGGCTCAAAATCCTTCATCCGGTTATGTTTCAACACCACAGTCACTAAAAACATGTTATGTATTTCCATTGTTAAACAGCCAGTGTAAAAGTAAAGTAATTTCAAGTCATATGTCTCAAGTCAAAGTCAAGTCTCAAGTCATGAATACCAAGTCAAAGTCAAGTCGAGTCTTTTATTCATTTTAGTCAAGCAAGTCTCAAGTCCTCAAACTGGTGACTTAAGCCAAGTCATGTGACTCAAGTCCCCCACCTCTGCCCTTTACCATAACTCACTGTTACAGTAACTGCACCTGTCCAGTGAGACCTCATCCTCCAAGCATCTTGGAGCCATCTGGATCAATGTGACAGCTAAGCAATAAATACTGGTACTGCCTAGTACTAGTCAGACATAAAAAGCAACAACTTGGACATTGTATAGATTTAAGAAAAAATATTTGAATGTGTTTTAAACACATCTAATCTGCCATCATTTTATATCCCTGTAATCTCAGGCACAGCAGTACTTACAGTGGAAGAGATAGACTGTAAGACCTTTGGGCTCCTTTGTATTGCACGGCTCTGTTTATCTAACACTGAGAGCTTCCTAAGATCTCTTGCACACTGAAAACTCAGCATTTTTAGACATTCAGGCATTTTTTTTTTTTTTTAACTGATCTAACACGCATGCAGCAAATTGTTTTTAATGTGCCTGTACATACAAGTGCATATACATGCGCTGCGTATAGATGAGCAAAAAAGAATACAGAAATCTGAGTTGCCAGTCAATATTTTATGCGCGTATGCACGCCAATACGTGCATACGTCTGTGAAATGTTCATTTGAAGAGGTTAAACTTCCATTCTGAAATCTTGAGTTTATTTTATTTGTGTACACGCATACCTGCAAATACACACAAATATATGCAAATACACGCAAAATAAATGCAAAATAAATTTTGACCAGGGATACTGATGTTCAACATCAGTACTGTGTGCAAGTACCCTAAGAAAAGAAGAGAGCAGGTTGGGGCAGGTCCTAGACCAGGCTGCATGCCTCAGCTGCAAAGTAGTCTTCAGCAAGGTCCTAAAGCAGGGATCTTCAAACTATGGCCCTCCAGCTGCTGCAGAACTACAAGTCCCATGAGGCATTGTACAACTCTTACATTTACAGACATGACAAGCCATGATGGGAATTGTAGTTCCTGAACAACTGGAGGGCCATAGTTTGGAGATCCCTGTCCTAAAGGCTACAGGAGCTCAGCTGTCTGTGTTGTCTAGCTGGAAAGCCTGAATCACAGGACTGTGTATTTAGCTGCTCTCCTCGAGTTTAGCTTTACGAGCAGCCAAGCAATAAACAGTCATGTATTACTGGTTACTATAGGTTACTGCACTTTGTGTATTGCCAAATATCTTATTATATAAACCTGCCTTGCTACATTTAGCAGCCTAGCCTCTGGTATTTCTTTCTGCACTGCCATGCCAGCTGTTATTGACTGCTATGGATGGTGTACAGTTTTACCACCTAACTATACAGATTCCATAATGGGGAGCCCTACCCTTAACCATTAATAAATGTCACAAATTCTTTTAAAAGGATTTTCCTGATTACTGACGAAATTAAAATGTCTTGCATTTACAATTATTAACAGTTTATGGTTACTTTAAATGTGTTCTATATTTGACACGCTAGCTTAAATAATTTTATATATATATATATATATATTTATTCATATCCAGATCCCTCTTGAATCACATCCAATGAAACAAATATAATTTGCGTTCTTGTATGAAACAGTTTGTGACATTCAGACCAATATTTTTATCCTTTCTTTTTGGCTCATCCTTAAGAAGCAGCATGTATCCTTCCATCTGGGATATTTTAGGGTGACATGAGAGGTGGTGGGAAGTCCCCTTCTTTTTCTTTTAGAAGCCCTGCTTCCCTTATTAATTAGTCACTAATCTATTTTTATAAGGGTTATATCGAGCAGCACATTCAATGCACCAACTCTTTTATAGACATGTGAAATTGCAGCAGCAACATGTGTGAGCAGGCCTGTGTGTATTCTCCTGGGGATTTCATTTATTTTATTTTATTTTTTAATTTTGCTAATCCTGTGCTCAATTTGACTCTCTAAAAAAAGATATCATGTGCCTTCCGGCAAGGCCTTGCCATTTTTACAGAGCAGGGCAGCAAAATAGAAACATGTCTATTCCAATTATATGCTAAACAAGCAGTTAAAAAGAAATAGGAATCTGGTTTAAAGTGGAAGCCTGTAAGCAGGTGCAGTTAGCTAGGCTGCCACTAGGTGGCTCTGCCCCAGAATAGTGCATTGTAACAGAGAATAGTGCAATCAGGTGCTAAGTCAACTTTAGCTAGAGCAATCTTGTAGTAATGTCATGGGTTCGTCTCTGCCCATAATTAAGCCAGGTTGGGAGAAGTCTTAGTGCAGTCGGGGCATGGGAGCCATAGACCCCACCATCAGGCAGATGTAGTAAGCAAGTGGATGTCCTGGACAGGGCTGGGAGACAGGGAGACCCAGATGTGTTGGCTGTAGTCATCCTGACTCTTATGGTGGGAGAGGCTAGAGCAGGTTGCAAAATACCTTTAAGGCCAGGCCAAGTGTTCCCTAGAGTTAGGCTATCCCCCTGAAAGACCTGGGAGAAGTGTTTTCAAGCCAGAGGAGACTGCAGTGATCTTGTCTCAGGAAGACTACCTGAAAGGAGCAGTGAGCTGGATGCCAACAGCCTAGGGCAAACTTGGACCCTCTGAGTAAGTACTGATGATTATACAGAGAAGAAGAGTAGGGAAGATGGCTTCCTAAAGTGTACTGGGTGCTGCGTCCACATGTGCCTGCTGCTGTTCGTCCACTCTATTTGTTCGACAAAATGTTGTCAAGTGACCACAGGTAGGATGTCTATGTGATGTGTCTGTAATACCCTCCTAAAGTAAACATCAGTAAAGTGCAGCAATCCCAACTTTTTGTGTGGACATTCCTTCCTTTGGATAGAAAAGTCAATGGCAGGGAATGTCATGAAAAGGCCTCTGGCAAGGAGATGGGCACAAGATGTTGTAGGGTGAAAACCTCAAACAGGAGGGCTATTGTTCTAGCAAGAAGACGCAGGACAGGGACTTGCACTCTTTTACAAAGTGATTTTATGTTTTCGTGAAGGAACCCTTACCCACCAACATCTTTTCCACATCATACTATTTCTCTCTATCCCATAACTACAAAATGTGGACCAGGGAAGGGCAGACATTAATCTTGTGGAAATGTATAGATACTATACTATATTTGCCTAATTTGTGTTGTTTTGTGTACAACCATTTCTAACCATTGAGATATCTTAGTGTATCTACTATACATAACTATACTAGCATTTCCTTTATGTGAACGGCTATTTAACCCTGTCTCATTTCAGCCAAAATAAAGAATTTAAAGAACATATTTTATGAGTAAGAAGCTCAATTAGAAAAAGTCAAGGAAAAAGGAATCTTCATAAATTTTTCTTAAGTTACGTTACGTTTCTTAAGTGGTTGTGAAGGCTGAAGGTTTTTTTTTACCTTCATGCATACTATGCATAAAGTTAAAAAACCTTTCAGTGTTAACTTTACCTAATCCTGATCAGTAAAGCCAAAGTAATGCCGCTCTATGCCGCTCTAGGTGAGTGACCAACTCTCACATGTTGTGAAGTGGAGCACAGGGTACTGCACAGCTCATCTGTGAGATTCAGTAAAATGCACAAATCCGGAACGTTGCTGCACTCCTTGGTATCTTCATTGAAGCATTAAAACCACATCACAAGTATGACAGAAACAAAAAAGGTAACATGTTTCACGCAAAAGTCAGCACTTTCTCAAACCTCCAGGGAGCCACAATTTACATATTATAATTAAGAATTGCTGTCTTAAAGGGTGGCCATCTGACCACCCCCATAAAGGTCACATTCTTCCTACAGACCACAAATGATAGGTATATTTTCCCTATTGTTAAAGAATGAGGTGCGCAAAACAAAAAATTAATCTCCAGCAGCAACCAAAACTTTAACCTTGATAAAGTATACGTGTGATGTGCAAAAAATGGGTGCGCTAGATGTGAGCAATGTTTGTTCAACCAAAAGGAAAAACACAATGAACAAAATACCTAATAAATATAAATATGCACAGATATTATAAATAGTGCACAATGTGAACAAAAACGTGCTATGGAAATATGTGCAGTCCAAAACAAGTCCAAAATAAAAAAAGGCTGAAATCTTCTTGATGGTGAATGAAGGTGAAGAAGAGGACGTGCAAACACCAAATCCCTCTTGGCACCCACGTGTAAAGAAAAGAGAGGTAGTACCCTTACCAACTCAACATAATAAAACACTTGAGAAGATGACACCCGCCAGTGTAATAGATATAAAGTCCCAACCTTTCACTCTTCCACCCGATATGTGGTTTATCCAAACTATTACCAAAGGCAAGTATTTCACAGGTCAGATGGTGAGTGATAATGTTCTCCAAATCATCAGGCAAACTATCCAGACTAGCAGGCAGTGAATTTTCTTGCAAATCTTATTCTGACTCCTGTTGCTGTATGGGGGTTGGTCTCTCTCCTGTACCCCTCACACTCAGTCACCGGATGTGACGAAACGCGTAAGCAGATTGAGAAATCACTACGCTGATCACTTGCACCTATTGTCTGGGAATAAGCATTGTTTGCACGAGAGACTCACTATTTATTTACTTATTGGATTTTTAAAATTTTGAAAACTTTTTTGGACTTTTTCTTTGATATTTTCACCTTATGGAACCTTTTATAATTTTTTATATGAATTAATTTGTATATATCACTTTATTGTCACAATAGTCACCTCAATTAAATTTATGTATGAATTTTATGTATATCACTTTATACTTTATTATCAACATTTTACTGTAATCAATTAATTTTAGCAAGCGCTATAGGTAGCCTATTATAGACTACTTACTTGCAACTGTGTTTTTTATAACAACAGAATCTTGGCAGGCTACAAGCCTTCTAACGTTTACAACTAGCAGATGAAACCAACCAAAACCCAACTCTAGAGACTTTGTTATGATGTTTGACGAGGAATAACTTCACATTAAAAGCAGTTAAATAAGTCAGGGGTGGCTTGTTATAGGGCATCCTTGCCCAATGCAGTCCCAAACATAGGTAATTAAGTCCATTGAGCTTGGATCAAACGGCTGTGCTGGATACCCAGTCTCCACTTGGTGAGGAAGCATTGGTGACATGCAAATGTGGATTCATAAATGCAAAAAAATGGCATTTAAAGCACAGTGGCTCAGTGGTTAGCACTTTTGTCTTACAGCACTGGCTTCATTGGTTCGAAACCCAAAAAAGTGGCACTTCTTGCCTGGAATTTGCATGTTCTCCCTGTGCTTGGGTGGGTTTCCTACCACACTCCAAAGCAGAGTTGTATAAAGTATTCGAAACCCATACTTGAGTAAAAGTACAAGTGCTCAATCAAAAAGTGACTTGAGTAGAAGTGGAAGTACTCCATCAAAAAGTGACTTGAGTAGAAGTACTAAAGTATTCAACATTTTTTGTACTTAAGTATTGCAAGTAGTTTTTTAAAAAATTTTGCTACTTAAGTACTGAAAGTAAAAGTACCAGTCGTTTTGAAAAAAAATTGCTACTCAAGTACTGAAAGTAAAAGTACAAGTACTGTGTTATGTAGTTATTAAAGAAAGAAGTCAAAAGTTTGAACATCATATTGTTTTTTATTATTTCAAATGCAGCTTTTATTTATACATAGAGTAGCATTTATTTTCGTATGCGCTGATAATACACATGTTTTGAGCTTCATGAAACCTGCCATCTACTGTTCTGGCAGTGGTCATTTTTATAATTGTAACGAGTAACTATGCAGCACAAAAAAAAAATATCAGAGTAGAAGTATTGAAATCATTGAAAAAATGTAGTGAAGTAAAAGTGGAAGTAGGAGAAAAAAATTCTACTCCAGGAAAGTACAGATACCGCCTTTTGGTACTTAAGTACAGTAGTGAAGTAGTTCTACTTAGTTACTATACATCTCTGCTCCAAAGACATGCTGGTAGGTTAATTGGTCCTAGTATATGTATTTATGAATGTGAGTTAGGGACCTTAGATTGTAAGCTCCTTGATGACAGGGACTGATGTGAATGTGCAATAAATATATAAAGCGTTACTCAAATTGACATTGGCTATATAAGTACCTGAAATAAAAATAAATAACAAACTCTTTGTGAGAGTGGGGAGGGGTGTTTGCATTCAGAGATAAGCTTTAATTATGTTAACGCTAATATGGGGTTTTAGTGATTGGATTTAAATGTAGTTTACCTCTGGCCTAAAAAATACACATAACTTGACATTGCCATTTAACCTAGCCTTTACACTAGACATTTCTACCCTAAACCCTAACCTCAGCCATTTACACTTTTCTTAAACACTTGCCCTCTGGAGATTAACCCCCCTTTATTACCAGGCCATTTTTTACTATACGGCACTGCATTACCTTAACTGGCGACTTAGCCTCGTGCGAGGCTGTACCTAAAGAAAATTTACGTTCTTTTTTTTTTTTTCACAAATCAAGCTTTCTTTTGGTGGTATTTGATCACTTCTGTGGTTTTTATTTTTTGCTCTTGAAACAAAAAAGGCAGACAATTTTGAAAAAAAAAAAGACAATATTTTTTACTTTCTCCCAGTGACGGTGAGTTTTTTTAAAATAAATTCCAATAAGTAAATATTGCGCAAGCGTTAAAGCGAATGCAAACTATGGGGATTTTTTTTTTCTTACTAGTAATGATGGATATCAGCAACTTATAGTGGGACTGTCATTTTGTGGTAGACAAATCGGACAATAACTGACACTTTGGCACTTTTTGGGGACCAGTGACACTAATACAGTGATCAGTGCTAGAAAATATGCACTTTTACTGTACTAATGACACTGGCTGGAAAGGGGTAAACATAAGGGGCAATCAAAGGGTTAACTATGTGCCTAGCTGTTTTTTTCTTACTGTGGGGGAGGTGCTTGTACTAGGGGAAGGCATGGATCGGTGCCCCTGCTTTGCAGAGACACAGGATCCATGCCATCTGTACTGACAGAGCGGCGAACTGCCTTGTTTACATAGGCAGATCGCCGTTCTCTCTCTGTACTGAAGGATTGGGGGGCGCCATTGAGTCTACCGTACCCGCAGATCAGCTCCCACTGTGTATATTCAGCGCACGTGCGTGACCCAGACCCAGAAGTGTCGGATCACATACTAAGTACGTGATCTGGCACAAAGTGGCCACCGTGCCGCAGTATATCTACGGTGGGCGGTCCACAAATGGTTAATCCCCTAAACCCTGACCTAGTCCCTAACCTAGTTGCTAACACTACATTCCACCCACAGGAATACACTTATTTTATCAGATGATCTAAAAATTAACACAGAAAGGTACTTGCTTCTTGACAGTATCAACACCTTGGCAATGAAAACTGCTTGTCTGGAATACAAGGACCCCTACACAGAATAAAAAGGCCCAGTGCTGCTGCAAGTCCACTGGTGTTTTAAATTCTCATCCTGTGGATCATATACAGTAGTTTATGTACACATGAATGCTGTCTACAAAACCATATCGGCATGTGGCAGGAATGGGATTTGCTGGAAATATAACAAAGGGGGACGAGTGCATAAATATCAATTAATCAGCCATCTGCCTATTAGTGCTATTATGTTATACAGCTCCTTTTGTTCTTGTGCAGTTCATTCTGATTGGTTTCCAGAGATCATTTTGGAAAGAGAATTGAATGTCTATCATTCAGTAATAACGCGATAAGTTTTTCAGTCTGGCAGGTGCTTTTGCATCTGCTGCATCCTCTGAGCAGGTGGGCCCTGTTATTATTGGACCATCTGCAGCCATATTGCTTATGCCTCAGTAAATCTTCTTTTTTACTTTTGGATGAACCTACAACAGTTTTCCAATTGGACATTAACAGTTTAATTAGACAAGGGTATCTTTTTGGGGAAAATGACAATCCCCATTGACTAATAAGAAGTAGGAGCCATTTAAAGCTGAAGGAAACATTTACACACATGCCTTAAATACATAATTCTGAACAGTTCTAATGCCAATCATTTCTAGTTTTAATTAGCCAGTCTTGTGTTCCAGGTATTCCTGCCAGGGAGCAAAGCCAGGTCAGTAACTTAAAGGCCTGTGTAATTAGGTTTTTATTTAAAGTGGTTGTAAAGTCAGAAGTTTTTTTTATCTTAATTCATTCTATGCATTAGGATAAAAACCTTCTGTGAGCAGCAGCTTCCCCCAGCCCCCCTAATACTTACCTAAGCCCCCTCTCAATCTAGCCATGTTGTACAAGAGACTTGGCTGCCAGGACTCTCCCTCCCATTGGCTGAGACGGCAGCGTTGCATCATTCGCTACTGCTGCTGTCAACCAAAGTCAGTGAGCCAATGAGGAGGGAGAGAGTGGGCAGGACCGAAGTGCGGCTTCATGTCTGAATGGACACACAGAGCTGCAACTCAGCTCAGGTGCCCTCATAGAAAGCTGATTGCTGTGGGGGCAATCGGCAGGGGGGAGGGGCCAGAAGCTCCGGCGAGGGACCTGAGAAGAGAAGGACATGGGCTGCTCTGTGCAAAACCCCTGCACAGAGCAGATAAGTATAACAAGTTTGTTATTTTTACACAAAAAAGACTGAGACTTTAGTATCACTGTAGGTTAGAACTTACTGTATTTTCTCCCCATATAATTATATAGGAATGTAAAGGCAACTTGATGCAGTTTAAAATGGAGATCCATTGCAGGTCAGAAAGATGTCGAGTGTGGGTCAAATGCATCAATAAAATAATTCAGAATAATGGCAGAAGTTTCTTAATACCATCAAGTGAGATGGAAACTAAAGCAAGGTGCACTTGTTCATCTATACAAGCTCTAAATTTGTCCAATTGCAGTTAAACAATACAGTTTAGTCATTGACCCACCTCCAGCTCCTGAATGGACAGCAAAAGGACTCACCACTGTATTGCCTCTGAACTTTCCTCCTGTAAGCATTCCCCCTAGTGTTAATAAAGCAGTTCTGTAAAATGCAGAACTTTACTAGTTCACAGTGCTGCCTCGCCCCCCACAGTTCTGCTGTTCAGGAGATAGCGAAAAGCCAATGTGAAGACCTCATTCAGGTGCTTGTAGTAACTGTATGTAAGTATACATTTTATTATTTATAATAAAGTGGATTAGTTTGCATTATATCTGCTGGGGGGCTGAAATCAAATCTATTATTTTATACCTATAATTCCAGAATTTTATACTTATAATCCAGCTATACATGGGTCAATATATCTTATCTCCTTCAACTATAGATGAATGTGTGTCTTCCTAATAAACCACCACATACTCGCATGCACCATCATATTTTATACATTATTATTTTGGACCTTTTTATTTTTCTATATACATATTTTTTACATTGAGTCAACAAAGCCAGCAAATAGGTTACCTTTTAGCTGTGTGTTTGTTAAGTTAAGGTAGATGTAGACCCTAACTGGATGACATTTAGGTTGCTTTAGCACAATATCATAAATAAATATATATATGTCTTTTTTTTATATTATGAAACACTTGTTTCCACTCTGTCCTAATCTTTTGTTGCTTCTTCAATCTCTTTGTAGCTACTTTCTATCCACATGCTCCCCACTGATGGTTGTGGGGTATTTCTCTGGTTAGGTTTGTTTTTAGATGAACCAGTGACTATGGCTACGAAATGTGTTTTTGAAGGAGGCACTTCCTCCATCCGAATTCTTTATAACATAGTGACAATGTAGGAGCTTAATTGAAAGATAGGGATGGCATTGTCACCCTATAACAGGAATGGCCTGAACAAGAACCCTCATACCAGGAACAACAGGTATTATTTAAATGACATAAAATAAAAACATTGAAATTACATTATTATGTCTACAAGAGATTTTAATAACTAGGTTTACATATACTTTAGGCTTGGAGAAAGACTTCATAAAAAAAACAAATATTGAAATTACATTCATTTCTGTGCCTATAAGAGATTTTAATAATTACATGTACTTAAAGGTTGTAGAATGACTTCATCTGAGTTAAAACTATTATGTTTAACAACCTATACAGTTGGTGTTTATGTTGTAACATGTTTGTGTGGTCCTTTGACTACCTGTGTTTATATGGTATATGTTCTACCAGTTCCTTTAACCATACCATCAACGCTGGGTTGGTTGATAGACATTGCTCACATGTTTTGTCTGGAAAGTATTTTGATGTGTTGTTTTGTACCCTAAATTTAAACAGTCATGAGAAATCAAAAGCTCTTTTAGATGAAAAAGGATGTTAATATTTATTCACCATAAAATAAATAGTGAAGCCGCTAAAAGCATTCAGATAACAATTTCACTCTACAAAATGGCAGATTCCAAAAAAATAGTTGTCTCGCAATCAGAGGAAGAAATGAGGAATGAAATTCGTTGTGAATATTTAATATTAGATGGACTGATAAATATTCAGAGATCCATGCCCTGCTATTATCTTGCTCTGCCTCGGAGGGCGGGAGGCGGAGCAGTGTGGTGGTATGAGCTTGGGTGGATATTGTCCGCCAGTGCCCTTGTTTGATATGCAGGTTTTTAGTCCTCATAGAGTATAGGTTTTCTCAACTGATGTTTACGTTCCTGTATTTACAGACGCATTAAGGTGATTGTTTGAGCTTTTTTTTTTTTAGGGTGCCGATCATTGCTGTTTCATGAAACGATATCTAATGTGAGCAGATGGACGCAGGGCTATTGTTGTTCCGATGGCTAAGCGAGCTTTTAAATAAACTTTCAGACTGAAAGATCGGACGCGGGGATGATGGATGTGTCACTTCATGTATTGATGACTGTCATTTTGATTTTCAGTCTTTGGGCTAAATACACTTTCTGTCCCATTAGGATCAAGGGAAAAAAATGTAAATTCACCGAACCAAAAGTCACTTGCAGTGCTGTTATTAAGCCAGCCCATGGAAGTAATGTGTTTTTTATCTCTGTGTTTCCACGCATGAAAAATGGCAATTCCCGTGAATTGACCAGAGCTAAAATGGAAGATGCAGTTTAGCAGGCGATCGGACAAGAGCTGGTCATAGTAAGATTGTTTCACTGACAGTCTTCTAGTTAACCCCTTACGTGGCCTAATCTCAAATAAAAACACTAAATCCATTACAGATTTAGTATATATGAACGCTACATGAAGTTGAAGGGTTCTGGCTTGCTTTTAGGACCCATCTAGTTGAAGTGCCATAAACATGAGGTATTTTGATACCTTCATATCATATGTGGCATAAAGATCACAACAAATAAACAGAAAAGATAAGACAGAAAAAAAAGTAAGATTGGGAAAGTTTAAATGTTGTTTGGTACAATTACTAGAACCAGGCCTCTACCATTTTCCTCTGTATCGAGCAGTTTTAAAGGAATTTGCCAATTCCACTTGTAAAGATGGAAAAGATAATAGAAAATGTTTTGGCAATGATGACACCTACTTACATAAAGACCAGATACATCTAAGAGACTCCATATGTAAAGATTATTGCCATAGAGGATCTACTATTTGGTGGTTCAAAGATGCTTACTAGTTAGGATGGTCACAAAGCTCTAGATAAATACATTGAAACCCATAGAAAACATGAGTTTGGAATCATTCGTGCAAGTAAATTTTTTCGCTACATGTTCATGAACTAATTTTACCACTTTTCTCAAAATAAATCAAATATCTGGACATCTTCCTTTTACCTTTAATTTCTTTTTCCCAAGATAATATTGATACTATAGAGAATATCAAGCCTGGGGACCTAGTTGAGAGGTGCATGGTGGCCATATCCTCAGTGCAAGGAAACATTTTAACACATATTCTTAGGACATAAAACTCAGAAAAGTGTATTGTGCATGTTAAGAATTTTTCCTAAGATTCCATATTGTAATTGGATAAACACCTTTGTCTATTTGTTGACAGCTAAGGTGTCATCATGAACATATGTTGCAACAAATATCTTTCATTAGGTGGCTCTTTACTAATGAATTATTTTAAATGAATGCATGACCATCTTTATTCCTCAGGTTATAAAAAATAACAGTAACATCATGCAACTATCTTTAGGAAGATTGTAAGAATCACCTGTATACCCATTTAAATTAAATCTATACATCTACATTTGTAAATTTCCTTTCTAATAGCCAAATTAAACATACTGTAGATACCACTCTGGATCCAGTGCCTCATTGGCCACACATTTTACTTTATTTCATGTAAGGGAAAAATGAAGGAACAACAAAAAAAAAAATCCAGATAGTCCAACAAAAAGCGAACAATGCATCCACTAAATAGCACTACAATATGTGACAAATAAGAGAAGACTACACTAGAAGAGCTGCTTAATGATCAGCCTATAGTGTTCATAAGTTGTAAGCCATCCTTGTGCAGATAGCATCCCTTTTTTTAATAGTATTACTAGAGTAATTCTTAAGATCATTAGATCTGTAAATCTGTTGATAAAGTGGTCGATCTACAAGTGTTATATATCACCGAAGACTGGCAGTTGTAATGAACTGAATTTGTTGGTGTGCTATATTTATGATTTCCAGATAATTTACAAATGACATACATTTGAGCTTGGACATATTTTTTATCAGTATTAAAGATTTTATTTTATGTTTTTAAGACATGCATCCTCAACATGGTTAGCAAGTGTGTTGAGCATTAAAGTAATAAAAATATACACTGTAGACACACTGTTGAAAATACTTTTTTTTTTTATTGCTATTAATAGGAACCCTTTTTTTGACATAGTAGTGCCAATTACATTTACACACAAAACATTAGAATGTAAGTTTCACATCACTAAAACTAGATTTTCACATTGAAAAAAATATTTTTCAATTCCAAAATGTTATATTACCTTAACAATATACATTCAACCTTACCCCAACCTTTCACTCTTAAGATTACTTAAACTCTAAACCTAACATTACCTAACCTTCAAACTAAACCTTAACCACCTAATATCAGAAATGTAAATATATAAAGGACTTTGTGTCTGCAGCATTTTGAAACAAATCCTAGTATGTAGTCCAATTTAAAGCATTATTGGAAATTTACCAATATATTGCTTGGATATGCAAATGAATTCTATATTCTTTAACTACAGTGGCTTAGAGTTTTGTTAGGAGCATGTATTTTGCTAAATAGTATTGTGTATTTATGGTTGTTGAACAAGATGGTATACATACAGCAACACTTAACAAAAAAGTTCCTAAAAGTATTTAATTATTTTAACTTTTTTTTTTAAATTGTATTATTGTGCTTTATAAATTGTATCTTTCATTTTAATTATATGGGTTATGCATTCGTTTACCTATGACAATGTGGTGAACACTGTAAAGCGTGGCTTGTGAAGGAAATGCTAAATTGAATTGTTAGATATATATAATGAAACCCTATAAAGTAATTTTACGTAAGTACAGAAACACTTTAAATGTTTTGCTGGATTTTAATTTAATTTGTTGCAACCATACATTACAGGGAAAATAAAAGATTTTGGATCAATTTTTAATTTTTTTTTTTTTTTTACATTATCCAACGCTAAATTTTAATTTCTTTTTTTTTTTAATAGAGCAGTGAAAACATTTTTGAAGCCTTCTTAGTCTTTTTGGGGAAATTTTCCATCAGCTCCTGTCCCAGAGACACAACAGGAAGTGAAAGGAAATATCTTCCAAGTAAGGAAAACACATTAAAACGTGGGACAATGCACTTTAAAAGCTCATCCGATGGGGCAGCAGCTCCCATATGCTCTTGTATGTTCCACAATTACAGTCCTCTGTCACCCGACTCCTCCCACAGGTATCGTCACGATCGCGTGACTTCCTCAGGGTTATTTAGGTAGTTCACTGGTTTGGTGTTAAAGTATGGAGCAAAACAGATAAGTAGAGGACAAAAACAAAAGAAAAGGAAACTAAAGAAAAGAAAACACTCTAAAATAGAAGAAGAACAATGAAATTTTAGACAATTAAAGATAAAAAGAATAATGCAAACAGGTGGATTGGAGAAACTGTAAAAGCAAGTATTGCTATGCATTTCAGACTAGAGTAGTCCCTTCACAAGCACTAGATAAAAGCTTAAATGGACTAATATATACATTCTTACAGTAACGTACAAAACTTGGATTGACACATACAAGGAACATAGTGTACAAAAATTATAACCTGCGCTTAGGACTAAAACTATTAATGTTAGTAAATGTGTTTGCAGCTGCTGTTCACTAGGTAAAAAACAGAGATTGGCATATTTTATTTTCTCTGTTCCATACAAGGAACATGTTGCATAAAAGACACATGTATTGCAACACTAAAAAAAGCCAATAAAGGAAAAGTAAAATCAACCATTCCTTTAGGAAAAAATGAAATGACAATAACAGGTGCTTATGGTATTAGTAAGTTTAAATCCCTTTAATTTCAATGTTATGATCCAGAAAGGCTCCTGTTTTAGCAACATCTTTCCTAAATCACCACATCTAATGTTTGAATACATTCTTTTTTTTCTTGAAAGGTAAGCTTAGAGGTATTTCCTACATGAGCAGACTGTATAAAAAGTTTTTTGGCACATTGGAGGGATTAGTCTAATATTAACAACACATAAATGTGCAGCAATCCTTATCTTTAAGGGGCACATTGTGCAGCCTACATATTGTACCTTGCAACTCAAATAAGAGACTAAATAAACAATACATTTGGAATTACAATCTATATTTTTTATGGTAAAATCAGGGTCAGATGAAAAAGACTGAATGTATTTTTCTTGGTTACAAAAACCACAACAAACACATTCTGAATCACAACATATGTAGGAATGAGGTATGCAACCGTCTATGTTGGCGTTTGTCTGAACAGGATAGAACAGCATTTCTGTTCGAAGGCACCAAAACAAAGAACTACATAAAGGGAAAATTTGTTAAAATAAAAAGGGCAATATGAAAGTATTAAAGACATCATCAAAAATAACTATATTGAGAAAAATAATACAAATTGCTTAAAAATATTACCTGGAATTTGAAAGGGGAAGAAAGAGAAATGTAATGGTCAAATTAAAAATATTACCTGGAATTTGAAAGGGGAAGAAAGAGAAATGTAATGGTCAAATCTCTGGAAAGGAAAAAAGGTAACGAAGAAGAAAGAGAATGGAAGATAAACAAAAGAGAAGGAAAAACATATTTTGAACAGAGAGGCAAAAGACATTAGGAAACAAAAAGAAAAAAGGAAAAGTGACAAAAAGAAAAAAACAAATACAAAATGGAGATACTAATACATAATAATAGATAATCAAAAGATGAATAAGTCACGATGCAAACATAAATGTATTTTGCGGGGAAATGAGAGATAACAAAAAGGTGAATTTGGAAATATGACCCTATCTACAGAAAGCAGAGATGTCCTAAACTTTATGGGGTTATTCCAGCCTCCAAATTCTACTGTCTATGATGTGTTCTCTTAGTTTTAAAATGACATTTTGCAAGAAGCTGGCTAGCCTGTTTAGGGTCACAAGTCAAACAAAATGGAAGTCTCATGCATCACTTGCACTTTTTGTGATTTTTTTTAAAGTGGATATAATTATCATAGGAATAATGCATTCTTAAATGTAACACAAAACTGACATTTAGAAAAATACATTATAGAGACGTCTTACTTAAACAAAAAAAAAAAAAACAAAGTGTCCATTGTTTTTCAGTTTTATGCTAAACTACAAAAGAATTTTATTACAAAAACCCAATGTATTATACTTCCAGCTTACTGTAGCTATAAGGGAGTAATTAAAAATAAATTCTAAAAAGAAAGTCTAAGAGGTGTATTGATAGAACAATGACTGGGCAAATAATTACCCAAAGATTCAACAGTATTGGCCTATCCTTTTCTGCCAAGATACACTCTGTTTTTGTGCAGGCAACTCAAGTGTGCAAATCTTGTTTGATGCAATTTTGGACCATCTAATGCTGGGCAAATCTTGTCTAAAAATGGACAAAAACCACTATGTTAGCAAATGCCAAAGTTTAATATTAGCCAAAAAATTAGCTAATAATGCAACCCCTAAAAGTCCCCTCATTCTTCTTCAAACAATCTAGAGCTTTTGTTAAGATGTGACACTGTTAAAGTAGATGTAAATCCTAACTGAATAGCATTTCATGTTTTAAAGCACCATGTATCATAAAAAATTAGCTTTTTTTATTTTTGGAAGAAAATATTATTATGCCCTTTTTCAATATCTGTTGCATCTGAGTGCCGCTGATCTCAGTTGACACAGCCATTTGTAGTCTCTATTTAAAGCTAATTTGAAAGCCTATGTAAAACCCAATAACAGGAAGTGTCTGAACAAGGACCTTGGTTGTCCATTATTATTTTAATAAAAGCTATAGATTTAGAAATATGGAAGATGATGGTTGAAATGACTTTAATATGTTGAAGAGTAAATAAGATATTAGTGATTGGGTTTACATATACTTTTTTTATTTTAACCCTTTTACTGCCAGGTCCGTATTTCGCACAGACCTGACAGTGGGGTGTTTCACAAACAATCCCGGTGGCTGTAGCCTCCGGGATTGTGTGTGAAACTAATTGCCTGCTAACAGCTGGCAATTAAAAAGTATGGGAAAAAAAACATGGGGTCCCCCCACCAGTCCACACCAGGTGAGTCTGGTATGGATTTAATGGGGAACCCCACGCCAAAATTAAAAATAATCTGATGTGGGATCCCCCTAAAATCCATACAAGTTCTTATCCGAGCCTGGCAGGTCAGGAAAGGGTGGGGGCGAGCAACAGGTCACATGCCCATAACATAGCCCCCGACCCCAAAGCACCTTGTCATCATGTTGATGGGGACAAGAGCCTCTTCCCCACAACCGTGGCCGGTGGTTTTAGGGGTCTGTGGGCAGAGGGCTAATCGGAATGTGGAAGCCACCTTTAAAAAGGGGGCCCCCAGATCCCAGTCCCCCCTATGTGAATGAGTATGGGGCACATTGTACCCCTACCCATTTAACAAAAAAGTGTCAAAAAGTAAGAAAAACCCAGAGACAGTTTTCGTCCAGTCCTTCATTAAATAATCAAAATGGAAAAACAGTTTTCCCTGAAGTAAATTCATCATCAATCACGACGTCCACGCACTGATTACCCAAAAAACAAACAAAAAAAAAAGAGCTCCGCTCCCGAGAATGGCTGGCCTCCGAGTGCCTCCTTTGCCATTTGACAGTTCCTATATAGGTAAGGGCGGGTCCACCTGGTGACATCACCTGGTGGCCCTTGCCCCCCTCGTGATGTCACGGACCGGTGCATGCTGGGTCATTGACGTCGGGAGCAGAGCTCTTTTATTTTTTCTGGTCCGGGCGGTGCGCGGGCGCCTTGATTGACGATGGATTTACATCGTGGGACACTGTTTTTTTTATTTTTTATTAAATTCATTGTCAAAAACTGTCTCTGGGTTTTTCTTACTTTTTTGACACTTTTTTGGTGAATGGGTACTTAATCACATGGGGGGGGGCTGGAATCTGGGGTCCCCTTGTTAAAGGAGGCTACCAGATTTCAATAAGCCCCCTGCCCTCAGACCCCCACATTCACTGACCATGGTTGTGGGGAAGAGGCCCTTGTCCTTATCAACATGACCCCTGCCCCAAAGCACCCACCTACCCATGTTGAGGGCAAGTGGCCTGGTATGGTTCAGGGGGGCGCTCACTTTCCCTCCCCTTTCCTGACCTGCTGGGCTGCATGCTTGGATATTTTTTTTTTGGTTGTTGTTTGTTGTGGTTGTTGTTGCTGTTTTTTTTCTTATACTTTTTCCTTGCTGGCTTTTTTTTTTAAAATCAGCTGTTAGTGGGGAAGCCACTAACAGCTGATGAGTCAGCTGTTAAGGACGCAGCGGCCAGTTTCCCAGCCTGCTGCTTAGCAACCAGCTATTTGTCAAAGAACAGCTAGGGGGTCCCCTGACCCCTAGGCTGTTTTTTGACAAATACTGCATGTGATACCGCCAGCTAAACCCTGGTGGTAATTATCACATGCTTTTTAACGTTCTGGTCCATTTGTGGACTTGACCTAAGAGCTTTTTATGCAGTATTTACCGGTACTTTTTTTTTTTTTTCAGTAAATACCGAATAATCATTTTTTTTCTTTTTTGGGAATTGGACTTATTTTACCTCATGTGATAATTTATGCAACTAAGTAACATGATACCCTTATCGCACGTTAAACGTTAGTGAATTAACCCCAAAGGCCTGTATCACATGAAACCATGTACAGTATAGAGTAAATCAATTATGATATTCAAACAGGATCACCTGTCAGCCAAAAAAATAAAAATAAAGTCATGAAGTTATCCAAACAGCTGATAAGTCTGAAGAATACTGAAAGAGGGGAACAGGATGGGACTTTTACGGTACCACAAGAACAACAAAGAAAATTCTAAAATAATTGTTCACTTTATTACCAAAATTTTAAAAGATTACCATACACCAACAATAAATAACAACAAAATGCACCATTGGTTGTCCATATCAAAAGTGTATTATATCCATCAAGATGTCTTTCAGATGGTGGCTCAAAAATCTCAACGCGTTTTAACTAATAAAATGTCTTCATTTGGAGGAAAGCAATACGATATTTTCAAAGATGCATTAGTAAAAACAGATACATGTCCAAGCAAGAAACTCCAAGTTGTCAAACCAGGTAGGATGCAAGAGAGAATAGCCCAACCACCACCTCAGTACATCTGAGAGGGGGGTAATACCCTGGTACAAATAAGTAGAAAAATTCAGGGCCCCAAGGATCGCCTCGATGGTACCATTTTTGTACCATTCACCCCCCCTCAGATGCACTGAGGTGGTGGTGATACCAATAAAAACTTCTCTGTTGTAATGTAGACAGATGCAGCCACAGAAATAAATTGAAGGTTAACATGTTACACATATCATGTGCTTTTCGGCCAAGCACAAGATGTGTGAAATATATTAACCTTCCATTCATTCCTGTGACTTCATCTGTCTACATTACAATAAAGACGTTTTTATTGGTTACCTGTTGAGGTTATTGCTTATCGAACACCTTGCAGAATTTATCTGCCTACTCAGTGTAGTTCCTGTACCATGTCATTGGCTGCTATGTATGAGAAGTCCACGACTTATTATATCTGTTGCACACCTTTAAATAAAAAAATAAAAACAAAATTATATCTGCCTTTGTTCATTTCTATTACATGGGGATGATGGAATTAGTAGTTTACAGAAGAAAAATAAGATTGTTTTGCTATCTGTTTAGCTTTATTGAGCTATATTTGCTGAAAATGTTTTTAGCCTGAAAAAAAAACCTAATGCAGCCACTATATCTAAGGACTTGTAGGGCTGTTATATTTTACATTTTTGTGCTCGGGTTTAGATACACTTTAGGTGTAGAGGGGAAATCGCCAGTATCAATCTAAATGCAACAACATGTTAAAAAAAAACAATTGAAAATCATCAGCTGCAATGATAAAAGCATCTGGACAGTTTTCTTGCAGCTCTTGATAATGGTGAGTAAGGCCAGTAACCTACGGGAGAACTGGTGATGAAGATACAGTGACTCCAAGTAAAGCTGGCCATACATGGATCAAAAATAAGATGGTGCAGCAGGGACTGGACAAATTTCGTTCCATGTATGGCCACTGTGGTTGAAAAGAAATCAATCTTCAGACTGACTTCTTTCCAACAGCCTTGTATGAAAATGTCCACTCGCTTAGCACTGCAGTCTATATCCTGCAGCACTGATAAGTGTATTCCAATGGTGTGGAAGTCTCCCCGCTGTCAGAATACAAAGACGCTGCGGGCAGGATTCCCCCATTCACCTTGAATATGTGAATAAGGGAATCAAGAGTTTACAACCACTTTAACCACTTTCCGACCACCCGCCGCCTTTTTACTGCGGCAGGGTGGCTCTCCTGCGCAAACCGACGTACATCTTCGGTCGCGCGTGAGAAGCTAGGGGGCGAGCACGTGCCGCCGCCGGCGCGCTCCCGCCCCCACTCAGCAGCAGAGAAGCCAATGCATGGGTCAGGGGGCTCCGGTTTCTGCCTGACACCCGTGATCGCTCCCCGCTGTGGAAGAAGAACGGGCAGCTGTTGTAAACACAGCTGACCGTTCTTCTCCCTGAAATGATCATAGAGCCCACGGGATCCTTCTATATAGGATCATATGTCTCTATGGTCATTTCAGAACCACGCCCCCCCCCCACAGTAAGATTCACTCCCCTAGGCTCACATTTAACCCACTGATCACCAACAGGGTTAACCCCTTCCCTGCCAATGGCATTATTACAGTAATAGTGCATATTTTTAGCACTGATTACTGTAGTAATGTCACTGGTACCCCCAAAAGTGTAGAAAATGTCAGTTAGGGGTCCGATCTGTCTGCCGCATTGTCGCAGTCCCACAAAAAATGGCAGGTCGCCGCCATTACTAGTAAAAAAAACCCAATAAAAATGACATAAATCTTTCCCGTAGTTAGTAGACGCAATAACTTTTGCGCAAACCAATCAAAATACGCTTATTGCGATTTTTGTACCAAAAATATGTAGCAGAAAACAAATTGGCCTAAAATGTTAAAAAATATTGATTTTTAAACTTTTTTTTTTGAGAATGTCATATAGCAGAATGTGAAAAATATTGTTTTTTGTTTTTTTTTCAAAATTGTTGCTCTTTTTTTGTTTATAGAGCAAAAAATAAAAATTGCACAGGTGATCAAATACCACCAAAAGAAAGCTATATTTGTGGAAAAAAAAGGAAGTCAATTTTATTTGGGTACAGCATCGCACGACCACGCAATTGTCTGTTAAAGTAACGCAGTGCCAAATCGCAAAATAGGGCCTGGTCAGGAAGGGGGCAAATCCTTCCGGTCTTAAAGTGGTTAATGTTAGTGTTCATGATTTTATTGTAAATTTTCAGATTTGTGTCCCAACAGAATACAATTAAAGGGCATTTACATCTTGTGCCTCTTTCTTTGAGACACCTCCAACATAAATCCATGACATGTATATCTACAAGACACTCATACCATTAAAAAATGATCTTATAGTTTTTTCTTCTAGAATCTAGCAGAAAGGGGCATTTTATGTGTTAATGTAAAAGATCATCCCAGTTCAACTCCCTCTCCCATTTTGCTATGAAATATGAGTTCCCAGGGAACATAGCACAGAGAAGAAATTTATAAACCATAGATATGATATGAGTCAGTCTCTGTTCGTGAAGCAGGTACTGTTTGAAAATGGTAAGGGAACTATGAAGTAATAATAATGGTTTAATTGATTGAACATAGTCAGAATGTTGACGTTTTTTCCAGCCATCCAGATTTGCTACAACTAAAGGGTGAGGGCAGTTTTGAAATGGAAGGCAAGGTACCATTGTGAAGGATTTGAGTGATCGCTATACTATCTTCCCTTTGCCATGCGAAGAAGGTGGGGGAGCAGGGCCAGTGTAAATACAGGGAAAGAGAACAAGGAAGTCATTGTCCCTGGTGTAGAAGATAGGATTCCCTTCACAACCAAGTCACCCTATACCTGCAAAGTGACAGATACTAAAATAGGAAAGTGTCTACCAAAGGTTATAAATCCAGGGCAACCCAAGGCAGAGACCTTAGTTATAAGGAAGTTATTCTCCTCTATGGTAATTCCCAATTTATCTTGTCTGTTCTAAAACCAGTCAGCCTGCCTTGTTACTGCTTTGACTAAGTAATATAAAGCAGGTTAGGAAGAGCTTTACCAGGCTTATGGTAATATCTTCATGGAGCTTAGAACTTTTATGTCCGTCATAGCTTTAGTAATCCGGTTCAGCTCATGTTTAGGAGGTTTTATTGGCACAGTCTAGAATACATACAGCATCTTGGGTAAAATGTCCATTTTAATTGTTTTTATCCACCCCAACCAGAAGAAAGTCGAAAGTCGATAGGTGCTCCAACATTGATTGTTATTTATCTTATATCCCGAACTCCAAAAATATATTTTCTTTGAACTGAGTGAAGAAGTGTTTTTGTTTGCAGCCCGTGACCCTGCTGATTAAAAATTCATCCCACTTCTTTCCTAATGATCACGCAGAAAGTGATGGGACTCTCCCCAGTGGCAATATAAATAGGAGTAATACACAGAAAGGGGTTCCCCTGAATGGGACTTTTTAGGCACAAAAAGATCTAATAACGTGATAATCAATGATAATTTTAGCAATAGTGATAATTTTATTAAATATGTATAAACAAAATATTAAAAACATATACAAGCTATACCAGATGACACCAATTTCAACCAAATACTAGAACTTTAACCCGACATGTTTTGAAGATAATAAACTTTCTCTTCTTCTTCAGGGGAAGCTCAAGTAAGTGTTCTATTGATAGAAAAATATGTATATAAGTATTATATATTGAAATACACAAAAACACATTTAGAGATATTGGCAACACTTACAAGGTTGATAGTGTCTAGACTCAAATAGCTTGTACAAAGGATTAAAACCAAGGAAGCTGGGCTTGATCTGACTGGCGGTGTGGGCTGCTGATATATATATGCAGCTAGGATGGTATGGCAGGGTAGGTTGAGCATGAGTCTCTCACTGTGAGCATCTGAAGTCCAACAAAATTAGGAAGCCAGGAAAGGTGCCATGACCAATCCCCTCCACTTGTGGTGTCTGAGCCAGACAGCTGGTAAAAAAAAATCACAAAAAAAGGGCTAAATTTAGGGTTCTAATAATAGAATGTTTGGCAACATGAATGAGCATAAAAGTGCTCAGACTCTAAATTACCAGCTAGTATAAAAAACAATTTGGAAAAGTAACTAAATTATACCTTGAAGGATGTGAAGTTGAGTAAACCGATCCTCTCCAGCGAGCAGACAGCAAGTACTGTGCTGCCTGGACGCTGGGAGGGAGTTTATAAAAGGCCACAATGATTGGGGAAAGAGGCAACAGCTGGCGTCCAGGAATGGGCTTCCTGGATCGCCAGGGCCGGGCCCGCCCGCCCCCACCCGACGTGTGTGCCGCATAGCGGCATGACGTGGAGTGGGCGGGGCCGGCGCTTGCGTTCCACCGACACGGTGTCCGAAAACCGGAAGTTCGGGGGAACATCCGGTCTTCGGTTGGTGCGCACGAACCCGAAGGAAGTGCAGATGTGAAGATAGCACCAATGGGAGACATCGCACTGAAGCGATGTGTCTCCACCGTGCCGGGATGTTCACAGAGGGAGACCCAGAAACCAACCTGCAAGTAGAGAGCTAAAAGAATCAAACATGGAGAGAATTTAATACACTAAAAGCATTAGATCAGCCAATGCAATTGGGCATTTTGGTGTATATGTGATAAATATATAAAGCACCGCTAGAGATCAAGACCCCATACCAGGGTGTTATAATAACAACCAGCTATTGAATCACATGTAAAACAGAGGCGTAAAGAACACAGGTCAGAAAATTTGTGTATACATTACAGATGTTAAAGGTGAACATTAACATTGTGGAAACAAAAAATATAAATATAAATAGGAGTAAAACCCTGAGAGAGATGTTAACCCTTTTCCAATATTTTGAAAAGGTGTTTTTTATTGTCAGTGTCCCTGTTTGAGCATTCATCCTGCACTTTTGGGCCTGGTGACTGTAAAGGTAAATTAAATCATATCAGTGATCATACTTGTTGATCAGTTGAAAAATCTAATTTAAAGTGTGTATAAAGCTTAAAACTAAAATGTAATAAAACCAGACTATGAAAAACTCTCAATACATGCTATATAAAAGCGTGTGCATACTCGCAAAGCCACTAAAGCTTTTGTTTTGTGTAGAGTGAAATATACTTGGTTGATCCTGCTTTCAGCTGTCCCTCCCATATTCTCTGTGTCCCCACTGCAGCCTGAGATTGTGCAGACCAGCTGGTGTCCTCCATGGAGCATGCTCCAGTTTCAGTTCCCTTCTAAGCTCTTCATTTGCTCCCTTTTCTTCTCTGTGCAGCCCACATGACTATCGAGTCACTTATGTTGGCGTATACAGAGTAGTAAATAATGTTCCTCTCCCTCCCTCCTTCTCTATGTCCTCCTCTTGCTAAACACTATGAAGCGGGATATACTGTAGTTTGCTGATTGATTATATTCACTAAAAAACTGACAAAAACTCTTAGTTTTAATATAAATCAGTATTAAATATATCAAATGTAATTTCTAATACCTGCAAAGTTAAAAAAAAAAAAGAGCCATGGATGCAGATGTCGTCTAAAAATGAAAGCTAGTGTCAATCATCTTTGATTCCGCCTACATCATATTAATGCGAAAAAAAATACACATTCGATGCTCAATAAATATTATTGGGAGCTGTAAAAAGTTATTTGATATTTATAGTCTAATTTGAACTGCTCTTTTGATAACAGTTTTTTTTTAGTCATGTTACAAAGTTACATAGTTACACAGTTAGTCAGGTTGAAAAAAAGTCCATCTAGTTCAACCAACAAAAAACAAAACAAAACAAAACAACCATACAATTCCATATACACAACCCTTTACCCACAATTGATTCAAAGGAAGGCGAAAAACCCCAGCAAAGCATGATCCAATTTTCTCCAGCAGTGGACAAAATTCCTTCCTGATCACGAGAGGCAATCGGATATTCCCTGTCTGTCATGTGGCTGGCTGAGCACCAATCGGGGCTGACCAGACACAGAATCATACTGCAGTAATAGAATCCTCCCTCCCAAAGATCTTTCCCTGCAGACGCCAAATAACAGGGAAAGGTCACGTGACCACACAACACCGCTGCAGAAAAAAGGTACTAAGGGGATATTTTTTTAATAAAACAAGATACCGTGCCATGATACATATGTTTTATGTGAATTAATTATGGGCATTAACATTTCTCTGTTTAGTATTGCTTTTATTTAAATTACTGCTTTCCTTGGGCACAACCATATATCTTTCAAGATGTTTCCCAATAGTTTGTGAAAAAAATTATGTGAGAGAGAGTGAGGTGAGAAAGAGGGGATAAGAGAGAGGGGGGGGGAGAGGGGAAGAAAGAGAGGGGATGAGAGAGTGAGAGAGGGGGATGAGAGAGAGAGGGGGCTGAGAGAGGGGACGAGAGAGTGAGAGAGAGGGGATGAGAGAGTGAGAGAGGGGGGTGAGAGAGAGAGGGGGTGAAAGAGAGAGAGCGGAGAGAGTGAGGGGGGAGAGAGGGGGTGAAAGAAGGGGAAGAGAGAGTGAAAGCGAGAGAGGGGGTGGGAGAGAAAGGGGAGGGGGGTGAGAGAGAGAGTGGGGGAGAGAGAGGGAGGGATGAGAAAAAGGGGTTTAGAGAAAGGGGGGAGAAGGAGGGGGTGAGAGAGGGGGAGTGAGGGGTGAAATAGGGGAGAGAGAGAGGGGGTCAGAGAGAGGGGGTGAGAGAGAGGGGGGGTGAAAGAGAGGGGGTAAGAGAGAGAGGGGGGTGAAAGAGAGGGGAGGTGAGAGAGAGAGGGTGGCAGAGAGGGGGTGAGAGAGAGGGGCAGGTGAGAGAGAGGGGATGAGAGAGAGAGTAGCAAGGCACGATAGCCCAGGATCCTGACCCGCTCCGCCACTACTTCATAGGAGGGGAGCTTCTTCCAGCAGTAGTATGGGTGCCACCGCCTCCTCCTCCGCTCTCCTCATCATTTCCGGCAGTCTCCCGCTCATCGTGCCTCCTCATCCGCTCCTTCCTTCCAGTCAGAATTTTTTTTAGATGGACCTAAGTATACTGCCCCTGTATGATGTGTAGAGCCTCTCATGGGGCCCCCTACTGAGTCTGGACCCTTGGGCATTGCCCGAGTGCCTGAATAGTCAGTCCTCCCCTGCTGCTAAGCCAAGTTGAAAAATAGATGTATTTAATACACAGGCATGTAGGTAGAAATACATGCTTGGAGAGCAGCACTTTACATTGTGTTGGTTTAAAAAAAAATGCTCTAACTGGCTGGGACATCTGATACAATTTATATGGTCTGAAGTGAGTGGCACCTATCTATCTAAAGTTTCTATGAAGTCCATCTGAGTTTCTGGTGACATTCATTGATATGCAAATAGTTGTTCACATATGCTTGTGACTTCCAGTGGCTCCTTGGAGGAATAAGCTGAGATAGCAATCTTCCACAGCTGGAGGTGTAAATAGCATTTTCACACAAAAATACAGCTGTTACACAATATAACTTCTAACGAAATACACATTCAATATATCTGCTTAATCAGAAATACATGTTAAATAATCAGAAATAAATGTTTGATAAATAAATTGCTATTCCATTTACCCAATCACTGCCCAGGCCAATTTTCAGCTTTCAGGGCCGTCACACTTTGAATGACAATTACTCATGCAACACTGTACCCAAATTACATTTCTAAATTTCTATCATTTGTTTTTAGACAGGTAGAGCTTTCTTTTGGTGGTATTTGATGGCCACTTTTGAAAAAAATGTTTTCTATATAAACGAAAAAATACAGAAAATTTAAAAAAAAAAAGACATTCTTTTTTGTTTCTGTTATAACATTTTGCAAATAAATAATCTTTCTTCATAAATTTAGGCCAAAATGTATTCTGCTACATTTCTTAGGTAAAATTAACTCAAATCAGTGTAAGGTTTTTAGTTTGCGTGAAAGTTATAGAGTCTACAAACGATGGTATATACAGTATGTACTGTATTTGGAAATTGATCAATCCTGATGTACTGGCGGCCTATCTCACTTGAGGTCCTAAAATGCCAGGACAGTACAAATACCCCCCAAATGACCCCTTTTTGAAAAGCAAACAGCCCAAGGTATTTAGTAAGAGTCTTAATGATTTTTTTGGAATTGTAATTCATTTTCTTGCCACTTTCTTGGAAAATTAAGAAATTAAATAAAACTTTTTTTTACATACTTTCACTAGAGCAGTACAGCATTATCATATAGACTGGTGTGGCGGTGATCAGATACTGACTGGTAACAGTGTGTAAAAAATATATATTATTATTTTTTAAGTTTTTAAAGTTTTTTTTTTCCAATTTCATTTTACTTACTGTGACCAGAGCAGTACAGCGTTACCATAGTGATACTGTACTACTCTGGGTAGGTAATCTGGATTTTCCCCCTATTATTGCCTATAACAGTGATGATCACTGTTAGAGCAATCATTTTTATGAATGCCATCCATTCATTGCCACTGTGTACTACTGTGATAGCTGTGATTGGCCACAGCTATCATATGGTACAAATGCAATGTGATGGATCCTGTCTGTACCATGTGATGACTGTGATCAATCACAGTGATCATCACAATTATATACAATGAATGGCTATGAATGAAAGGCATTCATTGTGTACAACTATCATGTGATCACTGTGATTGGTCACAGTGATCACATGCCACCTCGGCCCGGCCCGGTACAGCGATCAGTCATTCGTTGTGTCCGGTGGACACAGCGTGTGACAGATAAAGCTGCAGTGTGGCTTTTAAAGTGTACACGAGACGCGTGACTGGGAGGACGTGATCTGACATCCACCCAGAATGGGAAAGCTTCCATTCGGCTGTAAATTGAATATAGGCCAGGCAGGAAACAATTGAATTCCCTCCTGACTACATTACTGTGGGGTCCTCACCAGCCATGGTTTAGATTGATGATACATTAAAGGCCTCGGATGCATTGGGGCTTGGTGTGTCCCGATTTCCATACTTACTTTTTAGCATAAAACAAATGCCTCTGCAGTTTTGGAAGCAGTACATGTAATATCCTACGTAGCCCTAAGAATCCTTTGCCTATTGATGGGGGACTGCCCTGTTCTTTCTAACACATTCTTTGCATGCAGTCTAAGGCATGGTACACCACCTGCTGGGACCATCAGAAAGGCTCCAAACATTCTTAGTTGCCTGAATCCCAAACTCCCACTCTCCATTCCATTCCGGACTCAGCCCTATGGGCATCTAATCGTATTCAGTCCCTTGGTTATTTTTGTCCTAAAAATACTCTTAGGTCATTTGATCAATTGAGGCAGCAGTATGACCTCCATACCTGATACTTGTTTAGATAGTTACAATTTCCCCATCGATATCACTTTCAATTCAAGACAATGGGGCTTGAGCTAACACCATGTAAGATTGAGTCTGTCATGAGAAGTTAATCATTAATTACACTTCTTTCCAATATTTATAGGGTTTTTTAACCACATATCTATGAAGGCCTTGAAATACTACAATCTAAGTGTCAGACAAATGTACCAGAGTTGGACAAGGATGACTGGGAGCATGTGTGGAATTACTTAATTTGGTATGGACCAGAGAAGAGATAGGTTAATACAATTAAAAAATAATTAAGATCTTACACAAAATTTACATAACCCCACAAAGGTTGCACAAAAATACCCTTCCGCTTTAGCATATTGTTGAAGTGTCTTAATAACTTTGTTTATAGTCATATGTTATGTAAGTGCCCTAGTTTTCAATTGTTCTGGTCCAAGGGCCTACAATTTATCTTTGCATTGACTACTGTTCTTATTTAATGTAGCTATATGTTTATTAGGCTTGATAGAGCCATTGGCTTCCTCTCGAGTAATCAGCACACTTTTTGGTCTTCTTCTTCTGTTTCCTGGAGAAGCTATTGTATTTAAATGAGAGTCAGCTGTGGCTCCCACCTTAGAGTTTTGGAAATCTTATGTGATCTCAGTGCTTCCACTATATAAGGCTACCGTTGAATCTAGAAATTGCCCCAACAAATTTACCAAAGAATGGGATGCTTGACTTACCTCAAACTTAACTAATGCGTCTTGTGACACCACTGCACTCCTAATACAAATATTTACATCAATACTAAGTAATATGGTCTCCATATTGGAAGAGGAAAAATTGGCAGAGCCTTAAAATAAATGGGAGGAAGAGAGAAATTTCCTTATATGTCTGTCCAAGCGGATGTTATTCTTAAGTACAGTTCACCAATACTTTGATTATTTTTGGGGCTTTGAGTGTGTTAGCTTTTTAATGTTTCCCCACTGAGTGGTGTATTTGTTTATCTTTGTTGTACCTACGACCAGGGAATGCCCAGATAGCCATGTTTTTATTTAAAGTTAGACCTAATACTGTAAAAATAAATTATAGAAATGTTTAAAAAAACTTAAAATAATAACATTATGATCTCTATAGTGGTCCTTATTTTGAAGACTTGGTCTTGCACACATCTGTAATGTATGAGATAGATAGATAGATAGATAGATAGATAGATAGATAGATAGATAGATAGATAGATAGATAGATAGATAGATAGATAGATAGATAGATAGATAGATAGATAGATAGATAGATAGATAGATAGATAGATAGATAGATAGATAGATAGATAGATAGACTATAATACCAAAAGTATTGGTACGCGTGCCTTTACACCCACATAAACTTTAACGGCATCCCAGTCGTAGTCCGTAGGGTTCAATATTGAGTTGGCCCACCCTTTACAGTTATAACAGCTTCAACTCTTCTTGGAAGGCTCTCCACAAGGTTTAGGAGTGTCTATGGGAATGCTTGACTATTCTTCAAGAAGCGCATTTGTGAGGTCAGTCACTGATGTTGGACAAGAAGGCCTCTTCTTTGATTCATCCCAAAGGTCAGGAAAAGGTGCATGCCAGTCAACTTCCTCCACCCCAAACTCGCTCATCCATGTCTTTATGGACCTTGCTTTGTGCACTGGTGCACAATCACGTTGGAACAGAAAGGAGCCATCCCCAAACTGTTGCCACAAAGTTGGGAGCATGAAATTGTCCAGAATGTCTGGTATACTGATGCATTAGGACTTCCCTTCACTGGAACTAAGCGGAAAGCCCAACCCCTGAAAAACAACCCCATACCATAATCCCCCTCCACCAAATGATTTGGAATAGTGCACAAAGCAAGGTCCATAAAGACATGGATGAGCGAGTTTGGGGTGGAGGTACTTGACTGGCCTGCACAGAGTCCTAACCTCAACCCAATAGAACACCTTTGGGATGAATTAGAGTTTAGACTGCGAGCCAGGCCTTCTCATTCACATCAGTGCCTGTGCTTCTGGAAGAATGGACAAACATTCCCATAGACACATTTCTAAACCTTGTGGACAGCCTAGAAGCCCTGAAGCTGTTATAGCTGCAAAGGGTGGGCCAACTCAATATTGAACCCTACCGACTAAGACTGGGATGTCATTAAAGTTCATGTGGTTGTAAAGGCAGGCGTCACAATACTTTTGGTAATATAGTGTGTGTATCTATCTATCTTTTTTTTATTTTTTTTAATTTCTTTATTGAGAACAAAGCACCGTACAAAAAGGCAATAGGAGGACGAGAATAAAGTCACTCCAACCAACAGAAAAAGTCAACAGTTAAATACAGCAGCAGTCAGGCACTAAAGTGCACATGGTGATGACAGGCACGTAGTGACAGTGTACAGACATATTCAGGTGCTATATAAGAACAATTTTCAAAAATATAGCAAAGGAAAGTGCACACGGTGCATATGCATGCCAGGGGAGGCGCAAAGACGTGCCGCCAACCCCTATCCGTGGGCACCTTACACAGCGCCTAGGAGAGGCGGGTCCTGATACAGCAATGATTTACAGGCAACATAGCTGGCAACGAATATAAAGCATCGTGAGAACAAAGGGGAGGTGGGAAGACACGGGGGGGGGGAGAGAGGGGAGGAATGGAGGAAGGGACGGAAGTTACAAGAAAGGAGGAGAAGGGGGAAAAAGAGGGGAAAGGAAAGAGAAGGCCGAGATGTGGACACCAAGGCACATACCCAACGAAGGCCGAACCGTCCACCACAGCTCAGCCAATGGCCTGCAAGTACACATCCGTACATGTAAAATGTACTCTAGGCCGCCAGCGGCCCCTTGTGAGTTCTTCAGTGTTTTTCAACGTTGCAGTCAGTTCCTCCATATGGTGGGTTTTCACCATCTTAGAGAACCATAATTTCCGAGTGGGGGGTTGCGTCTGTCTCCACATGGCCGGGATGCAGGCCTTCGCTGCATTGAGGAGATGGATTGTCCGGTATTTCTGAATTGGTCTCCCTGTAAGGTGTAGTAGGCACAGCGCAGGGTCGTCTCCCACCTCGACCGCGGTAAGCTGTTTGATGACCGATGCTACCTCGCTCCAGAATGCCCGCAGTAAAGGACATGCCCAAAATATGTTAAGCATCGTCCCTCCCTCAGAGCCACATCTCCAACACCTGTCCAGGCAATCCACGCTCATTCTGTGCAGGACCGCAGGGACCCTGTACCACCTACTGAGAATTTTATAACTGATTTCTTGAGATTTGCAAGCCAGCGAAGCCTTTTGGGCCAAGGTCAGAATCTTTTCCGTCTGCTTAGGCGTGAAAGAGACGTCAAAGTCACGCTCCCATTGTTTCAGAAAGGGCAATTGTGATCCCCCGTCCAGATCCAGGAGGAGAGAGTAAAGGAAGGACAGAGCATATCTAGGGGGATCGCCATCTCGGCACAAGGCCTCGAACGGCGTCAAGGGTCGAGGAGTGTAGCCCGTTTTCTGCATATGGAGGAGGAAGTGTCGGATCTGTAGAACACTGAGGGGGTCTAAGGAAGTCCCCGGCCAGGCCACAATCTCCGCGTGGGAGGGAACGCCGCCCCGCGGCCACACATCCATGAGGCAGGTCCTCCCAGTCTGTGCCAAGGCCCACACTCTGACACTCGTGCAGCCTGGAGGAAAGTCAGGGTTGCCCAGGACAGGTATCAGCGGGGAGGGCGAGGGGCGACCGACGGGTTCTGTTGTATTCGTCGGGACTCTCGGAGCGTGGCCCCTATCGTTGGGTGAGAGAGTAGAGGGTCAGCAGGTGTTAGGGGCGACCAAGGGGCCAGGGGCAGGGGTCGGGCAGCCACCCCATTCTCCAAGCCCACCCACTGCTTAGCCACCGCATTACCATGCCAGTTGAGAACTCGCACAAGGTGGGAAGCTCTGTAATAGCGGAGGAGGTTCGGCAGACCCACGCCCCCCCTCACCTTGGGGAGGGAGAGGGTCCGCATCCCGATCCTAGGGTATCTAGAGGCCCAGATGAAGGATCGAAACAGCGCCCGTACCTGGGTAAAGAAAGTAATAGGGACCGCAATTGGCAGAGCCTGGAGGACATAAAGAAGTCTGGGAGCACGTTCATTTTGAGGGCACTGCAACGCCCGAACCAGGTCAGCGTTACCAACTGCCAGGTTTGGATATCCACCTTGAGGGTTCCCAGGAGAGGAGGAAAATTTGCCTGAAAGAGATCGAGTAGATCCGCCGTAATGCGGATCCCCAGGTACACCAGAGAATTGTCGGCCCAATGAAATGGGAAGGAGGACCGGAGGGCACGCTCGACCAATGCGGGGGAAGAGACATTAAGTGCCGCAGATTTAGTGAGATTAATCTTATAATTTGAACGTTTATATACATCGAGAGCGTGCAGGATGTTCGGGAGGGATGTGATGGAATTTGTGACAAAGAAAATCAAATCGTCTGCGTAAGCAGCCACTTTAGCCACTTTATGGTTACTGCCTGCCAATCGTAGGCCTGTGATATCCGGATTTCACTATCTATCTATCTCTCTATCTACAGATTGGGATGCCATTAAAGTTCATGCGTGTAAAGGCAGGTGTCCCAATACTTATGTGATATAGTGTTGATAGATAGATAGATAGATAGATAGATAGATAGATAGATAGATAGATAGATAGATAGATAGATAGATAGATAGATAGATAGATAGATAGATAGATAGATAGATAGATAGATAGATAGATATTAAAAAAATAATAGATACAAAAATAATAACATATACGCAACATATATGCAATAGATCAACACATAGATAAATAAATACAGTAGATGGAGAGTCTGCCACCATTCAAATCTGCACTTTAGTTTATGCTTTTGTTTCATATGCAAATCAGAATCTCAAGAGTCTCCTCTGACCTCTCCCTACTGTAGTATGCTATGCAATCAGGTAGAAACCTACAAACACTTTTTACGGCCTGTGGAGAGGCAGAAGTGAAATTCAGATCTAAACATATTCAAAAACATGATTTGCATTGGTTAGAATTTAGAAACATGACAGAGAAATCACTCTGATCTCAAAAGCATGACTGCACAAACAATTCTACTAATCCCACCATGTCAGTCACTAGATGAAGGCTGATCACCGATCTTTACATTTTTTCTTTATCTATGTTGTCCCCATGACTCTCAGAGACAAGTGTGTGTGTATATATTGTATATTATCTCTCACAGTTATTACCTTTTGTATCACTGGAGCCTCACTTTTAGATTGTAAGCTCTCCTAACACTCTTGTATCCAATTCCATTGTAACAGTCTTCCTTTTTGTAAACCTCTGATGTTACTGTAAATGAATCCTGTATAAGATTAATAATAATTCAGTAAATCTATTAATCTGGAGTGTATCTTTTTAACAATTTCTCTCTTACTCTCTGTCTTTATCTTTATATCTGTATATATGAAAACATTTTTAACTTGGTATTCTGAAAACATATTTCCACAAAGATTTAAATGTTTTCCTTTGTTAATAATATAATTCTAAATATTTTCTAAATTCTTAAATGTTAAAAATAAAATTAAAATAAATAATAAATACATATATACATAATAAAAATACTACTTATAATTATAATCAATATCAAATTATTAAATACAAAATGTCAGTAGGGATCTGTTGGGACTTTAACGGTGCATAGGTAGTATAGGAATCCAAATGAAGGAGAAAAACTTAATTTTATATAAAATCCATAAATATTTTTATTGAAAAAACGTAACACACATTTAAAAACATATCAAAGTACAAAATAGGCACTTATGATGGTGTTGGCTTAATAATATAATTCAAAATATTTTCTAAATTCTTAAATGTTAAAAATAAAATTAAAATAAATAATAAATAAATATATACATAATAAAAATACTACTTATAATTATAATCATTATCAAACTATTAAATACAAAATGTCAATAGGGATCCGTTGGGACTTTAAAGGTGCATAGGTAGTATAGGAATCCAATTGAAGGAGAAAAACTTAATTTTATATAAAATCCATAAATCTTTTTATTGAAAAAAAACGTAACACACATTTAAAAACATATAAAAGTACAAAATAGGCACTTGTGATGGTGTCGGCTTAATAATATAATTCAAAATATTTTCTAAATTCTTAAATGTTAAAAATAAAATTTAAATAAATAATAAATTAATATATACATAATAAAAATACTATTTATAATTATAATCATTATAAAAATATATGCTATTATCCTCATCATTCAGTTTATATTTGTTAAGCTTTCCAATCCTATTAATAGTTATATAATATATATATATATTTTTTTTATTTGCTTTTTGTTGCTCTGTTGTTATCTTTGTAAGGTGACCTTGGGTGTTCTGAAAGGTGCCTATAAATAAAATGTATTATTATTATTATTATTATAAGATAAAAGATATAATTTCTTGCCTTTGTATACATAAAACTCAATTTATCAGGATACTCTTTACAACAGCAAAAAACTCTTCTCAACAAAACCACACATACAGATTCCTAGCACATGCCCACCTATCTGTTTAAATATGAAGAAAATATAAAATGTTATTTAAAAAATTAGAATTCCACATAACATTATTATTATTGTTGTTGTTATTATTATTATTATTAATAATAATAATAATAATAATAATAATAATAAATTCAATTATTGAAGAGACGTATTATTATTATTATTATTATTATTATTATTACTACTACTATTAATAATAAATGCAATTATTGAAGAGACAATATAATAATTGTGGATTCTATATAGTTTTTTGCTTTATATATTTTATATATCACTGAACTATTTTAATAGCTAAATTTCTATTTAGAGATTAGAGTTGAGATGTTTTGGGGCAGAGCTAATAATAACCGCCAAATAATTGCTGCAAAGGGAAAATTGACAATGCCAAATCATGCCGAAATCAACAAAAAAGAAATAAAAAAAAATGGAACAAAGGGGATACTTTAAATGTCAATGTGTGTAAGAAATAAACATTATCATCCTGTGATCTTCAAGACGATCGTCTGTTAGTAGACAGTGTGACGCGTTTCCCACTGTTTATTTCTTCATCTCGCTCCTGTATTTGTTTGTTTAATTGATATTTCCCTTTCCCCATGCAGGAACAAAAGGAAACACCGCTCTCCTTAATTGGGCTTGCCTTTGTGCCGTCTGCTACTGTCGATATAAACACATCGCATGTTTGTGTCATTAGCATTGTGCACTGGATGCGTTGTATCGTCAGTAACAAGTGCACAGCCACAAAACAAATTAACAGCTGTCTCAACGGTTAATTACAAAATGGATGAAGCATTAGGGCAAAGCATTAATGTACTCGTTAAGACAGAAAGACATTGCCTGGGCTCTTTTCCAATTAGTTAAGTCCTGGGTTGGCATGCCCTACTTCTCTGTTTACTCTCTTTTCTCTTAAAAACACAAATATCCATGAACCGAGATTTAATTCAACCCCCCGATTCCGATTTCGAGCTTCATGACCTAAATAATGACTTTTTTTTTTTAAGTGAATTTTTTTCTTTAGCGAAATTAGGAGGCCTTTCATGTTGTGTTACAATCTGTAGATCTGTTTGTCTTTCCGTATTAAGGAGAACTTTCTGAACTGACCTCTTGGTTAGGCCGCAGTTTATGGCTTTCATACATTCATCAGATCAATAATCTTGTTTAATCATTACATTGCAGGGCCTGAGCTCTTTCTGTTGTACGTAATTTTGATCGATAGCATGCAGGCATAACAGGCTAGAGTGCAATAACAAAAAAAAAAGCAGCCCTTTATTAAAAGAAATCTTCATTCAGAGGAAACTTTACCAGTAAATATGAATAAAATCAGACTCTGTGCACTTGGTTTGTGGTTTTTGACTTCTAGTTGCAGCAATGCTTGCAATGAATGGTGCAGATCCATTCACATAAGTTTCATTTTTTATTTGAATTATTTGAAGGATTTATTTTCTATAGCAGGGGTCTTCAAACTATGGCCCTCCAGTTGTTCAGGAACTACAATTCCCATCATGCCTAGTCATGTCTGTGAATGTCAGAGTTTTACAATGCCTCATGGGATGTGTACTTCTGCCACAGCTGGAGGACCGTAGTTTGAGGATCCCTGGTCTATAGCATAGGCGTGCGTAGGGGTTGTGCTAGGTATGCCTGGGCACACCCTAATCACTATGATCACAATGTGCGGTGCTTATTCCCCCCTACTGCCCTCCCCCCTCCTTGCTGTCCCACAGTGCTGCTGGCTTCCTTCCTCTCCTCTCTCCCTGGCTGCTGGGGGGGGGGGGATGTTGCAGGATGGAGATCAGGGGAAGGGGCTGGTAAATATGTAATATACCAGCCCCTTCCTTTTCTAAATGAACACAGTGAACACACTTGCTCACTGTGTCCATTCATAACTGAAGCATAGCAAACTGTGTTTATTTTGCTTCAGTTTGTGAATGAACAGGATGCCACTCAGCACAGAGCACTTCTCATTCATTCACTGTACCGTGAAGCTGACGCTGCAGAGAAAGGCATGTGTGTCTGAGCTTTGGGGTGCACATCCTAATGCAATGGGCTGCACACACTTATGGTCTATAGCAGTGTTTCTCAAACTTTTTCCATTTAACCACTTTAGCCCCGGAGGATTTTCCTGCTTAACATCCAGGCCACTTTTTGCAACTTGGCTCTGCGCAAATTTAACTGACAATTGCGCGGTCATGCAATGCAGTACTCAAATGAAATTTACGTCCTTTTTTTCCCCCACAAACAGAGCTTTCTTTTGGTGGTATTTGATCACCTCTGCGCTTTTCATTTTTTGCGATAATAATAAAAAAAAGAGCGAAAATTTTGCAAAAAATTTGACATTTTCTACTTTGACAGTTAAAAAATATCTAATATATTCAATGTTTGTCATATATTTAGGCCAAAATGTATTTAGCTACATGTCTTTGACAAAAAAATTGTCAATGAGCGTATTTTTAACCGCTTTAAGACAGGAAGATTTTAGCCTATTCCTGACCAGGCTATATTTTGCGATTCAGCACTGCGTTACTTTAACGGACAATTGAGCAGTCGTGCGACACTGTACCCAAATTCAATTTATGTCCTTTTTTTTCCCCACAAATAGAGCTTTCTTGTGATGGTATTTGATCACCTGTGCGATTTTTAATTTTTGAAAAAAAGAGCAACAATTTAAAAAAAAAACAATATTTTTTACATTCTGATATATAAGATTCCCCCCAAAAAAATGTATAATTCAAAATTTTTTAACATTTTAGGCCAATTTGTTTTCTGCTACATATTTTTGGTAAAAAAAATCACAATAAGCGTATTTTGATTGGTTTGCGCAAAAGTTATTGCGTTTACTAACTACGGAAAAGATTTGTCTTTTTATTGTTTATTTTTTTTTACTAGTAATGGCGGCGATCTGCAATTTTTTTTGCAGGACTGCAACATTGCGGCGGACAGATTGGACCCCTAACTGACATTTTTGACACTTTTGGGGTACCAGTGACATTAATACAGTAATCAGTGCTATAAATATGCACTGTTACTGTAATAATGACACTGGCAGGGAAGGGGTTAACACTGTTGGTGATCAAGGGGTTAAATGTATGCCTAATGCTTACTGAAGTGTGTGGGGGGAGAGGGTTGTGTGACACAGACACAGATCGCAGGTTCAGCTATGCAGAATCCTGTAATCCAGGCATGTCCAAAGTCCGGCCTGCGGGCCAATTGCGGCCCCCGGGGCTGCTTTAATGCGGCACCTCAGGTAATTTGGAAAAATACATTGGCATCATTCATTACTTTTTTTTTCTGCCACCATTAATCATCATTGGTGGGTTCATATAGCGCTTATGTGTGGTTAACCCTTGTGTGACCGATTAGGGAGCATGCATGCTCTGGATTGAGATGAATACATTGTAAAATCTCAGTTAAGGTCAGTTGGTCTAAATCAGTTATCAATATATTTGAACACAACATGTATACTTGGTGGTATGTTTCTGTTCAAATTTTTTTTTAACTTAAAAGTTGACAGACAACCTTTACTACCAATAATATGTAATGTACTTTACAATGTTCCTGACATATATTTCAGCTTCCTGGATTTTTTAAATCACTCTGCCTTTCATATCTGAAGGCCAGATGAAAGGCAGAGTGATTAAACACCTGTTTAGATTTGTCATCCATGTGATGAAATGAAAAGTATACCTTTTGCAATAAACTTTGCATAAAATAGTTAGTTTGCATTTAATTTTAATGGTCCAAAGAATTTCAGGTAAAATGGTCGGCCCTCACGCATGTTCACTTCATCAAATCTGGCCCTCTTTGAAAAAAGTTTGGACACCCCTGCGTGTAATCTGTCACTGTCTGTCACAGAGGAGATCCGCCCGCTTTGTTTACACAAGCGGGCGGATTTCCTCACTCGATCCCCGACGATCAGGGAAGAGCGGCGGTGATCACTGCCTCTCCTCCCTGACCCGACGCCCGCTGTGTCTGAATACAGCGGGTGCGAGCCTCCGGCGGCGTGCGCGTGCCACCAAGAGAGGGGAGAATCTGGTGACGTAGGTCTACATCGTCAGACCTTAACGAGCCACTTTGCCACCGTACTGTCAATGTGAGCAGCCAGTCGGCAAGTGGTTAAGGCACCCTTTAAAATGATGGATGGTCTCAAGGCACCCCATTCTAAAATGTAAAAAATTAACTAAATCATTTTACATATTGCAGCAGCATCCACATGACAAACCACATACACAATATAAAAAATGGTCACTGCCCCACCTATAACTGGCCTTTGCAGCAAGGAGGACTGGAAGGGCAACATATGTCCAATAAAACTAAAGAATTTCCAAGCTCAACTTATCGACCAGCCTGCGACCAACTATCTTGTCTAACAGTATGCGTTAAAATCAGGGGTTTAGTTGCACACATTTGCAAATACATGCATAAGCTGCAGCCCCCGGCAAGGCACCCTGATATCTGCAGTCAGGGCTGCTGATAGAAATTAGGGGGCCCCGTACAGACTAACTGACAGGCCCCCCCCACCCCCCCAAGAAAATGTTAAAGCTATATTTAGCTAAAAATACAATAAAATCTAATATTATTAGCAAAAACAAATACAACATAACTCACAGAATTCCTGCTAAATCAAAAAGAAAAAAATGGAGTTAATAAATAAAAAATGAAGATGAGATAGAAAAATATATAGGCTGGCCAGTTGGAGCTTCGGGATCAGAGAGACAGAGATAAACTCAGGAGCAGAGCTAACATTAGAGCCAGGGCTGGTAGGGGGGAGGCCACACAGGGAGGGGGATTAGTAAGGAACAACTGTCTCTTTCTAAGCTTTCAGCTGCTGGAGGAAGAGTTCTGTAAATGTCGTTCATCACTAATCCCCCTCCCTGTGTGGGCCCCCCTGTGTGCTCGGGCCCCCTACAAGAGGACCAGTGGTCCCCCTCTATCAGTGGCCCTGTCTGCAGTCCCTAACTCTGACTTTTAAGAGTCTCAGTGTGAGCACATGTATTCTGATGGATAGATGGAGGGCAGGTGAGCTAGAGGCCTGCAGCTTACGCATGTACAGTATTTGCAAATATGTGCAACTAAACCCCTGTTTTCTTTCTTTTAAACGGTTTTTATTGAAGGCAAAAGAAACATGGTACAGCAACATGCAGTGAAAATATTAGGTACATGCCTTAATAAAACAAGGCGCATTGAAATACAAAACTGTTGCATATAACATTCAAACAACATGTAGCAATGCAATACGTATATGGGATCGACCTGGCGTCCCGCCTGGGATGCAATGAGGGTACGCTCAAACTGTAGGTGTGGCCGAGCCCACACTGCGTGGATGGACCCCCACACAGAAGGGGTCTCAACCAAAACCAAGGTATAGCACTTAAGCAGGGGGCCGAGTGGGGGGGGAGGCTGGGCTGGCAGGGTAGGAAGGAAAGCTGGGTAAGTAGGGGAGGGTCGTGGGGGGGGAGGTATCAGCAGGTGCCTGGAGGGAGCCTCGAGCCCCCCTAGGGGCCCAGGTGGGAAAAGAGAGCCGGTAATGAGGACGCCCAATCAGGTGAGTACAAGGCTGTCGTCAAGGCCACGTGGTAGGTAAACCCCTGTTTTTAACGCATACTGTTAGACAGGTTATTTTGTTTGGTCGCAGGCTGGTCAGTAAGTTAAACTTGGAAATTCTTTGCTTTTGTTTGGGAAACTACATGCACAGCCTATAACCTGGGATTTATCATTCCACGAGAATTAGATATGTCTATGTGTGGATGTGAATGATATGCATCATTTATTGGATATAAGGGCTGGTTCACACTTAACCGGTTGCACAGTATATTTACTGCGGCAGTCAGCCCCGGCCAGGCAGAGTGACGTAGATCTACGTCACTAGCCTGTCACCGGGTTTTGAGCCAATAGCGGGCGCGCGCGCGCCCGCCTCGACTCGTTCACAGAGGAGTGCGGCCGTGTGACCAGCGGACCCGATGTCCGCCGGTCACACTATGATTGTCGGTAGAGCGGGAGAAAGGCGGAGCGGCTTATGTAAACAAGCCGCCTGTCATTCTCCCCTATGTAAAAATGGAGATCAGACAGTTCTACTATGTAGAACCGTTCATCTCTGTTTTTACAATAGGAGACCTGTCCCACTACAGTTATAAACACGCCCCTAGGACACACTTAACCCCTCCCTCTCCAATACAGTTAACCCCTTCCCTGCCAGTGTCATTTTTACAGTAACAGTGCATATGTATAGCACTGATTACTGCAGTAATGTCACTGGTACCCCCAAAAGTGTCAAAAATGTCAGTCAAGGGATTCGATCTGTCCTCCGCAATGTCACAGTACCGCAAAAAAATCGCAGATCCCCGCCATTATTCGTTAAAAAAAAAAAACACCAAAAATGACAAAAATCTTTCCCTTTGTTAGTAAACGCGATAACTTTTGCACAAACCAATCAAAATACGCTTTTTGCGATTTTTTTTTACCAAACATATGTAGCATAAAACAAATTGGCCGAAAATGTAAAAAATTTTGATTTTTACATTTTTTTGGGGGGGAATTTCATATAAAAAAAAGTGAAAAATATTGTTATTTTTTTGTTTATAGCGCATGATCAAAAAATCGCACAGGTGATCAAATACCACCAAAAGAAAGCTCTGTTTGTGGGAAAAAAAGGATGTGAAATTCGACAATTGCGTCGCACGACCGCGCAATTGTCCGTTAAAAATTACGCAGTAAAAAATCGCAAAAAAACCCCTGGTCAGGAAGGGGGTAAAATCTTCCGGGGCTTAAGTGGTTAAAGCAGTCCAGTGCTTTTTTATTCTGCATCAAAAACACATGGACAGTGTTTAAAGAGTATGTAAACCCAACATTTCCTATGTGCCTGCTGTACCATGTACAGTACTTGTATGAAAAAGTATCCTGTTATCTTTGTATTGCTTCCTTTATGTGAATTCCCTGGTGTTCTGGCCAGTCCCTCTACTTTCCTATTAAAAACTGACCATGCTAACCAGGAGAGCACCTCGTTGTCAGTTCTCTAGCTGTGCTGTTAACCCAATGTACTCTCCTCTAATGATCAGACTTGTCCTGACCCCCCCCCCCCTGCACAGCCATTCACTGGGAAGGTGATATTTTACAATCACATGGATTCCAATGCCCCTAGTTCACATTACTGCATGAGTGCAGTCACCAAAAGTAAAATATGTTGCATTAATCTGTACAGAGCACATATGGAATGGCTTTACTTCCGGACCGAGACCTTCTTTCAAATAAAAGTGGTCCCAGCGGTGGATTCACCATGGCATCACTTTTATGTGCGGTGGGAGAGGTCCCCCCCCCCCCCCTCCTGCTGCTTCCCGGTCATTTTCCCCGCTTACCGGAGCCGTCGGTAGCGGGAAAAACTATCCGGTCTGTCCATGTCCCAGGCAGGAAGTCGAGTGAGGGCAAGATGGCCCCCACTTGACTCTATGGCCTTGGAGGACCGGGGCGACGTCATACAGTATGTCGCTTCCCCCAATGGCCTTAAAGGGCCCATTTTTTTTTTCATGATGAGAAAAAAAATTACTTTTTTTTTTTTTGCTTTTAAGTGTAGATGTGAGATCTGAGGTCTTTTTTGACCCCCAGATCTCACATTAAAGAGGACCTGTCATGCCTATTTCTATTACAAGGGATGTTTACATTCCTTGTAATAGGAATAACAGTGATTAAAAAAAAGGTAAAATAAATAAGAAAAATTTTTTTAAAGTGCCCCGTCCCTCCGAACTTGCGCGCAGAAGCGAAAGCATACGCAAGTTGCACCCATATATGTACACATATGTGAGGTAATGCCATGATCATTAGAGCGAGAGCAATAATTCTAGCCCTAGACCTCCTCTGTAACTCTAAACTGGTAATCTGTAAAAAATTTTAAAGTGTCGCCCATGGAGACTTTTAAGTACCAATATTTGTCGCCATTCCACGTGCATGCGCCATTTTGAAGCATGACATGTTGGGTATCTATTTATTCAGCGTAACATTATCTTTCACATTGCAAAAAAAAAAATTGGGTTAACTTTATTGTTTTCTTATTCTTTGATTCAAAAAAGTGTATATTTCCCCCATAAATTGCGTTTGTAAGACAAGACTGCGCAAATACGGTGTGACATGAAGTATTGCAACAATCTACATTTTTTTTCTCTAGGGTCTCTGCTTAAAAAAGTAAATATATAATGTTTGGGGGTTCTAAGTAATTTTCTGGCTAAAAATACTGGTTTTAACTTGTAAACAAGTGTCAGAAATAGGCCTGGTCCTTAAGTGGTTAAAGGAAAACTATAATAATTTTGGACCAGTTTTATTTATTTTTTTTTTTTTAAGTGTTGCGTTTTTTTACACTAATTCTTTAGATCTATTTACACATACACACAATCATATGTAATGCATGACAAAGGATTTCCAAAGCACTAGCACCACTGTATAGCTAAATAGACAGCATAGCAGATGAAGCTCACTTTCAGGCACAGCTGCCTGTCATTGCTCAAACTAATTTTGTTCTGTTTGTAAATTTCACCTTTCAGATGGAAATATCAACAAGGGAACTAAAGAGTGAGCGCCGGTTCACATATGAGCGACGCTACTTGCAGGGGCGACCTCCGAGATCGCGGTGCGAGCAGCGCGCCGCGACCTCGGAGCGGCCGCCACGGACTTCATAACATTGAAGTCTATGGCGGTCGCCTCCTGGTCGCCCCAAAGAAGCTCCGGACCCTTTTTCTAGGTCGGAGCGACTTGTGTCGCTCCTATTAGAACGGGTCCGCAGCTTTCCTATGGGAGGCGACCTGCGGCGACCTGTGAGGCGACCAGGTCGCCTCACAGGTCGCCCTAGTGTGAACCGGGGCTTAGTGAGAGCTTCACTCTGGTTGGATAAAAGACTGCATTACTTTTATATATTTATCTTGCTAAAAAAAATATTAAGTTTATTTTTTTCTTATTATTTCTGCCCATACTAAAAAAATAGAAAATAATGTACAAAACAACTATACATTCCCTTTAAGGCTGGATTCACACACCTATGCTGCAGTTAACATACATTAGTGCCCGTTAAATGCATTCACATTGATATGAGTTGTCATGCGTTTTTTTCAACATGGCACATTGCTGTCCATTTTTCTTTTCTTTCACAGTAGGAGCTAAGGGATTATTTCCTGATGTGCAATACGTTACAATGTGTTTAAATGCTGCATGTCCTATCTTCACCCAACACATATCAACAAAGTGAGTTGGTGTGACCTGGGCCTATTGAGATCAATGTATTTTACTTGTTGTGGCATTGGATCGGTATTCACATACCTCCCAACTTTCTGAGATGGGAATGAGGGACACCAACTAGTAAAAGTATGTAGGTGTAGGACACACCCCCTGCTACACCCTCTTAAAGGAGAATTGTACTAAAAGAATGATTGGTTAACTGCTTCTGGACCGCCCGCCGCAGATATACTGCGGCAGACTGGCCCTCCTGCGCAAACCGACGTAGGGCTACGTTAGTTGCGTGCCTGCAGCTAGGGGGCGAGGCAGTTCGGCAGCGGGGACTCCGATGCACGGGGCAGGCGGCTCCGATTGCCGCCTTTCACCCGCGATCACTCCACGCTGAGAGAGGAGGACGATCAGCTGTTGTAAACACAGCTGACCGTTCTCTCTGGAATGATCACAGGGTGCCTGTGATCCTTCTATATAGGATCACAGGTCTCTATGGTCATTCCATAAGCCCCGCCCCCCATACAGTTAGAATCACTCCCCTATGCTCACATTTAACCCCTTGATCACCCACAGTGTTAACCCCTTCCCTGCCAGTGCCATTATTACAGTAACAGTGCATATTTTTAGCACTGATAAATGTAGTAATGTCACTGGTCCCCCCAAAAGTGTCAATGTCAGTTAGGGGTCCGATCTGTCCGCCGCAATGTCGCAGTCCTGCTTAAAAGCATTACTAGTAAAAAAAAAAAAATGACATAAATTTTTCCCGTAGTTAGTAAACGCAATAACTTTTGCGCAAACCAATCAAAATACACTTATTGCTATTTTTTTTTACCAAAAATATGTAGCAGAAAACAAATTGGCCTAAAATGTTAAAAAGTTTTGATTTTTTAATTTTTTTTGGAGAATTTCATATAAAAGAATGTGAAAAATATTGTTTTTTTTTTTTTTTCAAAACTGTCGCTCTTTTTTTGTTTATAGCGCACAAAATAGAAATCGCACAGGTGATCAAATACCACCAAAAGAAAGCTCTATTTGTGGGAAAAAAAGGACGTCAATTTTATTTGGGTACAGCGTCGTACAACCGCGCAATTGTCCGTTAACGTAACGCAGTGCTGAATCACAAAATAGGGCCTGGTCATGAAGGGGGCAAATCCTTCCGGTCTTAAAGTGGTTAATTTAATAAAACTGAAATCAATTGCTGCCATAGGGTCAAACTTTGATGGAACAGTATTTTTATTTTTTTTTTTTTGGTATGAAATAAGTAGAGCCTGCTGAAATTATCCACTTTATACTTGTATGAGTGATTTTTTGCCCAGAGTTCTGCTTCAAATGTCATTTCAGAACATCTCTGGTGGAGTGCTGTTGTTAGGGAGGGGGGGGGGGGGGTCTGTACGGTAAAATACTTTCCTTGTTTGTTTCTAATGACTATACAGGTTGATTGTAGAAAGGAGGCAATGAGCATTGTACTGGAAAAAAATCAATTTGCATTCACAGTCTAATTTTTTTTTTTTATTAACCTAACCTTCATTCCATGAGGATAAACAAATGCAACTTTTTTTGTTCAGATAAGCTTGGTAGCATCACTGCCATGAAGATCTTTATTTTGCTCAAATAATAATTATCTCATAATAACCAAGAGAAGCCACTTTGGCCTATTACTGTCTCAAAGCCAATATATAATTTGCCCAACCAATAAACCTGAAGTTATGAATGTATTTGTCTTAGCTATCCTATACGTAAGATATTTAGATTGAACCATTAACCAGCTTTTTTTTCTAATTTCAGGTACACACCCTCACATCACCCTCACATCGAGGGAAATTAGGAGACAGAGCGGACGCAACCTGCAACGAACCCCCAAACAATTGTAAGTGTTACCTTTCATTGCTAAAATCACCACTCCCTAATAAAAGCACTATACTTGGCTCCATTTGCCTGTGTCTTTTTCGGAGTTCTAACCAAAACAAGTCACATGTAATTCCAGCATCTAGATACCTGCATAGAACCCAAAAATACAGAGTGGACATTGAGGACGGCTGCACCTGTGCACCGAAAAAATAACTTTTAAGTTATCCTGAGCTGCCCAGAAACCGTGAACTTGCAACATACTTTGTAAGTAGTGGAAGACTTACCTTCCTTTTTACACACTCTCTCCAAACATTTGGGATACCAACACTATGTATATATTATACACCTACAGATTGGCCACTATACAATGACGTCCAGATATATATATATATATATATATATGTATATATATATATGTATATATTTATATATATTGTTTGCCGCCAAATTTCATCTGCCAATCCAGGCATAAACAGATCATCCAACCAATATCTAGTAAGTTGATGCCACTATCAATAATGTTAATCTTTTTATTCAGTATCTCCTGATATTTACCACTCACCATACCTGCAGGTTGCTCACATTTGGTTCTCGCTGCGGATCTTCTAAGACTTGAATAAATATCACCAAAACAGGTCAAACGTATGTACTTTCAGTGTTTTTCCTCACCGACATTATGTAACCAACTATATGAAAATATTTATGATATATACAGATGATAATTAAATCTGTCACTATTTCTACAGACTTGGTGACACAAAACCCTTGACAAAGGCTACTCTGTTAGCCGAAACGCGTCGGGTCAACGTTTTGATGAATTCTCTGTGAAACATCCAAGCAATCCAGCCTGGAGAAACAGAGTCTCTTTCATCAAAAATATAGTCACACATATTGCACCACTGTCACGGAAACTCTTTTTCCAAACCTAGCATTCTTCTATGCACCTTGGGTCTGTAACCCAAACACCTCACATCACCACAAATGTCTTTTAAAATATCTCTTTTATTGAATATACAACTGTATTCGCAATAAATTGCAACCATTTATTTTATACAACTGTGTATCTTTCACTTGCCCGTAAAAGTCCCACCCCTTGGCTTGAGAAACCAACCCATACCCCACACTAGACTCTAAGGGACGGAGGCAAAACACAACTATAAACTCTCCAGAGATCAACCCAAAAACCTCTCCATATGATAGATTGTATATGACTGTTGAAGGAATAATTCCAAATATTGTAAAAAAAAAAAAAGCGCTACGTGTATATATACTCAGTAGATAATGTGATTGTAATGTGCAAAATTTAGCCCAATATCACATGACAAGCAAGTAGCCAGTAAAAGTCCATTAACCAGTTCTGGAACGGAAGGATTTGTCCCTTAAAGCGGAGTTCCGGCCGCAAAATCGTTATCTTAGATTTTGTGGCATCCGCTTCCTTATTGTACCCTGAAAAAGAATTGGATATTCCCGATTTTTTTTTTTTACTTACCGTGTTTCAGCAGAAAATATACTCACCTTTCCTTCCACTTCCTCCCTGTGCGGCCGCGGCCCGCGCCGTCACTTCCTGTCCCGCAATGCGTCCTGGGAGCTCTTACTGATCACTCCCAGGAGGCAATGGGCAGTGACGTAGGCGGCCGGCCGCTCCTCTCATCGCGTTATTTCCAAACAGAAAATGACGCGATGAGAGGCGGAGCACAGCGCGGACGGCGCCAGCCTATTGCCAGTACTTTCCTTTGTACTGGGCATGCGCGAGATTTCGCGCTGCATTGATCGACCCCCCTCCATCTACAACCAGGAAGCAGGGCATATATGTGCACACTGCGGCTTCGGGTGTCCATGGAAAAGATGGCGGCGCTCTGCAAAAATTTTATAAAGTAAGATTTTAGTATTGTCAATCTATTATTCACATGTATAAAATCGGATTAGCGGATGTAAGTAGGGCGGTGGATCACTGTTTGGGAGGTATTTAAAAAAAGTAAAACGAATCTGTGGCCGGAACTCCGCTTTAATGACCAGGCCGTTTTTTGTGATTCAGCACTGCATTACTTTAAGGGACAATTGCGCAGTCGTGCGATGCTGTACCCAAACAAAATTGATGACCTTTCCTCCCTACAAATAGAGCTTTCTTTTGGTGGTATTTGATCACCTGTGCAATTTCTATTTTTTGCGCTACAAACAAAAAAAAAGAGAAACATTTTTGAAAAAAAAACAATATTTTTCACATTCTGCTATATAACATTCCCATCCCTCCCAACAAAAAAAAAAAAGGTAAAAATCTATTTCTTTCATGCTTTTAGGTAAATTTGTATTCTTCTACTGTTTTTGATAAAAAAAAATGCAATAGGCTTATTTTGATTGATTTGCGCAAAAGTTATTGCATCTACAAACTAGGGGAAAGATTTCTGTCATTTTCTATTTTTTTACTAGTAATGGTGGTGATCTGCGATTTTTAGCGGGATTGCGAAATAGCAGCGGACAGATCGGACCCCTAATTGACATTTTTGACTCTTTTGGGAGGACCAGTGACATTACTACAGTAATCAGTGCTAAATAATATGCACTGTTACTGTAATAATGACATTGGCAGGGAAGCGGTTAACCTGGTGGCGATCAAAGGGTTAAGTGTGAGCCTAGGGGAGTGTTTTCTAACTGTGGGGGGAGGGACTTGTAAAGTGATCATAGAGACCTGTGATCCTATATAGAAGGATCACAGGCGCTCTGTGGTCATTTCAGAGAGAAGAACGGTCAGCTGTGTTTACAACAGCTGAACGTCATTTTCTCCCAGCGGGGAACGCTCGCGGGTGCCCAGCGGCAATTGTGGCGTCGGTCCTGTGGATCGGCATCCCTGCTGCCTAGTGGGGGCGGCCGCACGCTCGCCCCAGGACCGCTCCCACGAGCCGACCTACCTCTACGGTCGGCAAGCAATTAAATATTCATATTAGCAATTAAATAAAGGTGCTTTTGTGCAAAAGTGTTGAAGTGTTGCAAAATTTCTTATATTTCTCATGCAGTGCTTGGTGCTTCACTCCCCAAAAGTGCTTGCACTTACCAGATAATGGGGACCCCTTAGCAGTATAGCATGTGGGTCTATCAAGCTTGTTCTGGAAAGTGGAGACTGGGTCACTTCCTACGTATCATTACAGGGTACATGGCTCATAAACAGAAAAAGAGAGGATCCAACAATTTGCGATTTTTATATTGGGAATTGACCTCTTTAACACTGTAAGTGAATAAAAAAAAATGCTTTTGAATAAAAGGGATGTACAGTAAACCCCCCTCCATTGCGGGGGTTACGTTCCGGACCCAGCCGCGAAAAGTGAAAATCCGCGAAATAGAAAAACCCTATTAAAATGCATTGTAGGCATGTTTTTTTTATTGTCACTGTACGTGTAAAAGCATTTTAAGGTCTTTAAACACACTTTTAAAACAATAGAATCTCATTTAAACACATAAAAGATACTGAGAGACAGAGCAAGAGCTATGGAAAACACAAAAATATTTCATTTTTAATGATTTATATAGTAAAATAACATTACAAAAAAAAAACGCAATATACCGGGACCGCAAGAACTGAACCGCGATGGAGCGGGGGCTTACTGTATTGGTCAATGTTGGATCCTTTTCTGTTTATGAGCCATGACCTTGTAAGGATACGTAGGAAGTGACCCAGTCTCCATTTTCCAGAACAAGCTTGATAGACCCACATGCTACACTGCTAAGGGGTCCCCATTATCTGGTAAGTTTAAGCACTTTTGGGGAGTGGAGCACCAAGCACTGCATGAGAAATATCTTGCCGGAAAGTGAAACTCCCGCGCGCATGCGCAGGAGTGACGTCATCGCAGCTCCAGCCACTCACAGCGCCGGAGTCGCCGAACCAGGAAGAGACGCCGAGGAAGCATGTCAGCTCCCTCAGCGTTGTCCAGACGACCATGCCGGGGCTTCGTTCTAAGGTAAGTATTTCATAATGAGCTAGTATGCGATGCATACTAGCTCATTATGCCTTTCTCCTGCAGGGTTTTTTTTTTTTCCGAGTATACAACCGCTTTAAGCTCCATTGAGAACTATGGTTCCTCTGCTGTATTAAAAGATGGGACTTGTAGTTCTTTCATTTACAACTTTCTGTGAATATATGATGCGGTGTGCAGGTGGGGGCATGCACAGCTGGGCAAATATCACAATTTACAGGAGCCCACGGGGAGAAGAATTCTGCGATCATGTAAAGGGAAGTTGTGCATGCTGACCATGTTTCATCATACTGTAGGTGTAACATGAAATGTGGTCAGAAAGGTGGCATTATCCTTTAATGGTAACCTATTTTCAGCTGACTGGTGGAGCCTGTAGGCTTCTTGTTAAATGTATAATAGGCAAAGCTTAGCTGTTTTGCTTGAAAGCAAGCCATTTACAGAGCTCAATAGCTCAAAATCCAATTTACAAACACAAGTAAATAAGTCAGAGCAGGTACTCATCTCCTACCCTCCTTCTCCCTGCTTGCTATGTTAATACAGCTTCATATTAAATTTTAATCAGAGTGACAGAGGGAGAGAGAACAAGAGAGAGAGGGGAAGAGAGAGACTGATGGTAAACAGCTTCTTTTGATCTGTCTGTAGCACCCTCCTAGGTAGGGGCTAGGTAAAAGCATCTATTGCTCCTTCTGCTTATCAGGGGAGCCTGATCTATTAGGTTGCCTGTTGCATGTCTCCAGGTGTGATTCACTGGGTCTGAGCGAGTGTCCCCACTGTATCCAATAAGGGAGCTGGTTGGACAGTGGAGGAAACCCAGTCAGTGACACATTGGCTTTTGTGGGAGTCTCAGTGGGTGGGCACTCTTGCAGTGCATCCTGTGATTGCTCATAAAAGCCGGGGGGAAACGTGACAGGGTCTCTTTGGGGGGAAGCAGAGTCCCAGGAGGAGGCTGATGGCTGTTTTCTCCCTCCTGTTGTATGAGGAAAGTGGTCTTAGGCAGTCGGCCTAGTGAACCAGATGTGGAGCTGAGCTGCAGAGGATCCAGTGGAGCTGACAGTGGAGCTGATTGCAGAGTCTTCCAGGAAAAACATTGTCCATGATTACCAGGGGACTTGCCAAATGGTCTGCCCAGGAAGGGGGACCACTCCAGTGAAGTCAGAGGATCAAGGGGTCAGCTCACACACAGTGTCAGATTAAAGGGGTGCCCTATAGAACCCTGAAGAGTAGGGACAAAGGGGGTGCTGAGTAGGACCCTGAAAAGCGATTCACAGTACAGTACAGTTCATCTAATTCTTCTTCACTTAGTGACAAGGTGAAGCAGCGGCCTTGCCGCACTCAGCTTTATTCAGAAGTCCCAGCAATTGTGCATAGTTTATTCAGTTGGAGTATCCCGCTCATCCCTTCTCCCATCCCAGTTCTCAAATAAAACAACAAAAATCCCAAACCCCTGGACTGTTTTCTGACTGAGCCAAGCACTTAGAATATGTTATATTGTCAAGTTGTTGCTATGGGTAACCCAGGGGAATCTGTAACCAGCAGCTCCCATGGGCATAGTGCTACAGTTCTTTAGATGTTTCTTGAATTCTATGCATGTACCCTTTAATTAGAGTTATTTTAGAAGAAAACAAAAGAGAGAGAGCAAAAATATAACAGTTTTCAAATGTATGGATTAAATACATTTCCCCCAAACCATTGTTTCTACCATTTACCCACTTGCCACCCACAGTATATATACGCCATTACATTGACATTAAATACTGTTGTTATTGCAGCAGCTAGCTGCCATAACTCCAGTATCCTTTTATCTGTGGGCAATTTAGCATCAGATAAAAGTGATCCCCGCAGTGGATTCCCCACGGGATCACTTTTAGAGGCGGGGGGAGAGGTCCCCCTACCTCCGGCCACTTCCCAGTAATTTCTGAGCTTACCAGAGCCGTTGGTAAGCCCAGGACCGATCTAATGCGCCTGATGGCTAGGCAGGAAGTCAAGTGAGAGCAAGATAGCCCCCACTCGGCTCTATGTCCTTGAAGGACCGGAGTGACTTCTGACATCACTTCCAGTTCATGGGCTTATAGACATGATTTTTTTTTTTTTTAAAGTAAAGTCAAAGTGTCAATTTTGTTTTTCTTTGCTTTTAAGGATAAATGAGAGATCTAGGGTCTTTTTGGCCCCAGATCATTCAAAAAAGAGGATCTGTCGTGACTATTTAAATTACAAGGGATGTTTACATTCCTTGCAATAGGAATAAAAGTGATAAAAAAGTAAAAAATAAAGGGACATTATAAAAATAAAAAGTAAATTAAATCAGAAAAAAAACGTAAAGCGCCCCATCCCTCCGTGCTCCCCCACAGAAGCGAACGCATATGTAAGTCGCGCCCGCATATGTAAACGGTGTTCAATCCAAACATAGGAGGTATCACCACAATTGTTGAGTGAGAGCAATCATTCTAGCACTAGAACTCCTCTGTAAATCTAAACAGGTAACCTGTAAAACATTTTAAAGCGTTGCTTATGTATCTTAGTTTGTCCCCATTCCACGAGCATGCGCAATATTAAAACATGACATGTTAGGTATCTATTTACTCGGCGTAAGATCATCTTTCACATTATACAAAAAATGTGGCTACCTTAAGTATTTTTATTTCATTAAAGCGAAGTTACGGACAACATTTTTTTTTTTAGATAACGATACCCCTAGGACAGTCAGGGCTAGTGCATTTAAGCAATGATAGCCTCTGAACTGTCCCCTGTTTAGTGTACCTGTAAGAAGAATTACTTACCTTGTAAATTTCTTGTCCAGCGCTGCCATCTGTGGTGTGGGCAGCGGAAGCCACAGTGTCCCTCTTCGTGTCCCTCTTTCTGGATTTCGGAGTCCCAGAATGCCCTGCTTTGTCACTTCCGGTGCAGGCGCGTCATCCCACAGCAGGTTCTGCGCATGCCCAGAAGCTGTTCTCATTCATTCAGCAGGGAATGAGGCGCCTGCACCGGAAGTGACGAGGGACACCGGTGTTCTAAAATTTCATCCCGTGAATATTCCGGACCCTCGTCACTTCCGGTGACGCTACGTCACCACCAGCTGGTGCGACAGCTGATGCGAGCCCCGGTGCGCATGCGCACAAGACATTTTCCAGGTCCGGTTAAATTTTAAGACTTAGCGAATAGCTGACTGAGAGGAGGCGGGGCTGATGCACCGGGTATGTGCGGTCCACCAACTCCACTTCCGGGTCTATGAGTTCCAGACATAGATCTTTTTTGTTGTTGTTTTCTTTTCTATCATTCCACACATTTACACACATTCCCTCACACACATCGAGAGAAATAATAAAATGTTTAATATTCATCGTAATCATAATTAGTATTTATATTAAGTAGAAAATGGAAATGCATCATGGGAAATGCAGTGCTTCTGGACCCCTGCACAGTGTATTGGTATGTGCTAAAAAGTGGAGTTGGTGGACCGCACATACTTGGTGCCTCAGCCCCGCCTCCTCTCAGTTAGCTGTTCGATAATTCTTAAAATTTCATCGGACCTGGAAAATGTCTTGTGTGCATGCGCACCGGGGCTCGCACCAGCTGCTGGTGACGTAGTGTCACCGGAAGTGACGAGGGTCCGGAATTTTCACGGGTCCGATGGAATTTTAGAACACAGGTGCATAGACTCCTGGGATTGATGATGCCCATCTCCCAGCAGTCAATGCAAAGCAGGAAATGACGTCGGGGGCCGTGGCCGCATAAGGAGGAACTGGCAGGAAGGTAAGTTCATTTTCATTAAAAATGAGGTAAGTGAAACAAAAAAAAAATAATAAATTATCCAATTCTTTTTCAGGATTTTTTAATGTCATTGATGCTGTAAAGTGTAAAAATAGGGTGGAACTCCACTTTAAGTTCATTAAAGCGTATTGCATTTGAAAGACCACTGTGCAAATACCGTGTGACATAAAGAGATTTGTGGTTTTTGTGACACCAGATCTCTACATAAAGAGGATCTGTCAACCTTATTTTTGTTACAAGGGATGTTTACATTTCTTGAAATAGGAATGAAAGTGATTTAAAAAAAAACAGTGTAAAAAAAAAAAAAAAGTAAAATAAATAAGATAAAAATTTAGAGCGATCCATCCCTCCGTGCTTGCATAAGTCATGCACGTATATATAAGCGGTATCCGAACTCCACATGTGAGGTATCGCCACGAACGTTAGAGCGAGAGCAATAATTCCAGTGCTAGACCTCTTCTTTAACTCTAAACAGGTAACCTGTAAAGGCATTTAAAGTGTTGCCTATGGAGAATTTTAAGTACCGTAGTTTGTCACTATTCCAGGAATGTGCGCAATTTTAAAGTGTGACATGTTATATATCTATTTACTCAGCGTCATCTTTCACATTGTACAAAAAAATTGGGGTAACTGTTGTGTTCTTTTTTAATTCATTAAAGTGTATTTTTTCCAAAAAATATTGCGTTTGCAAAACCGCTGCGCAAATGCCGTGTGACATAAAAATTGCAATGATTGCCATTTTATTCCCTAGGGTCTCTGCTAAAAAAATGTATAATGTTTGGGAGTTAGAAGTAATTTTCTAGCAAAGAAAACGGAAAATTTATATCAAATACTTACCGTAATTTTCCTTTCCTGATGGACTCCATGGCAGCATACGTTTGGGTAGTCCCGCCTCCACTCCTACCCTATAGGACCCCACTCCCATAAATCCTTGCTCCCTTTCAGCATCCGTGTTCTGTAACTAGCCTACTCAGGAACTGGGAGGGGACTCCTGCTGCCATGGAGTCCATCAGGAAAGGAAAATTACGGTAAGTATTTGATATAAATTTTCCGTTTTCCTGACAGACTCCATGGCAGCATACGTTTGGGAAATAACTCGCCAAAACACAATTGGGTGGGCAGATGCTGATAAATTTTAATTAACACCTGCAACAGATAACACTTGAGCACCAAAACCAACAGAAGAAAGAGCCGCCGGCTCAACACAATAATGTGACATAAATGTGTGAATGGACGACCAAGACGCTGCTCTGCAGACCACATCCGGAGCGACATGTCTTGAAGCTGCCCATGAAGTAGCGACACCGCGCGTAGAATGTGCAGTCACCGCTTTAGGAGGAACCAAGCCCTTCTCTCTATAAGCCCACTGAATCGCCTCTACTATCCAGGAGGCAACTGATCTTGAAGAAGCACGCATACCTTTGTTCTTCCCAGACAATAGAACAAAGAGATAATCTGTCTTCCGGAAAGAGGCTGTAGCTTCCAAGTACTGTCTGAGCGTGTTGCCCACATCCAGAGGATGGACTTCCGGAGGTTCGGCCGATGAATTGAAAGTAGGGAGAACAATTTCCTGGTTCTCATGAAAGACCGACGTGACTTTAGGCCTTGCTCCCAGCATTGGAATGAGGACAACTCTATCCGGAAAAAAAGTCAGGAAAGGTTCCTTACTTCCCAGACTTTGGATCTCTGACACCCTTTTAGCAGATGTGATGGCCACCAGAAAGACCGTTTTGAGGGTGAGATGTTTCACTGATATAGGATCTTCAAGACTTGAGCCAACCGATGATAAGAAATCAAGGACCAGAGGCATGTCCCACTTGGGGAATCTCAGCTTCTTCTGTGGCCTTAGCCTTACTGCCCCTTTGAAGAATTGCCTGATCAAAGGATGTGCAGCCCAGGAAATGCCTGTGACAGCGGATATGGCTGAGACTTGTACTCGTAGGGCGCTTACTGAAAGAGGCAACTCCAATCCCGATTGAAGAAAAGAAAGAATATCTTGCACGGAAGGCGATGACCAGGACTTTCCTTTGGACTCTAGGAAAGAAGTAAACCTAGCCCAAATCCTTTCATAGGTTTTATTCGTGCTTTGTCTTCTAGCACTCAAAAGAGTTGGTATGGCTACTTCCAGACATCCTAACGCTTCCAGCCTTCCCCTTTCAAAAACCAGACCCGAAGGTGCAGACGGGCTGGGCATGGGTGAAGGATGGAGCCCTGGGACAGCAGATCCGTCCTGAGAGGAAGAGGGACTGGGTCGCGGTAGCTCAGTTGAAACAGTAGGGGAAACCACGGTCTGTTGGGCCAGAACGGGATTACTGCAACCACTTTGACTGACTCCATCTGGACTCTCCGCAGGAATTGAAAGATGACTGGTACTGGGGAAAAGGCATAAGCCTTGTGAAACCTCCAGCAATCTGTCAGGGCATCCACCCCGAATGCTCTGGGGTCTCTGTCCCTCGAGTAAAACTTCTGCAACTTCCTGTTGTTGAAGGAGGCAAATAGATCCACCTCTGGGATAAATTCCAAGGACAGGATCCAGTTGAACACATCCTCGTGGAGAGACCACTCGTTGTTGTCGAGTTGTGTTCTCGAGAGGAAATACCGCTTGTGTGTTCTGAGCCCCTGGTATGTAAGCTGCCGACAGATTGACCAGATTTCTCTGAGCCCAGGTCATTATTGGCTCTACTTCCCGAAGCAGGGATGCACTGCGAGTTCCGCCTTGTCTCCTCACATAGGCTACTGCAGTCGTGTTGTCTAACCTCAGCATGACTGAGGTGCCCCGAATGAGGTGGCCGAAGGCTAGTAACACTTGAAAGGCCGCTCGTAATTCCAAGATGTTGGACACAGTCTGGCGAGACCAAAAGTCCCATTTCCCTTGTGCCATCTCTGTTCCGCAATGACCGCCCCAGCCGGTGTTGCTGGCGTCTGATGTCACTGTCACCCAAGATATGGGGGCTATGGAGTGACAATTGCGCAAATTCTTCAGCTGTAGCCACCAAGGAAGCCAGCTCTTCATGGTTGCGGTTATCACTATTCGCTGAGAATTGCTGACTCCGTTCCATTGCTGAAGAAAACCCCTCTGAAAAGGCCTCATCTTCCAGAGAGCCCACTTCACCATAGGGGCTGTTGACACCATGGTGCCAATTACTCTTAGACATTGTTTTGCTGTGAGACGAGATGCCGACAAAGCCAGAGACACTCTGTCCCTGATTACCGGAATCTTTTCTTCTGGCAGAGAGATGGTACTGTTCTTGGTGTTGAACAGCGCGCCCAAAAAGACCAGGGACTGAGTGGGAATCAGATGGCTCTTTTCTCTGTTCAGGATCCAGCCGAACCTCTCCAGAGACGAGATGACCAGAGCTAGATGTTCCAGGATGACAGACTTGTCTTGGGCCAGAAGAAGGAGGTCGTCCAGATAATGATAAAGACGGACCTCTCTCAGTCTTATCAAGGCTACCACCGCTAACAAGACCTTCAAAAAGGTACGAGGCGACGTGGAAAGCCCGAAGGGGAGACATACAAATTGCAGATGACGTTGGCCGACCGAGAATCTTAGATATTGCTGAAACTCTGTTGCCACTGGCACGTGGAAGTATGCATCCTTCAGGTCTACTGAGACCATCCAATCTCCCGGTTGAACGGCTTGCTGAATGGAGAATAGAGTCTCCATCTTGAATTTTTCTCCTTTGATGAAGCGATTCAAGTGCGTCAGATCTATCACTGGTCTCCAGGCGCCGCTCTTCTTGCGCACCATAAAAAGAGGGGAGTACACTCCGAGTCTTCTTTCTGATTCTGGCACTGGAACCACTGCTCCTTGAGTGACTAGCGAGTCTACGTAGGATAAGAGAATCTCTCTCTTGTCTCCTGACCGCGGAAGGGATGTAGGAACAAATCTGTCTCCGGGAATACTGATGAAGGTCCAAGAATGACCTGCAGAGACCGTGTTGACGACCCAAGCATCCTGGATTGAGGCCGCCCAGACCTGCCGAAAGTGAAAGAGACGACCTCCCACCTGACTGGCCTGAGCGGGCCCAATCTCAAAAGGACTTTGTGGTGTCTCTATCCGCAGACGGATTGCTCTTGGGGCCTTTCCGAAAGGAAGATTGCCTGGACTTCCAACTTCTTCCAAATTCCCTTCCTGGCCTATAAGTACGTGCCTCCCTGGCACGGTCAGTACTTTGTTTTCTGGGAGGAAGTCTTTTCTGACCAAGAAGACGCCTATCCTGGGGAAGGAAGCCCGACTTACCACCAGTAGCTTTAGAGATGGCGCTATCCAACTTATTCCCAAAGAGAGAAGAACCCTCAAAGGGAATGCGACACCATACCTGCTTAGAAGCAGGATCAGCCAACCAAGGGCGTAGCCAAAGTGCACGCTTTGCCGTAACTGATGATAGCATCCCTCGAGCTAACAGGCGGATCATATCAATAGACGCCTCCCCCAGGAAGGCTGATGCCAGTTTCAACTCTTGGATAGGAGAGCTCTTGGCTGCATCTTCAGAGAAACTTCTGAGGGAGTCATCGACATTGTCCACCCATACTTCCATGGCTTTGGACAGGGATGCCAAGGCTAGGGCCGGCTTGCAGGCAGCACCCACTGAAAGATAGACACGCTTCAGATCCGTGTCAATTTTCCTGTCAAGGGGATCCCTAAAGGAAACCGTATCCTCAAGAGGCAAAGTGACATGTTTTACTAGCCTCATAACAGCCGCATCCACAAGCGGAGGAGATTCCAGGTGTTTGACTTCCTCTTCTTTGAACGGATAGAGTTTAGCCAATTTTGAGACCATGGAGTTCTTTCTCTCCACCTTGCTCCATTCTTCCGTTATAATTTCCCCCAATTCGGGAATAAATGGAAAATTCAGCCGCTCCTTGCTCAGCTGCTTAAAATACTTTCTCTGCTTTGGCGCGGAGACCGCTGGGTCTTCCCAATTTAAGGTTTCTCTGACGGCCTTTACTAACGGTGGAACCAGATTGAATGAAAATCCCAAGCTAGGTTCGTCTTGATCCGAATCGCTGTCAGACTCAAATACAGAGGGATGGCTAGGCTCAGACGATTCCAGGGCCCGTCCGCCAGTGGACTCTCTAACAGGAGAGGTGGATGGATCTGGCGTTGGAGACTGTCGCTTATTAAGATCAGCCAGGGAGTCTTTTACTATGCGTTTGACCATAGATTCAAGATGCTGGTCAGAACTTCCTCTTTCACCCGCTGCCCGGGAATAACAGGAGTCGCATAGCGATTTTCCGTCCAGTAATCGGATACCACAGCCCCAGCACTTTGTCCCGCTGGATTGGCGTGAAGACCTAGGAGGAGACCGGTCTTTACTACGGTATCTGGACTTGGATGAGCCATGTCTGGAGGAAGAGCGATGATGCTGCGTTTTAGCATTGCGATCTTCCTGCGTGCCCTGAGGTTGTTCAGACCTAGAGGAGGAGCTGTAAAGAAAAACAAATAGGGAATACAGAATAAACTGACAAATGTCCTGCTCCCCCCATTCCAGCCCTGTGCTTACCTAAGAGAGGGCTGGTCGCAGGGGAGCGGTGAAGTGTCCATTTGACAACAGCAAATACACTGTAAGAGACCGATGCAAAAGACATGCTAACAGCCAGCACAAAGCAATGCATTATATAAGGCAAGCCCCCCCTTGATGCAGGTCCACATACCTGTAATATTGGCCAAACAGACGTAGGAACGCCCAATCTACAGTCAGTCCCACCGATTGTGGGACTGACAGCTCTTCAAATTTGGCGCCGGCCGTGACGTCACGGCCGCGTCAACTGCGCATGCGCGAATAGCGGCAATCGCCGCTACTGCGCATGCGCGAACCAAGCCTCGCTCCCGGCCGGTCGGCGCGCATGCGCAGAACGGCCGCGAGTTACCGAGGATGGAACGCATAGCGTTCCACAATGTCCAGAGAGCCTCCCGGACCACCAGGAAGCTTACCGAAAGAGAGCAGCCGCACACTAGACCACCAGGGAGACTGCACCCTAAAAGCCATAAGGTAAAGCAAAAAAAGGGGGATAAATAATGAAAAGGTACTTACCCCTCCAGGGCGCTTACCACTAGACACCAGGGAAATATTAGTCAGCAGCCAGGACACAGACTCCATCGTCGGGGCAATACAAACGGCCACCCGCAGCAGCAGGGCTGATCGGCCATGCCATACGGCCTGCTTAGTCAGGCATCTTGGGCTCCTCTTCAGCTTGCCCACCCCATACCCCGCAGCAGCAAGGGCTTATCGGGGACTCAGATCTTGCTGACTTCATTGTCCCTGCGTCTCTGTCTTCTTTTAAAGAAAAACGATCAACAAAAAATGTAGGAATTCAGCACCAAACAGGTGCATGGAGGAGGACAAAAAAAGAACACGGATGCTGAAAGGGAGCAAGGATTTATGGGAGTGGGGTCCTATAGGGTAGGAGTGGAGGCGGGACTACCCAAACGTATGCTGCCATGGAGTCTGTCAGGAAATACTGATTAAAACTTGTAAACAAAAAGTCCCAGAAAAAGCCTGGTCGGCAAGTGGTTAAAGGAAAATTATACAAAAAATGGATTAGTTAAACTAGTGTCTCTCAACCTTTTCCAGTCAAGGCACCCTTTAAAATTAAGGATGGCCTCAAGGCACCCTATTCTAAAATGTATAAAAAAAACTAAATTATTTTACATTTAGCATCCACACATGTAGGACAACCAATGTTAAAGGTGATTTATTCTTTCAAAGCAAATACACTTTTGCACACTGGTACTGACTAGTATTCCCCATTTTCTCTCCCCCACACAGCCAGGGCTGCTGTTGGAAATCACGGGGCCCCATACAGCCTTACTGACAGGGCCCCCTTCCCATGGACATAGATTTATCAGTCTTTTCTCTGTAGCCTCAGCTTCACAGATGAATGAACAGGATTCGCTCAAAGGTATCCTGCGCATTCACAAACTGAAGCATAGTAAGCACAGTTTACTATACTTCAGTAAAGAATGGACAAAGTGATTGGTTCCGATCGTTAACTGTGTTCATTCAGGAATGGAAGGGGCCAGTAAAAGACATATTTACCACCCCTTTCCCTGCTCTCCATTCTGAACATCCCTCTGTGTGCCCGCAGCAGCTGCTACCGGAAAGAGAGGAGAGGAGGGAAGCCGGAAGCACTGCGGGGGAAAGGGGCACATAAGGGGACCCGGACAGCAGATAGAAGGGGAGCATGTGCTAGAACCAATCCCCCTGCAGTGAAAGAAGAGGAGAAGATGGCAGCACTGCAAGGGGAGGCAGAAGATGATTGATGTCTGCAATAAGACAGTACAGCCAGAAATCCTGCTCAGCAGGTACCCGGGCCTCCCTTTTGAACTGACGGGGTCTGGGCCCAGTACAGGAGGACTGTCTGTACTGCCTTTTCAGCGGCCCTGCACACATTTAATGTGACCCCAGTACTGACAGAGCGGGGTGGGGTAAAACAAGGATGCTGTGCATGTGCCCGATGTCCTCTTTATCAATGAGGAGTTTTTGGATGCCAGTGACTGGCCTGCCTAATGCCCAAGGTTGTAATGGTGCACAATGAAAACCTGTGGCTTTGTGTATTAACCGCTTTACGTCCAGCCGCTGCAGATGTACTGCTGCAGGCTGGCTCTCCCAGACAAACCCCCGTATATGTACGGCGCTCGCCTGGGAGAAGATAGGCGGCGAGTGCGCGCCACTGACGGCGCGCTCCCGCTCGTCAGCGGGGAAGCTGGCGCGAGTGTCAGGTGACTCCGATGGCTGTCTGACACCGGCGATCTCTCCCCACTGACAGAGAAGGACATACGGCTGATGTAAACACAGCCGTCCCTCTTTTCCCCTGAGATGATCACAGAGACCATGCGATCCTGCTATATAGGATCGCATGTCTCTATGGTCATCTCACAAGCCCAACCCAACACAGTTAGAATTACTCCCCTAGGCTTACATTTAACCCCTTGATCACCCATAGTATTAACCCCTTCCCTGCCAGTGTCATTATTACAGTAACAGTGCATATTTTTAGCACTGATTACTGTAGTAATGTCACCGGTAACCCCAAAAGTGTCAAAAATGTCAGTTCGGGGTCCGATCGGTCTGCCGCAATGTCGCAATATTGCAATCCCGCAAAAAATCGCAGATCGCCGCCATTACTAGTTAAAAAAAAAACAATAAATATGACATAAATCTTTCCCGTAGTTAGTAAACGCAATAACTTTCCCAAACCAATCAAAATACGCTTATTGCGATTTTTTTTAATCAAAAATATGTAGCAGAAAACAAATTGGCCTAAAATGTTAAAAAATTTAGATTTTTACATTTTTCTTTGGGAATGTTATATAGCAGAATGTGAAAAATATTGGTTTTTTTTTTTCAAAATTGTCGCGCTTTTTTGTTTATAGCGCAAAAAATAAAAATCACACAGGTAATTAAATAACACCAAAAGAAAGCTCTATTTGTGGGAAAAAAAGGACGTAAATTTCGTTTGGGTACAGTGTCGCACGACCGCACAATTGTCCGTTAAATTCACGCAGTGCCGAATTACAAAATAGGGCCTGGTCATTAAGCAGCAAAATCTTCCGGTCTTAAAGCGGTTAAAGAGCAATCTTGATCCACCTGCTGGCTGGTACACAGTTACTGGGCAATTTGGAACAATTTTTAAGCATTTTTCCAAGGCACCCCTGAAGTACCCAAAAGGCACCCCAGAGTGCCTAGGCACCCTGGTTGAAAAGGACTTAGGTTAAACCCACAACTGCTTTTTTTGACCACTACTATACCTTTATACTGGCTTTTGAAATTTACAAGTGCAGCAATTTAGAAAATGAAAGGTTGAGCAATGGGGGGGAAACATTTTTTGAAAGATAAAAAGTGCATTTTATATACAACTATATGGATGAGATCAAAATGAGAGACAAATGAGGAGTGAAGTGGGACAGAAGGACTTTGTTCCAAATCAGGGTTAGTCCCTTGAAATCGGGGACAGTTGGAAGCTATGGGATTTGTAGTGTGTAATACAGATGACCGCAACTAATGTTTACTGCTCATTCCAAATAAGAAGTGAGGGGTAAAAGGGGAGATTTAGGAGCTCATGGAGTACGTTACAAGGAGGCAGAAAAACGCAGTAAGAAATGATTTAATGAAAAACAAATGACATGACTATTAGGTAATGGACTTGTATAAAATATTTTTGGAGGATAATGATATTGTTTAGTGTCACTTTAACTTGATTGGTTGCTCTAGGTTTTTCCTCTTCGGTCAGGCTTACATTGACATTACAAGCAGTGTCAGTGATTGCTTTCTTCCCTTGTGCTTTCTGAGCAATGGACACAGAGTACTAGCTCCACCATGAGGAGGCTTATTATTTTCAAAGAAGAAGAAACCTAAATGTAATTCCTCTCAATTGCGATACACTGATCAGAAAGAATTCCATGCATATTTCATGCTGTGCACAATGCATTACCATGCATGCTCCACAATCTTGGCCTGCATTCAAATAAGTTAAAGCGGAGATCCAGCCGTTTTTGTGCTTAGTAAAAGTCAGCAGCTACAAAAAGTGTAGCTGCTGACTTTTAATACACACACACACCTGTCCCACGATCCAGCGATGTGGCCACCCGAAGCCTCACACCTCTCCCTTCCCTCTCGGCGGCACCGGCATCGCTAGTTTGGGCACCCGGCTGTGACAGCTTGCGGCTTTACAGCCGGGTGCGCACTGCGCATGTGCGAGGCGCACTGCGTGTCATGAATGGCCGGGCAATCTTCTGGGACCTCTGACTTGTCCAAGAAGATTGCAGGGAGGGAGGGGGAGAGGAGAATTTCCGCTTGAGCCGCCTAAGCGACCCAAGCGAAATGGGAGCTCCCTCCACCAAAAAACAATGACATGCCAAATGTGGCATGTTGGGTGGAACTCTGCCTTAATGACTACAAATACATTCCTTTAATAAATACAAAGTAGTACTAATAAAGAAAAGTCTTCTTTAACCCCTTCTGGACCGGAAGATTTCCCTCTTAACCACTTGCCGACCAGTCACATTGACTGTACTGCGGCAAAGTGGCTCGTTCCCGTCCAGTGACGTAGACCTACGTCGCTGGACTCCTCCCCTTGTGGGCGGCGTGCGCGCGCCGCCGGAGGCTCTCTCCCGCTGTATTCAGTTACAGCGGGAGTCGGGCCAGGGGAGGAGCGGCGGTGATCACTGCCGCTCTTCCCCGATCGTCGGGGAATCGAGTGTGGAGATCCGCCCGCTTGTGTAAACACAAGCGGGCAGATCTCCTAAGTGACAGACAGGGTCAGATTGCAGGGTTCAGCATAGCTGAACCTGCGATCTGTCCCTGTGTCACTCAGTCACCTCCCCCCACACACGTCAGTAAGCACCAGGCATACATTAACCGCTTGATCACCAATAAAAATTAACCCCTTCCCTGCCAGTGTCATTTTTACAGTAACAGTGCATATGTATAGCACTGATTACTGTAGTAATGTCACTGGTAACCCCAAAAGTGTCAAAAATGTCAGTCAAGGGTCCGATCTGTCCGCCGCAATGTTGCAGTCCCGCAAAAAAAAAATCGCAGATCGCCACCATTACTCGTTAAAAAAAACCCACCAAAAATGACAGAAATCTTTCCCTTAGTTAGTAAATGCAATAACTTTTGCGCAAACCAATCAAAATATGCTTATTGCGATTTTTTTTTACCAAAAATATGTAGCAGAAAACAAATTGGCCTAAAATGTGAAAAAATTTTGATTTTTACATTTTTTTGGGTGGTCAAATACCACCAAAAGAAAGCTCTGTTTGTGGGAAAAAAGGACGTAAATTTTGTTTGGGTACGGCGTTGCATGACCGCGCAATTGTCAGTTAAAGTCGCACAGTGCCGAATCGCAAAAAGTGGCCTGGATGTAAGACAGCAAAATCCTCCGGTGGTAAAGTGGTTAATGACCAGGCCATTTTTTGCGATTCGGCACTGCATTACTTTAACTGACAATTGCGCGGATGTGCAGTGCTGTACCCAAATAAAATTGATGTCCTTTTTTCCCCACAAATAGAGCTTTCTTTTGGTGGTATCTGGATTTTTATTTTTGTGCTATAAACAAAAAAAAAAAGGGACAATTAAAAAAAAAAAAAAAAAAAACAATATTTTTTTACTTTCTGCTATAAAACCTTCCCAATAAAAAAAATTAAAAATAACATTTTTTCATAATTTTAGGCCAATTTGTATTGTTCTACATGTTTTTGTTAAAAAACATCCCAATAAGCCTATTTTGATTAGTTTGCGCAAAAGGCATCATGTCTACAAACTAGTGGAAAGATTTATGTCATTTTTTTTTTTTTTCCAATAAAAGTTTTATTTTATTCAAATTAAATGAACAACAATACAGCAATTATCAACATACATCGAATACATAGAAAGTACCACTCTTCTTGGTACATAGAATTAGCATAGGTTTCTAGAACTGAATACAAATGTTGGGGGGGGGGGGGTGGAAGAAAGGCAAGAAGAAATACAGTATCAATTTAGACCATCATTTATAAGATACAACATAGCTCTTCATGTGACAGTTTGGATCAAAGATGTTTAAAACTGTATAGTCAATTTGTTTGAGGAGAGATAGCCCCACACATCCCTGGTGTAGGGGGGGGGGGGGGGGGATATCTCCCTGTAAAGATAGAGTATGAATTCCACGAGGGAAAAAGTATACTACCCCTAAACTATATGCAGATTTCTTGTAAAATGTGTTATGTTTGTTGTAAGATAATCCCGTCTTTAAGTTCTGTGTATTCAGTGCTGTATTTTGGCCTAGGCCAACAAGGCCCAGGCCTAGGGCAGCACTTTGCAGGGGGCAGCAAAAAAGCCACCCCCCATCACCTGAGACTCTATTGGCCACTGATTGCTAGAAGCACCTCTCTCACCCCCCCCTCTCTCTCTCACTCACCTCCCTTTCTCACTCTCTCACCCCTCCTCTCTCTCTCCCTCCCTCTCACCTCCCTCTCTCTTTCTCACCCCCTCTCTCTCTATCATCCCCCTCTCTCTCTCTCGTTCTCATCTCCCTCTCTCATCCCCCTCTCTCACCCCCCCTCTCACTCGCTCTCTCATCCCCACTCTCTCTGGCTCTCTCATTCTCCCTCTCTCTCTTGCTCACCCCCCTCTCTCACACATCCCCCTTTCTCTCTCTCATCGCCCCACTCTCTCATCCCCTCCACTCTCTCATCCCCCCTCTCTCTCTCTCATCCCCTCCACTCTCTCATCCCCCCTCTCTCTCTCTCTCATCCCCCCTCTCTCTCTTCGATTCCCCCCTCTCTCTATCTCTCTCTCTCATCCCCCACTCTCTCTCTCTCATCCCCCCTCTCTCACCCCCTCTCCCTCTCTCCGTTCCTCACCCAACCCCTCTCTCTCTCCCACCCCCTCTCACCCCCCCCCCTCTCAGGGGTTCATGCTGGGACTTGTAGTCCTTCAAGTTTTGGAGGAAGACACATCCGTTAAAAAAGGAGTGGGAAAAATTTACATGGGGAGGGCGCCCAATTTTAATCTTGCCTAGGGCAGCACAAAACCAAAATACACCACTGTGTGTATTGGTTTGTGGTTCGGAAGTGCAACCAACATGCCCAAATCTAGTAGAATTTTGTTGGTGTATCTTTGCCAATATTTATGAGTACCTCCATTTCTGCAATCTTGTTGATTTTTTTAAACCATTCCTTCATTGAGGGAATGTGTTGTGAACCCCAGTGAATGGGAATACACAACTTGGCAGCATTGATCATGTGTAGGGGAAGCGTATTGCAGTTTGTCATTTTTATTTTTTTACTAGTAATGGCGGCGATCTGCGATTTTTAGCGGGACTGCGACATTGCGGCAGACAGATCGGACACCTAACTGACATTTTTCACACTTTTGGGGGGACCAGTGACATTACTACAATACTCAGTGCTAAAAATATGCACTGTTACTGTAATAATGACACTGGCAGGGAAGGGGTTAACACCAGGGGTCAGCAAAGGGTTAAATGTGAGCTTTGGGAGTGTTTTCTAACTGTGTGGGGAAGGGCTTATGAAATCAACACAGAGACCTGTGGTCCTAAATAGGACGAGCCCTGTGTTGATTGCTGAGAGAACAATGGTCTGCCATGTTTACAACAGCAGACTGCCGCTCTCTCTTCACGGGGAGCGATCACGGATGCCCGGGCAGCAATCGTGGCCATGGGCCCCGTGGATCAGCTTCCCCGCTGGCGAATGGGCACGTGATTGACGGGAACCTGTCGCCGTATATCTGCAGTGGCTGGTCGGCAAATAGTTAATAAGGCAGACATTAGGGTAGTAGAGAAGTGTGGTAGTGATGTGAAAAGCAGCAGAAACCCAACTTACACCCGTAGAAAGCAGGAATCATGGTACATTGGGACAGGGTCATGTGACCTGAAGCCAGCAGGTTAGACATTATCCTTACTGTGGGTGCAGGTGTCAGCAGAGCCTTCACTGACTTTGAGCTTGTTGACATAAGCCTCTTTGGTCTGTTCTGGGCACTGGTGCCCAAACCAGTCCTAGAGCATAGACAATGCAACTTGATTAATCTCCTATTGTTTCAGTACGCACCAATGTTTTTGCCTCAGTTCACATATATGCGAATTGGATGCGTTTTAGCCGCATCTGATTCACATGACATGTGAAAAAACATTGATTTCAATTGAAGCTTTTCACGTACACTATATAACCAAAAGCATTGGGGCGCCTGCCTTTACACACACATGAACTTTAAAGTGATTGTAAAGTCCCATTTAAAAAAAAAAAATTTAAAAATAACAAACATATTTTACTTACCTCCTCTGGGCAGTTGGAATTGCCCTGAACAGCCCGGATCCTCCTCTTCTCGGGTCCCTCTTTGGTGCTCCTGGCCCCTCTCTCCTATTGAGTGCCCCCACAGCAAGCAGCTTGCTATGTGGGCACCCTAGCCGAGCTGCAGCTCTGTGTGTCCATTCAGACACTGAGCTGTGGTTAAGCCTGCCTCCTCTCTCTCCTGATTGGCTAACTGACTTTGATTGGCGGTTGTGGGAGCCAATGGTGCTGCTGCTGTGTCTCAGCCAATCAAGAGGGAGAGTCCCAGGCGGCGGAGGGACTCGTGCTACGCACAGAAGGTTTTTTATCTTAATGCATAGAATGCATTAAAATAAAAAACTTTCTGCCTTTACAACTCCTTTACTGGCATCCCAGTCTTAGTCTGCAGGGTTCAATATTGAGTTGGCCCACCCTTTGCAGCTATAACAGCTGCAATTCTTCTGGGAAGGCTGGCCACAAGGTTTAGGAGTGTGTCTATGGGAATGTTTGACCATTCTTCTAGAAGCGCATTTGTGAGGTCAGGCACTGATGTTGGACGAGAAGGTGTGGCTTGCAGTCTCCACTCTAATTAATCCCAAAGGTGTTCTATCGGGTTGAGGTCAGGACTCTGTGCAGGCCAGTCAAATTCCTCCCCCCCCCCAAACTCGCTCATCCATGGCTTTATGGACATTGCTTTGTGCACTGGTCCAAATCATTTGGTGGGGGGGGGGGGATTATGGTGTGGGGTTGTTTTTCAGGGGTTGGGCTTGGCCCCTTAGTTCCAGTGAAGGGAACTCTTAAGGCGTCAGCACACCAAGACATTTTAGACAATTTCATGCTACCAACTTTGTGGGAACAGTTTGGGGATGGCCCCTTCCTGTTCCAACATGACTGCGCACCAGTGCACAAAGCAAGGTACATAAAGACATGGATGAGCGAGTTTGGGATGGAGGAACTTGACTGGCCTGCACAGAGTCCTGACCTCAACCCGATAGAACACCTTTGGGATGAATTAGAGCGGAGACTGCAAGCCAGGCCTTCTTATCCAACATCAGTACCTGACCTCACAAATGCGCTTCTGGAAGAATGGTCAAACATTCCCATAGACACACTCCTAAACCTTGTGGACAGCCTTCCCAGAAGAGTTGAAGCTGTTATAGCTGCAAGGGGTGGGCCAACTCCATTTTGAACCCTATGGATTAAGACTGGGATGCCATTAAAGTTCACGTGCGTGTAAAGGCAGGCGTCCCAATACTTTTGGTAATATATTGTATCTTAGGATACATAAAATGGGGTCAAGAACTAAGGAAATGCCATAAAAATAATTTACAGTTGAAATAATGCCAATAAGGTCTAAGCTTTGGGCATCTCCACAAAAAGTGGATGAGGTTACCATGCGAATGGCCCCATCTTATGCAAACATTTTAGTGTATGATACACTCTGCAAAATAAAAAACTGTGTTACTCTTAAGTAGGGTACACACTGTAAGAAAATCGGGCGAACGATTGTCCGATTGTCCGATTTTCCTCGTTGTTTCACAACAAATCGGAACCCATGAAAGAATTTTCGTACGACAAAGGCTTTTTTTGTTGTTGATTGTTTCTGATCATGCGCAGTCTTTCTTTTCAGATTTTTCTTGTACAAAAATTGTATGAAAACAGTACACATTAAACAAAAATTTCCCGTACGAGAAGAATTTTGGAGTTTGTCCCTTCGAGAGTTTTCGTACGAAAATTCTGAATCGTCTGTAGAGTGTGTAAGTTCTGTACACATTATACGAAAATGGTACGAACATTCTTTGGATGAAATTGTTCGCCCGATTTTCTTATAGTGTGTACGAGCCTTTAGGGATGGAGAGAGTGAAATAATCTGACTATTCCACAGCATATGAACTTTAAAAGCTTGATGAGGGCAAGCTGTAACAAAAAAGGTAGCCATGGTGCCTTGTGGTGCTATTTATGCTACACTAGAGCTTATTTACTTGAACCCTATACAAAGTCACCTTTATTGATGTTGTCTGTAAATCCCCACCCACTTACCTGTGTGCAGTCCACTGACCTTGGATAGCGCCTTCTTTCCCCCAGGATCTTTCCTCATTCCTATGGGTAACACACAAATCTTCACTAGCGCTTTCAAATCTTCATTCAATCAGGAAGCGGTTATGTTTGCTTCTACAAACATCCAGCAGCAAAAGCAAAGTTTTGAAAACCCATTCCTGCATCTACCCAATAAATAATCAGCGCAATATAAATAATACTAAGAGCCGGTTCACACTGAGGCGATCCGACTTCGGGAGGCGACCTGTGAAGTCGCGTGCACCGAGACTTCGGCTCGACTTGCAGGGACTTCACATAATGGAAGTCTATGCAAGTCGCTCCCAGGTCGCCCCAAAGTAGTACAGGACCCTTTTTCTAAGTCGGAGTGACTTGTGTCGCTCCTATTAGAACGGGTCCTGTACTACTCTATGGACCGCGACATACCACGACTTGTCAGGCTGACAAGTCGCCTGACAAGTCGCGCTAGTGTGAATGGGCTCTAAGTGAAAAATCTGTGTACAAACTGATACAAATAACGAAGTTAAAGTAAATATGTGATCAACACAATAAATACTTACAGTATACACAAACATAAAACAACTCATTAGTCCCAAAACATATATGCTATGGCACTTTTCCACTGCAAGTACCGGCTAGTACCAGCTCGGCTCTACTCGGCCCTGCTTGGCCGGTTTGCTTTTCCACTGCGGTACCGCATGGTATAGTGTCGGAACGGTTCGGTACGGTACGGTATAGGTTTGCTTTTCCACTAAAGTAGTACTAAAGTTAAGTGGGTGGGATAACAACGGGGTGGGTGTGATTCTCTGACCAATCAGTGGCTAGTAGTGACTGCATGCAAAGGATTGTGGGATATGGTACCAGCTTGGTACCTGTTGGAACCACAATCGAGTAGGTACTGTTTTTTCAGAGCCGTTCCGTACCGTACGGTTCCATGCAGTGGAAAAGCAAACCTATACCGTACCGAACCGTTCCGACCCTATACCATGCGGTACCGCAGTGGTAAAGCACAAAAGCGTGCCGAACCGGTACGGTTCCATGCAGGGGAAAAGCGCCATTAGTGATTGCTGCCAACACTTATCAAAGTGTGTCCACCTGTGACTTTATATCAACAATAATATAACAAATCAAGTGAATCGCAATCCAAAAAAATCCCACAATATTGTGTAATGTTCAATAAAATCCTACAATTGAGTGACTTCAGTGACTACCACCTCTGGCTGTTATAACTGCTCACCTCCAAGCAATGGCTCCAATTGGCCATGTATGAATGCTTCATATACCTGGAAGTGTCCAGTCTGGTCCAGGAACATCTCAAGGAAGAATATCTCAGTGGGACCCAGAGAGACATATATACAGGCGATTGGGGTCATTGCTTGGTGGTAAGCAGTTATTCCAGCCAGAGGTGGTGGTCACTGAAGTCACTGGATTGTAGGATTTCTTTGAACATTACACAATATTGCACAGCGGTGGAATTTTTTTGGATTGTGCTACACTTTTGATTTGTTATTTTGCCTTCCTGCATCTGATTAAACCAATCAAAGTACACAGTGCCATAGCATAGTGCATTATAGGTAATCTGCAGAGGTGGGGGACTTGAGTCACATGGCTTGACTTAAGTCACCAGTTTGAGGACTTGAGACTTGCTTGACTAAAATTAGTAAAAGACTCGACTTGACTTGGACTTGGTATTCATGACTTGAGACATATGACTCGAAATGACTTTACTTTTTTAAGTTATTAAATATTTGCATTTTCTCAAGATGTGTTAAAGCAAAATTAATGTGCCTGTTCTGTTTCTGACATCACAGTCACTTAAAACACCTCAGTGTGTTCTGATTTTTTGGACACTGGCTGTTTAACAATGGAAGTACTTGTTTTTAGTGACTGTGGTGTTGAAACATGACCAGACAAAGGATTTTGAGCTGTTTGGGCATTCAAAGTGTTTCTTTAATATGCCAAGAAAAAAGCTCTAAGCAGTTTTGTTAATGTTGAAAATAAAACAAAACCTTTCCTGACCACTGACTTTTAACTGATTTAAAGGTGAAAATTGGGGTAGATCAGTATTTTGACTTGATTTATGACTTGACCAAAATAAATGACTTGACTTGATTTGCTTGACTTCTAGCAGGGACTCGACTTGACTTGCTTGCTTTTCGCCACAGTAACTTGGGACTTGCTTGAGACTTGAAGGTTAAGACTTGAGACTTGCTTGTGACTTGCACATGTGTGACTTACTCCCATGTCTGGTAATCTGTACTGTGAAGAACGACTGCTGAGGTAAAACTAAAATATTGCACGGGCACTTGTCTAGAGGAGGACAAAACTTGGAATATTAAATAGTAAGGGGCATTTAAACAAAGTCCTCCAGCATCCAAAGGTAAATAAAAACACTTGGACTGGGAATGGACTGGGAATTTTACTGGTAACAGTCCTAGTCTGTCAACCTCTCCTCAGGGAAAATGACCACCCAGCCATCACAGTTTGCAAGTTAATCTGCAATTCCAGAATTCTGTCACCAGGAGCTTCTGTCCTCCATTGCACAGAGATCTTGTCATTTTCCACCTAGACCTCTTTTGTTCCTTCAGAACACCGGGAACACAGCCCCGCAGATCTACTGAGCACTGCCACTTCAGAACATCCCCTCCAAACAGTGAGTGTTATATATACAGCTACAAAATGATACAGTACATGTTAATATTATCTATAAACCCTTCTCTCTGAGCAGGGCCGTTTGAAGGAATTTGGGGGCCCCAAGCAAAATGGACATGGAGGCCCCCCCGACCCCCCGCACACACGCAAAGCCTTTTTTTTTTTATCAGCTAAAAGGTATAATATATATATATTTCCATGATGTCCTGTGTGCGGGGGCGTGTCGGCGTCGCATACTGACGATCCCTGGCGGTTTCTGTTTGATGTGAGTAGTTCTTGTAACACATGGCCTCTATGTGAAATCCAGCTCAACTCAATGGTCTCTCCTGTGAGGAATGATGTGTACATACATTTGCATTATCCCACACAATTTTAATAAAAATATATGAAAAATATATGATTCATATATTTTTATTAAAATTGTGTGGGATAATGCAAATGCACACATTATTCCTCAGAGGAGAGACCATTGAGTTGAGCTGGATTTCACATAAAGGCCATATGTTACAAGAACTACTCACATCAAACAGAAACAGGGAACTCCTTTGCAAATTGCAAGTCATCAGCAACTAATCCAGCTCCACTCAATGGTCTCTCCTGTGAGGAATGATGTGTACATACATTTGCATTATCCCATACAATTTTAATAAAAATATATGATTCATATATTTTTCATATATTTTTATTAAAATTGTATGGGATAATGCAAATGTATGTACACATCATTCCTCACAGGAGAGACCATTGAGAGGAGCTGGATTTCAGGCCACAAGAACTACTCACAATAAAACCGCTGCCATGGATGGATGGATGAAGGGCTTGTTGAAGAAGACAATCGCCGGAATCCACTGACTGAAGTTCTGTACTGGATCGTCGTAACCGATGGAGGCGGGGCACGTCGACGTCACGTCAGTATGCGACGCCGACACGCCCCCGCACACAGGACACCATCAGCAATGGAAATCCAGCGCTAGCCTGGGCCCCTCCTCCTCTCACTAAAGCAGCAACGGCCGCCGGGCCCCTCCCCACCTCACACAGAAGCAGCGCCGCCGCCGGGCCCCTCCCCAGCTCCCCTCCTCTCACTGAATCAGCGCCGGGCCCCTCCCCTCCATCCACTACTATAGCCCCCCCTTCCTGGCTTCCCGGTCGGGCCCTCGGACCAGGTCCGAAGTGCCCAACCGCTCAGTCCGCCCCTGTACATTTTATATCCGGGAGAAATGGATACAAAGTAAGTGACTGACCAGTCGTTGTCTTGGGGCCCCAGGCCAGCTCGGGGCCCCAAGCAATTGCTTGGTTTGCCTGTATCACGTACCTGGTGCTAGAGGCCAATGGAGAGAGAGGGCTTCCCTTGCGGCTAAGTTCCAGACCCCCCTGAGGATGAGAACAGGAGAGGTCAGGCCCAAAGTAGCACGGGTCGCCTGCTGGATTGTGTGCAGGAGGATCCAGAGTACAGCTGGAGTGCTGGAGTGGAATCAGCAGACAGGTGGCGCCCGTGAGGTGTTTGCAGGACTTGGATAATGCTGAGACTGGAACGTGGTCGGGTGGATAGCCAAGATCAGGAGCCAGGTGGATATCAGAGCAAGCGTGGTCAGGTGGATAGCCGAGATCAGGAGCCAGGTGGATATCAGAGCAAGCGTGGTCAGGCGGATAGCCGAGATCAGGAGCCAGGTGGATATCAGAGCAAGCGTGGTCAGGTGGATAGCCGAGGTCAAACACAGGAAGCAATCAGGAGACAGGTCAAGGACAAGCCGGGTTGGTAACAGGAGACAGGAACTGGAATATCACAGGGATAACACACTGGAGGAGCTGAAGATCAACCAGCAACTAAAATCACTGGCAGGTTTCCTTAAATAGGCCCAGGTAAATTGCTGGTAGTGCTGCTGGGTCCTAAAGTCCTTCTCCTGCCAAAGTGCTGATAGCGCTGCTGGGTCCTAGAGCCCTTCTCCTGGTGTTTGTGCCCTGACAGTGCCCCCCCCTGACGGGCAGCCTCCGGATGCCTATTTGAGAAATTTTCTCTGGGTATTTGTCCTTAAACTCTTGGAGGAGTCTGGGGGCATGTACATTGGCTTCGGGTTCCCATGAGCTTTCTTCGGGTGGATACCCTTTCCATTTAATTAAGAATTGGGTTTGTCTCCCTCTCTTCCTGCAGTCCAGGATTGCTTCCACCTCGAATTCTGTGTCCTCACCAATCGTCACTGGCGGTGGAGGTGGCTCCACTCTCCCTGGAAATGGATCTGGAACAGTTGGTTTAAGCAAGGAGGTGTGAAAAACCGGATGGATCCTATATGAGTCAGGCAAAGATAGTTCATAAGCCACTGGGTTAATTTCCCGTTTGATCTGAAAAGGCCCAATATACCTTGGCCCTAGCTTCCGTGAAGGGCAGGCCAATTTCAGGTTGGCAGTAGACAGCCACACTTTGTCCCCAACCTTGAAGGAAGGATTTCCCCTCCGTTTCCGATCAAAGTGTTTTTTGTAATCCACTTGGGCTTTCTGTATGGACTCCCGGAGGACCTGATAATTGTTTTGAATGAAAACAAGTCTGTCCTGCAAGGTGGGTACAGAAGTTTCAGGCATAATTTCAGGCAGGGCAGCAGGGTGGAATCCATAATTAGCCCAGAATGGGGACTGATTTGTAGCTGAATGGACAGAGTTATTATAGGCAAATTCCGCCAGCGGAAGCAGGGATGCCCAGTCATCTTGGGAAAAAGCTGAAAAGCAGCGGAGGTATTGCTCGAGGGTTTGGTTAGTACGCTCCGTTTGCCCATTACTTTGGGGATGGTAGGCAGATGATAAGCAGAGTTCCACTTCCAAGGCTTTACAAAGGGCTCTCCAAAACCTAGAGGTGAATTGCACCCCCCGATCCGAAACAATGTTCTTTGGTAGTCCATGAAGTCTTATGATCTCCTTGATAAACATGTGAGCGGTTTCCGCTGCAGAGGGAGTACCAATCATTGGTATGAAGTGGGCCATTTTTGATAATCGGTCTACCACAACAAGGATGGTCGTGAATCTTTCAGAGGGAGGAAGATCAACAATAAAATCCATAGAAATCATTTCCCAGGGGCGATTAGGGATAGGCAAGGGTCTTAATAAACCCCAGGCTTTGACTTTGTCACTTTTGCTACGTAGACATATGGTGCATGACTTGACGTAGGATCTACAGTCCCGACTGAGGTTAGGCCACCAAAAGGACCGCTGAATGAGCTCGTTAGTTTTACGGGCCCCAAAGTGCCCTGCAAGTCGGTGGTCGTGGAATGCCCTGAGAACCAGAGACCTAGCTTCTTGAGGTACAAAGATTTTGTCCTGGTGCCAAAGTAATCCACCCTGCCTCCTTAACGAGTCATGTTCGGATTCGGGGCACGATACAGAAGCTTGTTCAATGGATGCCTTTAGGTTAGTTTGAATCAGCAAAAAATTTTGGGCAGATAAGATAGTGCTTGGAGGAGCACATTCAGCAGATTCGGGGAACATCCTGGACAGGGCATCGGCTTTCCCATTTTTGGAACCTGGGCGGTATGTCAAGTGGAAATTAAATCTCGAAAAGAATAAGGCCCACCTGGCTTGTCGAGGTCTTAGGCGTTTTGCAGATCTTAAATATTCCAAATTTTTGTGATCTGTGAAGATCATAATTGGATGGTTAGCGCCCTCCAGGAGGTACCTCCATTCTTCGAGAGCGACTTTAATTGCCAGGAGTTCTCTGTCACCCACGTCATAGTTTCTTTCGGCCTGATTCAGCTTCCTGGAGCAATAGGCTACTGGGTGGAGCAGGGCCTTTGGGCCCTGACGCTGCGAGAGCATGGCTCCCGTAGCTACTTCGGATGCGTCCACCTCAAGGACAAAGGGAAGAGCTGGGTCAGGGTGTTGCAACACTGGAGCAGAGGTGAAGAGAGCCTTCAGTTTTTCGAAAGCCGCTTGAGAATCTTGATTCCAGGAGAAGCGTGAATGCAGGCGAGTGAGCTGGGTGATCGGGGCAATAATAGTTGAGAAATTCCGAATAAATTTCCTATAAAAATTAGCGAAGCCCACAAACCTCTGGACCCCTTTCTTGTCAGAAGGTGCAGGCCACTCCAAGATTGCTGATACCTTCTGAGGATCCATGGAAATCCCTTTCGTGGAGATTATGAGTCCTAAGAACTGGATAGATTGTTTCTTGAACTCACACTTTTCTGCTTTAGCATATAAGCCATGGGTTCTTAAGGTCTTTAACACTTTTCTGACGTGCTCTCGATGGAGTTCAAGCGAGGCTGAGAAAATTAGTATGTCGTCCAGATAGACGATTAAGAACAGGTCAAGGTATTCTCTGAAAATATCATTCACAAAATGTTGGAATGTGGCGGGGGCATTACATAGCCCGAAGGGCATCACAAGGTACTCAAAGTGACCAAAGCGTGTTCGGAAGGCGGTCTTCCACTCATCACCTTCCCTAATACGAACCAGGTTATAGGCCCCCCGCAAGTCCAACTTCGTGAAAACCTGGGCTGTTCGGAATCTTTGGAATAACTCAGGGACGAGAGGGAGTGGGTATCTGTTCTTGATAGTAATTTTATTAAGGTCCCTATAGTCAATGCATGGTCTGAGAGAACGATCCTTCTTCTCGACGAAGAAAATGCCAGCTCCAGCAGGTGACGATGAAGGGCGGATGAATCCTTTGGCAAGGTTTTCATCTATATATTGTCGGAGGGCCTCCAGCTCCACTTCGGATAACGGAAAGATGCGCCCAAAGGGGACTTCTGCTCCAGGTAGCAACTCAATTGGGCAGTCGTAGGACCGATGTGGGGGCAAGGCATCGGCACCTTTTTTGTCAAACACATCAAGGAAGTCAAGGTAGGCTGAAGGAACAGCATGACAGGGATCCGGTGTAGGTTGAACGGAGAGACACACTGAAGAGTTGACAGGCGTGGGGACGCCACAGTGTTGCTGACAATAGGAAGATGAGAAGATGATTTCTCCCTTGGGCCAATCAATTTGCGGGTTGTGGGCCCGTAGCCAGGGTATCCCTAGGATGGCTGGGAAAATAGGAGACCTGATGACATCAAAGCGGAGGAATTCCCGATGGCCTGCTTCTGTTGTGGCAAGGACAGGGATAGTCTCCTGAGTGACTGGTCCAGAGCTAGGAGCAGTGCCATCTGCTAAATGTACATCAAGTCTTTGTTCCTTCAGTTTCAGGGGTATGCGCAAGTTCTTGGCTAGGTTGAGATCCAGGAAGCAACTACAGGCTCCAGAGTCAATGATCGCCTGCAGCTTTACTTCCTTTCCATCCACCTGCAGAGAGATGGGGAGAATTAAATGAGTGGATATAGTCCCAGACAACTGAAGGTAAGAGGGGCGTGGAAGGCTGGACTTCCTTGGGCGAACAGGACAACTGCGAAGGAAGTGGCCCGAAGTCCCACAGTAGAGACACAATTTATCCTGTCGTCTGCGTGCTCTCTCTTCAGGGGTTAAAGCAGGGCGGAGTAGGCCAGTTTGCATGGGTTCCCCATCGGACATATTCATGGACTGGGGAATAGAGGCTGGGAGTGTTGGTCCTGGGACCTTTGGCATTATCCATGTGGGTCGAAGGGTCTGAGTGCGTTCGGACCTTCGCTCCCGCAGCCGTCGGTCTAGTTGGATAGAGACTTGGATGAGACTTTCTAGTGAGGCGGGAGCCTCAATCCTAGCCAACTCGTCCTTGAGAGACTCAGATAAGCCTTGCCGGAACTGGTATTTTAGGGCGGCATCATTCCACCCAGTATCAGCTGACCACTTGCGAAATTTCACAATGTAATCCTCCACAGGTCGTCTGCCTTGTACAAGAGCATGAAGGGCCGACTCTGCGGTGGCCGTCCGTTGTGGATCATCATATAAGGTAGCCATAGCTTCAAAGAAGGTGAAAACTGAATCCAGGACTGAGTTCTTTTGCTCAATGAGATTATGAGCCCAGGACTGTGGCTCATCAGATAAGAGTGAAATGATGAAACCCACCTTGACAGTCTCAAGAGAAAAAGTCCTTGGTTGCAGGGCAAAGTAAAGGTCACAAGCATTTTTGAAAGCTCTGAATTTCCGTCGGTCACCTGAAAAGCGATCGGGAGTGGGAACTCTGGGCTCCGGAGGGGGTAAACCCATAGCAGGTGCGGCTGTAGCAGAACAACTGAGAGGGTGAAGGCGTCCTTCCAGCTGAAAGTAGCCATCTTGTAAGCTCTGGACTGCTTGTGTAAGAACTGTAATCTGCTGACATAGGGCCTCTAATGCGGAAGCACCTCTCTCGGCCTCAGACATCTTGGCTGGTTGATACTATCACGTACCTGGTGCTAGAGGCCAATGGAGAGAGAGGGCTTCCCTTGCGGCTAAGTTCCAGACCCCCCTGAGGATGAGAACAGGAGAGGTCAGGCCCAAAGTAGCACGGGTCGCCTGCTGGATTGTGTGCAGGAGGATCCAGAGTACAGCTGGAGTGCTGGAGTGGAATCAGCAGACAGGTGGCGCCCGTGAGGTGTTTGCAGGACTTGGATAATGCTGAGACTGGAACGTGGTCGGGTGGATAGCCAAGATCAGGAGCCAGGTGGATATCAGAGCAAGCGTGGTCAGGTGGATAGCCGAGATCAGGAGCCAGGTGGATATCAGAGCAAGCGTGGTCAGGCGGATAGCCGAGATCAGGAGCCAGGTGGATATCAGAGCAAGCGTGGTCAGGTGGATAGCCGAGGTCAAACACAGGAAGCAATCAGGAGACAGGTCAAGGACAAGCCGGGTTGGTAACAGGAGACAGGAACTGGAATATCACAGGGATAACACACTGGAGGAGCTGAAGATCAACCAGCAACTAAAATCACTGGCAGGTTTCCTTAAATAGGCCCAGGTAAATTGCTGGTAGTGCTGCTGGGTCCTAAAGTCCTTCTCCTGCCAAAGTGCTGATAGCGCTGCTGGGTCCTAGAGCCCTTCTCCTGGTGTTTGTGCCCTGACAGCCTGCCTTGTTCCGACGGGCCTGTCTCTGAGTACCAGGTATATTCAACTTTTATTCTGAAGAACCACTGGAGACTGCCAAGATGATGGCCTTCTCATTAGAATCAATGTGGCTGCAGCATGCATGCACAGTATAAATAGGAATCAGCCTTGCCAGAGGAAAGAACTCTGGATCGGGGAGGAAGGTAAGTACTATCCTAAACAGGCTGGACCCGGAGAGGTGGAGGGACTCATTAAAGGATAAGTTTACCTAGAGTTGTCCTTTAGGAAAAAATATTTAAAATCATACATAAACCCAAGTTAAAGTTTTAGTTCTCCTTAAAGTGGAACTTCACTTTCAACATTCAAAATGTATTATTCTTATCCCTCATGCTGCTAGCATTAGTAAATAGATAGGAAAGTATATCATATTTATTTGTTTTAAACTTTTATTTTTTACATTTCTTCAGTCACTTTCTGGTTTCTTGCCTAGGCAAATGATGTTATACATCCAAGGAGTCTTCAGAAGGGGAGCAGGGGTCCTCTCAGATAAGCACACTCTTCTGCATGAAGGCCTGAGCTAGGGGCAGATGTATTCCAGGAAATAAATGCTACATAAACCGTTTGCCCTCACTCAAGAGGACCATGGCCAGAAATGCTAAGGGGGTGGGGTGTTTTTCAAAGTGATTTCAATAGAGACATGGATGGATGGGGGAGTTTGCTTTGAATATTAAAAATTTATTAAATAGTGTTTGGTTTGTGGTGCTCAGATGCAGTAAAGGTCCGTTTTTTTTTTATTTTTTTGCATAAAAGCATTTTATTCCTCAATCTTTTGTGAATCAAGCCTGTGGCCTCTCATTGCCACATTGTTGTGTGCTGCAGAGGTCTGCTGGAGTGGTTTCCTTTTCATGAGCCATTGGCATTATTTTATCACGATTGGCCAAGGTTTTGAACACACCTTCCCACATCTGATTAAAACAGCCAAAGCATGGAGTGCCATAGCCTAGTGCAGTATGGGTAAGCTTTACTCTGATGGACCACTGGAAGACCGCCAGAAGATGGTGACACACCGCAGTGAAGTCAAAATCTTAGAAGTTCTTTATTATCACCCTGCCAAACAAAAACACAGAAAACATAGTTGACGCGTTTCACATGAATCACTCGTGTTTACTCATAACCGCTATAATAGCAGCTTACCCATGGGATCACAGCACACATTTGAACATATATACTGCTACCCCCGTCGGAGCTGCTGGTAAATGTGGGTATCTCCCACCCTGCCCCGCCAGGCACATAAATTTTCCAAAAACACTGTAGTCAGAAGACGGTCCTTGCAGGTTTGTTTTTCTATTTTATTAGGAGAATTGAACTTGCATAGGGTAAGGGTTTTATGGGATGCCCACTTGATCAATGTAGTAAGGTCTTCAGGGACAACTATATATATCCAGTATATACACTCCTCTGCCTCCTGCCTAGACTTGCTTACAGATCTAATCCTTCTCCTCCAGCACAACTCTTGCTTGTGGAACTACAAAACCCAGGACCAGCTGGCACTGTTTGGGTAGTCTAACACAAGGCTCAGATAGGCTAGTAGGGAATGCCTTTTATAGGCAGGGACCACTGGCCTATTTGGTGTAGCAAAGAAAGTCCCAGTGCACAGCTGTGCTATCTATGGCTACTTCTTCCAGTACCACCTCTTCAGGCACTGCCAGCCCAACTGGCTGCAGCTGTCCCTTTCTACACCACAATCCTCCTGACTGCCTCTACATGCATCTCATACTGCTCTCTCCAAGTCCCCTCAGGCATGCCTCTTAGTCCCCTGGACTGTGTGTCACTCACCAGTCCTCCTGGTTGTCTTGCTCTCTGAAGATTTGCCTGGCAGTGTTCTACTGCTGTCCTCTCTTTGCTCCCATGCCTGCTGGTCAGGATCCCTCCGTGTGTCGTGAGAAGGGTCCCTTCTTCAGCCAAGCCCAGGCCTGAGTTCACCCCTCCCCCCCCCCCCCCAGATTAGGGGGTTATTCCCAAAGGCATTCGACAGCCTAACACTCCATCTCCAGCTTCCACCTGTACTTCACTGCCCCAGCTAGGCTGACCCTGAGTATTTAAGAGGGCCAGCCCCCCTTCCAACCCATATGTTGGGGATTGGTTAGGGCTCTCATGAATACTCCAGGCAGCTCCACCTCACTTCCTCTCCCATTCTTCTGGAAGCTTCTAGTAAATTTGAGAAGTTGGGGGGGAAGTCTCAGTAATGCTGCCCGTGAGTCACCCAGCTCCCCCTGGATCTCTGCCCAACCCAGGAAAAAACCACCAGCCAGCCAAGCCTGAACAAATTTACCTACACCAAACAAAAACCTGACTCTAGCACTCCAGCAACGCTAGGGGGGTGATATATATTGGACCTAGGGCTTGTTAGAGGAAATATTTTTGGGCTGGACTTAGGGAGGTGGAGGGATTTATTAAAAGAATGCTTCACAAAAAGTTGTAGTTGTCCTTTAAGACAGAATATTCAAAATCTTGATTTAGCCCAACTACATTTCTGGCGTCCTTTAAGAAGCTATGAGATTTTTTGCATTCATTGATCTTTAGTGAATCAAGCCCGAGGTCTGTTGTTGCCACATTGTTGTGTGCGGCTGGGGTCTGCTGAAGTGGTCTCTTATTCATGCGCGGTTGGTATTATTTTATCATGATTGGCTAAACCCTGCATACTTCAAAGATTCTGCAAAACCAGCAGTGAGATGTGCAATTGGTCTTTAGAAAAAGACAACAAAACGGTGTCAGGGCGTAAAAACACAATTTTCTCATCTAGAGTCATGAATTAGAGGAAGCACATTCTGTCAGTGCAGACCTATCTCTCTGCAGCCATTACAGGCCCATACTGGGAAGAGGCTCCATCCACATAACAGGATCAATACTGAAAGAATGGAGGAGTACTTAAGGTAAAAATGGAGCACAAAAGACTTCCTTTACTGCAGGGAGAATATTGTAAATAATAATGAATGAACAGCATGACCGTGTTTGTGAATCATAAGATTACTGATTGCAAAGATTATAAACAAATTGATAGCATTTACACTATTCTTTTCCAGGGTAAAGCTAAATTGAATTTAGTTGCGTCAAATATACTTATTTAAATTGATTTGCAAGAAGTGCTTAACTCTTTCTGCTATAAGGTGGAACTCTAATTAGCCTTTTGTGCAATTTTGTGTTCAGGAAAATATGAAAAAAAAAAAAACAACTTTTTTAGAACAGTTTGGGGGGTATTGAAGAATTTCATTAATCAAAATAATGGAATAATATTATACATATTTAAAATTCGCCTTTTGTGCAATCCTGTTTTCAGGAAAATATATAAAAAAATACATTTTTAGAACAGTGTTTTGAAGAATTTCATCAATCAAAATAATGGAATGTTATTAAAAATAAGGAATATTGTAATTTTTTTTTTTTTTTTTATATCATTGCAGTACAGGTGCTCTGAAACCTTGGGCTTGTAGAGTTTTTTTTTATGTATGAGCTTTTTCATCATTAAAACCACAGTCTTGTCTCAGTGTCAAAAGGTGTTTGCGATCCAGTGGGCAAGGACCAGGGCTTTTTTCTCAGAGAATAGGTGCAGGTAATCCACTCTTCTGAGTCACCCCCTTTCTCCACCCCCTACCAACCTCTAAGCACGGCCCCTTGGTTTCACCCCTTTTGGAAAATACAGAACCAAGTATCATTTTGTGGTGCTACATAATTTGTATGACATTTGTAATGATAACAAGGAAAGCAGTAAATAGCCCCCCCCCCCCCCCACAATCCAGAGATCCCCAGCAACAATATATACCCCCCAGCACCAATACACCTTCTTCTCAAAAACAATACCTCCACCCAGCAACAACAGATCTCCCAGCAGCAACAATGGTCCCCCTGCAACAACAGATCCTTTCCAGAGATAACAAATCCCCTAGCAGCCAGCAATAGATCCTCCAACACACCCCAACCTCCCTTGCCATTAGGGTCAGCCCTACCATGGGTCCCACTGGACCAAGGCAGCACTATGAGAGGGGCAACAAATTGATGCCCAAGATTTTTTTTCCAGAAGTTTTGTGTGTCATTCAGGGGCAGGCTGGGCTGGACCCCTGGGCTGCTCCACTGCACTCCATTGTAAAAAGCATGCCCTGCTGCCATCAACATGCATACTCAAAGTTGCCGGGTGGGAGGGTGCTCACACACATTCTAACACTGGCTGTTAAATACCCGAGCACACATGAAGAGGTCAGGTGTGTGTGCTGCCAGGGGCGGGGTACCCACAGGAGACAGAGCAATGAAAGATTCCTTCCCCACCGGCTCCACCAGCAGCCGATGTTCGGGCGCAGCTTGCGAGGCTTGCATTTCTACTTGGTGGAACTGGAGGAGGGGATGCGGATGGCCTCAAGCCCGGCCCACCTTCTTCTGCTCTGGTGCATGAGGCTAGGCACTGAAGACTGTGGGATCACTGGGAGAGAGCAACAGAGAGGTAATATAAGTTAGTTCTGTGTGACAGGACACAAAGGTTGTCCATCATTTTTTCTAGTAGTGGCTGCTGATCTACTGGATGGCCAAATGTGGCATAGCCTGTCATGCTCAAAAATCACTATACAGCCAAAGCTTGCCATTATACTACCCTGGCCCTTCCCTATACTACCCTAGCCTGTCTATATATTACCCTTACCTGCCCCTATACTGTCCAAGCCTGTCTATAAACTCAGGGCTGTCTTACCGAATGGGCATGCTGGGCAGTTGCCCGGGGGCCCCACCTGCCAAGGGGGCCCCACCTGCCTAGCAATCCAGCCCCAGCCAAGCATTAGTCCCAACTCCCATGTACATCCCGCTCCTGAACTTAGCAGGTAGCAAGCGCCTGTCGGCCCTGCGCTGCTGTCATTCCACTTGGGCCGTGGAGGGGGAGCCCACAACTGCAGGAATACCTGTCTGCCTCCACGGGAACAGGCACACACAGGACAGTTGAGTCTGACTGCCATCCGTGTGTGTGTTCATCACACCCAGCCGCCGAACTTGGAAGCTGTCATTAGCCTGGCACTGCTGTACCAATAAATATCGCCTTATCCATAATTTGCATTTTTATTCTCGTGGTTGATTGTGTAGATATAGCCCCAGTGCACTTCATTGCCAAAAGGCCTATTATGCTCTTAAGATGACACTGTATATACTATCCTAGCATGCCCCTATACTGCCCTAGCCTGTCTATATACTACCCTAGCCTGTCCATATACTACCCTAGCCTGTCCATATACTACCCTAGCCTGTCTATATACTACCCTAACCTGTCTATATACTACCCTAGCCTGTCTATATACTACCCTAGCCGGTCTATACACTACCCTAGCCTGTCTGTATACTACCCTAGCCGGTGCATATACTACCCTAGCCTGTCTATATACTACCCTAGCTGGTCTATATACTACCCTAGCCTGTCTATATACTACCCTAGCCTGTCTATATACTACCCTAGCCTGTCTATATACCACCCTAGCCGGCTACTATACTGCCCTAAGCCGCCCCAATACAGCCATATCCCAGTGGCAAATAATCTATGGGTGCAACGTGGTCACTGCACACTGCACAAATGAATGCCCTAGGGCGCCAAGATGGAGGAGCAGTAACATGGTAGTATATCATATAATTTTTCATATAGACAAGGTGCTGTTGCATGTAAATCTGAATCCTGATAAATGTTCTTTTAGTTTTAATAATCATGATAAAAATAATGGATGTGGGGACCTTCTGGTGGGCTGGGGTAGGGGGAGGGGGTTCAGCATTTCAATCTGGAACCCAGGCAGCAAAATGTCTTGGGCCAGCCCTGCTTGTCATTACATACATTCAGTGCTGGAGGTGCCGGAGGTGCCATAACTGTGTTCCTGCTGAAAAAAAGCCCTTGGAAGGACTAAGCTAAGATGCTTTTGTGGCACTACACTGTTGATTTAGGATGTAACACGTAACATCACCATGTTAATATTATGTAAACACCACCATGTTAATATAAAATTGAGCCACACCCCCAAACTGATTACTCCCCCCCCTCCAATAGTGTACGGGGGTTCTTCTCCACCGTGGGCAAGGACTAGCTCAAGATGCTTCTGTGGCTCTACACTGGTAATTTAAAGGCCAACTCCACCTTTTATAGTATGTTAGATGTGACACCGATCACCATGTTAAAATTTTGAAAATACCACCATGTTAATACCAAGTTGACCACAAACCCCAAACTGACTCCCCCCCCCCCCCCCCCTGGCCAACAGGACTAGGTTAAAACTATTGATTTAAAGGCTAACTCTACCTTTTAGAATATGTTACATGTAACATCCATATTTAGGGTGTAACCTGTAATATGGAGCCAAGCCGACCCCCACCCATAAACTGACACACCCCACCACTGACAGTGTGTGGGGGTTCTTCTCCTCTGTGGCACCTGTCAGTTTAGAATGTTGACCACACAGATGCATCATTAATTCACAAAGACCTGTGAATTGATAAACTACAAGTCCCATCTGGCACTGTGGCAGACAGACTTGTAGATTTTGATGCGGTAGTAAACCACCCAAAAAAAAAATTTGCGTCCCCTGCAGCTTTATCCCATAATGCACTAGTATGCACTGAATACTAGCACAATATTACAGACTTAACTGCAAACAAAGCCCTCCAGCACAGCTGTCACAGTTCCCCCGGCACTTCCAGTTTCACCTAATATTCCTTCCATGTTCGCTGGCTCCAACCATTTGAATGGTCGGGGCTGCAATGACGTCACTCAGGTGCAGTATGGTGCTCTGATTTCCACGCCATACTGTGTGCCATGAATGCAGAGCGGCACTGCGCATTGCGTTGCTATCAGCATTGTAACTTCTGACAAGCCCATAGCCTGTCAATCAGCACCTAGTCTTGTCCACTGCAGTATTGCTGAAACCCTCCCACTGTGAGCTGCAGTGTCTGGGAAGGGAAGGGGGGCTGAGACATGGAAGTTAACCACTTCAGGTCCAGAGGATTTACCCCCTTTTATAGCCAGGCCATTTTTTGCAATATGTCACTGCGCTAATTTAACCAACAATTGGGTGGACGTGTGATGCTGTACCCAAATAAAATGTTTGTCCTTTTTTCCTCACAAATAGAGCTTTCTTTTAGTGTTATTCGATCATCTCTATGCTTTTTTTATTTTTTGCGTTATAAAACAAAAAACAACTGACAATTAAAATAAATAAAAACATTTTTACTTTCAGCTATAAAACATATCCAATTAAAAAAAAATTTAAAAATGGTAATTTCTTCATCTATTTATTTGTTCTGTTACTTTAGTCTTGGTAAAAAAAAAAATCCCAATAAGCATATATTGATTGGTTTGCGCAAAAGTTAGAGCATCTTCATACTATGGGATATTTTTATTTATGTATTTATTTTTTACTTGTAATGATCGCGATCAGCGACTTATAGCAGGACTCCAATATTGCGGCGGACAGTCGTACACTGACTGAAACGTTTAACACTTTTTATGCACCACGGACACTAATACAGTGATCAGTGCTACAAATATGCGCTGTCACTGAACTAATGACAATGGCTGGGAAGGGGTTAATCCTCAGGGGCGATCAAAGCGTTAACTGTATGCCTAGCTAGTGTTTCAGTGTACTTTGTGTGCTGATTTTACAAGGGGAAGGCACAGATCCAGGAACACAGGATCTTTGCGTTCCCCACTGACAGAACGGCAATCTGCCTTGTTTACATAGGCAGACCTGCTTAAGTTGCTGATCGCCACTATTACTAGTATAACAATTAAAAATAATTAAAAATTCCAAAAAAATATCCCATAGTTTGTAGATGCTATAACTTTTGTGAAAATCACTGCTATTGGGCATCCGTCTTCGGCGTTCCCTCCTCTCCCCTGTAGCCTGAGCTGGGAGCCAATCACGTGAGTGGAACAGAGCACCCTTAGATTAGGCAAGTATACACATTATTCCTCTACAGGGTAGTTAATATAAGGCTTAGAATGGGGATGGGAGTAGGTTTAAGCTTAGTTTTTGACTGGACTTCCACTTTAAACTATAACCCTTGACCTCCAGAAGATTTACCCCTCCCCCTTCACTAGTGGTCAGTGCTAATACACTAATACAGTGAACAGTGCTAAAAAATATGCACTGTCACTGTACCAATGACACTGGCTGGAAAGGGGTTAACATCTAGGGCAATCAAAGGGTTAACTGTGTCCCTAACCGTTGTTTGTGTGTACTGTAAGATGCTTTTACTAAGGAATGTTGCGGTTTTTAGTCTCTGTTTTGCAGGAAACAAAAACCACCACATCCCTTCTGATAAGACCTCTGCATTGTTTATACACAATTAGGAAGGATTGGGAAAACAAGGATTTCGGGCACATTGGGTCAATAAAATTACTCTTTATTAGAATTCAAAAATATTTTTGAATTCTAATAAAGAGTAATTTTATTGACCCAATGTGCCCGAAATCCTTGTTTTCCCAATCCTTCCTAATTGAATAATTTTCAAAGGATAGGGGCACTAGATGCATTACAGCTTACATGCCCTGAATGCTGCTGTCTAAAGGCATGTTCTTCCAATAAATTGTTTATACACAGTATCTCACAAAAGTGAGTACACCCTTCACATTTTTGTAAACATTTTATTATATCTTTTCATGTGACAACACTGAAGAAATTACACTTTGCTACAATGTAAAGTAGTGAGTGTACAGCTTGTATAACAGTGTAAATTTGCTGTCCCCTCAAAGTAACTCAACACACAGCCATTAATGTCTAAACCTCTGGCAACCAAAGTGAGTACACCCCTAAGTGACTCTGTCCAAATTGGGCCGAATTAGCCAATGTCCAAATTTGGCCCAATTAGCCATTTTTCCTCCCCATTGTTATGTGACTCCTTAGTGTTACAAGGTCTCAGGCGTGAATGGGGAGCAGGTGTGTTAAATTTGATGTTATCGCTCTCACTCACTCATACTGGTCACTGGACGTTCAACACGGCACCTCATGGCAAAGAACTCTGTACGGATTTGAAAAAAGAATTGTTGCTCTACATAAAGATGGCCTAGGTTATAAGAAGATTGCTAAGACCCTGAAACTGAATTGCAGCATGGTGGCCAAGACCATACAGTGGTTTAACAGGACAGGTTCCACTCAGAACAGGCCTCTTCTTGGTAGACCAAAGAAGTTGAGTGCATGTGCTGAGAGTCTTTTTCAGAGGTTGTTTTTGAGAAATAGATGTATGAGTGCTGCCAGCATTGCTACAGAGGTTGAAGGGGTGGGGGGTCAGCCTGTCAGTGCTCAGACCATACGCCGCACACTACATAAAGATGGCCTAGGCTATAAGAAGATTGCCAAGACCCTGAAACTGAGCTGCAGCACGGTGGCCAAAACCATGCAGCGGTTTACCAGGACAGGTTCCATTCAGAGCAGGCCTCGCCATGGTCGACCAAAGAGGTTGAGTGCACGTATTCAGCGTCATATCCAGAGGTTGTCTTTGAGAAATAGACATATGAGTGCTGCCAGCATTGCTGCAGAGGTTGAACGGGTCAGCCTGTCAGTGCTGAGACCAACTGCCGCACACTGCATCAAATTGGTCTGTATGGCTGTCGTCCCAGAACAAAGCTTCTTCAAAAGATGATGCACAGAAAGCCCGCAAACTATTTGCTGAAGACAGACAGACTAAGGATATGGATTACTGGAACCATGTCCTGTGATCTGATTAGACCAAGATAAACTTATTTGGTTCAGATGGTGTCAAGCGTGTGTGATGGCAACCAGGTGAGAAGTACAAAGACAAGTGTGTCTTGCCTACAGTCAAGCATGGTGATGGGAGTGTCATGGTCTGGGGCTACATGAGTGCTGCCGGCACTGGGGAGCTACATGTACTGTGATATACTGAAGCAGAGCATGATCCCCTCCCTTCAGAGACTTGGCCACAGGGGAGCATCCAGTCACTAACAGTTTCTGTCCTAGGGTGACAATGCTTACTTACTGTATCTAAAGAGGAACAGTGTTGTCGCCTTAGGATTTTCTCCTGACTTTTACTACAAAAAACCCTCTCCTCATTTCTATTGCAAAGAAAGATTTAATCTGTAGTTAATAAAAGAAAACAGGGAACGCTGATAACATAAGTTCAGTGCACAGAAAGTTACTGTAGCAGTATTGCGACTTCTGTCAGTGTCTGGCTAAGCACTGGTTAAAGCTTAAGGGAGGAGTTTTAATTTTCCTCTGACTTTCCTATGAAGCTGCAGGACCTCTGACCCTCTGTCTGGACAGTGCTGATCGACCCTGTGCTGTTTACATTTACCCTCCCAAGAAAAAAAAAACTGTCTAGCAATACACACCAAACTGAGCATGAGCAGAGTGTCTCCAAGGCTCTGTTCTATCAGGAGATAGATTGGGGACAGTGGAAGAAGAGGAGAATCAAAGAAGACAGGATCAAACAGCCTTTTTACACAATGTAGAGGATTAACCTCTTAAGTTCTACAGTGAGTATAACAAGCATGCTTTACTGCATATACACACTGATTTTACTGTTGTGAGTAGTGATGGATGAACATCGGCCCGGGGCGGTTCGCGAACGTTAGCCGCAAACTTTCTCAAATGTCCGCGAACCGCAAGTTTGCGGCGGGCCCCATTGACTTTAATGGGAGGTGAACTTTAAAAACCTTTAGGTCATATTTGCAGCCACAAAAGACTTACTAACTGTGCACAAATAGTCCCACCACATGGACAATGTCATAACAGAAGTATTGCATTTGGAAAAGTTGCCCTAATATTTTTTTTTTTTTACAGCAAAAAAATGTTTTTTTTTTCCCTAAATCAGATAGAACTGACAGCAGCCGGTAAATACATGTCAAATACATATAGGGTCCATTCACACATCTGTAAAATGGGTCCGCATCCATTCCACAATTTGGCAGAACGTTTACAGACCCATTGATTTTCAATTCCAGTCTAAAAAATTAGGCATTCACAGGATAAAGAAGTAAGTGTCGGCCATTCCAGGCCCCGAAAATTAGCCCACATGGGTTTACCTGACAGCTAAGAACGTTGTATTCTGTGGCTAAAGGTACATTAGGCATTCACAGGATACAGAAGTAAGTGTCAGCCATAAAAGGCCCCAAAAATTAGCCCACATGGGTTTACCTGACAGCTAAGAACGTTGTATTCTGTGGCTAAAGGTACATTAGGCATTCACAGGATACAGAAGTAAGTGTCAGCCATAAAAGGCCCCAAAAATTAGCCCACATGGGTTTACCTGACAGCTAAGAACTTTGTATTCTGTGGCTGAAGGTACATTAGGCATTCACAGGATACAGAAGTAAGTGTCGGCCATAAAAGGCCCCAAAAATTAGCCCACATGGGCTTACCTGACAGCTAAGAACGTTGTATTATGTGGCTGGAGGTACATTAGGCATTCACAGGATAAATAAGTAAGTGTCGGCCATGAAAGGCCCCAAAAATTAGCCCGCATGGGTTTACCTGACAGCTATGAAAGTTGTATTCTGTGGCTGAAGGTACATTAGGCATTTACAGGATACAGAAGTAAGTGTCGGCCATAAAAGGCCCCAAACATTAGCCCACATGGGTTTACCTGACAGCTAAGAACGTTGTATTCTGTGGCTGAAGGTACATTAGGCATTCACAGGATACAGAGGTAAGTGTCGACAATAAAAGGCCCCACAAATTAGCCCACATGGGTTTACCTGACAGCTAAGAACGTTGTATTTTGTGGCTGAAGGTACATTAGGCATTCACAGGATACAGAAGTAAGTGTCGGCCATAAAAGGCCCCAAAAATTAGCCCACATGGGTTTACCTGACAGCTAAGAACGTTGTATTCTGTGGCTGAAGGTACATTAGGCATTCACAGGATACAGAAGTAAGTGTCGGCCATGAAAGGCCCCTAAAATTCGCCCACGTGGGTTTACCTGACAGCTAAGAACGTTGTATTCTGTGGCTGGAGGTACATTAGGCATTCACAGGATAAATAAATAAGTGTCGGCCATAAAAGGCCCCAAAAATTAGCCCACATGGGTTTACCTGACAGCTAAGAACGTTGTATTCTGTGGCTGAAGGTACATTAGGCATTCACAGGATACAGAAGTAAATGTCGGCAATAAAAGGCCCCAAAAATTAGCCCACATGGGTTTACCTGACTGCTAAGAACTTTGTATTCTGTGGCTGAAGGTACATTAGGCATTCACAGGATACAGAAGTAAGTGTCGGCCAGTATAGGCCCCAACAATTAGCCCACATGGGTTTACCTGACAGCTAGGAACGTTATATTCTGTGGCTGAAGGTACATTAGGCATTCCCAGGATAAATAAGTAAGTGTCGGCCATAAAAGGCCCCAAAAATTAGCCCACATGGGTTTACCTGACAGCTAAGAACGTTGTATTCTGTGGCTGGAGGTACATTAGGCATTCACAGGATACAGAAGTAAGTGTCGGCCATAAAAGGCCCCAAAAATTAGGCATTCAATGGACATGAAATGCCTTTTCTGCCGCTGTATTTACCGAAGACAAGGACCATGAATTGTTGTGGGTGGATGGCGGTCTGGCGGATATTTGTGGCCTGTCATGAGGAATTTAAATGAAACCTGGTCTACTGGTCACATGTGTTGAATTCCTCAGAGATCCATGCCTCATTCATTTTTTATAAATGTGAGGTAGTCAACACTGTCATGAGCTAGGCGAGTGCGCTTATCGGTCACGATACACCCTGCTGCGCTGAACGTCCTTTCGGACAGGACACTGGAGGGGGGGCAAGCCAACAGTTCCATTGCAAATTGTGCAAGTTCTGGCCAGAGGTCAAGCCTGCCCACCCAGTATTCCAGATCTTCACATCTTCTTCTAAACACATCTTCAAACCACCCTCTTCTTGCAGGCACTGTTGGATTGCTGCCTGCAACTGTCTCTCTGTGACTGGAAATTCCTCTGCCAGCGCACGCAAAAGCAGTATGCAGCATTTCTCACAGCAAGGCCTGGAAGTGCAGCATTCTGACAGCCCTCTGTGATGGTGGTAACATTACCACCATTTTTTGTTTGTACCGGGGGTCTAAGTACGATACCACCCAGTACTGGTCCCTGCCCTTTATGTTTTTTATACGGGGGTCCCCCCTAAAACACTGGAGCATGAAGGCCCCCATTCGCACTAAACTGGACGTGGTGTAGTGGCCTGGCTCCAGCTCATCATCCAGGATAATCTCGTCCTCGTTCTCCTCCCCCGATCCACGGACAACACCAGGGATCCCAGAAAGGTTTAAAGACTGCTCTTTTTGCTCCTCCTCATCTGCCCGGCACCATCCTCCTCTGACTCCTCTTCAGACTCCTGTTGTTGACTTGCCTCACATGGAGTAGCACCCCCTGGGAATTCATCCAACATTGCGACTTCCTCATCTTCCTGCTCCTGCTCCTCGACGGCTTGATCAATGACATGACACAATGCACGCTCCAGAAAGAAGGCGTAAGGTACGATGTCACTGATGGCGCCCTGTCCGTGACTGACCAGTTTGGTGATCTCATCAAATGGCCGCAGAAGTCTGCATGCGTCGCACATGTGCAGCCACTGGCGAACTGAAAAAAACCCAAGCTCGCCAGAACCTGTCCTGCCACAGAGTTCTTACAGGTAGTCGTTAACTGCAAGTTTCTTCTGGAGCAGTCTATGAAGCATATGCAACGTTGAGTTCCATTGCGTCAGGCAGTCACAAATAAGACGCCTGATGGGCAGGTTGTGTCGCCGCTGAATGTCAGCAAGGCGAGCCATGGCTGTGTAAGATCTTCTGAATGGCCCAAGATTTTCCTGGCCTGCCGCAAGACGTCCTGGACCCCCAGGGTATTTGGCAAATGAATTTTTCAGGACATGTGCCATGCATGGCACGTGTGTTATTTTGCCCTGTTTCCACTCGCTCAGCAGATTGGCACCGTTGTCGCACACCACTTTACTAACTGTCAAATTGAGCGGTGTCAGCCACTGATCTGCCTGTGAACTCAAAGCTGAAAGGAGTGCAGGACCAGTATGGCTCTTGGCTTCCAGGCACAACAGACGCAGCACAGCATGGCAACGTCTCACCTGGCATGTGGAATAAGTTCTGGGAATCTTGGGCGGCACAGCGGAAGAGACAGTAGCAGCGGAAAAGGAGGAGTCAGCCGAGGAGGAGAACTGTGTGTAGCAGCGTTAACGCAGCAAAAGAGGCAATGTTGTTGCAGGACACAAATACACTTAGACAGGTATACTCAGATAACACCCCACTTCAATATGTGGTATTGGGGGGCCACTGGTCTATCACACCAGCTGTACAAAAAATTGGCCAGTAAGTTTGGTACTGTGTGTAGCACAGTTAGAACAGCAAAAGAGGCCAAATTTTTGCAGAACTAAAATACACTCTTATAAAAGTATACTGTTAAAAAACACCCCACTTCAATATGTGGTATTGGGGGGCCACTGGTCTATCACACCAGTTGTACAAAAAATTGGCCAGTAAGTTTGGCATTGTGTGTAGCAGAGTTAACGCAGCAAAAGAGGCAATATTGTTGCAGTACACAAATACACTTAGAGAAGTATACTCAGATAACACCCCACTTCAATATGTGGTATTGGGGGGCCACTGGTCTATCACACTAGTTGTACAAAAAATTGGCCAGTGAGTTTGGCACTGTGTGTAGCAGAGTTAACACAGCAATAGAGGCAATATTGTTGCAGGACACAAATACACTTATAAAAGTATACTCAGATAACACTGTTAGACTTCCAGTACGAAATAAAAATACATTTTTATTATTACAGGTCAAGAATTGTGAACTTTGAGGCCTCAAATGACCTTGTCACAGATTCAGTCAAAACCCCTTCAGTATGAAGCACACATTGCGTCCATTGTTGAAATTGTTTTATTTACATGTACTTTGAGATGAGAAGCTATGTCATCTGCCCCAAAAGGAAATTGTGTGCTGTAAACTTTGAATATAATACTCTGGAGAGGCAGACGACTAAATTGCTTATCCCAGGTGGAACGGCCTTGGGGGGAAGGTTTACATACAACGGACCTCAAAGGATAAAAAGCCATTTTTCCCCTGGACATGAAAAGAGAGAATCCAGGGGGATCATAAAACATTATGTTCTGGCCATGAGACGTTTTAACACACAATGGCCAAAACTCAAATTCAGGATCACACCTGTGTTCACCCATTCACTAGTAAATAAACTATTGTTCCTACCCTGAGAAGTCAAACAAATGGAAAACTGCCTGGACAAAGACTAGAATCTGTAATTCATTTACCTACACACCAAGGGGGGGGGCTAGAGATTGTGTCATACAGACAATTGTCCATTGGAAGCTACATGGTGTCAAATAAACATTGTCACTTAGACTGATGAGAACTGCATAGTTAACCACTTAAGCCCCGGAGGATTTGGCTGCTAAAAGACCAGGGGGTATTTTGCGATTCGGCACTGCGTGACTTTAACGGACAATTGCGCGGTCGTGCGATGCTGTACCTAAACGAATTTGACGTCCTTTTTTTCCCACAAACAGAGCTTTCTTTTGGTGGTATTTGATCACCTGTGCGATTTTTTGATCACGCGCTATAAACAAAAAAAGAGCGACAATTTTGCAAAAATAACAATATTTTTCACATTTTTTTATATGAAATTCCTCAAAAAAAAAAGTAAAAATCAAAATTTTTTAACATTTTCGGCTAATTTGTTTTATGCTACATATGTTTGGTAAAAAAAATCGCAAAAAGCGTATTTTGATTGGTTTGCGCAAAAGTTATTGTGTTTACTAACAAAGGGAAAGATATTTGTCATTTTTGTTGTTTTTTTTTTTAACGTGTAATGGCGGCGATCTGCGATTTTTTTTTGCGGTACTGCGACATTGGGGCGGACAGATCGGACCCTTGACTGACATTTTTGACACTTTTGGGGTTACCAGTGACATTTCTACAGTAATCAGTGCTATATATATGCACTGTTACTGTAAAAATACACTGACAGTGAAGGGGTTAACTTTATTTGAGAGGGAGGGGTGGTGTGTGTCCCTAGGGGCGTGATTCTAACTGTGATTGGCTGTCTGTTGAGCTGTAGTTACACTGATCAACGGTCCTACATAGTAGAACTGTATGATCAGTGTTTCTACACAGGGAGAACTGACAGGCAGCTTGTTTACACAAGCTGCCTGCCTTTCTCCCTCTCCCCCGCCAATCGCCGAGTGACCGGCGGACATCGGCAGCGGCGCGCGCTCGCTCCCGAGAGCCTCACAGGCTAGTGACGTTAATTAACGTCACTTTGCCTGTGAGGGGCTGACTGCCGCAGTAAATCTACTGACGGCAGTCGGCAAGTGGTTAAATGAATTTCATATAATCATAAGCTTATACAACATCCTTGTCCCATCATATACAAAAGGGGGTTGTGGAACTTATGATGTTATGACAATCTTCTATTGAGAAGTACATTATATCTATTATATAGTAGTGTCAAATGGTCAGAATTTCTCCCATATTTTATGTCCAGTCCCAAATCATGAATGTATTGTTGTTAACATAATAATCCCTTAATGGATAATATTCTGATCGGAAATAACCCATGTGTAGAAAAGATTACATATACAAGTTGTTGTGTAGCAATATACATATAACTGTATATGTATCTATATAATTCTTACTGCTACTAAATGTAAAGTATATGGGTAAATCAGTAATTTCCAATCAATATATATATATTGTATTAGTAATATTCTTAATTCAATGGTGTTACCAGGTCCAGTTACCAGGTCCAATCCTTACTTAGATACATGATGGATATTAGATGGACATGTATAGAGGATAAGAGTATGGATAAATTATTATGTCGTTTTTATGATAGTCTTAAATGGAGAAATTATCATATAGTTTTAAATATCCCATATATTGGTTAACCAGTAGAGGTGTCGACCAATGACCTCGTCAGTTAATGGTTAAGTTATCCCAACCAATGGGGATAAGGTAACTCCTTCTGGGTTTAACTTATGGTAATTTTAATAGTCCTTTGTTCAATACAGTATAAAAAGAGAAGCCCAGATGAGAGACAGACACATCACGACACATCATTACACCACATACATTACACATACAACACACACGCTACTACAGCCATGCATATACTCATCTATACATACTCCATTTTGCTCCATCATGTATCTGAAACTTTGAAGGACGCCAAACAAATTCCTCCCTAACCGGCCACCATTTTGGGAAGGCAGCCATCTTAAGGACTCTGGTAACGACCATTCTAAGCTAGCAGCCATTTTAAATATGGTAATTATACCTTGCTGTTATTTGATATTATTCACTATCATTTATTTTCTTCCTTATATGTTTTATATTTCACATTTAAGGGTAACGAGATTACAGTCCCAGCCGTATTAACCATATGTAGATTTTTCTCTAAGAGCTGATTTTTGCTTTTTATACATTTTTATTAATATCAGATTTAGCGCATATTGGCGTATAAGTCTCTCGTTTTGCATGGCCTATTCTCGCTCCATCTGCAGTGGAGTGACTGTCAGCCACGCAATTCGCAGATAATTGTGGTCTGATTATATAGCACACTTAAATATGATTTATGCTACTACATCTGGGAAAACTTAATCTTGCTTTATTTTTACTTTCATCTTTAAGCTAAATATCACATTGCATTTATCGTTTTTAGTTTGTATTTTATGTAAGGTTATCTTTTTGTGTCATCTCAAGTTTGATCATTTATTGTGAATACATGTCATGTGAATAAATATTCTTAAAAATTCCCTGCTGTAGACTGTACTCGCTAAGATTGGTATATGCTTTTAAAAAGAAATTAATCGATCAAAAAGAACTCGTTATACTCGTTCAGAATAATATTCTCAAACGTGTAAAACGCACAACAACACCCCACTTCAATATGTGATATTGGGGGGCCACTGGTCTATCACACCAGTTATAATACTTTAAAAGTGCTTTTGTCACTTTTTGTAGTATTGCTGCAGAAACGGTGAACATACCAGTCACAATGCTGCACAGTGCACATTACAAATCTACTATAATATGCTTTCTATATTAGAAAGTATATTATAAGTGGAATAGACCCCTATATAGTGCACTGCACACCTATAACAAATACCAATCCTTAAAATGACTTTTGTGGACCTTAACAGAGCGATTTTTGTCACTGACCAATCTGTCCCTGGTGCACACAGCAGACCTCTCCCTACACTGACAAAAATGAGACAGTACACCTATACCAAATACGAGCCCTTAAAATTACTTTTGTGGACCTTAACAGAGCGATTTGTGTCACTGACAGTCTGTCCCTGGTGCACACAGCCAACCTCTCCCTACACTGACAAAAAGCAGAATGTGAAATGGCTGCCAGGTCAGGTCTATTTATAAGGTAGGGGGTATGTCCATGTGCTGAAATGTTTCAATTGGCATTCCCGTTCCACCTGATGGCTGTGCCAAGGGTCAAAGTTCTCCCCAATGTAAACTAATATGGCCGCCGCGAACAACGCCATATGTTCGCAAAATCGGCGGGCTGCGAACAAGCAAAGTTCGCCGCGAACCGACCGCTGGGCGAACCGCAAGGCCAACTCTAGTTGTGAGTTAAGTAGCACTTTAATGCACAAATGCGTCCAAATGCATCTAGAATCTGTGCGCCTTTATACACATTTGGCATTTTTTCCACCCAAACGCTCCTCTTCTGAACTTACAAGTGATGTTATTTTTACTGCCTTTAAACATCTGTAAATGCGACACTATCTGTGCATAGACACTAAACCTAACATAGAGAGGTGTTTAGAGGTAAATAAAAATGTCAAATGTGTAAGAAAAAGTAAAAGAAAATATAATAAAATTTAAAAACAGCATTTTTGACGTCCTGTGTGCATAAGGCCTATGAAGGATGGTGGTGTACATGTAATTACTGAAAAGGTGTAATGTATATCAGCGCAACTAAATCAATAAAAATAAAAGTATCAAAAACCAATGTGGCTGCAATATCAAAGTGGTGAATCACTACACATAAAATCAATAAATATATAAAGGTGATATCGCGCTACAATAAGGTGCTAATAGAAAATATTGCTGTTCTATTCGAACAACAAAAATGCTGTGCGGTGCAAATAGCAAAAATGACTGTGCTGTGCAAAGGTGCAAATATTAAAGGGTTGAAGAAATTACTGAATATATCAAAAAATAAATTACCAAAATACATGTGTCCATATGATTCCTTCACATAAAATACTTAAATAACATGTCAAAATCAGCTGAATCGCATCAATTAAAATCAAAGTGATAAAATAAATAAAAAGTGCAGAGTGCTAGTCCATGAGGTGATTTTCAGTGTTTAAACAGTCTCTAAAGTGCCAAAATAAGTGCCCGTGGTATCTCCGGGGCGAGATCCAGCTACAGGACTGCGTCTCCTAAACCGATTCAACGCCTCACCTAGACCGCACAGCTTATGTGCCTACGAATGTGAGTTTAACTATTTGGATTATTTAATAAATACTTTATATACAGAGAGCACTCGATTTTTTCCACTTATTCCCGTTTTATGACTGAGCCTGGGGCAATACAGTGAGGACAGAGCCACCCTAATTATCTGTGCAGCAACCAGGGAGCACTCAGGACCTAATGAGAGGATCGAATCTACCCATTTACCTGAGGATATTAAAAAGCTGTTTTTGACCTAGTAGTAAAACACTGGTCAAATTATAAGGTGAGAGGCCATCCATCACTGGTGGTGGGATTGTGAGCACCTGAATGATCCATTGCGGCAGTTGCACTTATTTTGGCACTTTAGGTCTAGACTGTTTATACACTGAAAATCACCTCATGGACTAGCACTCTGCACTTTTTATTTATTTTATCACTTCGATTTTAATTGATGCGATTCAGCTGATTTTGACATGTTATTTAAGTATTTTCTATGTGAAGGAATCATATGGACACATATGTATTTTGTTGATTTATATTTTGATATATTCAGTAATTTCTTCAACCCTTTAATTATTGCACAGCACAGTAATTTTTGCTATTTGCACCGCACAGCATTTGTGTTGTTCGAATAGAACAGCAATCTTTTCTATTAGCACCTTATTGTAGCGCGATATCACCTTATATATTTTATTGGTGTACATGTAATACTCGATTGCTTCTGCTATCGATTATTATCCTGTTAGTATTGATGAGTTCATCTCTCTGTTAGTCGGCTCTCTCTCCTTCTATAAGCATGTTGCTTTTACTGCAGCACAACAGGCTCCGTTGTGCTGCTTGTCCCTCTCCCACTCTGAGCCATGCTTTACTGTGAATTGGATAACTGGCCAAATTCAAGTACTGCATTAATCAGTGTCTGTTTTATGTGCCTAAACGTCAACTAAATTGGGCAAACGATCAGCCGGTTTTCCTCGATGTTTCCCAGCAAATCGGAAACGAGAATAGAAATATAATATATGAAAATTCTAGTAAAACAAAGACTTTTTTTTTGTTATTAGTTGTTTCTGATGATGCGCAATCTTTTGTATCTAATATTTCTCGAAAATCATACAAAAACAGTACACATTAAACGAAAATAATTTGTTCTGTTCCTGTACGAGAAAAATTTTGGAGTTTGAAATTTTCGTTCAGAAGGTCGGAATCCTCTTTTGAAAGTTGTGTACGCATTCTCAAAAAATCGTACACTCTTCCCTTGGACGAAAATGTTCGCCCGATTTTCTTATAGTGTGTATGGGACTTAAAGTGATTGTAAACGATCACCTTGTAAAACAATTTATTCTGTTTACAAAAGAAATGATAGGCAAAATGTTTTTGTATAGATATAAAAATACATTATAAATACCTTTCCTGACGCATCATGGCAGCACACACTGGGTTGTGACTCCGCCTCCACAACCTGATAGGATTGGTTAGCTATAAATCTTAGAGAGAGACACCCCGTAGCATTCTCTTTTTTGTCCTCACCTGACAAGATTGGATGGATAGCGCAATACCTCTTACCGCATTCGCCCCAGCCAGGTTCATCCTCTCCTGGATGGAAGTCCTCTCCTGTACAGTCTCTAAAGGAGCTCTTTGGAGGGGACCCCGATCTGGTGGTTTTGGGGGCCCATCATGTTGTCTGGTGTGCACAAGCTTTAAAAAGCTTGATATATTGCAATGGCCTCCAATCCTTTTCGTCGGCACTGGTGTTCAATTTTTTGTTTTTCCTGGCCCTTGTAGTCCCACAGGCTGCAGGACCTGTTTAAAGATGGTGGTGGCGTGTTTGGCCGCTTCCGCACATGCGCAGAAGAAAGTGGTGTCATCGGAAGCCGGCTTTGCCCTATTCCAAGATGGTGCCTGGTGCCAACGGATCGCTACTGTCCATGCGGGTGATGTAATTTCCTCCGCGACTGCAGCGACACATTTTTAAAAAGACCGGCGTTTTGTCAGTCTTATGCTGACATCTCATACTGCAAGATCCTTGCTGCTCTCTGCTTGTCACTGTTCCTGTAAGGTAACCTGCACCTTCTATACTCCTCCCATCTATATGTTCTTTGTCTAGGCTGCTATGGGTCCTTACGGTTAAAATCTTTTCTAGGTGGAAGCTCTCTTTTCTTGTTCCACTGCTCATGGAGGCCACTGTTTAAGCAGACCACTCCCAGCTTGTATGGCAAGAGGTAGTCTTCCTCTTGGTAAGTAGTAAAGATTCCTAGAAAAAGAGAGCATGGCCACTAACACTGAGGTGTCTGAACAGTCCTACCAGGTCAAGATCCACAAACTTCAGGTGTGGGGAATGCTCAAATTATGCATCCACATCTACGCATCGCCACTCACGCTGCACAAATTCTCCGTCATCTCATCACCGACATTCATCCGGGAATCATCACACCAGTCCTGCAGCAAATGCCTGCTGGGTGTGCGGAGCACCAGCACCACCAGACAAACTAGCCTATCACACATGCTTTAATGAGGCAACAAGAGAAAAAGAATCGGACGCAAGAGAAGTAAAAGACCTCATTAGGGAATCTGTGCAGGGAATCAATTCTAGAAACGTCAGCTCCCGAGATGGACAGAGAAGCCCAGAGTACTCCCTCTGTGCCCCTTCACCCACCTTTGAGGACAGATTCTTCATCAGAAAGTGAAGACTTAGAGGTTTCAGCAGGATTTGACTTCACTCTCGTAGAACCATTCGTTAGATCAGTCAAAGAAGCAATAGGTTGAGAGGAAACTAAAGAAGTGCCACGTAAAGTCCAAAAATACTTCCCGAATCTAAAGAAAGAACCAGAGTCTTTCCCATTCATAGAAAATTAGAAGAACTTATTAAGGATGAGTGGCAGAAACCAGACAAGAAGACAAGCCTTAATAATAGGCTAGCAAAATTATATCTGTTAAAAGGAACCTAATGTGAGTCCATTAATTAACGCACCAATAGTGGATGCTTCTCTAATGCGATTAGCTAGGCATGTAACTTTGCCTATAGAAGATGCGGTGACCTTCAGAGATGTGCTTGATCAGAAAATGTATCTCAATCTGAAGAGAGCATACTCTGCAGACTGGCCAGTGCTTCAGTGGCAGTCGGTAGAGTGATTTCAGAGTGGAACTCCAGTATTGAAAATCACTATGTGGGGAAGCAGATCAAGAAAAGATTATAACATATCTTCAAGAACTAATGGTGGCAGGAGATTTTGTAGCAGAGGCTTTAGTAGACATCATCAGGTCTTCCGCCAGAGCAATGTTGTCTTCACTGATTTCCAGAAGGGCCTTGTGGCTAAAACCCTGTATAGCAGATGCAGCCTCCAAAACAAATTGGTGTAGGATTCCATATAACGGTACTAATATATTTGGTTCGAAACTTGATGCTGCCATTTATAAAGTAAGAGGCGGAAAGTCGGGTTTGGTTCCGTCCGACAGAAGACCAAAAATGCAGAAAGGCCCATCTTATAAGCGCAATCTTCCAGAGAGATACAGGGACGCAAAATCTTATAGACCTGGTAAAGAGTTTTTAAGAAACTGGAGAAGTATTCCTTTCTTAGACTGCAGAAGTCAAGACCTCCCTCAGGCTGGAAAGCAGCACAAGTCTTTTTGAAGGTACGCCTGTCCAACCTGTGACGGTGGGAGCCAGACTCAGGCAATTCGTACAGATTTGGACAGAACACATAAAGGGTCATTGGACAGTTTCTACTATCTAGTTCGGGAACAGATGGAGATTGAAAGGCAAAGTTCCCCTGGATCACTTCTAGCCAACCAGTCTTTCATCATCATCAGTGAAAAGAAAGTTGCTGCTCAAGTATGTATTGTAGCTGCTTCAAAAGCAAGCAATCTCAGAAGTCCCGATATCTCAAAGAGGAAAGGGATTTTACTCTCCACTATTTCTTGTGAGGAACAAAACGGGATCTTTGCCTAGTATTAGATCTAAAAAATCTAAACAAAAGAATTCAGGTAGAGTTCTTCAGAATGGTTTGGCACTAATCCTTTGTTCAAAACGAATCACAATTCTATTTTGGTTCTAGGATTGTTTTAAGGATATGTACTTGTTTATTGATTGCAACATAATCATGGATATTTAATTAGTATACATTGTTGTTTACACAGAATAGCGCACCACTTTAACACTATATTCTACAACCAATTCTACTAGCAATTTCAGTTTCAAAGTTTGCCATTTGGGATTTCTATGACCTCCAGGACCTTTACAAAGGTTATGTTACCAGTAATTGCATTCCTGAGAATGAGGGGTTTGAGAATGCACCGTTATTTGGATGACAATTCCCTTCTAGCGGACAGTCAGGAAGCATTGGTCGGTCATCCAAGGATACTTATTACAACACTCCAAAGTTTTGGTTGGGTAATAAATTGGGAGAAGAGCAACCTACAACCCACTCAGAGAATGATTTTTTTGGGGACAGATCTGACACCAAGTCAAACAATGTGCAACTTCCCCAAGAGAAGCTAGGCCATCTGATTCAAAAAGTAAAAAGAATTTGGCAGCCACCTCCCTACCAGCCAGTGTCTGTGTGCATTCTGGGTTCCATGACTGCCACCTTTCTAATAGTCCAGTGAGCCCAGTGGCATACGAGAATACTGCAGAATTCATTCCTAAGGCAGTGGGATGGAGCATCAATATTTAAGCCGATCCTCATCCACAAGGTTGTGAAGCTATCTGTGTGGTGGTGGACGCAGGTTCACAACCTCAAGAGACATTTACATATAGTTCCTCTTAAACCAGAGATAGTTACATTGGACGCAAGTCTGGAAGGATGGGGAGCCCACTATCGGGATCAAGCTGCTCAAGGACATTGGCAATTCCATTCACAAGGGAGGATCTTGAATGTCCTGGAACTCAGAGTGGCCTTTCAAGCACTCCTAGCTTTTGGGCCATCCCTGAGAGGGAAAAGTGTTCTGCTATGCATGAACAACAAGGTGGCGGTAGCATACATCCAGAAACAGGGAGGCACCAGGAGTCAAACGCTTATGAATGAAGTTCGTCCTATCTTGGACTGGGCCCAGATACACCTAGCAGACTTGAAAGCCATATATGTCCCAACAACACAAAACCTGTTGGCCTGAGCAGGGACGTTTTATCGAACAATGAATGGTCACTGAGTCGTCAGGCTTTTTCTCTTCTGACCCAGACTTGGGGAGTTCCCGATATCGATCTGGCAGAAACACCTGTGAATGCCAAGTGTCAGAGATATCTGTCAAGAGCCTATTACCCCTCGGCCTGGGAATTTCAGCTAGGTTACATCTTCCCGCCAACACCGCTGATCGCAAAATTTCTATCCAGACTAAGTAGGTCAACATCGACAGTGATAGCGGTAATCCCCTTTTGACCAAAAAGGCTGTGGTTCACAATTCTGCTACAGTTGAACTTAGAGGACCTGTTGCTTCTTTCAGTCACACCGGATCTACTATCTCAAGGGCAGTTCCTCCATCCAGCTCCGGAGAGATTGCACTTGATGGCATGGAGGTTGAGAGGAATAGATTTCTAGATCAAAGTTGTTCTGAAGAAGTAGTGTCCACATTATTACAAGCCAGAAAAAGTACCACTAACACCACTTATGGGAGAGTATGGGAAAATTTTACTTCACTTGCTCATCTGAAAGGTTGGAATCCGTTATTCCTGGAAATTCCACAAATACTTGAATTCCTCCAATCCAGTCTAGAAAAAGGCCTAAACTCAAGTACCCTAAAAGTATAAATTTCGGCCTTCTCTGCCAAAACAGGTATAAAATGAGCCTTGCACCCTCTTGTTATCCAGTTCATGAGAGCATGTCTAAAAATTAGATCCAAGAAAACCAACATTCTCAACATGGGATTTGTCAATAGTTCTAGAGGCTCTTTCAGGTTCCCCTTTCCATCCGATTGACTCAGTTTCCTGGAATTTAACATTAAAAGTAACATTTCTGATTGCCATAACCTTGCGAACAGAGTTTGGGAGATGCAACCACTGATGATCAAGGAACCCTACCTGATCTTTTATCTGGACAGAGTGACTCTAAGACTCTCAGATCACTTTACACCCAAGGTAGCGACTTCTTTTCACTTTATTCAGGACATAAGTCTAACAGTGTTTCTTGACAATCAAGGTGAACCTCATCCCCTGTATGTAAAATGCGCTATTAGCACATATTTGTCAGCCACAAGTTCCTTCAGAAAAATCTACTGGTTATTCCTCACGGCCCTAGGAGAGGTCAAGCAGCTTTACCACGCATGATAGCATCATGGCTAGTCAAGACCATCAAAAAAGCATATTTACTTTAGCAACTTCCGATTCCCGAGGCTCTGAAGGCTCACTCTACTAGGGCAGTGGCAACATCATGGGCAGCATATTTCAGAGTATCTCCGAAAATGATATGCAGAGCGGCAACCTGGTCGCCCAAAAACACTTGACGCATCTTCATGGCAACACACAGAATCCCGCCCTTTCTTAGGTGATATATACAGAGAATGCTGCAGGGTGTCTATCTCTAAGATTTATAGCTAACCAGTCCTATCAGTTTGTGGAGGTGGAGTCACAAACATGTGTGTGCTGCCAAGAAGATGCGTCAGCAAAGGAAAATTATGGAAAGGTGAATATACAATTTTCCATTTTTTCCCCCTTGTTTATAAGTGATCACTCTGTTCTTAGGTGCATAAGAACTGAGGGGAGTAGAAGCAACAGCACACTGAAATCTCCAGTGAATGGCTGTGCAGTGGGTGCATGTCAGGATAAGTCTGATCATTGGAGGAGACTACACTGGGTTCCCAGCACAGCTAGAGAACTGACCACAGTATATTCTCCTGCCTAGTGTGGTAAGTTTTTATTAGAAAAGCAGAGGGTCCGGCAGGAACACCAGGGATTTCACATAAAGGAAGCAACACAAAGAGAACAAGATACTTTCCCATACAAGTACATGGTACAGCAGGCACATATCAGGAATATGAAGTATTGGGGTAACAAATGCTTTAAAGCTGCATATACATAGATTTGACGTGATTCTGACAGCGATTTCAAAGCGCTGAGGTGTGAATGACAAATCTCAGAAGGCACGTTGGAGATGCAATTAATTTGAATGGCACCTAAAGTCCCGGTGCAGTTCTTTCGCGACTTCCGTGCAATAAATCGCACTGCGATCACGGCAACCTGAAAAAAGTGCAGGAGCTACTTTTGGGCGAAATGCTTTACGCAATGCGGGTTGTCCTGATTGCAGCACAATTTTAGGTGCCATTTAAATGAATGGCATCTCAAATGTGCTTTCTGTGGTTTGCCATTCACACCTGGACGTTTGGAAATCGCAGGCAGAATCGCTCAAATCTGCCCATAATTCAAAACGCCAAGATGTAAATGCAGGCTTAGAAGGAAATATTCTATTTCTGGCCTTTCACAAAAGAAACTACCAGGATTTTAGATTTGGTGGCCTTTTAAATCACTTCCACAGTTCAATAAAAGATGCATTTTTTTGCTATAATGAGACAGAGAGAGCAACAAAAAAACTTCTTGGGGTTTTGGAAGCCTCATTTCCTCTATGATGATAAAGCAAAGCAGCACCAGTTGACTTACAAATAGCGCACATTTGCATTAGAGGCACCAGTATCTCTTCTGCTGTGTGTTCATAGACGCCAATACATTTTTACTTCCTCTACTTCCTCTATTATATGCCTAATTTCTGAGAGATGTAAAATAGTGTGTGCTCATCACCATGCGGGTTTTCAAGCTGCTCTGTAGCTCTGATAAAAGCATCAAGCTGGGAAATGTATTAGTCTAGCAGGAACATCTGTTTTTTTGGCAAGCACGACATGCCATCGGCCTGGCCGCGGCACTACAATTGCCAGTGTGCGTATCATGCAGATCGCCAATTGATGACTTGTCTCCCTTAGAGCAACATGAAAATTAGGACCTATATTTGATTAGAAGGAAGTGATACATTCAGAAATGACTCCGACATAAATGTTTTGAAAACTATTTATTGAAACCTATACAATAAAAACAGGCGAAGTAATAAAAATTTCCATATTTTGAGCCACGGGAAGGATAGACGGGAAGCTGGCGCCTGAGCGATGAGTCCCCATTAAAATTTGTAACAATCCTGCCAAGTCCAATCATTTTCCGAATATTCCAAGTGTGCAATTGCTACTCAATATGTGTCAGCTGTTTTGCAGACAATAAGGTTTATTAACCCATCAAGACAGAGCTGTTGGTACTCAAGAGGCAATAGCAAAATAAAATTGTGCTCTACTGTATATGTGAAATTAACTGCGATCACCCAGGTACAAATGCAAAGTAACTGAAGATAAACAAACTAAATTCATGGAGATTTTAGGAAACTTTTAAATTGGGTTTTTACTCATTTTTTTTTAGGTTTTTGTAGATGGGCAAGAGGATTAAAAGACAACTCTGGCTTATACTCCTGAGGGTCTAGCAAGGTTCAATCCATGTTCTCTCTGACCTGTTGTTTCTGTTCCTTCCCCTGCTCAACACTTGTCAAAACTTGTCTTTTATTAACACGGTAATAACCATTTTGCGTCAGGCATAATTTTTAAATTTTTCACATGCCTAAATCAACATTTTTGGCTAGAAAATGACTTAGAAACCCCAAACGTGGTATGTTTTCTAAAAGCTGAGGCCCTGTAGAATAAATTGTGGCAGTTGTAGTTTTTTTAAGTTAAATTATATTTGTGCAGCTGTTTCTTAAACGCATATTTTTAAGAAAAAAATATTTTTAGTGCACGCAAACACTATATACAGTGTTCAGCATAAATTAGTACAGCCCTTTTGAAAAGTAAGATTTTAATCAATCTCTCAATGAACACAAGAACATTTCCAAAATTTTGACAAAACTGAGTTTTATAGAACATTTGTTTAGCTCATTACATAAAAGTGCGGTTAATAATATCACTTAGATTACAAAATCTTCAGTTTTACTCAAATTAGTTGATGCAAAAATGAATACACCCCACACTCACACCCCACTCCTCAGTCTTCACACAGGAAAAGGAGGGGTACACTGACCATGACTGTATGGTTAGTAGTAATACACAGGACTTGCCGCTATGGCTAACAGAGGGTAATATCAGGAAAAGGCGGGATAAAATTAACACAAATAAATCACCAGGCCCAGATGGCGTACATCCGAGAGTACTCAAAGAACTTAGTAAAACTATATCTAGACCACTGTTCCTGATCTTTGCTGACAGTATTATAACAGGAAATGTACCAGGTGATTCGAGGAAAGCTAACGTGATACCAATATTCAAAAAAGGGCAGGGGCATGTCCCGGGAAATTATAGGCTGGGCAGCCTGACATCGATAGTATGTATACTTCTGGAGGGGATGATAAGGGACTATATCGTAGAGTTTGCTAAAGACAACCACCTCATCAGCAGTAATCAGCATGGGTTTACAAATGGGCGTTCTTGTCAAACCAATCTGTTAACATTCTACGAGGAGGTGAGCTGTGAGCTAGATAGGGGGAGACCAGTGGATGTGGTGTACCTGGATTTTGGTAAGGCGTTTGATACAGTTCCCCACAAGCGCTTAATTTATAAAATAAGGTCTGCAGGCATCGACCACAAGGTTTGCTCTTGGATACGGAACTGGTTAAAAGGGTGTGTCCAAAGGGTGGTAATAAATAGCGCATACTCAGACTGGTCTGGGGTGGTAAGTGGGGTCCCCCAAGGCTCAGTCCTGGGACCAACCTTGCTCAATTTATTCATAAACAGCATCGAGGATGGGATCATTAGCTCAATGTCAGTTTTTGCAGATGACACAAAATTGGCCAGGGCAATAACTTCACAACATGAGGCAGATATCCTACAGAATGACCTGAACAAAATAACAGAGTGGGCAACTACCTGGCAAATGAGGTTTAATGTGGAGAAGTGTAAGGTTTTGTACTTGGGGACTAAAAACAATAAAGCACAATACACTTTAGGGGGAGAAACCTTTGGGGGAATCAAAAATTGAGAAAGATCTGGGAGTCTTAGTGGAAGATAGACTAGGCAATAGCATGCAATGTCAAGCTGCAGCTGCCAAAGCCAGCAGAATATTAGCACGCATAAAGAAGTTGATGTATTCCAGAGATAAAACTATAATCCTACCACTTTATAAAGCACTGGTCCGACCGCATCTGGAGTATTCTGTCCAATTCTGGTCGCCAGTCCTCAGGAGGGATGTGTTGGAGTCCGAGAGAGTCCAGAGAAGGGCAACTAAACGAATTAGGCGATTGGAGGACCTTAATTAGGAAGAGCGTTTACAATCGCTTGATTTATTCTCCCTGGAGAAGAGACACCTGAGAGGGGACATGATAGCAATTTACAAATACCTCAATGATGATCTCAGCATAGAAAAAAAACTATTCAGTCGCAAGGATTGCATGAGAACGCGAGGACATACAATGTGATTAGAGGAGAAGCGTTTTAACCTCAGGCAACGTGGGGGGTTCTTTACTGTTAGGGCTACAAGATTGTCGAATTCTCTACCACAAGAGGTAGTTTCTGCGGGAAGTATGGCTACTTTCAAAAGACTCTTGGACGTACATCTCAAGGATCAGAACATTAAGGGGTATGAGAAATGATTACGGCCACACACACCTACAACTGAACTGGATGGACTATTGTCTTTATTCAACCTCAACTACTATGTAACAGTATTCTGACTGATAAGTAAAGCTTTGCTGATCTTCTTGTAGCCTTCACTTTTCATGTGTAAAGAAATTCTTTCCTTTCTCAGGCCTTGTGACATTTCTCTTCCATGTGGTGCCATTGCTGACAGCAGGAAATGGGAAGGGGTTCTCTTTGGTAAGTAACGTCCTTTTATAATCAACTGTCTGCTGGACACCTGTTTAACAACTTCTGGACCCGAAGGTTTTCCCCTCTTAATCACCAGGCCTTTTTTTGCGATAGGGCACTGCGTTACTTTAACTAACAATTGCGTGGTCGTCCAAAGCTGTGCCCAAAAAAAAATGATGTCCTTTTTTTTTTCCACAAATAGAGCTTTCTTTGGTGGTATTTTATCACCTGTTCGATTTTTATTTTTTGCCCTATAAACAAAAAAAAAAACGACAATTCTAAAAAAAAAAAACAATATTTTTTACATTCTGCTATAAAACATTCCCAAAAAAAAAATTAAAAAATCAAATTTTTTCATAATTTTAGACCAATAAGTATTCTGCTACATATTCTTGGTTAAAAAAAATCCCAATAAGTGTATATTGATTGTTTTGCGCAAAAGTTATCACCTCTACAAACTAGGGGAAAGATTTTTGTCATTTTTATTTATATATTTTTTTTTTTTTTTTTACTAGTAATGGTGGAGATCAGCGATTTTTAGCAGGTCTGCGACATAGCGGCGGACAAATCGGAACACCTAACTGTCATTTTTGACACTTTTTGGGGGACCAGTGAAATTACCACAGTAATCAGTGCTAAAAATATGCCCTGTTACTGTACTAATTACACTGGCAGGGAAGGGGTTAACACCAGGGACGATCGAAGGGTTAAATGTGTACCTAGGAGGTGCTTTCAAAACTGTGTGGGGATGGGCTTGCTGAATGAACAAAGAGACCTGTGTTCCTAAATAGGAGGAACACAGGATCCCTGTGTTTATTACTGACAGAACAGCAGTCTGCCGTGTTTACAATGGCAGACCGCCATTCTGTCTCCATGGGGAGCGATCACGGTTGCCGGCGGACATTGCAGCCGCTGGACCCGCTGATTGGCTCCCCCTGTAGCAAATCAGCGCGTGCGTTCGCCCCAACTAGCGGTCCCACAAAACGACGTACTGTTACGTTGTTTCCCGGGACAGAACTGACTTGCTGCAGTATACAGTATGTACTGCTGGCGGTCGGGAAGTGGTAATGAATAATTAAACTCACCTGCAGATGAATTCTTGTTATTAGGATTTTGTTGTTTAAAACTTAGCTTTGCTCCCAAGACTTTCATTGGGGTATGTTCATTTTTGCATCATGGTCGTGAATGAAATTACCAAATCCTAAATGCAATCAATGACCCGCATTTGTGGGAGTATTTTGTACTATAGCGTCCCAAAGAAAATTTGATTTTTAAAGGAAAGTAAAGGTTTTCTGATAAATCTGTTGGAGTGTACTCATTTATGCTGAGCACTGTATTACCCATTTTTTGATAAAATATAAAGGATGGGGTTGCATCAAGTAAATAGATATCAAACATGTCAAGACTCAAAATTGCATGCACCCCTGAAATGATGAAAAACGACAATACCTAAAATTTTTCATAAATAATAATAACTTTGAATGTTATTTTTCTAGATTTAACCATAAATTATGGCCCTAGTATTATTGCTCTTATTCTGACATGCTCACAAGTGTAGCTACGTGTGAAAGAACTACAAATGCATTTGTGTGCTTTTATTTATTTTTTTAATAATTTTTATTTATTTTATTCAAATTAATTTTTTTCCTTTAACAAGCAGCCTTCTCATCACTCTAACACACGCAACGATTGTTGGGCGTGAATTTTCGGGCCAACGTCCGATCGGCCCGACTTTTCGGCCGAACAAAATCCGGTGTGCAGGCTATAAAATTTTTGTTGGCCGTCAACAGAACGGCCGATTTTCCGTCAGTCAGTACAGATTTCGGCAAACAAAAATCTGATGAGCAAGACTGGGCATGCTCAGAGAAGAAAAACACACGGAAAGTCAACCATCACAGGACATCACTTCTGAAGTTGGTTTTTGTTGGCCGAGAAAATTAGTGTGCAGTCTAGAGCACATTTCGACTAACACAACAACACTGGACAAAAAACGGCCGATCGGTCGGCCGATAATCGTTGCATGTGTACGAGGCTTAAAAGTGATGAGAAGGCAGTAGAGCCAAACAGCCAATTGCTAGCTGACAAAAATGATACCAAGCTGCTTTAACCATTTCAAGTTCAGGACGCAAAGTGGTTAAACCCAAAAACAAAAAAGTTTCTGTATAGGGGATCAATGGAGACACCTTTGGACAGCAGTATTGTCTGTCTGGAGAGAGGGTAATGTTAGTTTTAATAACAGATTTAGATTAAAGCCAAATTCCAGCTAACATTTTTTAACCACCCCAATACTGGGCACTTTGACCCCCTTCCTTCCCAGGCCAATTTTCAGATTTCAGCGCTTTTACAATTTGAATGACAATTACGCGGTCATGCACCACTATACCCAAATTCAATTTTTATTATTATTTTCACACAAATAGAGATTTCTTTTGATGGTATTTATTTACCACTGGGGTTTTTATTTTTTGCGCTACAAATTAAACAAGACCGAAAATTTTGGAAAAAGAAATGCGTTTTTCTTTTTTTCTGTTATACAGTTTTGCAAATAAGTAATTTCTTTACATAAATTTTGACCACAATTTATACGGCTACATTTTTTTGGTAAAAATAAACCCAAATCAGGGTATATTATTTGGTCTGTGTTAAAGTTTAAGGCCCCTTTCACGCATACGGTCCGTTTGTCTGTTTTTCATCCATCCATTGACGGATGAAAAACGGACACCAATGTATCTCTATGTAAAAACGGATGACAACGGATGATCATCCGTCAATGTCCGTTTTTTGGAACGGATAAATGCCCTATTTTTCAGCCATCAAAAAAACGGATCCAACGAAAAACGGATGTAAACGGATAAACGGGAAAAAAAAAACGGATGAACAATGGACGAAAAACGCACGAAAAACGGATGAAAAACGGATGAAAAATGGATGAAAAACCGATACATTTTGACGTGACTGAACTGATAAACTGAATGGACCGTATGTGTGAAAGGGGACATAGAGTCTAGGGAAGCTATGGTACCAATTACTGAAAATTGACGGCCTATCTCATTTCTTGAGACCCTTACATGTCAAGACAGTACAAATACCCCTAAAATTAACTCTTTTTGTAGACAGTCCAGAGTTTATAGTAAGAGGCATGGCGAGTTTTTTGAAGTTGTAATTTTTTCCCAAAATTCTTTGGAAAATTAAGAACTTATTATTATTATTTTTTGTTTTCACAAAAATGTCATATTAACAAGTTATTTCTTACACACGGCATTGCCATACTTGCAACTGCACCCCAAAACACATTCTGCTACTCTTTCTGAGTGTGGCGATAACACATGTGTAAGACTTTTTCACAGCCTGGCCACATAGATAAGCGCAACATCCAAACAGCACCTTCAGCCATAATCCACATTAAAGCGGAGTTCCACCCATTTTTAATAGGTTGGAATACATAGATCTATGTAATCCCCTTTAAAACGGCTTTTACCAATGGAAACTTTTTTTTTTTTTTTTTTGCTAGTAAATACCTTAATTTCTGCTTTATTCCTCCTCTCCTCACTTCCGGGTCCTATCGGCGATGACGTCATTCGGCGATTCGCAGTGTCTGCTGGGATGTATTCTATTCCAGAAATCTCGCAGTAGCTGACCTGTACTGAGCCGTGCCTGCCCCGCCTCCGCCCCGCCTCCTCTCATTGAGTTGTATTGTATGAATGTATTAAGGCCGTTCTCTGCCCCGCCTCCGCCCCGCCTCCTCTCATTGAGTTGTATTGTATGCAATGTATTAAGGCCGTTCTCTGCCCCGCCTCCGCCCCGCCTCCTCTCATTGAGTTGTATTGTATGCAATGTATTAAGGCCGTTCTCTGCCCCGCCTCCGCCCCGCCTCCTCTCATTAAGTTGTATTGTATGAATGTATTAAGGCTGTTCTCTGCCCCGCCTCCACCCCGCCTCCTCTCATTGAGTTGTATTGTATGCAATGTATTAAGGCCGTTCTCTGCCCCGCCTCCGCCCCGCCTCCTCTCATTGAGTTGTATTGTATGAATGTATTAAGGCCGTTCTCTGCCCCGCCTCCGCCCCGCCTCCTCTCATTGAGTTGTATTGCATACAATACAATTCAATGAGAGGAGGCGGGGCGGAGGCGGGGCAGAGAACAGCCCTAATACATTGCATACAATACAACTCAATGAGAGGAGGCGGGGCGGAGGCGGGGCAGGCACGGCTCAGTACAGTTCAGCTACTGCGAGATTACTGGAATAGAATACATCCCAGCAGACACTGCGAATCGCCGAATGACGTCATCGCCGATCGGACCCGGAAGTGAGGAGAGGAGGAATAAAGCAGAAATTAAGGTATTTACTAGCAAAAAAAAAAAAAGTTTCCATTGGTAAAAGCCATTTTAAAGGGGATTACATAGATCTAAAGTTCCAAAAATGGGTGGAACTCCACTTTAAGAGCAGGCCTTCTTCTGACCCTTTTTCTTTACAAGTAAAAATCTGTATTTTTGCTAGAAAATGACCTTGAACACCCAAATATTATATGTTTTTGTAGCGGAGGCCCTGGAGAATAAAATGTTGGGTTATTCAAATTTTAATGTCACACGGTATTTGCGCAGCAGTTTTTTCGAACGCAATTTTACACACTAATGCATAAATAAATTTTAATACATTTAAATGCACATAGAGACAATATAATACCCACATTTTTCGGTAAAATATAAAATATGACATTGCGCTGGGTAAATAGATAGGAAACATATCATACTTTAAAATTGCGCACGCTAGTGAAATGGGGCCAAACTTCGGTATTTGAAAATCTCCATAGGCGACTATTTATAAGCCTTTATTGGTTACCAGTTTAGATTTACACAGGTGGTCTGGTGCTAGAATTATTGCTCTCACTCTGACGTTCGGGGCGACACTTCACATGTGTGGTGTTACTGCTGTTTACAGTGCCTTGCGAAAATATTCTGCCCCCTTGACCTTTTCGACCTTTTGCCACATTTCAGGCTTCAAACATAAAGATATAAAACTGTAATTTTTTGTGAAGAATCAACAGCAAGTGGGACACAATCATGAAGTGGAACAAAATTTATTGGATATTTCAAACTTTGTTAACAAGTAAAAAACTGAAAAAATGGGCGTGCAAAATTATTCAGCCCCTTTACTTTCAGTGCAGTAAACTCTCTCCAGAAGTTCAGTGAGGATCTCTGAATGATCCAATGTTGACCTAAATGACTAATGATGATAAATAGAATCCACCTGTGTGTAATCAAGTCTCCGTATAAATGCACCTGCACTGTGATAGTCTCAGAGGTCCGTTTAAAGCGCAGAGAGCATCATGAAGAACAAGGAAAACACCAGGCAGGTCCTAGATACTGTTGTGGATAAGTTTAAAGCCGGATTTGGATACAAAAAGATTTCCCAAGCTGTAAACATCCCAAGGAGCACTGTGCAAGCGATAATATTGAAATGGAAGGAGTATCAGACCACTGCAAAGCTACGAAGACCTGGCCGTCCCTCTAAACTTTCAGCTCATACAAGGAGAAGACTGATCAGAGATGCAGCCAAGAGGCCCATGATCACTCTGGATGAACTGCAGAGATCTACAGCTGAGGTGGGAGACTCTGTCCATAGGACAACAATCAGTCGTATACTGCACAAATCTGGCCCTTATGGAAGAGTGGCAAGAAGAAAGACATTTCTTAAAGATATCCATAAAAAGTGTTGTTTAAAGTTTGCCACAAGCCACCTGGGAGACACACCAAACATGTGGAAGAAGGTGCTCTGGTCAGATGAAACCAAAATCAAACTTTTTGGCAACAATGCAAAACGTTATGTTTGGCGTAAAAGCAACACAGCTCATCACCCTGAACACACCATCCCCACTGTCAAACATGGTGGTGGCAGCATCATGGTTTGGGCCTGCTTTTCTTCAGCAGGGACAGGGAAGATGGTTAAAATTGATGGGAAGATGGATGGAGCCAAATACAGGACCATTCTGGAAGAAAACCTGATGGAGTCTACAAAAGACCTGAGACTGGGACGGATATTTGTCTTCCAACAAGACAATGATCCAAAACATAAAGCAAAATCTACAATGGAATGGTTCACAAATAAACATATCCAGGTGTTAGAAAGTCTAAAGAAAGAAAACCAATGCAGCAACCACATCTAAGGATTGGTACGCTTCAATATAATTATTTTTCATTTTTGGTTTATTACTGCTTTAAAGGAAATCTGTAATTAGAGAAACATGTCAGCTGCTATTGTTGACCTTTAAAAATGCTGGTTCCCTGGCTGTCTTTTGCCACTTTGTGATGCCATCACTAAGAACAAGGGTATGACCAGTGAAGTAGAATCAAATCAGGACTCCTAGCTGCATTGATGCTTGAAGTCAGTAAAGAAATGACATTAAAGAATCTTCTCTTCAGCACTGCAGTGTTCCGGAGCTTCCCTCTTGCCATTAGAATCTTTGGCTGAAACGACTTCCAGGTACTGATCTTCAGCCATCTTCATTGGCCCAGCAGTGGTGACATTACTCCAGCACATGTGGCTATTGTATTTTAACAGCTGACCCCACTAGCTAGGAAAATACCTAAACAGACAAATTTCTGCCTGGTTCCTTCAGTTTTTCAAGTGAAAGGTGATTGGGGGAAGGGAATAGATGGGGCCAAACATTGAGCAAATTTAAGCTGGTTCACCAGGAACTGGACAAGTTTCGCTCTGTGTATGAACAGCTTAAAGTGGTTGTAAGCCCCATTCATGAAATTTGACCTGGGCGCATAAATCTGTACTGTTTACTTACCTCTCTTCAAGGCCATGTTCTGTGTCTTTCTGCTGCTCCGTTCTTCTGTTATCAGCATGATAAGTTCTCCGTCAACTGAGATAAAACCAGGCTGAAATTTGTGTCGGGGTAGGTGCATTGAAATAGATTAGCAGACAGCTGGTCTATTCACAGCACATCTCTGCATGATTCTTCTTTTTTCTGCCTATGTGGAGGAGGGGTGTGTGCCTTCCCTCCAATCAGCTGTCTCACAGTGTATGGCCAAACTTCCCTCCCACAGGTGAATCAGGAAGAGAAAATTCTAACAGACCCTGCACTTTCTAAACAGTGTAGAAAGCTAAAGACAGCACATATAGAAGTAAAACTTATGTAGGGAGATGTTTTTTATCACTGTGTATCACTTCGCTGGGTATATGTGAGGGTTCACATCCACTATAAGTTAAATGTTTTCAAGTCTTTTTTACCTCTCACAAAGAACAAAGTGCTTCCTCTGATAATTCCTCCATCTTTCTTACTTTTTCAGAAGGACAGAGCCATCTTTGGTCATCAAATGTAAGAATCTACTTCCTGCACTGAAATACTGACACAAAGATAACAATAATCCTGGTGGCTTTGCACGTCTTAACTGTGTTAACAAATGTCCGACACAGATGAGCTCCCTGCTGCAACCTCTCACCTTATGACTTGATAGAAATGTTATCTTCCAGATTCATAAAGTCACTGAGATATCCACTTTAAAGCTAGTGAGTTTGAATAACACCATGTCACCTAAAATGTTTGGAATTAACCGCTTGCCGACCGCCGCAAGTAGATATACTGCGGCGGTCAGCCCCGGCCAGGCAAAGTGATGTATATATACGTCACTAGCCTGTGACCGGTTTGTGAGCCAATAGCGGGCGAGCCCGCCGCGGCTCGTTCACGGAGGAGTCCGCGCGTGTGACCCTATGTCACACTATGATCGGCGGTAGAACGGGAGAAAGGCGGGCGGCTTATGTAAACAAGCCGCCTGTCATTCTCCCCTGTGTAAAAATGGAGATCAGACGGTTCTCCTATGTAGAACAGTTGATCTCTGTTTTTACAATAGTAGCCATGTCCCATCACAGTTAGAAACACGCCCCTAGGACACACTTAACCCCTCCCTCTCCAATACAGTTAACCCCTTCCCTGCCAGTGTCATTTTTACAGTAACAGTGCATATTTATAGCACTGATTACTGCAGTAATGTCACTGGTAACCCCAAAAGTGTCAAAAATGTCAGTCAAGGGTCCGATCTGTCCGCCGCAATGTCGCAGTCCCGCAAAAAAAATCGCAGATCGCCGCCATTACTCGTTAAAAAAAAAACACTAGAAATGACAAAAATCTTTCCCTTAGTTAGTAAACGCGATAACTTTTGCGCAAACCAATCAAAATACGCTTTTTGCAATTTTTTTTTACCAAACAAAAAATCGCACAGGTGATCAAATACTACCAAAAGAAAGCTCTGTTTGTGGGAAAAAAAGGACGTGAAATTTGTTTAGGTACAGTGTCGCACGACCGCGCAATTGTCCGTTAAAATCACGCAGTAAAAAATCGCAAAAAAAACCCTGGTCGGAATGGGGGTAAAATCTTCTGGGGCTTAAGTGGTTAAGTCAGGATACAGCAGTTTAAAAATAAAAAAAACAAGAAGGCTGTAAATTGGTAGTTATTCCACTGCAAAATTCCAGCTGTATCATCATTGGCTTTGTGGAAAACCAGACAATTCCAGTCCTGCACCCTTGTGAGGTCCATCTTTAATTAGCTAGTACAGTATGTTTGCCTTAATCTTGAAACCTTACTCCTCTTTCTTGCCTTTTCTCTAAATATCAACTTTAACATTCCCTTCCTGCCTTGTCTTTGAATTCTTACTTCTTACCTGCCTTGTTTTGAGACAAACCTGAACCTTTATTTCCCTACCTTACATTTCTTTGATTCAGAAACGTAACTCTTACTTCACGTTCTGCCTTGACTCTGATTCTGAACCCGAACCCTTACTCCCATTGTTGCCTGGTTTCCAATTCTGATCCTGAACACTTACTGTCCTCCTTGGCTTGCCTCTAATTCTGAGCCTAAACCCTACTCCTCTCCCTCCCACCCTTTCTTATGATTCTGAGTTAGAATCCTTACTCCCCTCCCTGCCTTTCTTCTGATTCTTAACCTAATGTTTTTCTCCTCTGTACTATTTCTTAGGGTGTTTTCACACGGTGCGATTGCCAGGTCTGAACCCGAGTTTGATTGCTCCCCCATTTCCCCTGCCCTCGATGGACTGTGTTCACATTTGATTTTTGTATCCGAACCGCGGTACACTTGTGTCATCAAGCTGCAGCCGGCGCGTACTCATGTTACTTGGCAACCACTGTAAACGAGAAGGTGCCAAAATGGATAGAATTGCTTGCTTTGGTATGATTGCTTTCTCATCAGAAGGGAACCGTACTGGAGTTCACATGAACCGTACCCCAGACCACCCTTTTTAAGTGGACTCGTGTACGGTTTGCGGGTGCGCACCCGAGTTCAAAGACTGTGTTCACATCATCAAAAAGAACCGAATTCTGACGTCAATCGAACCCAGGTACGCACCAAATGTGCTAGTGTGAAAACACCCTTAGTTTCCTTGCCGTTCTGTTCTTGAACCTAATCACTTATTTCCCTCACTGCCTTTTCTCTACTTTCTTTTTGAACATGAAGTTTTACTCCCCTTCGTGTCTTTTTTTTCTGATTCTAAACCTGAACCCTTACTCTCTTCCTTGCCTCTCTTCTGATCCTAAACCTAAACCCTTACTTCCCTCCCCACCTTTCCTCTGATTCTGGACCTGAACCATTACTTCTCTAACTGCCTTTTCTCTGATCATGAACCTGAACCATTGCCCACTTCTCAACCTTGTTTCTGATTCTGATCCTGAACCCTTACTGTGCTCATTGCCTCATCTCTGATTTTGAAACTGAACCTTTATCCCCTCTCCCTCCTCTTTGTGTGATTTTGAATTTGAATCCTTACCCCCTTCCTTGGCTGTCTTCAGATTCCAAACCTGAAGCCTTACTCCTCTCTCTACCTTTTCTCTGATTCTAAACATGAACCTTTACTCCCCTCCTTGCCTTTCTTCTGAAACTGAAACTGAACCTGAAACTTTACTCCTCTGCCTACCTTTTCTCTGATTGTAAACCTGAAACCGTACCCCATCCCTGTCTTGTTTCTGATTCTGATCCATTCTTGTCTCTTATTCTGAACCCGAACTCTTTCTGTCTGCCCTGCATTGTCTCCAATTCTGAACCTGAACCCTTACTCCCCTTTCTGGCTTATCTCTTTTTCTGATTCTTAACCTGAAACCTTACTTTCCTCCTTGATTTTCTTCTGATCCTGAATCTGAACCTTTACTCGCCTCCCTGCCTTTTTGTTTTCATCTTGAACTTGAACCCTTACCCACCTCTCTGCTTTGTTTCTGATTCTAATTCTGAATCCTTACTGTGCTCCCTGCCTTGTCTCAGATTCTGAACACGAGTCTTTACTCCCCTCCCTGTTTTTACTCTGATTTTGAACTTGAACCCTTACCCCCCTCCTTGCTTTGTCTCCAATTCTAAACCTGAACCCTTATTTCACTCCCTAACTTGTCTCTGATTTTGAACCTTTACTGCTCTCCATGCCTTTTCTTTGATTCTGAACTTGAATCCCTTTTCCCCTCCTTGCCTTGTCTTCAATTCTAAAATCAAACCCTTACTCACCTTCTTGATTTGTGTACAATTCTGAACCTGAACCCTTATTCCTCTACCTACCTTGTCTCTTATTTCGATCCTGAACCCTTACTCCCTTGCCTGCCGTGTCTACAATTTAAGTAGCATGAAGATTAAAGTAACTCTTTGAAAAAATTAAACTATTTCTTTCTAACACCCCTGTGTTAGGAGGCAGATATAAATAAAGACTCCTTGTGTATGACAATCTCTCCAATGAGGTTAACATTTGGTATTTTATCTAAGTGTTGGAACAATAAGGTCAACAATATGTCTTTCCCATCAGATGGTCATTTGGTGGGTCTCGTGTGGAGTTTTTGGCTATTTGATGAGCTAAAATATAAAAATAAAAAAATAAAAAAAAGTTATTAACCAGGGATCCAATAAAAACTGCTGTCTGCAGCTTTGCATCTATCCACCTATGTCAAAACAAAACGGATCAATAAATAATTGTGTTGAACATTGTTAATGAGAATAATGGAAAAACTCTCCAATCCTCAATGTAACGTTCGACTTCTGTCAAGCAGAGATGGTCATACATTGATCGAAATTCAGCTGATCCCTGAATCAGCCAAATTTCGATCCATCTATGGTCATTGTTGGCCAAAACAGGAAATGAGTAAAAATCGCTCCAAAATTCTTTGTTGTCACCAGGGTCACCAGAACTGTGTTCCCATGGGAGATATTCCCCTCTATTCCTGTTTTGATGATAACCCAAAATTTGGGACTTTATTTCACTTTCACGTTTAGTTCACCAGGACAAATAATGTGAATGTCCCTAACGGGGGCACAGACCACAATAACAACCTGACAGGTGTTTCTAATCCCTCTCTACTCTATCCAAAACTAAGGCCTCTGTCACTTCTGTGTCCTGTAGTGAAGTAGAGGCCAGTAGATGCATTCACAGAATTCAAAGGGGGCCTGGCATCCAACATTTCCATATTGTCAGATGCCAAAGAATCTTCAGTATCACCATGACCAAGATCAGCTATGTGGGCAGTCTGACAGTTCAGTATCAAAGAATAATTCCAGGCATCGACATATTATACATATGTAGAGCAACCCCCTTAGGAGTGGCTAAGTATTTTAGGTATCTTGTTCACTACCGAGCCATTAGCAGAGAATTGACCCTGCTGACACCACCGAAATACCTTGACCAGGTGACTCCCTGGCCATCACACAAAGGATAAACACATACACATAAACACATATACTTAAACTGGCAAATGGCGTTCCATAATAAGCACTGGCAAGGAGCCACATTTAATGGTTCCCGCCCACCCTATAGTCAAATGATGGACCTCTCTAGTTCTGGGAGGACGTCATATGGCGTGGGACCCAGAACTCCCTCCATTAGTCCAAGCTGGACTAATATAACATGGCAATGCCTGGAATTATCTTTTAAAAGTTGGGGTTTGTTTGTTTTTTCAAAATTATACTTACCTAGGTTTCCTATGAGGCACGTTCACCTCTGTTTTTTTTTTTTTTTTTTTTTTTTAGCTGCTGTGTTTTTGGAAAGGGTCAGGGACTTTTTTAAAGCAAAACAGTGCGTTTTTAGTTCAGTAGACTTCAAAAGAGAAGCTGCAGAAAAGCATGTAGTGCCCTAAAGCGTAACTCCACTTTTGTTAAGAAAAAAACATTCCCCTCTGGGTGATCTCTGTACATTGCAGGGATTTTAACAAACTTTGTTGCAGATTGCTACCTTTTGCTATTCTGAAGAAATCATTGTTTGTGCCTCTGTGCTGAGTGGGTCAAATGGGAGTGGTTTCATAATAATCTATCAGCTGTGGCAGCTGCAGGGCTCTAATGAGGAACGCTGCTGGGCCTGCATCCTTTTAGACGTGTTCCTATTGGGGATATCTCACAAAAAATAACATTTTTGTTGCAGAGGATGCCAGAGCTGCTTAGAAGGGATTCCCCTGGGTTACCCATAGCAACAGGCAAATAAACTTATCGCTTTAAGTTCTTAGGCTCAGTCAATGAACAGTCCAGGGGATTTGGTTGTTTTTGTATTTATTTGGAACTGGGATGGGAGAAGGGATGAGTGGGATACTCTAACTAGCAAATATGCACAAACTTGAAGACAACTATCTGAGGTGTGTGGGACAAGGCCGCTGCTTCACGTTGCCACTGAGGTGAAGATTTCAAAGGTGAACTATATGTTGAGGTTCTCTTCAGGGTCTAACTTGACACCCCCTTTTCTTACTCATGGTGTGTGCTGGTTCTTGTCCACTGACTTTCCTTGGAGGGGTCCCCTTCCTGGGCAGACCCCTGGCAAGCTCCCTGCTACTCACGGACACTGTTTTCAAAGGAATCTCTGCCACTGCTCCACTGTTAGTTTTCACTGGACCTCACAGCTCAGCCCCACACTTCTGGTCCACAAGGCTGACTGCCTGTGACCACTTTCCAACCTGACAGGAGGAGAGACAGCCGTCACCCTCCTCCTGGGACCTAGCTTCCCGCCCAAAGACGTCCTGTCACACGTGCCCCTGGCTTTTATGACCAATCCCAGGATGCACTGTGGTTCTGCCTTCCCACTGGGACAGCCACAAAAGCCTGTGTGTCACTGGCTGTGTTTCCTCCACTGTCCAACAGGCCCCCCTATTGGATACAGTGGGGACACTCCCTCAGACCAAGTGAATCACACCTGGAGACGTCCTGTCACACGTGCCCCTGGCTTTTATGACCAATCCCAGGATGCACTGTGGTTCTGCCCTCCCACTGGGACAGCCACAAAAGCCTGTGTGTCACTGGCTGGGTTTCCTCCACTGTCCAACAGGCTCCCCTATTGGATACAGTGGAGACACTCCCTCAGACCAAATGAATCACACCTGGAGACGTCCTGTCACATGTGCCCCTGGCTTTTATGACCAATCCCAGGGTACACTGTCGTTCTGCCCTTGTAAGAAGTGGTTTGCTGTTCAGAGTTGTGTTTCTGTTCAATCCCGCCGGGACTTGGCGAATGCGCGTACGCACGCGCGCAATCACGCAACGTGACAGATGCTGGCGCCAAATGGGCTATTTAAACCCAGCCCTTGCTCAGCTCCAGTGCTGCTTTGTCTTCAGCCTTGTTGACCTGAACCTGCTAACCTGTATCCTGTTTACCAGTACCAGACCCGGCTTGTCCTGACTATCCTCTGCTCTCCGCCTGCACCGACCTCGGCTTGTCCCTTGACCTCCGCTCCAGTCTGCTCCTTCTGGCTCCTGTATGACCGTTTGGCTTCTGACCCGGCTTGCCTCACTACGCTCCTGCCACCAGCACTAGTTGCCTGCATACCTGCTCTGGACCTACCCGGCTATCCCTGTCTGTGGACATCAGCCTGCTTCAGCTACATCAGGCACTCGTGCTACTCTATACTCGGCGCCTCCTGTCTGCACTATCAGGGGTCCCGAGTCAGAGGCGTAAGAGAGGCCTTCCTCACCGTTCAGGCTCACCTCCAGGTACGTGATAGCCCTCCTACTGGGACAGCCACAAAAGCTTGTGTGTCACTGGCTTGGTTTCCCCCACTGTCCAACAGCCTCCCCTATTGGATACAGTGGGGACACTCTCTCAGACCAAGTGAATCACACCTGGACACATGTAACAGGCAGAACTAGAAATCCTGCTCCCTGATAAGCAGAAGAGCAAACAAATGCCCTTACCTAGCACCTGACTAGGAGGGTGCTACACACACACAAGCAGGAAATGATGTTTCTGGGGTGTGGTCAGTATACATTCTGTGTACAGAAAAGCTCCAGGTAGCCATATTGCATTGCATTTTCAGAAAATACAACAGCTGTAGATTGAAAAGGAAAGGTAACTTTTAATAACATTCAATTACAATATGATTTGTGTCGCAATTGTATACACTATATTGTTTTTTCTTTATTTGCTATTTTTTTTTTTTCCCCACGAAAGTGAAGTTACCCTTTAAGTAAGGTAGAATTTTTGTTTTATCTAGTAAAAGATTTCTTTTAAAACTACATTTTTCTTTTTAGAACATTTTTTTTTCACATTAACATTTTTCACAAAAAAAAAAAAACATAAGGTAATGTGTTTCTGTGGCACCTGAATTTTAATGTAAGCGGAAAGACGGTCCACTAGGGTTTTTTTTTTTTCTTCCCGTTGTGTGCACCAGCCAATTGGAAGGGAGTGTGTTTCTGAGGAGATTTACTGTACATGAACTATGACGGAAAGGTTAATGGCTGTATGCTACTTAACTGCCCTACGGAGTAACAGGGGGAGGTCTCTAATTGCTTAATCCAGCTGAAGGAGCAGCAACACACGAGCAAGTGCTACACAACGAGGAGAGGGGGGAAGAAAGGGAATAAATGAATGGTTTACTTGATGGGTGATCTGAGAGATCCTTTCAGCTGGATGTAACGCACTAACACAGCAGTTAGACTGGAAGAAAACAATCGCCTGTCATGTTTAGCCATTTTCTTACCAAGAACAAGCTCAGCATGTCAAAAATTGAACTCCTCATTTTCCCTCCCACGCAACTTTCTCATTAACTTTTCATTCCCTTATACATACATTAAGCTAGTCACCATACTGATGATTTTTTTTCTCATACTGGTCAACTTAACACTTTCAGGCTATTAAGGCAGCACAGAGCAAATCGCAATAACCTACGCAACCAAGACCGGATTGTTATCACCAGCAGCATTAGACACGTACGCTGCGGCCCCTTGTAGGGTTGGAACTGATAAAAATTGATTTCTGTGCAGCCATGACATTAAAGTGATACTAAAGTCTAGTTTTATTTTGTAAAAAAAATAACAAGCATGTTATACTTATCTGCTCTGTGCAGTTGGTTTTGCACAGAGCGGTCTGGATCCTCCTCTTTTTGGGTCCCTAGCAGGGCCATGTTACCAAATGGGCATGATGGGCAGTTGCCCGGGGGCCCTACCTGCCCAGAGACCCAGCCCTACCAAGCATTAGTCCCGATTCCTATGTGCATCCTGCAGCCGAACTTAGCAGGTGACTATCGGCCCTGCGCTGCTGTCAGGCCATTGGGGCCATGGAGGGGGAGCCTACAACTGCAGGAATGCCTGTCCAACTCCACGGGAACAGGTACACACAGAACAGTCGAGTCTGACACCCCCCGTCCGTATGTGTGTTCACCGGACCCAGCCAACGAACTTGGAAGCTGTCATAAGCCTGGCACTGCTGTACCAATAAATATCGCCTTATCGATAATTTGCATTTTTATTCTCGTGGGTGATTGTGTAGACGGGGCCCCAGTGCACTGCATTGCTCGGGGCCCTTCAATGCTCTTAAGATAGCACTGGTCCCTAGCCGGTGCTCCTGGCCCCTCCCTCCTGCTGAGTGCCCCCCATAGCTTGCTATAGGGGCACCAGAGCCGAGACGCTGCTCTGTGTGTTCATTCAGACACGGAGCCACAACTTGGCGCTGCCCCCTCTCTCCCCTCATTGGCTCACTGATTTTGATTGGCAGCAGTGGGAGCCAATGTGTCTCAGCCAATCAGGAGGGGGAGCCGAGTCTCTCGTACAACATCGCTAGATCGAGATGGACGCAGGTAAGTATTGAGGGGGGGGGGGTGAAGGGGTTTCTGTACACAGAAGGAGTTTTATCGCAATGCATAGAATGCATTAACTACTTCTGGACAGGAAGGTTTCACCCCCTTAATGACCAGGCCATTTTTTGCAATACAGCACTGCATTGCTTTACCTTACAATTGCGTGGTCATGCGACGATGTAGCAAAATAAAATTGATGTCCTTATTTCCCACAAATAGAGCTTTCTTTTGGTGGTTATTGATCACCTCTGCGTTTTTTATTTTTTGCGCTTTAAACAAAAAAAGAGCAGAGGGTCAGGGGTCATGCAGTCTCATATGACAGTCAAAGGAGAATGAAAACCCCTCCTTCAAGCTTTAACCAGACACTGATAGGGTGCTATATACTGCTGATGAGAAAAGGTATTTAGCAGTTTATTTTTACTAAAATAATTACCTTTCCATGCTCTGCGTATTGTAGGAGACCAGATATAGTGCATGCAGGTTCCTGAGTTTAATAACACTTTAAATGTCGTGGATACTTTTGTTTTTATTAGGCTTTTGTTCCTTTTATGTCAGCTGGTAATCTTGCACATAACACACTTCCGACCCCAGGGTGGCTACACTCACTTCTCCACTTTATATATCGAGGGACACTGTATTGCTTTGTATACCTTAGGTAACATTAAGATACTACAGAGGTTTGTTTTCATTGCTTTACTGCAAAGTGACCTAAAAGATACAAAAAAACAAAAACAAAAAAAAAAAACAGCCATGTTTATCCCCCGGGCTGCTCTCCTGATTTGGACTACAATCAGATCTTCCTTCCACTATTCATCTTCATTTTATGGAGGAAAGGAGAACGTCGATTTTTTGTTTAATTCTCACCTGGAGATCACGACAGTAACACACTTCCTGTCTTAGGGTGTCTCCACTCTGCATGGAGGAGCAACGGAGACACCCTCGGACAACAGCATTAACTATCTGGGAAGAGGGTTGTGTAGCGATATCCCTGCAGAAGCTGCATTATTCATCTAGTTCCCTCCCAAATAGTGCAGAGGCTACCAGTCACACAAGCAACAGTCCATTCACTCCAGCTCCATTAAATGGTCTAGGGCAGGGGGTTCAAACTTGATTTAATCGCAGGCCGCATCAACATTATGGTCCCCTTCAAAGGGCCAGTTGTATCTGTAAGTCTAGATGTCCAGAGCACCCCAACCCCCCCCCCCCCCCCCCACGACAGATGCCAAGAGTCCCTCACCCTCTCTTACATCACAGTGCACCCTCCCCCCCTACAATGTGCTGCTGCTGGGAAGAAGCTGGGGGGAGCTGGGAAACAGAAATTGCAGAGGCTGGGGGAGGACCAGAAGAGGGCTGGAGTCTGCTGAATGCTGAGACCAGGGGAAGCAGAGACTAGAAGGTGCAGCGGCTGCACAGATAGGTACAGGATCTGTAGGAGGAATTCTGTCCTCCTCTCTGCTGCCAACTGCTAAGACAAAGGCAGGGGGCAGAGAGAAGGGGGGGGGGGGAGTGCCACAGCTGCAGGAGAGGTAATAGGGCCACAATAAAGGACCTGAAGGGCCTCGTGTTTGAGGTCTAGGGGATGTCTTTTTTTAGATTTATTGCTTGCAGAATTTTAAGAGAGGGGTTGGAGTGGTACAGGATACTCCAGAAATGCTCACAGGAGGACACGCTTAACTAGTTGCAACTTCTTTGAGGAGTCTTTAAACTATTCACCCAGGGGAAAGCCAGAACTAACACCCTGTAGGTGCAGTCTCAAAGAAAGATCTACCTCTGGTCCCCAAGGTAGAACAGCACACAGTCACAAGAATTTTGAGATTGGATTAGTACTCCCAATTTCCCATGGTGACTGTACATATCCCAGCATCCACCAGACACTCTTCAGTGGGTCCTCTAAATCCTTAGCTCCAGAAGTAATTGGAAATAGATCTCCCAGCTCTGCTAAACCTGACACCTCCATGAACATCAGTAAACTCAGCCCCCTGATGCTGAGAACTTTCTCTATTAGGACAAGACGAGGGCTGCTCCAGACCTCAGACTATTTATGTTCCTCCCCAGCCACTTACTGGGCACAACTCTCCAGGTATTGGCTGCAGCACAATAAATGTTCTATCTACCTATTTAACTCTCCCAGCCCTCTATGTTCTGGAAGCCCCCAAAATGCAGGGGAAGCAATCAGATCTTCAGATTACCTAGTATCCTCACATCCTACCTAGAAAGGTTGCTACAATAGTGTTAGATGTACTAACACATTTAGATGGACTTGACTATTAAATTAAAGCCTCAACTCTAGCCAACATTTTAGGCCTGGTTCACACCAATGTATTTTGCAGTGCTTTTTCAGTTTTGCAGAATCGCAATACAGTCCATTTAACAAAATTTCCTATAGGTCACATATTTTCAACCGGTTCCTTTTTTAGAAAGTGTCAGGAACTTTTTCCCCCCTGCACAGACATTCAGTGTGCTGTTGCTTCTCCTCCCTCAGCAAGTATGCAGCTGAGAACAGAGGGAATGTGATCACTTGTAAAAATGGGAAAAAAGATATTTATAATATTTCTTTATATCTATACAAATATGTTTGCCTTTCATTTCAGTTTTAAACTGAATGGATTGTTTTTCAAGGTGATCATTTAACCTTGATTTAGGTTGTGGTTCCCAACTTAAAAGACAATGGTATGGTTTTGAAAGGGTTTTTGCATTATCCTTTAAATCGCGTCTATGGTCAAAATGTAAAATCATATATTAATTTCTACATTGTATTTATACAACAATCCTATAACTTCTGTGAGTAGGCACTGCTGTGTCACAAATTTCACAGAGCCTGCCTTCTAAACTACAGAGGTGCTGAGAGGAGGAGTTTCAGGAGGTGGAGTCAGTCCAGGAATCACTGCTTGGAGACAGAAAAAAGGTACCATGGGATATGTAGTCCTTGGGAAATGAAAGAAAACGGTAGAGGAGAAGCTACAAAGCATGAAGGGAATCCAGGAAGTTGCGGAAAGTGACGGCCACCAGACAGGCAGCACTCACAACATGAAAGGTGATTTTAAATGTAGCGCACTCCACGTAGGAGCCAGTGGGGAATAGGGATCCTCCACCCTGCGCAGCCAGGCACACTGAATCTCTACAATATCCCAGAGTCAATAAACAGTCCAGTGCTTGTTTATTAAGTTTTATTGAGGGGATAAAACTTGGATAGGGTAGAGGGAAAATTATGGGATGCCCACTTGACTTTATAACTCTTCAGGGACAAAGCTATTTACAGTCTATATACACTCCTTTTCTTCCAGCACCCTCTCGTTTGCAGAAAATTACAGACCCAGCTGGAACACTTTAGTGAATCTGACAAAGGCGGCCCCTTTGGTTGTGTAGGAAAGTCCAGTGTCCAGCATACATTTCTGTGGCTACTGATCCCAGTACAACCTCTTCAGGCACTGCCAGCTACCTGGCTGCAGCTGCCTCTTTCACTAGCCCTCCTGGCTACATTCCCACTATTCTCCCCAACTGCATCACAGTCCTCCCAGACTGTACACTCACCAACTCACCCAACTGACTTGCCATGGAAATGCTGACTTTCTTTCCTGCTGTCCCCATTCTTGCTCCCGTTCATCCAGGACAGGATTTCTTTGTGTGTTGTATAGGATCCCTCCAGCACCCGAGCCCCAGGCCCGAGGTCTCCCCCCCCCCCCCCACCTCCAGACTAGGGGGTTACCTTAAAGAGGTTGTAAACCCGTTTAAAATTTTTTTTTTTTTTTTACAACCTGCAAGAGAAAGACATAATGAGCTAGTATGCATCGCATACTAGCTCATTATGAAATATTTACCTTAGAACGAGCCCCCGCCGTGCCGCTCACTCACCTGTATGACGGGCGACATGTTCAGTCGCCCGTCTTCCGGGATCGCGGCATCCGGCCATCTGATTGGCCGGAGCCGCGGTGACGTCACTCCCGCGCACGCGCGCGGGAGCCGACGGTCACGGCACGGGGCTCTGAAGGAACGGCACGATCAGCCGTTCCTTCAGAGCGCATGCGCCAGTGACGTCACTGGCTGCATTAAAGGTAAATATCTCCTAAACGGTACATGTTTAGGAGATATTTACAGTACCTATAGGTAAGCCTTATCATAGGCTTACCTATAGGTACAACTTACCGAGGAGGGTTTACTTCCTCTTTAAAGGCCACCAACAGCCTCCTTAGCACTCCTTCTCCATCTTCCACCTGGCTGTCCCTGCTGGCATGACTCTGGAGCATTTACTGGAGGAGGTGCCTGCCCCCTGCCAGCCCATTTGGCCATGGATTGGCTGGGGCCCTCATTAATACTCCAAGCAGCTCCTCTTAACATCCCACCCATTCTTCTGGAAGCTTCATAAAAGTTCCATCAAGTAGGGGGAGGTACTAGAGGTGCTGTTTGATGTGTCATCCAGCCTCCCTGCGTCTCTTACCCTGACCCAGATTCAACACAGGCTTGGCTGCCAGCCAAGGCAAGCCAAATTTACCTACACTAGCAAAAACTATATACAACTAGCACACTAAGCTAGAGGATGTGACACAAACATATCTGATTGTCATTGATATTACAATGCTGATGTGATAAAGTATGTGCTGTGACCATAGAACTCCTTTAGGAGACAGATATTTGCAGTTATTGCCTTTTAAAGTTTTTGAGATACCCCGCCTCTTCCTATTTATATTACTCCACCATATTTTGCAGGACCTTTCTTTAAGAAAATATATAACCGTTTCTGTAAACGTACAAATATTCTTCAAGGGAAAACATTAGAATGCTAAGCCTACTGAAACACATATAAACTCCATGCATGTCTTTGAAGTGTGGTAGAAAGCTGACACAAGCACAGGGAGAACCTGCAAACTCCATGCAGACAATGTCTTGGGTTTTCAAACTGGGGACCGTAGTGTTGCAATTGTTAATCAATAAGCCCCACGACTGATGTGAGCGCACACTATATGCAAAGTGCTGTGTAAACTGACTGCATTGTAAAAATTCCTGTAATAAATACATATTTCTGGTCAATATCTAACAACAAATGAAACTGTACTAACCCAGGAATCATTGTAATAAACAATTTATCACTTTATGCAAGAGCCAATCATATCAAATTCAGCTTTCATGCCCTCTAGTATTCTGAATTCGCTATAACACTTCACTTTAAAAAATGTCATGTTGGCTAGCTAGATAAAGTGTGAATCGTTTGCTCATGTTACATGGAATATTTGCGATCTGCAGTTTATTTCATTACATAGAACCCGCGGTCAAGATAATTTAATACAGAAGTAGAGTGCGCCACCTAGTGCTAGTAATCTCAATCCTGGACTTGATAGATATTATTATACAGGATTTTATTTTACTGAAAGGTTATATATTGTATCTAAATAAACAGCTACATAAAAATTCCTGATTAATTAAAGTGGTAAAATAAAGAGAAAATATCTCATTTGTTTTATTATGTGCACTCCAATGTTGTATAAAATCAGTTACAAATATGCAGTAAGCATTATGGTAATCTGACTGTCACTTGATAGGGGTCCATGTAATGTCTGTGTAGGAGTTTATGCTGGGTCCAAATGATCAGTATAGTACCAAATGACCATTATAGCGCTAAGTGACCATTATACAGTATAATCTCATGCACACGGGCTTTTGATAATAAGCAGTACCGGTGTACTGTACCGTAGCTTCGGCCACGTAGTATACCGCGCTGAACCAATCACTGTGAGTGATGTATTCTATTATTGAATGCAAAGCCTGCTTGGATTGGTGGAGTCAGAGAGAGTAAAGCCTCGTACACACGCACCGATTGTTGGCCGTGAATTTTCGGCCAACGTCCGATCGGCCGATTGTCGGCTTGTTAGTATGATGCTTCCGACAACCGACTGCGACTTTTCGGCCGAACAAAATCTGGTGTGCATGCTATAAAATTTTTGTTGGCCGTCACCAGAACGGCCGATTGTTCTTCAGTCAGTACAGATTTCAGGCAGACAAAAATGTGATGAGCAAGACCGGGCATGCTCAGAGAAGAAAAACACACGAAAAGTTAACAAGCACATGACATCACTTCTGCAGTTGGTTGTTGTTGGCCGACAAAATTCGTGCGCAGTCTAGAGCACATTTCAACCAACACAACAACACTGGACAAAAGACGGCCGATCGGTCGGCCAACAATCGTTGCGTGTGTACGAGGCTTAACATAATCCAGCCTCTCTGACTCATGAAGAGAATTTTTTTTAAAAATTGAAAATAATTAGTTACACCCAAGCACATAAACCCCCCCCCCCTTCCTCAAAAAATGGACCCCCACATATATGCATTTACAAACGTAAACGCACAAAAACGTTGATTGCAATACACGTTACATATCGATGCACACACTGGAATGAGAACAATAATTCTAGCACCAGACCTCCTTTGTAGTGCTGAACTAATGACCTATAGGGGGCTTTTAAAGCGGAGTTCCGGGCAGAGAAACGATTTTTTCCTGAACATACCCCCGGGACAGTCAGGGCTAGCACATTCCACAATGGCTAGCCTCTGATCTGTCCCGGTTCGCACTTACCTTTTAGAAGAAATACTTACTTAGAAATTTTCTTCCACAGCGTTTCCATCTCGGTTGTGGGCAGCTGAAGCCGGCGCGGTCCTCTTCTCTGTCTTCTTCCGCGTCTTCGTGTCCCAGAATGCACTGCACCGGCCCCTCTCGTCACTTCCGGTGTGGCGCCGCATTCCTAAACAGCTTCTGGGCATGCCCAGAAGCTGTTTAGCAGGGGAATGCGGCGTCGCCCGGAAATGACGAGCGGGGCCGGTGCGGCGCATTGATTCCTGGGAGCTATGACGTTTAGCTCCCAGGAATCATCGCGAGGCAGGAAGTGACGGGGTGAGCCTCGGCGCTGGAGGAGGAAGCAGTCATAGGTGAGTATTTACGATCTTCAATAAAAAGGTGAGTAAACAAAAAAAAAAAAAATAACTATCCAATTCCTTTTCAGGTGAGGCATACCTAGCGGAGGGGCACAAAAAAAAAAATCTTTTTTGTGCCCGGAACTCCGCTTTAAAGCGTTGCCTATGAAAAATATAGGGCACTGAAGTTTAATGTCTAAATGAAACTAATGTCTAGGTTTAAATTTAGGTTTGACATGTTGGGCTTCTATTTACTTGGTGCAAGCTCAGCTTTTATATCTTACCAAAAAAGTTGGCGTTTTTGTGCCCCCTAAAATTAATTTTTATTGTGTTTTTTTTTTTTTTTTTTTTACTGAAATTTTGTATTTCCTAGACCTTTGCAATAATATTGTGTGACATAAAAAATTGTAACTACCACTATTTTATTCTCTAGGGTTTCTGCTTTCAGAAAATATATCATGTTTGGGGGTTTGGTCTAAAATAATTTTTTATGTGTACAAAAAAAAAACACAAAAACAGCTCTGGCCTTGAAATGGTTAGAGGGAACATGGTACATGTTCAACCTGTAAGCTTTATTATTTAAAAAAACTGGCCCCTATCTTGTTTAGCTTGCTCCTAGATTCAAAGCAAATATGTCAAACCCTGGCATATGCCATACCTGTAGGATCACTACGGAAGCTGGAAATCACTGTAATCTGCACCGTTACTTCCATGATCGCGACTAGCTTCTGGGTCCCGTGCCAAGCCGCTGCCCTACTGCCTACCGAATAAAGGAGGCCACTCACTCAGCATGGCACCATTCAGAGAACGCTTTTCATTTTCTCAATGACTGAAAATCGCTCTCTGACCTCCAGTTAATAATGTGAGCTTTTTTTTTTATACACATCTATGGAATTGTAGAACAGGTGGGCTAAATGCTTGCTAAAATGACATGACAGTGTTCTTTAGACTCCATTACCTTGTGAAGACAGTAAACATTAGAGGCAAGCTCAGCAGGACAGGTAAGTTCTAATTGTCTTCTTTCATAGAATATTTTTTGTTCTATTTTGCCAACAGAGTCATCTTAAAGAGGAAGTAAACCCCCCCCCCCCCCCCCCAAAAAAGGAAAAAAAAAACCCTGTAAGACAAATGCATAATGAGCTAGTATGCATCGCATACTAGCTCATTATGAAATACTTACCTTATAAACGAAGCCCCCGCAGTGCCGCCCGCTCAGTGACAGGACGGCCGACATGTTCGGCCGTCCTGCTTCCTGGTTTGCGTCCTCTGGCCATCTGATTGGCCAGAGGCGCGATTACATCACTCGCGCACATGGGCACGCGGGAGCCGCCGTTCACGGCACAGGGCTCCGAAGGAACGGCACGGGTGGCCATTCCTTCAAAGTGCATGCACCGATGACGTCATCGGCTGCATTAAAAGTAAATATCTCCTAAACGGTGCAAGTTTTGGAGATATTTACGGTACCTATAGGTAAGCCTTATTAAGTTCTAAGAGAGGGTTTACAACCTCTTTAAGCACACTATCAAGGATATGTAAACCCAAGAACAATCGTGGCTGCATTCGTTTTCATTTTTTAGGCTAAGGATATTGTCAGCAAGTACAGAAAATACCTGTGAAAAAATACCTGTGAAATACCCAGAACCCCGTTAACCACATGCTAATGCTTTGATATGCAGTGTCCAAAAACACAAATATTCTAATCTGTCTTTCAGTCCATCTTCTGTAATCTACCAATGCCCCCTACTCCCCCCCCCCCCTATGAAATTAAGATGAATAGAGGAAGGAAAACAAATTTGCAATCCAAATCCGGAGAGCAGCCTAGGTGATAACCCAAGTCCTGTTGGCGGGGCAAAATGCGTCAGTGGTGGTCTGGGAGGAGCCTAGGCTGAGGACACTTTATATTCCAATCTATCATATCAGCTGTCAAGGAGTGTGACATCTTTCAATTATACCTTGTTTAAAAGGGATGGATGGGCACCATAGACCCCAGTACCCACCTGTCGTGAGTCACAGGGGGAGGGGGGGGACTGAATGGCCACTTGGAGCAGCACTGGGGGGACGGACGGACTGAATGGCCACTTGGAGCAGCACTCTAAGCACCTAGATGGGGGTCACAAAAACATATATTGCTACAGAATCATGTACACATAGGTGTGCGCAGCCTATTGCATTAGGGTGTGCACCCCAAAGTTTAAATACACATGCATGTGTTTGCCTACATGTACATGGCCCGATACATTACTCTCCCTGCTGGCAAAGTGAAATAGAAGTGTGTAGCACTTCTCTTATGGCAGAGCAGGTCCGAGGGAGATCTTTCCCATCTCCTCACTGGCAAACAGAGCGATAATACTAATGTGCCCTAGGTGATTAGGGTGTTCGCAGGCACACCCGGCACACCCTGTGCGCACGCCTATGCATGTACAGTTTACTAAAGTTGTGTACCACTAAATATTGAAATACGCCGCTTAATATTGCATTACGGACAGGGAAGATACAGAATATGCAGCAAGTGAACTAAGATCAACACACCCTAAAAATCAAACAATAGATTATTACAGTACTTACATTTATTATCTACATTTAAGGCTTGTTTCACATTGCTGTGGGTGTGCGTTTTCATTTTATGTGCGTCTGTCACGTCGCATGTAGGGCACCCTATTCATAGGGCTGCCCTACCTGCGATAAACATGGAGAAACAAGTTTCCAACCCTTTTGTAAAATCATTCCGAACTTCATGTTGCTGCGGCACCATGTGATTTGGCACACAGTCGCAAATGCACGCATTTGCTGATGTGTGGAGGTATCAATAAGAATTAACGGCATCCTCATGCATCTGAAACATAGAAGTGCGAATCTCTGCGTGTCAGGAAAGCGCAGGATTTTGCGTGCGTTCCTAACATGCAGAGATGTGATCCAAGCCTAAAGCTGGATACACACTATCCAACTATTGTGGTTAGATTTCCTTCAGATTTACCTTTTCTGTGTAGTGCAAGGGCCTGCCAGATTGCATACAAATTGAAAGTGTTTAGGTTTGACCTCCTATTATATGGTTTTGGTAAGTCTAAAGGAAAAAGTCTTCAGAAAATTGCATAGTGTGTATGGCCCATAAAGCTGGATACACACTATACAACTTTTGTTGTTAGATTTCCTTTAGATTTACCTTTACTATGTAGTGCAAGGGCCTGCCTGATTGCATACATATTGAAAGCGTTTAGGTTTGACCTCATATTATATGGTTTTGGTAAATCTAAAGGAAAAAGTCTAAAGGAAATTGTATAGTGTGTATGGCCCATAAAAGCACTTGGCAAAGCCAGGACATAGAACATTTCAGGCTGAATCAGGTCTTAAAGCCCACCTCCAAACAAAGTCTTCCCTTGCAGTGGGGCTGTTCCCATACTGCATGGGGTAACTGCTCGTTTAGGGGAAGAGGAGAAGGGAGATATACTTACCTAATCTTCTGATCCTCCCAGGACAAGACTGGTTTGGTACCTCCACACTCCAGCAGTCTTCAATTGTGGACTGTTTCCTGACGTCATGAAGCACAGAGTAGGCCCCATAGACCAAGAACAGTCCACTTCTGGACCGTAGAGGAGCGTTGTTTTCCGGTGGAACAAAGGATCAGGTGAGTATAAGCTTTCCTCACCCCTAGAAGACAAAACAAGCAGATGAACCGTGCAGTGCGGGCACAGCCTGACTGCATGGGAAAACGTTTTTTTTGGCCTGGAGTTGGGCTTTAAACATGTGACACTAAATACTGTATGTACTTTATGATTTAGCCTTACCTCCTTAAATCATAACAAGCTGCACCGGCCAACAACTTGTTTAGGGTACTACAGATAAATATACCCAATAATTCTGCCAAACGGATTACCCATACCACTAATTCTGAACAATTTTCTTAAAACAGAAACAATACATATACCAGTACCCATGACATAAAGGTTGCCGGTCTTGGGAGGCACCAAAAGCCAAATTAGAATTGTGTACCAGCATAAATACTTAACGGTCCACAGCCGCGCAACACCAGCTCGGGGACAAACACATGTCACCACAGATACCTCCTTGTTACCACTTTCCCGTTAATCCACCAGTAACTGGGATATACTAGAGGGCTCCATACCTTAGATGGGTCACCCTATGAACTTTTCCAAGAATATTAACGCCTCCAAAGACCCCAACTGCCAAACCCCCCCCCCCCTTTTTTTTTAAACAAATAAAACAACCATCAAGAAAAACAAAGAAACCAGGGCGGGGGCGGGGATTCCTGCTCCTCAGGTCTTCCGCACTTTCTGCCCTGCCCCTTGTATCCTCCCATCCACAGCTCCACCGACCTCCAAATGATCCCCGGCTAATTAACCACTGTTGTCCTGTATCTCCTCTAAACCCCATCATGAGTTCCTGCGCCCATTTGTTTTTTTTGCTTCGGGCTTGTCTTTCTTGCCACACCAGGATTCAACACGCCAGTAGTCACGTAAAACTGAGATATCATTTTATATGGCATTAGCCTTTAATTTATTGATTAGAACTTTGTACAGCTAATGCACCATGGCAAAACTTTCTTCCTTTTTCAGTCCAAAGTTCCTTGTACCCCATGAGCTTGAAGGTTATAAAAAGCAAATTTTGTAAAATACTGTATATTAAATACTCACTTGCTTCTGCTAGTCATTACACACAGGACAACCTGGCATGCCAAATCACTGGCTGCATGAGTTTGAACATTATTTTATCGTTGGCCATTTAAGGAACCTGCCTGACTTTTTCAACGGAGCAGTGAGGTGTGAACGCACATTTACCTCTCTTGATTAATAGCGGCAACAAACATTCCCTATATAGGAGTTGAGTAAAGTAGGACATCAGTGAGCTATAGAAAGAAACCAATATGGGGTTGATTTATGGTAGAACGTCTCCGTTGGCACCGCTGCAGTACTTTGCAGCAGCAAACTGCTAGTATGATTGCACCATTGGGCTGAGTTTAAACTTACAGCAGCACATAAAGGCTCCTCGAAGGGTGTCGCCATGGGGAAATAGTGTAGGAAGCAAAATGAGAAACAGTTTATTTGTTGACAATAAATTGACTTGTAGGTTCCATTTGTGGTGCTGACATTTCTGGTGTGTGGAAGTTTCACTTTTTTCTCCCCCATAAAAAGTTACAAGTTGAATCATAAAAATAAATCTTTTTTTTTCCAAGAAAATATGCATTTTTGACTATTGAAAAATGCAAGAGAGAAAAATGATCAACTACCTATTTAAGTTATGCTTTTGGAGTTCTGTAAAAAAAAGACGATTTTATAAAATCAAGAGCATCTCCAGATATCAAACTAAGCAATCAAATTTGTGAGCAAGCACCAAAATATTTAAAACAGAGGCCAGGTTGAAAACTTGAGCTAAATAGTAAAGGGTATCTCCACTTTCGTGGGAAAAAATGAGCAAATCAAAATATATATATATATATATAACAAATACAATTGCTACACAAACCATATTGTGATTGAACATTATTTAAAATGACCTTTTCCTTTCAATCTGCAGGGCTGTAATTTTCTGAAAAGTTCCATATAATATGGTAACTTGGAGGCCTTCTGTATACAGTTTGTGTATAGAACTTCACCAGAAATGTAATTTCCTACTTGTGTGATTGGCTCACTGATTTTCCCAGATGTCTGCACTAAGATACAAGTCAGATTTTAGGCATCCTCTGCAACAAAAATGTAATTTTTGGTGAGATACTCCCAAAGGGGGTAATTGCTTCTAAAATGATGCAGACACTACAACTTTCCTCATTATAAGAAAAATAAGAGGGGAAGCTCTTCTCTAGCATAAAACCTTTCTAAATCAGATCAACATAACACCATAAAAATCTATTGCACTCACATGTTCCCGATGTTAAAAGTGACTGTGCTAGCAACCTGTATAGGTAGAGATCATCTGTTCCTGTTGAACTGTCACCTTCCTCCGGCACAGATGTACAGTAGTGATCAATCCCTGCGACTCAGAATGTGCCTATACAGAAGGGAAGGAGAAGGGAGTACAAGCCACTGGTAAGCTGTCTCAAAACACTGGCACCGGAGCTGTCAAAAACTCTAGTGCCTCCACGGGTAAGAGTGGCGACTCTCACCCAGCAGTACATACGTGCAGGTGAGGGAACATGAGCTTGAGGCAACAGTATGGGTGTTAGGCTGGGCTCCAGATATTTATGAGCAGCTTCTTTTTTTCAGTGCACACAGGCTACTCAGCTGTCGGTTAATTACCAGCCACTTGTTGTTTCCACAGCGACTTATCTGGTTACCATTACCTGCCTTATTAGTCCAGCCTACAGCCAGCCCCTTTTGGCTATTTAAACAGCTTTGCTCATTTCTTCCATGCCTTTGCATGGTCCATGATCTCCAGTGTGTTCCTGTGTATGACTTGGCCTGGCTGACTTCTCTTCTGATTCCTGTTCCTGTTTTTGCTCCTTACTACGCTGACTTCTGGCTTCCTGACCCCGGCCTCATCTGATTACCCGCTGTGTTATTTTTTGCTATTTTATTAAAGGTGTGATTTTAACTGCATTTTCTGTCTGCATAAACCTGGTTTATGGTTCCAGTGGCGGCACATCCATAAAGGACGCAGGGGCGCCGCCCCCCTAATCCATGCGCCCAGCCCCTTATCTCCATGCAGGGTGCCGGACATATAGATTCCAAAGTGTTTTTTTTTTTTGAGGAACACGATTAGAGCCTGTGGCTCTAATTGGCTTAAAAAAAGCCCCCAGTTCTGTCACAATAGCGAATTAATATTTGCTATTGTCTTCCTGATTCTCCTCCTGGCCAATCAGGAAGCAGGATCTGAGACACGATTGACCAGGGAGTCCTAGGACTCCCGACCAATCAGGACCCATTTTCTGTTCGGCTGAGAGGAGAAGCCTGTCTGTCCGGCTGGGAGGAGAAGCCCTGGCTCTTCCCTCGGCTGGCCTGAGGAGCAACAGCCCTACCCCTCCTCATTTCCTAAGGTAAGGCTGCCTTCCCGTCCTCCGCGAGGGAGGGGGGTGTTAGTGCAAGTGAGGGAGGGAGGTTTGTTTGCCACCCCCCCCCCCAAATTATTGAGCACCAGCTGTCACTGTTCCTGACAATGGGTTGCCATAATTGCTGCAACGTGTTTCGAAGGGTGTGGCTTCCTTAGGCATGTTTGGATATATTCACCATAGATGTAAATGCTTCTGGTCTACATTTGTTCCCTGTAACCTCTTTTATACTCGGGTTATGTGCTGAGGAGAGAGTTTGGATGTGTTTTCCTGTCTTCAGAATGTTTCTTTGCGAATGTACATTTGTCTACATATACTCAATAAAAACTTGTTTAAAAAACTGACTGACTTCAGCAATAGTGGTTCCCATATTTTTATCTTGACAGGATCTCTTTAAAGGATATTTGCAGGAGATAGGAACCCCTACACCTTTATTTCCCGATAAATGTAAAAAAAAAGTAAATACTTAAAAACAAATGTACTCTGAGGCATAAAATAAAGAAGAACGTGAGAAAGTTAAAAACAAATTATTGTTAATCAGTGGTTAAATAGGAACAACTTCTACTTTATATAATTTTTTTAATTTGCAGGTTTTCTGAACCTAGCATCCTGTTCAGATCAAAAGACACTACTTTGCACATCAACACAAACCAAAATAGGAGATTTAGGACAAGCTTTTAGGAATACCTTCTTTTTCCAGGGTCCAAGAAGTATTGATACACAAGGCATTGGCAAAATGATAAGTGACAACATTCTTTGAAAAAAACAAAACCCATGGTATTAAAGGGAGAAAATTAATCAGATTTATCAATAGGAATGTAGCGTTATCCCCATAAGGGCCGCTGGATTTTTGGGTCTTTTCTTATGTGCACAGCTGGGCAACAGCAATTTTTCAGCACTCGCACAGACTTCAAGAACCAGTTTAGGGTGTTTTGTTTTTTTTTGGGAATGAACTTGGATAGGTAAGGGAAAGCATGGGAACAAACTGTGAGGTCTTGATACTGTCTCTGGCTGCTAAAAGTCACTATGCTGTCCTCCCGTAGAGTTGATGGATCAGCTCAACGGGTAGCAAAATGTTTGAATGCAGAGGCTACTTTCGTAGAAAATGCAAATGCACCTAGCTGTTTCCATTATCCCCCCCCATGCAAGTGGTGTAGGGTGGCTTTACAGACTTTAATTTACACTAAGCTGTCCCTTTGTAGTGAGCAAGCAGGGTATTGCACCTTGCTGTCCCTCCTCTATCAGGTTACGGGGTGTAGTGGTTGAAGTTTCTCACTCAGTCCCTTTGATGAATCCTGAAGCTCAAATGACTGCTGAACAGACCTCCTGCTGGACGGGTCCCGGGGTTGGCTTCCAAGATGACTTCAGCCAAGCCTAGCTGAAGCTAAAAGGGTTTGAGGCTTTGACTTCTTCTGGGCTCCCTCTCTCTCTGATTCTCCTCCTCTGTCTTCTCCCCAGGGGCAGAGTCCCCCAGCACAGAGGTCCCCTCCAGGCAACTGGACCCTGGACTCTGCTCCCACATGGTCAGGCTCCTGAGCATTTTTGGCCTGTCTCTCCACCTACTGGGCCTCTCTTGCCAGGAGATTGGTGAAGACTCAATAAATATTCAGGCTTAGTCTCTGTTCCTCCACACTCTAAGTTCCAGAAGCCGGGGGGGGGGGGGGGGGGGGTTAACAGAGGCCCAGCCCTTGGAGCACTGCCAGCTAACACAACAAATTAACCCAAACTTCTCTGCCTACAGAGGAACCAACTAACTTTACCTACTTTGTACACTGAGGGTGCTACATAAATAAATGCTGAAATAAATACTCCAACTCCCAATCCTGGAGTTCAAGCAGCCACCAAACCTTAGACATAAATCATTCAGCAGGAAACTTCATTTTAATTACAGGGAAAGAAAAACAGAACAAAACCTGGTAATAATGAACTATGCCACATCAATCTAGTAAAAAAGGTCACACAAAAAGGAACCTTCAGTATTACAGGATCACACGGCTGCACCTCTAGTAATGTGGTGTACCTCATTCAATGCAACAAGTGAAAGCATTGATCTGACTTTTGTAAAACAGGACGAAGATAACAGAAAAAAATAATATTCATAGATACATGTAAAAGGACATGAGATTACTGCCCACACATTTTGGTTTAAAAATGGAATAGTCAGGAAAGGAAAAACCTTTGAACTCTGGATGATAATCCTGCTTGACACAAAAAAATAATAATGAGCTAAATGTGGACCTCAGTTTTTTGAATCACTAACCGACAGTCCTAAATTATTCTTGTGTCTGTGTCCACCCCTCCCCTCCCTTCCCCCCTTCCATTCCATAGCTCTATTCCTTATTTCTTTATCTGATAAATGTTATTCATATATTATGTAGCACCCTCCTAGGTAGGTATTAGTGACAGAGTATAGTTTTTGGCTCTGTCCGCCTATCAGGGGAGCAGCAGGCAAATCTATATTGTTTTCTGTCTGGCAGAAAGCAGTATCTGTTAGTGAGGTCTGCTCAGTGTGCTCAGTATGTGATTCATTGAGTCTAGATAGTGTTTCACACTGGTCCAATAGGGAGGCATGTTGGCCAGTGAGAGGAAACCTAACCAATGGATACATAGGCTTTGATACAGTCCTGGTGATTGGCAGAGACAGGCTGTCTCTGTGCATTCTGGGATACTGTATAAAAGCCAGGAGCACATGTGCTGCGGGGTCTTTGGCTGGTGATCAGATCAGGCGGCTGCCTCCTCCTCTGTAGCAGTGACACGTGGCATCAGGAGGTCATCCTGAGGGCCAGAGGAATGGAGCTGAACCCAAAGGTCCAGGAAAGCTGACTGAGGGGGAGACACTGGGGACCTTGGAAAAGCAGTATCGTGAGTACAGGGGATCGTGTCAAGGGGCCTGACCTGAGGGGGCCACCCTGGTGTAGGATAGCCAGTGGACGGGTGTCAGTGGACAAGAACGAGGATACTAGGAGAGTGTCCTGAAGATAACTTTAATTTATCAAGTCATCTGTAAAGAGACTTAATCCTAAATCCACTTAAGTTACAACGTGGATCAACAGCCTGACGGTATCAACAGATAGATGTCTTCCAAACTTTGTGCATAGTTAATCTGAGGTATCCCACTATTCCCTTCTCCCATCCCTAACTTATAAATAAAACACAAAACAACTTCATATCCCTGGATTAATTATTTACTGAGCCAAAGAGTAAAGTGATAGACTGTGAGTGTTAAAGTTACCAATGGTAACCCATGGGGACCCATGTAGGTGCAAGATCCAGTAGTCCTCAAGGATGCAGTGCTACAATTATCATGGGTTGTGTGTTCTTTTTCAGAGATTGTTTTTCTTCTATGCATTCTATGCATTAAGATAAAAAAAACCTTCTGTGCGCATCAGCCGCTCTAATACTTACCTTTATCCAAGGAAGTTGCAGGAGTGTCTCAGCTGCCCAGCACTCTCCTCTTCATTGGCTAAGACAGCAATGCAGCGCAATTGGCATCCACTGCTCTCAATCAAAATCATTCAGCCAATCAGTATAGAGAGGGGGGCGGGGCGGGGACGGGGTCAGGTCGTGGCTCCATGTCTGAATGGACACAGGGAGCTGTGACTCGGCTCGGGTGCCCCCATAGCAAGCTGGGGGCACTCAACAGGAGGGAGGGGCCAGGAGAGCCGAAGAGGGACAGAGAAGAGGAGGATCTGGGCTGCTCTGTGCAAAACCAACTGCACAGAGGAGGAAAGTATAACATGTTTGTTATTTAAAAAAAAAAACGAGCTAAGCTGATGCTTTGTGTATGAGTACTGCTTGGACCATAGAGGAAGGGGGAGTACCTCAAACCTTGTCCTGAAAATTTAACTGTAAATATAAAAGTATCATGGACAGTGCTCAACTATGTTTTTGCAAGTGCACTAATATGGCTACAATTACCTTAGAGAGGAGCTCCAGAAAAAAAAAAAGTCAGCAGCTACTGTAGCTGCTGACTTTTAATATTAGGTCCACAAACCCAGCGGTGTCTTCACCAGAGCTGATTTTTCAATCAGCTCTTGGGTGCTGCCGCCGCCATCTTGGGTAAGGGAAACCAGCAGTGAAGCCTTACGGCTTCACAACCGGTTCCCTACAGTGCACGCGTGAAGTGTGCTGCGCTTTGTGAATGGTTACTATTTATACACAACGAGGGTGCATAAACCACCACACCATGGCCAAGCAGTCTAAAACATTACCTTTACTAAATAATGTATATTAAAAATGTGTGTAAAAAGATGTGTGTTTTTTCACTTAAAGGGGAGCACCTCATAATACGGAAAATTGAGAGAACCTTACGGTGGTCATTAGTCTCTTGCATACATTGCTTATAATAAAAACACACTCTCTGCTCTAAATAATCTGAGCTGACCTATTAGGTCTAATCCCTGCCAGATATTATCTCTCTGGATTCTTACTGATAAATTGTACCGCCTATCCTGCAGCTTGCCTATACAAATCTATGATACTGCCTATTAAGAAGGAATCTGTGTAGGCTGATTGTCCAAACTAAAAAGTTTCTGGTAACTGTTCTCAAAATAATATTGCCTCTTAGTAATGACTCAGTCTATCCTCATAATTCTGCCTGTACTGGTAGCTGAAAATTCTATCTCTGAATAAAGCTACTGCTAGGTACTAATTCTAAGTCAATTCTACCTGTACTGGTAGCTAAAAATTCTATGTCTGAATAAAGCTACTGCCTAGGCTCAATACAGTTTCTATCTCAGGGATACTACTGTCAAACTGACTGCCAACTATTAGTCTGCCCTTATTGCAGGTGCTAGACCCCCACAGAAGCCATGTACACCCGCAACTAAAGTGCTCCCCCAAAAAGGAGAAATAAACCCCCCAAAAACCTAAATAAACCTTTATATTTTGCCTAAACAAAGGCTTCGTCAGGGTTATAGTGCAAAAAAAAGGGGAAAAAAGGGGTGCATAGTGCAAAGAAAAAATGGCCGCCTAAAATGGCCGCTTGTTTGCAGTTCTCACATCATAAATGAGGGAAAAAGAATGTATTCTGGCCATTATATGTATTATTCTTTTGTTTATCCACACAATATAAACAACATCTATTCTCTATGTATAAACATATACTTCATTTAGAGGCATACAGACTCATCCTGCAAGCCCACTAATTATGTACCTATGTGGGGCTTGTGAATTTAAATGGAAGAGCCATCTTGCATCTGTTTTTAATAGTCGTTTTTCTAGGTCACCTTTCCGGGGACCCTGTTTCAGCTGCTCAATGACCAAGAATTTCAGGTTCAATGATTGCTCTCCATGTCTCTCCTGCATATGTCTTCTTGCAAGAGTTCTTTCACATTTCAGTATAATGTTATTAATGTGCTCCAAAACATGTCACCTAAATTGACAGATTGTCTTGCCTATATACATGGACACTGAGCAGCATAGATAACTGTAGAAGCTACAGATGAAAAACAATTGTAAATGGATCATAGCTTCATTTTTAGGGTTATAGAATTCTTTAGTTGGAGGAATGTATCTGCATGCTTTACAATGACCACATTTAAAGCAACCGTTGATCAGGCACTAGGTGGAACTCGGTTGCTGTTTGGAAACTTTACCAAGACGGCTATGCACCAGCAGGTCTTTCAGATTCTTTCCCCTTCTATATGTGATCATAGGGTTCTTTGGAAAGATTTTGCAAAGGTCTTTATTATTATGCAAAATCCCCAACTTTTGTCTAATGATATTAAAAATCTGTCCTGATTGATTTGAGTATGTCCCTATGAATCGCAATCCTGATTGGGTATCTACTTTCCTCTCCTTCTGCCCCAATACATTTTGTCTGGGTATATCTATGACTCTGGTGTAGGAATTCTTTAGATCACATGTTCTGTAACTCCTTCTGCAGAAATGCTCCACTAACTTTCTGTTTGAAAGGCCTCTTCAGTGGAGCAGTTCTGTTTTGCCCTCATAAATTGGTCAGTTGGAATGTCACATTTCAAGGTTCCAGGGTGGTGGCTATCCCAGTGAAGTAGGGAATTAATTGAAGTCATTTTGCGATATATACTGCTCTGAACTGGCCCACATTTATCTCTTTTAATGGTGAGGTCTAAAGGGTTAATGCTGTCATAATGGATCTCACTCGTAAAGTACATACCAATGTCATTAACATTCATCTGGGCCACAAACTCTACAAAGCATTCTTTTGTGCCTTTTCATAAGATGAATATGTCATCAATGAAACTAACCCATAAGGGTATCTGTGAGGTGAAGCCATTCATTTCCTCAGTAAATACTTGGGTGTGTTCCCACCAGCCCAGAAATAAATTGGCATGTGTTGGTGCACATGCCGTGCCCATAGCCGTCCCTTTTCTCTGCTAAAAAAATTTATTACTGTACATAAAAAAATTAGGCTCCAAAATATACCTTAAGAGTTCCAGAATGAGTTCTGTACGTGTTTTAAAGACCACTCCTCTAGTGTCTAAGAAGGATTTACAAGCAGCTATGCCCAAATTGTGGTTGATGTTACTGTACAAGACTTCTACGTCTAGGCTAGCCAGCCACATGGCTTCTCCTAAAGTTATGTCTGTGAGTCTATTCATGAAATCTCATGTATCTTCGATATACAAAAGTAACTCATAGACAAATAGTTAAAGAATAAATAAAATTAGTTAGGGGTAGTCTAGGCATTCGACCAGACCAAAGGGCTGGAAGGATACCAAACCTCCACCTCACTAAAAGTTGGGATTTTCAAGGGCTGTGATATGGTCTGTAAGAATGGTAAGGGAGTATAACAAAAAACAGTTGTAAAAAGAAGACAATTTTATTCAAAATGCAAAATACAAATACATACATTTAAGACATAATTTGGCAGAAAGTTACATATTCAAGCATAACTGGAAAAATAAACAGTAGTATGGATCACATAGGTCCTACATGTTTCGCTGAGGTGTAAATCCTCATAAAGTGGCTTCCTCAGGGACCAGATAGATGTAATCACATTACTGATTTATTTCAAACAAGATATGACATCTGCTGAAGGTGACGGCAGCCCATGGTGTAAATGCATAGCCTGAAAGCTAACCCGGTAATCGCCAGAACAAGTTCGACAGAGACCAGGGTCCCCCACAAAATTGGTGGGCACTGGACCGGGCTACAGCCCGCAGGTGGAGCAAGTGGATCCAGGGGGTAGAAGAAATTAGCCAGTATTACAAGTAATGTTGCCTAGCATCAAGCAAAAACTTGCTGTCCCCTGGTCCGGCAGGCAGAGGGAGCCAGCAGCAGCAGACTGAGATCCCAGAGTCACTGGAGAGTTTCCAGGAAGAAAAATGTGAGCGACACCTTGTACATAGGCCTTCATAAGGTAGTGAGAAGTAAGTGATATCTGAAAAAAAAGGTGTGAGAGCTAAGCATTGACCCTTCATGGTACTTAAGAACAGATATTAATTCAGACCAGACTGGAGAAAAGACAAGATTTGTCCCAAAAAGTACTTCCTAGGATATACATTTCTGGTCTGGTAGGTGCAAGGAAACAGGGGGAGGGAAGCAGTAACTGACTGGGTAGATTTCATAAAGAATCTTTACACCCCAATATATCTGTTGGAAATTTTTAAAGCTCGTATGGGCCAGATACCCATTCTGAATATTTGGTGGATCTTATCCTTCTGAGACATGGTCCTGCACCAGATAACCCAAGTTTGGCTGGTGGACATGGTCACAACAGGTTGTCTCGCAGGGCCTGCAAGGGTGAACAGAGCTTTAGAAAGGGATTCCAATTATTTAACCACTGAGTCAACAGGGAAAATGAAGGAAATGGCTTGAAAAAAATGACTGGGTCCACAACATGGAGAGCCCACTTTTTTTTTCTTCAGAAAATCCTCTTTAATTGAATATTAAGAAGAAAGTCACTGCACAAAACAGGCTGCAACAGCAAATGTACACAGAAAGTTTTATCAGGCCAAAGCTAAAGCTGGTAACCTTTGGCAAGGTTGATGATTTGGGCTGCGTGATTTCAGTGAAAATTAACACTTAAATGAGAACTATAGACAATTTTTTTTTTCATTTTGGATAGAGCAAGAGAGGGTTCTCACCCCTGTCAGATTTTATTTCACCAACTATGTCCCATTGCAGAGATTTACTTTAACTTCCTGTCTCATAGCCAAACAGGAAGTGAGAAGAAATACCTGCAAATTAAGTGAATTCTTTGGGGATAACTATTTCAGCAGAACTAGTATCCCCATTGGAAGAGTTCCCCTCTATTACTTTACCCAAAATTTGGGGTTTTCTTTTACTTTCACTGGTAATGGTAAACAGGACAAATAGAGAGGGGGAATCTCCCTAACGGGGGCCAAAGACACCAACAAAACTTGACAGGTGTTCTAATCCCTCTCCACTCCATCCAAAACTAAAAAAAATGTTTTGCCTTTAGTTATACTTTAATTTTGCTGATTGAGCTGCTAAGGCAAAATTTGCCTGAAAAATGAAATATCTGGGTTTTTTTATTTTTTTTTATTTTGTAGAGTGTGTGTTTTTTGTGGTAAAGTTAGTAAAGTGATACTAAAGTCTCGTTTTTTTTTTCTTTCTTTAAAAATAACAAACAGTTATACTTACCTGCTCTGAGCAGTGGTTTTACACAGAGCAGCCCAGATCCTCCTTTATTTGGGTCCCTTGCCAGCACTCCTTGCTCCTCCCTTCTGCCGAGTGCCCCCACAGCAAGCAGCTTGCTATGGGGGCACCCGAGCTGAACCACAGCTCAGTGTGTCCACTGAGACACAGAGCTATTGTTTCAGCCCCGCCCCCTCTCTCTTCATTGGCTACCTGACTTTGATTGACAACAGCGGGAGCCAATGGCGCTGCTGCTGTGTCTCAGCTCGTGGACATCGCTGGATCTACAGTAGATGGGGCTCAGGTAAGTATTAGTGAGGCTGACAGGGGCTGCTGTACACAGAAGGTTTTTTTTATCTTAATGCATAGAATGAATTAAGATAGAAAAAACTTCTGACTTTACAATCACTTTCAGCTCTTTTCGTGTGATTTTCCTTTTTTTTTTTTTTGGTATGTATGCTTAATTTTTATTTGTGTACTGTAATTTTACTATTTCTCTACTTTTTTTTTTTTCTGTGAACATAAAATGTAAAAAAAATAAGCTAATAATGGAGTCATTTTAATCAGCAAACCTCCTTAACTTTGCCTATCCCATTGAATCAAATGCATTTTGCCAAAATGGAGAAATTTCACAGAAATCTTCTGATTTTTGCTGAAATTTATGAAAAATAAAAACTCTAATTTTCGCTCAACTCTAATGATGAATTCACTCTCTTCTCTGGGGCCCATAAAGCACGCTTTTGACAATGACCAATAGATTATATTGATCATGTTCACAAAAACACAAAAATACTCATCTGTCTATCACAATCCCAAGAGCCAAAGGGATTTCTGTGTCCAGTCAATACCTCTCATATATCACATGAACTAGGCACTTGACTTTAGTACAAGAGAAATAAATAATGGAGGGGTGGGGGGCATGTTGCATCCAAAAATCAGATGTATATTCTCTATGACACCTAGATGTTATGTCTTATATAATGGCAATTTTTATAAGTCAGTTGTTTGTTGTCGTTGGCGAGTCCTGTCCTTTCCAAATCCCGCTGCTGCTCCCGAGGTGTTTCCTTACGGACACAGTTTCATGCTTAATGGCACTGTGATGAAGAAGATGTCACCTTACAGAACTAGGACCCAGACTAGCATCCCTTGGAGGCTGAGTTTCAGATCATTATTTCATTTGACACCGTGCAGCTGTTGAGGTTTCTTTTCCCTAAAAGCGACTTTGATTTTTTTATTCTTTTTTTGCCACAGAAGTCTTTAGCAAGAGCCGCCTGACACGCCTTGCTTGAGCCGAGATGTAACGCCAAATGACAGGTAGAATCCATGGACTTCTCCCCAGCCACGGCCTCCTGAGTGATTTTACCACTCTAAACTCAATTACAGGGGAGTTTTACGCTCCACAGAAGACTCAGGTCCATTTTTGATAAAACCCTGCCAAGTAAATAAATCATGATGATGATATGGGCCCTCCATTTAAAATTCATACAACTACATATGTTTGGAAATTGGAGGCAGCGAGTCATTCATTCTTATTTATATCAACATGAAGCTTATAAATGGATACTCTTCTTACCATTACCTTATCTGCGTAGAGACAAAACAAGAGAGTGCAGGTCTTTCAGAGATCAAGAAGAAGCAGATGTCCCATTGGCAGTAATACTATTGATATAGGTCTCAGTGAATCACATGTGTTTTCTGGTAGGGTTGATGTGTGTTGATTCCAATATAGGTTAAAAGGAGAGGTTAAATCCTTTTGGCTTTCTGGGACCTCCACTATGGTCTGCAATCCCAAAGAATGTATATCGCACCGAAGACCTGCATTGAAGAGCAAGCTGCAGCTACCAAATCCAGCAGAATTTTAGCATGTATAAAAAAGGGGATATACTCCAGAGATAAAACTAAAATCCCGCCACTTTATAAAACTCTGGTTAGGCCACATCTGGAACATTCCATCCAGTTCTGGTCACCAGTCCTAAGAAGAGATGTGCTGGAGCTGGAGAGGGTCCAGAAAAGGGCAACAAAATTAATAAGTGGACTGGAGGACCTTAATTATGAGGAGCGACTACAAGCACTAAATTTGTTCTCGTTCGAGAAAAGACACTGGAGAGGGGACATGATAGCAGTTTACAAATACCTAAATGGTGATTCCAACATAGGAAAAAAACTATTCAGTCTCAGAGAGTGTAAGAGGACACAGGGCCACACAATGAGATTCGAGGAGAAGCAGTTTAACCTTAAACTGCGCAGGGAGTTTTTCACTGTCAGGGCGATAAGGATGTGGAACTCTCTTCCACAAATGGTGGTGGCAGCAGGCAGTATTGATGTTTTTAAAAGATTATTGGATGCGCATTTTAAAGAACACAACACGCAGGGATATGGGAAATCATTACCGACACTGACACACATACACCTACACCTAAACTGGATGGACTATTGTCTTTATTCAACCTTACCTACTATGAAACTATGTAACCTGAGTCACCAAGTGAGGGCAATCCCTTGCTGATCCCCTACTGATATTCAATATTTCAGAGGCGTAACTAGAACCTTCAGGGCCCCCGTGCAAGAAACCATGAATGGCCCCCCTGACACCCGCGCCCTTCCATCCAAATGCCTCGCTTCCAGTTCTAGTAGGGTGTCCATGGACTTCCTCCAGAATCCTGCCTCCCATGTGCATCCAGCATGCTCTGTGACTGCTGTGTCCTTCGGACAATCACAGTGGCCCTTTACCATGTGATCAGCTGATCACATGTGAACAGACTTGTCAGTTATCGGCACTCCTTTCTTCCCATGCTGTGTCTGTGTGAGGAAAGGAGAGCTGTTAACCAGCAAAACTGTCAACACATTGTTTACACTGGTAATCAGGGTTTTCATCATCAGTGTCCTGATTATCAGTGCAGCCCCATCAGGGCTGCCTATCAGTTCTCATGAATTCTGCCTATCAGTGCTCATCAAAGCTGCCTATCAGTGCCCACCAATACTGCCTGTCAGTGCCCATCAATACTGCCTATCAGTGCTCATCAATACCCATCAGTGCTGCATATCAGTGCTCATCAATGCCCCCTTTCAGTGCCCATCAGTGCTGCCTATCAGTGCCACTTATCAGTGCTCATTAATGCCTCCTATCAGTGCTCATCAATGCTGCCTATCAGTGCCACCTACCAGTGCTCATTAATGCTGTCTATCAGTGCCACTTATCAGTGCTCATCAATGCCACCTATCAGTGCCCATCAGTGCCACTTATCAGTGCTCATCAATGCCGCCTATCAGTGCTTATCAATGCTGCCTATCAGTGCTCATCAATGCTGCCTATCAGTGCTCATCAAAGATGCCTATCAGTACCACTTATCAGTGCTCATCAATGCCGCCTATCAATGCCTATTAGTGCCACTTAGTGCTCATCAATGCCGCCTATCCCTGCCTATCAGTGCCACTTATCAGTGCCTCATCAATGCTGCCTATCAGTGCCTATCAGCGGTACTCTGAGCTGAGAGTGTCCCTCTCATACAGCTCAGACTGCACTGACAGTTCCCCCTCCCTCTTGCCTCGCACGTATGGGATAGGAGACAGTCTCCTCCCACCCCCTCTCCTGTTTGCACCGCGGGAAGTGTGAATGATCAAATTCAACTGCTTAGCTTCACACTTCTCGCTGTGCACAGGAGAAGAAGCAGATCGGCTGTCTCCTATCCGTTCGAGGGAGGAGGAACTGTCCGTACAGGCTCTGAGCCAGTAACAGAATGGGTGGGCAGGGGCATCCCTACCAGTGACAGAAAAGGCGGGGAAGGGTGGGGGCAGATATTCCCAGTGACAGAATGGATGGGCGAGTGGGGGTGGACCTTCCCAGTGACAGAATGGCGGATGGGCCCCCTCACAGTGGCGGAACGGGCGGGTGCCCCCCCCCCACAATGGCAGAACGGAGGGCTCTCTCACCCCCACAGTGGCGGAACTCCAGGGCCCAATTGCAAGTGTGACTGCTGCGACCCTGGTAGTTCCGCCACTGAATAATTTACTCACTGATCTCTTACACTTTATTCCTGTAACAGCATTAAAGGCATATGGGGAAGATTCATTGTTTTTGAGAGATTTTGTTTTAAATGTGTGTGTGGGTTTAGGGTATGTTGTGTTGTCATCCCAGTGCGTTTTTGAATAACAATAAAGTAGCAAGAGAAAATAATACATTTTTGTATATTTGAAAAATGTGTATGTTTAATAAGCATTGGTTGATATAGGGGACACATATGAGAGTGTATGGGCATTACATGAATATATTTTTTATATGTGCTGTTGCCAATGTTTTTAGAGGTTTATATAAAGCTATTAGTCTGTATCAATAAAATATTATTTTAAGTAAATCTCACATACTGTTTTTTTATTGCTTTATTTAGTACAAGTACTACTCATTTAACATTCTGCTGCTTGTTTGGGTAATCTTACTGTCATGATCAGGTGCAGCAGCAGGTCACCCTGGCGGATGACATGGGCTCCCCTGAGGTGCGGAGCAGTGTTAATTTAGTCGACGAAAACTGAGTAAAGCGTTTTCGTCGACTAAATTAACACAATTTTAGTTGAATAAAATACAACTAAAACAAAAACAATTCAGATGACTAAAATACGACTAAAACTAAAATGGCATTTTAGTCTTAAGACTAAAATACGACTAAACCTAAAATGCCATTTTAGTCATAAGACTATAACTAAAACTAAATAAAAAATTGACATCATCAAAATTTACACTCCTCTGCTGGCCAGTGGCCATTTCTATATCAGCAACACAATTCCATCCAGAGCATGTAATAATAGCACATTAAAGTTTAAACATGTATTGCACCACCGCATACGCATAAGTAAGGAGCATCTACTAAGCCGCTGAAAACTAAAAAATTTAAGAAAAAGGCTTTTTTTTTATATTTTTCCCTAATATTTAATGTTGGTAATATATTCAGGTAATATGTGCAATGACATTACAGCCAATGGAGTTTACAGCAGTGTTAATTTCGTCAACGAAAACGTTTTCGTCACCGGCATTTTTCAACTGACGAAAACGAGACGCAAAGTATAGCACATTTTCGTCAAATGACGACAACTATGACGAAAATCAAATCTGTTTTCGTTAACGAACGAAAACTAAACGAGAATGTGAGGCAGGGACGTTTACCCAACTTCCGGTTTTGACAGAGCTCTGTCTGTGTGGCGCCTGGCGTGGCGTGCCCCGTGACGTCCGACTTGAGGAGTGGACTACTACAAGAGAGTTGACTCGAGACCAGTCACCTGACCTCACCAGAGCACTGCAGCTGCAGCACTACAGCCAGACACGCCAGGCCCGACTCATCACACGGCACTGGCACCCGGCCACCACCACATCCAGAGCAGAGCACCCACTGTGAGTTAACAGCCAGGCCAGCTATTACTGCCTTCCTGAGTCCCCTTAGACCACTCACCAGTCACCACTGGCATCCGATTCTGCCATCCATCCAGGACTGTGTGCATGCATATAGGCCACTGAGGCCCCCCCGGCCCATCCTGTTCAACAACTTCAGTTCAGAGTCAGACCAGAGACCACCCTTAAACCTGAGACCCCCATCCAGCACTCTGAGCAGCACTGTGTGCACTCACTGCACTGACTGCAGGCAGCAGCATTACAGGCCTCCTCTCTGACCTGACCATCACCATTTAGATGACTAAAATGAGTTTTAGTCGACTAAAATGTAAGATGTTTTAGTCGACTAAAATGTACTGGAGTTTTAGTCGACTAAATATGACTAAAACTAAAACACTTGCAAAAGACTAAAATGGGACTAAAACTAAAATGCCATTTTAGTCCTAAGACTAAGACTAAAACTAAATTGAAATTTTGCCAAAATTAACACTGGTGCGGAGTCTATGCACTAAAAGGTGTTTAACACAGCTCCTGATGGTGGAGATAGATTTTGCTATTAGTTAAGTTAAGTTTGCTATTAGTTAAGTCCTTAGGATGACTCCACCAGGAGGTGAGCAATCTGGGGTCCAGTAGCAGATATAGCAGGTAAGGATCAAGCAGAAGCGTAGTCAGTAAACAAGCCAAAGGTCAGAAACAGGTGGTTGCAGATTGGGATTAAGCATAAGTGTAGTTGAGGAACAAGCCAAAGTCGGTATGAGTGGAAGCAGAGACACGGATGGCAGCAGTGACAAGGATGAGATGTTGGCTGTAGAGAGCACAATAATCTGGCAAACAAGAAGTGCAAAGGCATGGCTTAAATAGGAAGTTCGTGGAAGGAGCATGGTGTTCAAGGTTCAGCAGAAACAAGGCACAAGGCATAATTGTCCAATGGATTAGACAGGGTGCTGTCCACCATCTCAGGTGGCTCAGCAAAAAGAGACATCCGCAGACACCTTAAAGTTTCTATGAATTATTTAATTATTGGTAATTTATAATACAGTAACACATTTATTAACTTGATGTTGGTGATAAGACATGTTTTGTTAGGCTCTATTACCTCTCTTCATGATTTATTGCTGGACTTACCCTTTTGCATTGGCAAACTTTGAACAATGTTGCAATACTATTCATTTTGAATGGTACCCCAGCACACCTGTGTTTTAGCACACCACAGCACACAGATGCAAGCCATTTTTTGTGCTGAAAAAAAAAAGGTGCATTAAAAGGTCTAATATGGTCCATTGGCAGCTATTTCAAACTAAAGGGCTGTCTTGCCACAAAGTACCTTAATGCACAATATAACACACATGAATTTGTGTTTGGTAATGCACCACAAAGGTCCTCACTTGTCATCAAAGATCTTGGGGCCCTGTCTGCACACTTTGTAGTACAAAGTACATTATGTGTTTTCTTATTTAAGAATGTATACTGAATTTGCATTGAAGCTCCAGATTGCAGAACATGTCTAAGGAATTACTGTTCTGATAGACCACAACTAACAATTAAACTTTCAATATTGAAAAAAGGCGGCCATCCTTGGTGCCACCATTATGGTGTATGGACAAATGTGCCCATGGGCTTTGCCCGGCTTTCGATCCTGGCAGAACCAGTTGACACATCTGCGTACGCACAGATGATTTTCTGCATACATACAAAGACAGGGAAGGGTTTGGACTTAATTTCTAGCAGTCTTTGCATGTGCGTGGGAAATTCCTGCATGTGCCCAGATGGCCTGGGAAACTGGCGCATGTGCAGATGAGCCACAAGGGTCTCTTGGGAAGTCCTGTGGCACATCTGCGCACCCACAGGGGGCAGGGAAAACTTCTCACCTAGACAAGTAGACACAGATAAAGTAGTTTGCAATACAAACAAAAAATAAATAAATAAATTTTTAAGAAAGGAAGGGGGGAAAAGGCAGGGCAGCACAATATCAGTATTAAGGTGAAGGTCTGCTTTAAGTCCCAGCCAATGTCTAGGTAAATCATGCCCATCTGCTACCCCAAGAAAAACAGGATACTGTTTGTTCTTTCGTCTCCCCAATATAAATATATAAATTATTATTTTGTTTTCACAGAAAACATTTTGTGCTGGTAAAATTTAATTTTTTTTGCATTTTCAAAATATAAATGGGTTACAAAATGTTTCTGTGTTTAAGACCAAAAATGTAACTAAAGTTCTTGTGCTCAGCTCAAAACAAGTGAATATAGGACTATTGTAACCCTGGTACCCTGAACACTGGGTCAAAAAAAACTTGTACAAATAAAAGGTGCAATGTCCCTTTAAATAATAAAATACATGACTTAGTGCAAAAAAAACCTATTAAAAATTATTAAATCAATAACATCATTTGAAAAACTGGATGAGTTTATACAAACAATAAGTGAACAATTAAGTGAACTCACATTCATAAACCAATAGTAAATGAGCAAATCGCAAATGAGATGAACAAAAGTCCAAAAAAATTAATAGGTGAAGTAATTATTAATAAAAGTAAAGTCCATCAAAAGCAACATTATGTCCTCGTAATGTTCTTATTTACTGTTTGGACTCTCTGTATTTGAATACTTTACTTACGCTGTATTGTTATACTTTATTGTAAAAACTCAATAAAAATCTTGGAAAAGAAAAAAAAGTAAAATTTACATACCGTAAATATACTTATTTCATTGAATAATAAAAAATAAAGTCTGCAAAAAAAAAAAAGAAAAAAGCAACATCAATACAATGACAATCATAAAGTGTAGTAAAGGTGAGTAAAGTGCTCAGTGCTATAAAAAAAACTTCTGCTTGTCAGTGCTCCCATGCCCATAAGTGCTCTTTAAAAAGAGGGGCCTCTTACCAACGGTAAATGATCTCAAATGACAGAGATCTTAAACACTCTTTCCCCTGGTGTAATGGGTTCACCAGCAGCAGACTTCCAAGGGAACACTTTCAAAATCAGACTATAGGGGCCAGCATTTTGTGATCAACAGACCACTCTCCACGCAGACATATATATAATAAGGAGAGGGAGAAGCCTCATAGTGTAATACAGTCTCAGAGTTGTATAAAGTACTCGAAACCCATACTTGAGTAAAAGTACAAGTGCTCGATCAAAAAGTGACTTGAGTAGAAGTGGAAGTGCTCGATCAAAAAGTGACTTGAGTAGAAGTACTAAAGCAGGGATCCTCAAACTACGGCCCTCCAGCTGTTGCGTAAATACACATCCCATGAGGCATTGTAAAACTCTGACATTCACAGACATGACTAGGCATGATGGGAATTGTAGTTCCTGAACAGCTGGAGGGCCATAGTTTGAAGACCCTTGTACTAAAGTATTCAACATTTTTTGTACTTAAGCATTGCAAGTAGTTTTTTTAAAAATTTTGCTACTCAAGTACTGAAAGTAAAAGTACAAGTACTGTGTTATGTAGTTATTAAAGAAAGAAGTCAAAAGTTTGAACATCGTATTGTTTTTTATTATTTCAAATGCAGCTTTTATTTATACATACAGTAGCATTTATTTTCGTATGCGCTGATAATACACATGTTTTGAACTTCATGAAACCTGCCATCTACTGTTCTGGCAGTGGTAATTTTTATAATAGTAACGAGTAACTATGCAGCACAAAAAAAAAATATTGGAGTAGAAGTATTGAAATCATCGAAAAATGTAGTGAAGTAAAAGTGGAAGTAGGAGAAAAAAATTCTACTCTAGGAAAGTACAGATACCGCCTTTCGGTACTTAAGTACAGCAGTGAAGTAGTTCTACTTAGTTACTATACATCTCTGTACAGTCTGAATGTGTTTATTGATGAAAAACTTGCACTTACATTTCAGTAGTTAAAATCGGCAGTATTAAAACGAAACCAAGCCGGCTGCGGTGTCACCTGATCCACCGGTATGTGATGACGTCACATGCTGACTACGCTTGACGCGTTTGGCCACAAATGGCGTCCTCTGGGATTGGAGATGTGTTTGCAATATGATGTGTTTTTTGGATGCATATTCAATGCATTGTTATGTATTGACAGCACATGAAATTGAATGGTGAATAACACCTGTAGGTCCCTCAATGTACATGGATTCACTGAAAAACTGACTACAATGTGCAATGCGTACCTTTCAACCAGCCCCCCTGAATCAATCTTTGTACTTACAATGAAGTTAATTTAGGCACATGCATCAAAACGCTTAGTTGTAAATGGGCCCTTTAACGTGACAACTTATCGAAAAAGTCTGAAATAATATTAAAGAGAAATACTATTACTCTGCTCTACAGTCTCCCAATTGGTGCACTGTAAAGTGTAAACGTTTACCGTCAATATAAAGTAAGTGATATGTTGCTGTCTCTGACCATGTGTGGTGTTACATCACAACCAGACAGATCTCCATGAGAATCACTCACTGTTACTAGGTGATTGCTATAGTGTCTGCCAGCCCTTATTTGGAGAGTCACTTCTAATTTGTTGACCCATACAGGGTTTAATAAAAGTCATCAAGGTTGTGCATAGATATTAATATTATTTTTTTTTTCCGCTTTTCTATTTTGCAAATAAAAAGCATTCCAAAGATAAAACTGTAATCCTATGTTTTCCAATATTTTTTCCAATACAATAAACCCCCGTTATATCGCGGTTCAGTTTTTGCGGTCCCGGTATATTGCGTTTTTTTCTGTAATGTTATTTTACTAATTAAATCATTGAAAATTAAATATTTTTGTCTTTTCCATAGCATTTGCTCGGTCTCTCAGTATCTTTTATGTGTTTAAATGTGTTTCTATTGTTTTAAAAGTGTGTTTAAAGACCTTAAAATGCTTTTAAAAGTACAGTGACAGTAAAAAAAAAACATGCCTACAGTGTATTTTAATAGGGTTTTTCTATTTCATGGATTTTCTCTTTTCGCGGGTGGGTCCGGAACGTAACCCCCACGATGGAGGGGGGTTTACTGTACAGTACATTTCAAAATATGTATAGCAAATATTTTATATCTACAGTACCAAGAAAAGTGTAAGTAAACCGTAACAATTACTTTCTTGTATTTCCTTTTTTTTTTCTGTTTTTTTTATATCTATTTATAAAAAAATATATAAATTGGAATTCCTCCCTAACTATAAATGTTATTAAAATGTCCCTTTCTCTGCTGCCTACCCTATGTAACAAAGATCTGTATACTTACCTTTTTCAGCCTCCAGTTTGGTCTTGTGACACTGCAGCTCCAGCTCCCCTGTGTCAGGAAGCACTTGACACCGTCAGTATTTCTACTGGCAGCTAGTAAAAAATAGGCACTTTTCTCCTGCCAGTAAATGCCAATGACAGGAAAAGGTTGCCAGTCAAAAATAAGGCTGTGATGCTCGGACCTAAAACTGCGTATGCGCAGTTCCAGGTTCGTAGCTGGCCGAGACCATTTGAGTGCCTGCTACTGTGTGTTCTGGCCGCGCCGGGGGGGGGGGGGGTGGGGTGGAGTGGGGCACGTCTGGTGAAGGAGCAGCCTGTGTGTGTCATGTGATGTCATGGTGCAAAGGAGCTGAGCGGGTCGGCGGGAGCCTTGTGTGTGGATCTGTGGGACAGGAGCAAGGCACACCAGGAGAGAGATTGTCGGTGCTCTTTGGACTGGAGTGGATGGAAGGGACCATCTGGTGTGGAGAGAAACTGTCAGGAGGAGACGTATCGGTGAGGTGTCATCATATGTGCTGCTGCACACTGCTGTCACTGTCACTGTGAGAGTCCATTTCACCACCCATTCTAATTTCTTTGGTTGTTGGGAATCTACACCTGATCACACTATCTTGTGCATGGGACATTTTTCATCTATTTATTTAAAGCGTAACTCCACTTTTGTTGAGAAAAAAAACATTCCCCTCTGGGTGATCTCTGTACGTTACAAGGATTTTAACAAACTTTGTAGCAGATTCCTACCTTTTGTTATTCTGAAGAAGTCATTGTTTGTTTCTCTGTGCTGAGTTGCTCTAATGGGAGTGGTTTCATAGTTATCTATCAGCTGTGGCAGCTGCAGGGCTCTGATGAGGAAATCTGCTGGGCTTGCATCCCTTTAGACGTGTTGGGAGTATCTCACCAAAAATGAAATTTTTGTTGCAGGGGATGCCAGAAATCTGACTTGTATCTCAGTGCAGACTTCTGGGAAAGTTGGTGAGCCAATCACACAAGCAGGAAATAATGTTTTTGGGGTGTGGTCACAGAACAGCTCCAGGTAGCCATACTGCATTGCATTTTCAGAAAATTACAACAGCTGCAGATTGAAAAGGAAAGGTAATTTTTAATAACATTCAATTACAATATAATTTGTGTTGTTGCAATTGTATACGCTATATTGTTTTTTCTTTATTTGCGATTTTTTTTTTCTCCACGAAAGGGGAGTTACCCTTTAACCATGGACTCACTTTTGGTTTAAGTATTTCACTTTGTTTGTGAAACAACACACTTTTTTAATTGATCCTATTAATGATTTTTTTTTTTTAGCACTGTTGTTTTGGATAAGCGCATTTATTTTCTATACACTGTATTTTCTATTGTTATGTGCAATATATTTAAGTGCTGCTATCCTCATATTTGTTTGAATTCACATATATGTACACATTTGTTTTGACGATGATTGACACCTTGTTATTTCACATATTATTTAAATGCTATCACAAATATTACACTTTTTTCTTGCCCTCCTGAGTCCTGTTCCTAAGCTACCTACTTGCTATATCAAAAATAAAAAAAGAAATATATTTTTAACTTAAAATCTACCTTAAATCACATTGCGAATTGCATATTGTACATGTTTGTAGCCCAATTACTGAAATTTGCACTTAAAACTGTAATTTTGTAACTTTTGGAAATGCCAGTAAAAGCTTGGGTGTGCCAGTAAATTTCAATCTGGTAGATTGGCAACACTGGCTGAGAATTTCCAGGAGCGGTGGCGTCACTCATAGACTCCAATAGCCCAGCCATTGTTCCCTTAGCTCCCTTCTCTCTTCTTTAGCTGGCTGATCACTGGCACAGGGGGGCTGGAGCTGCAGGATCTCAACTATACCGGACCTGAAAAAAGGTGAGTATACAGATCTTTTTTACATAGGGAAGGCAGCATTGGTAGCGGGAGGGGGGAGGGAACATTTTTTTAAGCATAGTTATGGTTAAGCAGGACTTCCGCTTTAATTCCAAACAAACATGTAATATATTGAAGCTTATCAGTGCTTTGATGCTGTTGGTATATTAGTACATTTTCTGCAAGGACAGCAATAGACCTATTGATCCTAATAAAAACCCAATGTGCTTATAACTTGCTGTGCACTGAAATTGTGGGCAGGTGTTGGACTGCTGTACATCCACTGACCTGAAGATGGCTTTGTGACTATTTTTCAAGCTGGCAGAAGATCACTGAAGACAAAATTGTCCCCTGCTATGGGCTCCAGGTGGCTATCTTGTGGAGAATGGTAACTCTTATTGGATGACTAAATCTCACAGGATTTGGGTGCCCATCTTGACACAGGAATGCTTAAAGTGGAAGTAAACCCTCCTATCGTTTTCAACCAAGGAAGCTGCCATCTTGGCCTCTGTTTATTCTTCAATTGTCATGATGCAGCACATGTGGTCAGCTATGACACCAGCCATTGCATGGTTTGGCAGTTTGGTTGAGAGCACAACCAATGTGACCGTTACAGTAACTGTTTTTTGAAACTGTTAAATCAATGGGTTTACTTCCGCTATAAATAGCAATGTGGGAGTAGGTTAGGGACAGAGCCCGCTGGTTAAGGAGAAGGTAGGGGCAGTGATAGGGAGAGACCTGATGGTGATGGAAAGAGTAGCTTTCCCTTTACAGGGTGTGTCTTCTGTCAGCTTCCTTAAACTGTCTGCCATCAGTAGCCGGATAACTGCAAGGACTTTGGGGATCGCAGGGTGACCCATTTATCCTATACCTCTTCAAAGGTAAATGCTCCTCAGGTATTCTGTGGTCTGTAAGTTCAATCACCACTGAGAATGTGCCTTGCTATAAAGCATTGCCTTCTCTGCCTGAAGAAGTTTATGCACTGCAACTTATGTAATGACATTGCTGTAGACCAGCCTTTTTCAATCAGGGTGCCCAGGCACTCAAGGGTGCCTTAGCAAAATGCCTAAAAATTTATCAAAAACTGTATACAAGCCAGCAGGTGGATGAAGCCTGCCTTTTAGTTACACAAAGCCACACATTTTCATTATGCATCATTACGACTTTCTAGACACTGGCATCCTAACAACCAATGATGTCATCAGCTGATAAGGAGGGTGTCTGTAGCCTCCACAGCATCCTTCTTTGACCCTCCTCTGCCTCCCTCAGCACTGGGGTCACATTAGCTGACTAATAGAGAGAAATTGAAGGAGAAGAGCAACATTGGAATACTAGTCAGTACCAGTGTGAAAAAGTGTGTTTGCTTTGGAAGAAAAAATCACCTCTAACGTTGGGTGTCCTACATGTGTGGATGTTGCTGCATTATCTAAACTTTTGGAATAGCTTTTTACATTTTAGAATGGGTTGCCCCAAACTCTCTATAATTTTAAAGGGTGCCTTGACTGAAAAAAGGTTTAAACACACTGCTGTAGACCTCTTTATTTCTGCTATAACTTAAATTCTACAATATAATCAGTGTTTAAGTATCCACACGTGTTGACTTCCAATTCCTGGGTGCACTGGTTGGGCCTCGACCACAACCCGAAATCTTAAATAATGTTAGCGGTTTTCCCAGCTATCTTCATGAACCATAGAACACCTACTCACTATGATATCGAGAGGACAAGAGAAGAAGTTGTTTGCAGTCCAAATCAGGAGAGCAGTTTAGGGTAACAAAGCTGCTCCTCCATAGATAGAATACAGAAAGTGAGCATTTTCACTCAAAGATAGGAAGTATGTTACTGAAAACAAATGCAGCCACCACCTCTGATTGGTAAGCTGCAATACCTTACATTTTTGTTCTTCCGTTTAGTTACACTAAGGCCTATTTTCTTATGGAGCCATTTCCAAAGTCATTAAAAGGAGAAGAGAGATAAGTACAGAAGGCATGGAGGAGTTAATATCATGAAACAGCCATTTATACGACTGACTGTTTAAGGTTGGTGGTACGGCTGATGGCACCTTATTAAATAATGCAGCACCCTGTTTCCTGGGGGGACAGAGCTTGATTTGAAAACAGAATATGGTGCACTCTATATTCTCTTCCCTGAGGAAGGTTGACTAACTGATAAGTGCCATGAGCCAGCGTGGGGACTGATTCTGTCAAATTAAGCTCAAAGGCAAGAGCACAATGCGGAATCTTCTCAAGTCCCGGTGAAGTAATCCAAGCAGACATTTGTGACATTAGACAGTGCATCAGCCATGGCTTGCTGTAAAAGTTCACTGGCTTACTACATGGTGGTCTTTAGATGACAGCGATAGAAATCAGTGCAAATTTGTTAATGTAACAACTTGGAAGAGAAGGCTGGAAAAAAAATAGTCACTCTGCTGGGATGTGTAATGCAAGGAGATGTGACGACCATTCGAAAAGCCCGGTTAAAGCATTGTTGCAAGTTGCCGTACGTCAGATGATTAAAATAGTTAACATCTATCGAACGGAAGAAAGAAAAAACATGAGCTGCTTGTTAAGCACAAGTCTGTTAATGTGATGTGATGGCCATGCATTAACTTCCCTGGCTTTACCAAGAACTGACAGCTGAGTGGCATTAAAGTTTTCCGATGCAAAATGTCATTTTTTGATAAAGTTTATATTTTTTTTGCCAGTTATGTCGTTGCAAGCACTTTTCACAGCTGAAAGACTTTGACACGGCCTTAAATGCATTAATACATTTTCAGACATAGAAAATTTGGCTTATTGAGTCTCATAAAATAAAGCCTATCTCCTGAACCCCCCTCCTTTTCCACATCAAAGTACTCCTTGCATCCTTATTTAAAAAAAAAAAATAGTTTCACAGTAGGTAAGGTCTGTATACATCATTTTTTTTTTTTTTTTGTGACAGCCAAGGAAGGTCTAGTTTGATGGGATGAGTGGATATAGACAATACCAGAAAGTAGATCTTCTCTTGATGCAAAGATCTGATGTACAAAGCTATAGGGGAGATTTGAAACTGGATGGGGCCTCTGGATAAAACAAAGCCCTTGACTGTGAAGAGTGGGATTGCCAGTCTGACCAGAGAATGTATAGCTCATAAGCTATTAAAATTCCCAGCTACTACAGAATCAACATACTGTATGTGAAAAGTTGATAACAGTTCTGGTCCCACTGGATGGAAATGGGTAAGATAAGCTGAGAGAAGCTGATTGTGATAGGTAATCGGTCTAGGTCACCTCACTCCGGATTAATTAGACCTAGACCGAGAGTTTCTGAGATAAGCAGGGCAGGACTTCCATAGTAGGTGCCACAGTTGGGTCATAGTCCCAAATGAAAACATTAAGTGAGATCCCTCCAGAGATGTAAAGTAACTAAGTAGAACTACTTCACTACTGTACTTAAGTACCGAAAGGCGGTATCTGTACTTTTTTCTCCTACTTCCACTTTTACTTCACTACATTTTTTCGATGATTTCAATACTTCTATTCCAATATTTTTTTTTTTGTGCTGCATAGTTACTCGTTACTATTATAAAAATTACCACTGCCAGAACAGTAGATGGCAGGTTTCATGAAGCTCAAAACATGTGTATTATCAGCGCATACGAAAATAAATGCTACTCTATGTATAAATAAAAGCTGCATTTGAAATAATAAAAAACAATATGATGTTCAAACTTTTGACTTTTCTTTAATAACTACATAACACAGTACTTGTATTTTTACTTTCAGTACTTGAGTAGCAATTTTTTTTTCAAAACTACTGGTACTTTTACTTTCAGTACTTGAGTAGCAAACTTTTTTAAAAAACTACTTGCAATACTTAAGTACATAAAATGTTGAATACTTTAGTACTTCTACTCAAGTCACTTTTTGATTGAGCACTTCCACTTCTACTCAAGTCCCTTTTTGATCGAGCACTTGTACTTTTACTCAAGTATGGGTTTCAAGTACTTTATACAACTCTGGATCCCTCAGACGTGAGACAAGTTCTTTCTAGCTGTGTTAGTTCTTCTGAAGTTGAAGAGAGGAAGGCAGAGGAGGATCGATAGCCTTTTGGAAAAACAGGGCTAAAGAGCCTGAAGGAGGACAGTGTAGTCTAGACCTTTTTATGGCCCACTCCTAGTAACGAACATCAATTTGCATGCAAAGAAAACAAAAACTTCTAGGGCGGTAGGGATAGAACTTCTATCCAATTCTCCTTTATGCATTTGGATAAGCTTTGCCATAATGTGATGGTAAGGGCTTTGTTATTCCACAAGAATTCTGAGGCCAAATTGGACCACATATTGGCCTAAGCTCAAACCCTGCCAACAAAATAAAAGTACTACACCAGCAGCAGACATTTTTCTTGGCTCATCAAAAGTCTTTTAAGAGGTTTCCAGACAGCGAGGGAGACTGGAGATTACCAAGTCATTGCATTCCCACAGAGGGCCAATAGCAAGGCTTCACCAAAGAGAAGGCAAAATCTCAGTAGGAAAGTTGTGAAAAAAAAACAAAACATGCTATAGTGTCTCCAGAGATATGAGGCAATGGAGGGGGATGGTGACTGAAAGCTCTGGCTGCCACAGGTGATGCAGTGGCTGCTAGGGATGAAGCTATAGATGAAGGAGTTGATAACAGCAGCTTGAAGGTAAATGAGATGGGCATTGCAGATCCTGCAGAAACAGCATCATTTGTTGTTGCTTTCTAGCTCAGCTCCTCTGAGAAATTCGTTGCATATGATGATCAAAAAGCTTATGGTACGCACAATCTGTCATGAAGGTGAATGAAGTCAACTCATGTGTGTGCAGGTGACATGGGATCCCCAGGGCGTAGATTAAAAGGGCCAGCTGGTGTTGCACAAGGATCCCCTCACAGAGGTTAGGATAGTGCGCTCACCCCAGGTTATCATCCTTCTGTTCACCCTTCTGTGATGTGTGGAGTCTGATTTACACTTGCAGAAGCAGATAAGTGCATTCTAGTTGCAGAGGTGGAGACAGAAAACGGAAAATTGTATCATACTTACCGTAATTTTCCTTTCCTGGTGCCTATACATGGCAGCATACCAATGATAGAGCTCCGCCTCGACTCCTCCCTCAGGACTAGTGCATAGCATAAAAGACAAGAAGGTCCCTTCCCCCAGCGTTCTCCTGTAATTTAGAATACCGAGGGTGGGAGCGTATGCTGCCATGGATAGGCACCAGGAAAGGAAAATTACGGTAAGTATGATACAATTTTCTGTTTTCCTGGTGCCTCCATGGCAGCATACCAATGATAAATAAATAGCTAACACGGGTGGGATAATGAACACAAAAAATACATTTTATTCACGTAAAGTTGGTCCCATACCTATCAGAAGTGTGGGGATCTTGTGCATGAGATGAGCGACTCATGATGACTTACCAGCAGCAGGGTCAGCTAAGGGAAAAAGAGAGAGAGAGAAAGAGAAAAAATCCCCATTTTTTTTTAAAAAGACAATAGGGATGAAGAAAAAGAAAAGAGAGAGGGAATAAAACTGTCAGACCTATACGAGACAGATACCCATACATATCAATATACATACATGCATATATATACATACATATATATATATATATATATATATATATATATATATATATATATATATATACATAGCTGCACAACTATACCCACAGATATACTTGTACAGATTTTAAATAAAAATTTGCTTTACCTAAGGGCAGGGAAAGGAGCACTTGAAGGTCTTCTCATAGAGGCAGATCCCACTCATATGAGCAAGATGCCTCCTTATATATATTTTTAATTAGGGAAAGGTAGAGCCTAATGGACAAAACTGCTGCTCATAGTTTACTTTGATTGCTTTAGGGAAAGCGAGCACTGCTTTCCCCCCAACAAACATGGCCGGTGACTAAGGGCTCTTTTACACGGGCGGTCCGATCAGATCCGCCTGTCAGTTTTTTAGGCGGATCTGATCGGATCCTCCATGCAGCTCTATGGGGCAGCGGGTGTCAGCGGAGGTCACCTCCGCTGACACCCGCTGCCATCCGCATCCGATCCTGTGCTGAAATCTGGACGGATGGAAACCCTATTTTTCCATCCGTTCAGTAATCGGAGCGGAGCGGATCTGATGAGAGCGGACAAGCGGTCCGCTCTCCTCCGATCCCCCATAGAGGGCAGCGGGTGCTGAGACACCTCCCTCTCCGCTCTGCAAGCGGAGACGGAGCTGTCATCCGCCCGGCTCAGCGGGGATCGCGGATCGATCCCCGCTGAGCAACACGGATCCGCCTGCGAAGGCGGACCGTGTGAAAGAAGCCTAAGAGGTAACTTTTTGGGAAAAAGGACAAACCCCTAAAAAAACGCATTACTACCAGAATAAAAGGAAGAAAAAATAACAAAATATGCCTAACTAATAACATCATCTAGCGACAGTAACCTGAAAAAAGGGGAGAAATGGAAAATAAGACATTGATAACACATACAGTAGCCTTAAAGAAACCAGTGAAATATATAAATGAAACAGATAAAATAAAGGGGAACACCGACCCGGCTGTTGAAATCAAGACTCATCCATAATTTTTCAGAAACTGCAGACTGCGTTCCTATGAGGAAACTCTGCTTTTGACCCCAAAAGATCCACGGAAGGGGTTCCCTGCCTTATTAGTGCTATGAGCGACCCAAGAGCAGGGACTGCGTCTGGGAGAGGCTAAACCCAGCGGAAGCTGCCAAACTAAGTAAGGCAGAGGTAGGGACATACTGCTAACTCTTCACCAGTTCCAGAGGTATGAGGAAAAAAAGGAGAATGCTGGGGGAAGGGACCTTCTTGTCTTTTATGCTATGCACTAGTCCTGAGGGAGGAGTCGAGGCGGAGCTCTATCATTGGTATGCTGCCATGGAGGCACCAGGAAACTGTACTACTAAGAGCAGAAGCGTTGCTCAGGTACTGGAAAGGGGAGGCCAATCTTTTAAATAGGTGCAGTCCCTTTGAAAGGCACAGTCCTATGATGTCATTGGCCATGACACTGCAGGAAAAAGCCAGTAGCACTGCCGACCCAGAGATATAGGAAGCCTTGAGGTGCTGGAACAAGGAAGATAAGTGACACTTCATTCGTTTACACATTTTTTTCACAAAAACAGACAGTGCAAATAAAACAAAAAAATTATAAAAAATGTAACGGGGATAGTGGGACACCCCCCTAAACGGGTAAGGCCCCCACTGTCCCTATAGAAGAAAAAGGGATGGTAAGGAGGCTGTCACAACCAGCTAGTTTAGAGCATCGAAACCGCTGTATTCCAGCAAATTAACAAACAAACTTGTATAAAAGTAAAAGTTTATTTATGAATTACAGACATACAAAAAGATAAAAATGGAGCCAACTCCATAAACTGACATTATTGTCTTGCATTTGGCAGTACACATGACACTATTAATAACCGATAAGGATAGGTCTAACGCGTTTCGCATGAATGGCGCTTTTTCAAAGACCGTTTGTTAATCCTCGGTTAACTAACACAAAAGAAGAAAAAATAAGTTACATATAATAGAGAAAAAATACATATATATCCATCTGAGCATACAATTATAATGGACTTAATTCTGCAAAGAGGTTATTTGATGCTCACCAAAGTGCTCGTGCTGCATGTGCTTGGACAAGAGGCCAGAGACATCGGCTGTGCTAACCACCGCGTATAGGACCATGTGCAGGAGGGATACAACCGGGCAAGGACCTCAGGGTGGCCACCCTTAAATCCTCACTCTATAGAGACAGGGAAAGGTGCCGAGTCCCGCACCCTCAGAGCACAGTCAAGGAAGTGAACTCCCTCGCCACCATACGCCCCCAAAGAGTCCTAAGGGCATATCATCTGGGGAATAAATCAAGTGAGAATGATGTCATTGGCCATGACACTGCAGGAAAAAGCCAGTAGCACTGCCGATCCAGAGATATAGGAAGCCTTGAGGGGCGGGAACAAGGAAGATAAGTGACACTTCATTCGTTTACACATTTTTTTCACAAAAACAGACAGTGCAAATAAAACAAAAAAATTCAAACAACATTCCACAAATAAAATTTAAATTCCTAAAAAAGGTAAAAGGAGAAAAAGAAAAGAAAAAAAGTTTAATTTCAAACAACTTCCACCTAAGCTTTTTGAAGCCTGTTGAAAATTAGGAAATTCACAGCAAAATCAATTTCACCCAAATCACTTTGCTTATTCCTAGTAGGCACATACTTGTGGGTTGGATGGTCCAGCTTCCTGCCAAGCTGTTTTAGTATTTAGCACTTGCCTTGGCATTGGCTGGCTCCCATGATGCTCAGCAGGTGGATTATTGTGGTGAAAATTCACTGTATGTACAGATTTCTGAGCACAACGTTCATACAGACATTTTCCTGGAACAAAGTACCTGCTTCACTTCCAATATGAACATGCAGCTATGAAGTAATCTGGTACAAATAAGCGTCAATCAGAAGTTCAGCCACCAGAGATCCCACTGGAATATTAGAAATAAATTTGTCATTTGAGCTGTGAAGATACAAGATCATTCACGATTGTGAAGTATACAAAAAGTCAGAGAGGAGAATTAATGTCTCCACAGGGAACAGAGCCATGATCGGGTATCTTCAACCTTACAGGTCATTCAGCTGTCAATAAAAAGGAAAGATGGTCTCACCCTCCCTGATTTTGTTCTGTAGAACCAGCTTACATAATTCACAAGTCAAGGTAAACAGTGGGAGTCTAATGGAATAAAGAATACAATATCATAAAGATCCTAAAATTAATAACTTTTATGCTATATCTCCTAAGAGAAAATTGACATTGCTGAGTGCCTGAAAGTATGGATTCTTCATAGACCATGATCCCAGTAGATAAACATTTTGAAAAAAGGGAATTCAGGAATTCAAGATCTGTGTTGGTAATATGTTGAATATGTTTTTTATGATGTTTAGAATTCAATAAACCTTCCATCGCATGGGTTGTTTTATTATTTTGTCAGCATTTCTCTCACATTTACTGCGCAATCATGGTTATTTCACAATGAATTAAAGATAAAAGAATAGTCAAAAGGCCAGATATCTAAATGATCCAGTTCTAGATAAATCTCAGTAGGTGTCAAAGCAAAAAATAAGAAAATGAGTGATTGGATAAATGTACTCAATTTTTTAGTTGCCCTTTTTTTTAAAGTTTTTTTTATTTTTTTTATTTCCTGTAGCTAGTGGTAGGTGTGAGAAAATCTGCTTGGGTTTGATTCCCGAATTTTGATCAAAGTTTGCAAACCCTATTTAATTTTATGGGGGCAAATTTTGTTTTTAAATTCTTTATATTTGAAGGACTAAGTCAAACAAAATGCATGGGAAACTATGCACTGTGGGGGGGCGTGTACCAATGACACAATTAAGATGATCGATAAAATAAATAATACCTAGATAAAATAATTAAAATAATAAAAAGTACAAAATTTTTTAAAAGTATTTTTATCTACATATAATTGTCAGCTCTACCTAACATCTCCAACACACACTGACAATATGGCTGCTGTGAGCCCACCTTTTTATGGAAAGTGAGCTGCGTTATCTATTCTTCAAATGACTGGCTTTTCTGATTCAGCTGATCAGGGTCCTTCCTTAAAGTATAACTAAAGGCAAACTTTTTTTAGTTTTAGAAAGAGTGGATAGGATTAGAACACCTGGACGTTTTTATCACTCAGACAATATAGTGGTTGCAGACAGAAAACCTTCAAACACTCGCCCAGCGCTGATGGTCTGTAGAAATATTCTGTTAATTGTTTTTAAAAAAAAATTAAATGAGTATGGTTCCCTTATAGCAGCTGCTGTCAAAATTCATAACTCCAAAACAAATGCAATAAACATTAAAGAAATCAGTAGCATAAACCACATTCAGCAGCATAAACCAACATATATCATTGCAGTCCTCATAAAGCACCATGCATGTAAAGTCTATAATGTTCAATCCTTCTGCTGGTGACAAGGTACACAATAAACAATGGTACTCCCAGTGCTTTTTATATGGATCAAACAAATGCCTTCACCACACCTCACGTGCTCCCCTCCAGAGTGGGCACTCACCAGATGACCCCTGGTCATTCGCATGTAAGCATAGGTTGCTTGCACCCTTTATGATCCCGCATGGAGACCCTCTTATCCTCTGGGTAGTCTGTGCAGCCTGGTAATCTCAGAGCCCGGACCGTACCAAATGTAAAATAGGAGGCGTTCTGTCTACGTTCTGTCGCGTTTCGTCACACCGAGGTTGAAGTCCCTGTGACTAAACGCATCAGATCATAGGCACGCTGTCTCCTAGGAAACCTCAGACATCACGGCCAGAATCCGGGAACTCGCCGCTGGGAAGCCGGAAGAGAGTGCGGCACTAGCGGTGAGCTGGCCTTACGTCTGAGCTTCATATTTGTGACTAATTGCCTTGTCATAATCTTTTAAATGTAAGCAGCTAAGATAGAGGGGGTGGTTGTATGCTTAAGTGTATAATAAACCTTAAGGCGGTATTACACTATTTTCGCCTCCTATCTTACTTTACATTTGGTACGGTCCGGGCTCTGAGATTAACAGGCTGCACAGACTACCCAGAGGATAAGAGGGTCTCCATGCGGGATCATAAAGGGTGCAAGCAACCTATGCTTACATGCGAATGACCAGGGGTCATCTGGTAAGTGCCCACTCTGGAGGGGAGCAGGTGAGGTGTGGTGAAGGCATTTGTTTGATCCATATAAAGAGCACTGGGAGTACCATTGTTTATTGTGTACCTTGTCACCAGCAGAAGGATTGAACATTATAGACTTTACATGCATGGTGCTTTATGAGGACTGCAATGATATATGTTATGTGCAAACATACTAAGCGTTGCTGAATGTGGTTTATGCTACTGATTTTTTTAGTGTTTATTGCATTTGTTTTTGAATTTTTTATCACCGCCTATTTACCCTCTCTATTTGGGCTGCTGACCGTTATCAAAGAAAGAGAATGTAAAAGAAAATCACAATCTTCCATTGGGGACACTAGTTCTGGTTGCCGAGGTAATAACCATTGATTTCCTGGGTATGGGACAGGAAGTGAAAGGAAATCTCTCCAACGGGACACAGATGGCAAAAAAGAAACTGACAGGGGGGGGATAACCCTCTCTTACTGTATCCAAAATAATAAAAAAAAGTTTTGCCTTTAGTTCTTCCACTTTAGATTATTCAATTTTTCTAGGATGCATCAGAATAATAGCTGTCATCACTTTCCATACCTGATGACGAATTTTCACACGAATCGCTATCGTTCAGTTCTTCAAGTAACTCAGTTTCGCTGTCGCTGTTTTCCAGTTCGTCTAAAAGCGCCTTTGCCCAAAAAAGAACGCTTTTTGGACGCCATGGTCGTTCTCTATTTTCCAGGCACAAAGCACTGGAAAAGCACAGGCAGGGCACTGGAAAAGTCACCAGGTGCAATCCTGTGGTGAAATGGCATGATACAGTGTAATCCGGTAGAATAACAACTTTGTATCATGTAATTTGGTGTTTTTACATTTTTTAAATTGCCGCCGGTTCTACCCCCCCCCCCTCCCCTGCGTCACAACACTCACAGGGAAGGGAACCGGAAGACAGGTGCCGGCATCGGCGTAAAACAACAGATTTCTATGCAAAACAATGTACCGCTTGTAACACAGAAATCTGGACATAATCAGACCGCCAGGGAGGTTAAAGGGATCTGTGTACCATAAATCTTTTTGATCACCAATCTTTAGGCCATATACAGCCCTACACTGCAGTTGGAACCACTATTATCCCAAAAGTTACTGTTATTACAAACTGTTTGGTTCATTTTCTCCAATAACTGTGGTCCTAACAATCACCAAGTCCTATATTTTCTGTGTCTGCAAAAAAAAAAAAAAAAATAATAAAAAAATGATTAGAAACAATTCATATAGACACAGTTATCTGTCCACTCTCTTTTTGAACTAATTTTTACTTGGCCTTGCTCTTACTAAGGGAATGACTTTCAAAGCTGGTGCCAGCAAACACATTGCGAATAAATCAGGTAGAAACTGGTTTCAGCTGATGTCAACAGTGATTCCTGCTGGCATTGCAAAGCTTCCACAATACACAGGGGGCCTGAAAAGCACTGAGATGGCAGAGATTGTTGTGGCAGAAGCAACTGGAAGATGTCCTGAGATTGAAACACAGACATATTAACATCACCCTTGTGGACGCTAATGACTTGCATTTTAAAATGCCACAGGCTCATACTGCTAGCTGAAACAAAGAAAAAAAAACACATCCTTAGTCTCCTAAGACCTTAGATCTTTCCAAACTCTCAGGGCAAATTCAGCCATAATGTATTTTGCAGGATAGCTGGGCAGCTCATGCATGCCACTGGGGGAATCATTGCCCGCAGTCGCTGTAGGCAATCTAGCCAGGATAGCTAAATAAAACAGCAGCTGGGAAGCTTGGAGAGGGAAAATCAGTTATGAAGCATCCTCCACTTCCAAACTATCAAAGCTGAGTAGTTCCTTCTGAAAGTGACAAAAGAAATCTCTGATCACTTTTACAAGATGACAATGATTAGATCAATACCTGAGTTGAAGCCTTTCATTAACTTGTTCTCCATTTGATGGTTAAAAGCTAACCTGTAAATACAGGGGGTGTAGAGAGTGCAAGTGTTCCACGGGCCCATCACGTCAGGGCAGCAAAGTGCAATTCCATTTATTTACCTTCTTTGTGCTCACATTACATTCTCTACAGAGGAAGAAGAAAGTTTTTTTTTTTCCGCCTGTTACATCTCTTTTTATTAATTCTGTTATCTGTTGTTTGAGATCCTGGGCAGTTGACTTAAACACAACCAACTATACCTACTTTAAAATTGAGCTGTGATTTTTCCTCTCCGCAGGTAGACAGCTAATTTCTAGACATTGGAAGAACACATTGATTCCACCTCTTTCATCTTGGGTGAATGAAATCAATGACATTATGCTTATGGAGGAGCTACAGGTAAGGGAGCTTGATAAATGGGAAAAATGTACCACCTTATGGTACATCTGGATGAACTACTCCTCTTTGGAGTGTAGCACTGCCCCCGTAGGGACTGCTGGATACTGACTCTGCGGGCTCCCCTGGTTCAGTGCCATCTTAAGAGCATTAAAGGGCCCTGGGCAATGCAGTGCACTGGGGCCCTGCCTACACAATCACCCACGAGAAAAAAAATGAAAATTATTGATAAGGCGATATTTATTGGTACAGAGGTGCCAGGCTAATGACAGTTTCCAGGTTCAGTGGCTGGGTCCGGTAAAATCACACACGGACGGGAGTCAGACTCGACTGTCCTGTGTGTGCTTGTTCCTGTAGAGGCAGACAGGCATTCCTGCAGTTGTGGGCTCCCCCTCCACGGCCTAAGTGGCCTGACAGCAGCGCTGGGCCAACAGACGCTTGCCACCTGTTAAGTTCAGCAGGTGGGATGCACACGGGAATCGGGACTAATGCTTGGCTGGGGCTGGGTTGCTGGGCGGGAGGGGCCCCCTGGGCAAGTGGCCCAGCATGCCCATTCGGTAAGATGGCCCTGCCCTGGCTACCAACACACGTTTATAAGTAGATACAGTTACTAAATTCCCTCCTTGCTCCTGTTGGCTCCTCACAGAAATAAACAGTCTAGAGTTTTTTGTTGTTTATTTTGTAATTGGGATAGGAGAAGGGAATAGTGGGATACTCCAACGGAACTATTCACATAGAGGAGGACTTCTATCTTCAGAACTTCTCTAATGATCAGGAACAGCCAGGCTGTTAATCCACACAGTGTAGATAGGGTTAAGTCTCTTTGCTCTCTTTACTCTCTGACAAGATGACTTGGTGATTGATATCTTACCTTCAGGACACTCTTACTAGAATCCCCTTTCAGCTGACACCTGTCAACTGACTATCCTAGGAGCAGGGGTGGCTCCCCTCAGGTCAGACCCCTTGACACAAGTTTCTGTACTCACTGTACTGCAGAGACAGATCCTCCAGTGTCTCCCCTCTCAGTCAGCTTCCCTGGACCTCTGGGTTCAGCTCCTCTCAGCTACTCTTCCAGCCCTCAGGACGACCCCCTGAGGCCGCATGGCACCTCTACAGAGGAGGAGGCAGCCGCCCCCTCCCTACAGGCACTCAGCTCCCCAATGAAAGATATCGAGCACATGTGCTCCTGGCTTTTATACATTATCCCAATATGCACCGAGGCAACTTTCCCTCTGCCACTCATCAGAACTGTATCAAAAGCCTATGCACTCATTAGTCAGGTTTCCTTCCACTGTCCAACATGCCTCCCTATTGGACCAGTGTGAAACACTCTCTAGACTGAATGAGTTGCATCCTGAGCACAATGAGCAGACCTCACTAACAGATCCAGCTCTCTGGTAGGCAGAGAACAATATAGATTTAATGCAGCTCTTCTGGTAAGCAAACAAAGCTCAAAACTATACTCTCTCACTAGCACCTACCTAGGAGGGTGCTACAGGAGAAATTGAATAACAGGCTTAAACAATAGGAGGCCAAAGGGACTCACATCCACTACTACTACTACTACTACTACAACTACTACTACTACTACTACAACTACTACTACTACAACTACTACTACTATCTCTTAAACTTGTTTTTTCTACTGCCTTTTCTCTTCTGTTTCTACGTTCTCTTTTTTTCCTTTTTTTTTATCTTCATATCTTTTGTCTCTTCTCTCCATGCATATTCTTATACACCGGTAATTGCAAGTCATTTACTATTCCACTGGCTATATAAAGATCAAGGACCATTCTACAGATTTACTTTATATCAGTATCTCAGGGTCGATGGCTCCTTTTGTCAGGATTTCTGCTTGTTATACTTTATACATCCAAGAGAACTATTTTTGTATTGTTTTTGAAATTTGGTAATGACAATAAAAAATACAATCAACCCAAAATTGAGCTGTGAGTGAACTAGGGTTGAGCAAAATTAAGTGTTTTGTTTTTTTTTTTTAATTCTTTATTTAGATAAAGAAGTATCCGAAAAAGTAGTAAATCATATATCCCTGTATGTTGTGATTGTTAAGATGCCCATCTAATAGTTTTTTAAACTATCGGCGCTCCCTGCTGATACCACTGCTTGTGGAAGAGAATTCCACAACCTTACTGCTCTGACAGTAAAGAACCCTCTACGCAGTTTAACCCCTTCATGCCTAATCCTTTTTCTGACATTTGTTGCTTACAGGTTAAAATCTGTATTTTTTTTGCTAGAAAATTACTTAGAACCCTAGAGAATAAAAAGGTGATTATTGCAATATTTTATGTCACTCGGGTTTTGTGCAGCTGTCTTTTTAAATGCAAAGTTTGAAAGAAATACACTTTCATGAATTAAAAAAAAAAAACAGTAAAGTTGACCCAATTTTTTTTATATTGTGAAAGATGATGTTACGCTGAGTAAATAGATACCTAACATGTCATGCTTTAAAATTGTGCACACTCGTGACAAACTACGGTACATAAAAATCTCCATAGGCGACGCTTTAAAAAATGTTAACTGTTCCTTTTTCAGAGTTACAGAAGAGATCTTGTGCTAGAATTATTGCTCTCACTCTAACGATTGTGGCGATACCTCACATGTGTGGTTTGAACACCGTTTACATATGTGGGCGTGACTTACATATGCGTTCTTCGTGGAAACATGGAGGGACGGGGCGCTATAACTTTATTTTCTTTTTTCTTTTCTTTTATTTTTTTTATTTTTCCTTTTGATTATTTTTTTTTTTTTGGGGATCACTTTTATTGCTGTCACAAGGAATGTAAACATCCCTTGTGACAGTAATAGGCAGTGACAGATACTCTTTATGAAGGGATCTTGGGACCCCAAATCCCTCCTTTGCACTTAAAAGCATTCAAAACACCAAATTTGGCTGTTTTTAATGCAGTGTTTTGTTTTTTTTAAATCTCGAGCCTTTAACCACTTAAGGATCAAGCCTATTTCTGACACATGTTGTTTAAAAGTTAAAATCAGTATTTTTTGCTAGAAAATTACTTAGAACCCCCAAACACTGTACATATATTTTTTTAGCAAAGATTTTGGAGAATAAAATGGTGATTGTTGCAATATTTTTTGTCACTCTATATTTGCGCAGCGGTCTTTCAAATGCAATGACATCGCTTTCAGGTTACATGATCGGAGACCCGATCGAAGCCTAATCTGGCTTCATTCGGAACTCCAACCAGCCGACCGACGTGGCAGCTGGTTGCTCGGGTCTTCCAGTAGTCTTTCCCTATAGCTGAGATCCTCTAGTGCCCTTATTAGCTTTATTACCCTTCTCTAGTCTCCAGTTCCAGCACATTCTTCTCAAGGACCGGTGCCCAGAACTGGACAGCATACTCAAGTTGCGGCTGGACCAGAGTCTTGTAGAGCGCAAGAATTATCCTTTTATCTCTGTAATGAATTCCCTTTTTAATGCATGCTAATATTATGCTGGCTTTGCTTGCAGCAGCTTGGCTTTGCATGCCGTTGCTGAGCCCGTCATCTACTAGAACCCCCAGGTCTTTTTCCATCCTGGATTCCCCCAAAGGTTCTCCCCTAGCGAGTAACTTGCTTTCGTATTTTTAGCACTCAAATGCATTGCATAACATTTTTCAACATTAAACCTCATTTGTCATGTAGTTGCCCACCCCATTATTTTACTTAGGTCTCCCTGTAAGTTTTCCACATACTGCGCAGACGTTATTGCCCTGCTTGGCTTTGTATAATCCACAAATACTGAGACTGAGCTATTTAACCCATACTCTATATCACTGATTAATACATTAAAGAGAATTGGTCCCAGGACAGATCCCTGGGGGACTCCGCTTACCACACCAGACTATTCTGAGTACTCGCTATTTACAACCACCCTTTGGACCCACCCCTGTAGCCAGTTTTCAATCCAGGTATACACTCTATGATCCATGCCAACAGACCTCAATTTGTAGAGTAAACATTTGTAGGGAACTGTATCAAATGCCTTTGCAAAATCCAGATACACCACATCCACAGGCCTTCCATTATCTAGATGGCAGCTCACTTACATGTAGAAAGTAATAGATTGGTCAGGCAAGAACGATCCTTTAGGGATCCATGCTGATTACTACTAATGATACTGTTTTCATTAGGAAAATCTTGGATATAGTCCCTTATCATGCCCTCCAATAGCTTGCAGACAATTGAAGATACAGTATGGGAAAATATCATAAAGGTCTACTGCAAATAGAAAAATGCGTAAGGGTACAAAGTGTAAATAAATCACATTTATGTTGAAACTGTTTTATTCATTAATGAAATAATACAGAACATAAACGTAAAAGTACATGTCATCTTCCAGTGAATGTAAAAATATGCATAAAGGTAAAAGTAATATAATGCAAGGCCTCACGGTGATTGCAATAACAGAGCATCAGTATAAAAAGTTAGCACTTTATCCATCTGATGGCGTAATGTTAGAGATCACTCTGAAAATGATGCAAACATACACCGGTGCTACCGCCCATAAAATAACTAGAACAGAACAGTATATATCAGAGCACCGTGATTATGAGAAACTGGTAGAAAAGAACAAATAATTCCATAGAGAAGTATGAAATAACAGAAAGAAAGAGGGAGAAAAGGAAAAGAAAAAAAAAAAAAGGGGGGTGAAGAAGAATAGGGCTAATGAATGAGGATGGGGCAGATAATAATAATACCTATACCCGAGAGCTCCCAGAAGGCGCAGTTACAAAGGCTTGAAAATTGAAAGAAAATTGAAAATGTGACCAGACTGTCCACATAATTTTATGAGAATCAGTCTTATTATTCTTCTAGGCTAGCATGTTTTCCAGGTGTTCGATCTTGTCCATCTCCCAAGCCCAATCTGCTTAGGAAGGAACATACGGTTGGCGCCAATATCCAGCGATAACAGTAAGGGCTGCTGTAAGAAAGTGCCGAATTAAGCTTCTCTTGATTTGTTTATAGGAGCCTGGCAACATAGAAAGTACAGTTATGCAAGGTTAATTTGTGAACTTATCCCCAACAAGTTTGTCATATAATTGTAATATTGTATCTCAAAAAGGAATAATGCAAGGACAGGTGCCCCAGATATGTGTCATGGTTCCAGTGGCCTGTAAACCTCTCCAACACATATCTGGGATAGTGGGGTCGATTCTATGTAGGATTTTAGGGCAATGATACCATCTAGACACAATACGGTAATTTCGTACCTGAACTTGAAAGGATATAGATAATTTAAAGGAGTGCACCAGTGTTTTGTCCCACTCCATATCGTCAGGAGACGCAGTCATTCAGTCAACTCTCGCTCCAACTTAAAAAGGATTGGCGGAGGAGCTGGATAGGAAGCATTAAGGGAAATGTGATAAATCTGGGACAATGAGTGTTCTGGTCTGGTGGACTGGGTGAGCACCGACTCAAAGTCTGTAATTGGCCTGGTCAGAGCATCCATGTCTGGCATCCTGCCCAGAAAATATGACAGCTGAGTATGTTCAAGTCAGGCACCTGAAGGACATGGACAAGAGGAGAGTAGTTGGGGAAGAGGAATCATGTGTCCGTTACGGAGCGTATGGCTCAGAAGTGGAGCGGTAGACTTTTGCCAGTAAAGGAATTTGGAACTAGTAAGAGTCAGAGGGAAGGATGCGTTCCCAAAAAGCAGAGTCAAGGGGCTCAGTCATGATGAGAGTATACCTTTGCTAAGATATTTGTCCCAAACCTGTAACATGGTGGAGGTTATGAGTAGCACTAAGTCAGTCGGGAGTTAATGTGCTGGATCTGTCCAAGATAAAGATGTGAGGTCCAAGGGGGCAGGTCATTTTCTAAAAGGGTCCAAAGTTTAGTGGCTTTGCCATGGTACCAATTAACTACCTGAAGCAGGGAAGCAACATCTCCTCTGTTCTGTGATAGGATAGCATGGCCAATTCGAGGTCTCTTATGTTGCCAGATAAATTCACAATTAGCCTTATTTACTGATGGGATGAAACCCTGTGGAGAAGAAATAGGGAGCGCCTGAAATGTATAGATGAATTTAGGCAGTACATCCATTTTGACCACTGTGACGGAACCAACCTAGACTGTGCTTGTGTGCTTCCGTCAGTATACCGCTTCCTCCAGTCTTGAACCTAGATATCAGATATTGTAGCCGCAATATACAATACTAGCGGACAAATAGCTTGTATGAGGTCTGGAATACCTAATTGCACAAACTCACACAGAATATATACCCCACCAGGCCAGGTGAGCCTGATTACATTATCATATGCAGATGAAATTGTATACATAAATATAATTAACCTGAGCTAATTAACTAGCCATCTGGACAGAAACAATAGGTGAATGGGAATCCACACCTAGACAATGTTATAATTAACATGCTAATTACCTCAGCACTTAAACCAGCCTGGATGACCAGACTGGCCGGCAACAAGGCTAAACCAAAGTACATTACACCTTATCCTAAGTAACATAGAACACCTTATTAAACAGACAAAGCAGGAGACCCCAGTAGCAGATTGTCTGGCTCCAACCTACAATAGTCTATGAGGCAAAGCTCATACAACATTCCATCATTCTGATACAGTGGAATTAATGTATCATAGATTTTTTGAGGGATATTTTGGATAAATAATACTGTCCTATTGGAAGTAATTCAGACCAAATTTTCAGTGTCCAATAAGCAGTTGTCCATCATTTTCTCAGTCACCCTGTGCCCCTAATAGACACACGGTGACTTACACATAAGAGAGACCTGGGAAACTGAGACAGGGATTTCCCAACCTCTCTAAGGTAAGCTGGGTTCCATGGGCCCCCCAACCAAAGTGTCACAACTATGTTCATTCAACCAAACCAGGAAATAATTGGCTTATCATAAGCTTTAAGACACATCTGGATTGTATGTGAAAGAGGCGTATAGTTCATATCTGCCAAGGTAGGCAGGAAGGTAGGAATTTAGATACCAAGGTATTTGATAGCCTTTTGTTGCCATTAAAACGCAAAATTGGATTGTATTAGGGACATAGCAGATGCAGATAAAGATATATTAAGGGCCTCAGTTTTGTCATAATTCACCTTAAAGTTACTTACCAAGCCAAAATAGGTAAATGCCTTGATAATGGTAGGTAATGAAACATGAGGGTTAGAGACATGTAATAAAAGGTCATCTGCATAGAGAGAAAGCTTATAGTGATGTTGGCCAACTGAAATACTCTGAATATTGGGATCCTGTCTAATGGCAATTGCAAGATGCTCCATAGTGAGTATATTTAACGGGGAAGACAGTCCTGCCGAGTTCCACTGCGCATCCAGAATGGATCCGAGGGAAGGCCATTCGAGCGGATCCTCGCTGTTGGTTGTGAATCTTACACAACATATTGGGTCTAAGGCCCAGTTACTGAAGAGCACCCTCAAAAAATTACTACACCTACTGAAGGACCCTATCTGATAGTGATAAGCGTATAGGAGGGAGGAGCCCAGCCCATAATGTCACAGAGCCACCGCTAACTCAACCGAATGGTGAGCTATCTGACGAGATTTTTAATGCATGTCTTGTAAGTGTATTTTTAAAGGGGGCATTTTAATAAAGATATTGAAACAGAGAACACTATGGAGATGCTTTTTTGTTTCACGTGGTGAAAAAATTGCTGATAAGGAGCCATCTATCTCATAGGTAAAAGGTGGAGAGCAGCAGGAAAGATAGTGAACAGCTCGGAGTATTTGTGGTGAGGAGATCGACCTGATGAGAACAGCAGAATAGATAGTGAAAGGCTTTTAACTATCTGTTGTGAGGTGAGTGGGTATTTCACCTGGTGGTGGGATTGCAACTGCATTTATTAAGAAGATTCAAAAGCATGATGGTTGACAACATGTATTGAAAGACTTTATTTTTGTTTCATTATTTGTTCCTATTTTACTTCATGTGGTATGGTGGATACATTTATTTGTAAAAATCACAGTTTGGAGATAAGGTTATGACCAGTAGCGCTGCCTACACTGTATAAATTAACATCAAGAGAGGAGATTGCAACCGTGAGTTCATCCTCTGAAAATCGCTGTTTAAGATCCTGCACCGCAGATGCAGGGATAGTCAGAAGCGCAATTGAGACAATGTACTCATTAAGTTTGGAATAAATCACATTTAGGTAATCAATAGAGTTGTGTAGTTCCGTAGTGCTTAGCTGTTCCATGCATGAGACACTGGAGTAACAAAATTACTCTAAGTATAAATAGATGGCAACATGAGTCATCAGGATGTAGGCATAATGTAGACCATCTTTGGTGTAAAATATAGTAGAAAAACGAACTTCCTCACACTAGCGTACTTCCCATGATTAGGCCGTAATCTAAAGACGGGTCAGATATTAATTTGCTTATAAAACTGAAGATTAAGTGAGGATAATGGGTGTGAAAAAAAGAATGGAAAAAGAGAAGGGAAAAAAGGGGGGTAGATAAGGGGGCTTGCTATGTAGGCCTGTCATGTACAGGACCGTAAGAGAGTCAGGGAAAGGTCAATCCCCAGAACAGGTGTCGATTAGGGTCTTGCCTTCATCAGAATACATGAACATACTTCCGGTTCCGGCGCCTCATGTGAGAAGATGCTTGGAACAGCGGCTCCGCAGTGATCGGCATACCAAACCGCTCCACAGCCCATCCACCCCATCTGACCCGCCGGTGACCCGCCGCATCTACTCGGGACAAGGTACAGATGGAGAAGTACCTCCTCCCCGGCCATTTACAGCCCCCGAATCCCCGGCAGGCCTCCACTGAAGCCAATATGGCGGACGCCTCACAGCCTCCTCACGCTCCCGCCCAAGACACCCAGCCCCCGGTCTTCCCCGAGGCTCACATCGCCAGCCTAGCCCAGGCTGTGGCAACACTCCTGTCTCCTACCATCACGGAGGCAGTGGATAGAGCCATCTCACAGGGGATCACACAGCTTAGGAAGGAGCTGGGAGATCACGCTGGCAGGCTGCAAGAATTAGAGCATCGGGTCTCTGACCTGGAAGACAAGGTGCAAAACTCCTTTGGGACTGATCAACAGGCTAGGCAGACTCAAACCTACATACTAGAAAAACTGGATGATCTAGAAAACCGCTCTAGAAGAAATAACCTTAGGGTTATAGGTCTGCCAGAATCATTTAACTCGGATTCCCTTCATGACATATGTGTGACTAGAATACCGGCTGCACTGGGGATTGCCTCCCCCTGCACCGTCGAGAGAGCTCATCGACTGGGGGCCCCCTCAAATGACCGCCGCACGCCCCGCCCGGTCATTGTTAAATACCTTAACTATATGGACAGGGTGAATATACTTAAGTCTTTCAGGAATTCCAAGTCCTTGCAGCTAGATGGCCACAAACTTCTTTTGTTCGCAGACTATTCACAGGAAGTGTCCAAGAGAAGGAAGGCTTTCCAACCTATCTGTCAGGCCCTCTATCACAAGGCTATAAAATTCACCCTGGCATACTCTGCCACCCTCCGCTTTACTGATTCCTCAGGCGATCAGAAATCATTCACGCATCCGGAAGAGGCGGCACATTACCTACAATCGTACCTTCATGTTTCCTTGGATCTCAATGGAGGCCCCCGCCAACCCCCGTCTACACCTCGGGAGCAGCGCAGCCCAAGAAAGGATCCTGCTAAGAAACTAAGACTTTCTGGCCCCAATGGCAGACCCTATTCTTAATCGGTTTCCTTCCTATGATGATCACTTATATCTCATCCTGTCGGTTCTTTCTATCCAGGTTGCCTCCTAGTTTTTACGTTTGGTAACAGCATTCACCGCTGGAATGAACGACCCTGCCAATTTAGTTTACACGTTGACTGAACTTCCTTCTATATGTACCATTATATCTGAGGCTCCTCCATTCCTTTTGGATTGCATTTCTCCCCTCTCAGGGCCTCTTTACTGTTATCCGGCCTCTGGGCCATCATATGGTTTTATGTTGGGGTTATGTATTGATTATACTGTTAGATTATAATCGCTTATGAGACACAGCATTACCGTTGATAAAAGTCATTTTTTCTTTTTATTTATTTACTTTTTACTTTACATTGTTCTTCTCCTTTACAGGGTCAAACATGTGCCGCCACTAGGTGGCACCATCCTTTATTTTTCTATTCCTTGCAGCCCATGGGCGCATATAGGCTTTCCGCGGAAACGCTGTTCCTCATCGGGAGTACTGATTGCATGAGGAAAAAAGAGAAGCTCAGGCTTCACCTGGTATGTACTTTCCTTTTTTGTTTCCTGGACCCTAGCTGGGTCCCTCTCCCCCCCCTGTCCCCCCGGATGCTTGATCCCACCACCTTTACTACCCTCAGGCCCCTAATGTTTCTTGAGCTAAGTTCTGCGGCTTATAGCTCCCACGCCCTTTTTTTCCACTTGTGTCTACTGATCAGCCAGACATATCCACAATGGTTCCCTCCATGACTATTAAGGTAGTCAGCTGGAATGTTAAGGGTTTACGCTCCCCTCACAAACGGATGTCCGTTCTCACGCATCTGCGTCGCCTGAGAGAGGACATTGCGATCCTTCAAGAGACTCATTTACCAGACACTGACCTCCCACGCCTGCGCAAACTGTGGGTGGGCCGGGTCTATGGCTCTCCTGCGGTTCAGGGTAAAGCGGGAGTGGCGGTCCTCATCCACAAAAATGTATCCTGCAAACTAATTGGCTCCCACTCCGATTATCTCGGAAGAGTTTTAATACTGCATTTCTCTATCCTGAATAAGGAACTGGCTCTTGCGGGCATTTATGCCCCCAATGCTCCCCCAAAACCCTTTCTCCAATCCCTCACCTCCCAACTGGCTCCATTCACCCACCTCCCCCTGTTGGTAGCGGGGGATTTCAATTCCACCATGTCAACAGAGGAAGACAGATCGGGGACGGGAAAGAGCGGATCACCTCCAGTTGCACAGACACTTACCCCTCTACATGTATTTGCTGACGGTCTCCGGCTTACGGACACCTGGCGACTAGCTCACCCAACCGCACGAGAATACACTTTCTTCTCCCATCCCCACAATTCCCTCTCCAGAATCGACTATCTTTTTGCGAACGACTCTCTACTCCCCAACACATCTCACCCACACATCCACGACATTGCGGTATCGGACCATGCTCCGGTATCAATCAACCTTTTTCATTTAGCGCCCCAAGGCTCTAAATCCCCATGGCGATTCCCATCATACCTAGCTAAAGACCCTGCCCTAAGCACTGCTCTACACCGGCTATGGACTGATTTCCTAGCTTCAAATTTTTCTCCAGACTGCTCCCCCACCCTCCTCTGGGAAACGGGCAAGGCGGTACTGAGGGGTCACATCATCTCCTATGCCTCGGCCCACAAGAAAAAGATTACAGCGGCTTACGCCAAGGCTAGCAACTCCCTCAGAGAGGCACAACGACTTCTAAATGTGACTAACACCCCAGCTTCCAGAGACGTCTGGAGGAAAGCGAAGTCTGACTTCGATACGTGGGCTGCGGCACAGGAGACACTACATGCCAACGTTCAAGATTGGCGATTCCACAAATTTGGTAACAAACCAGGCAAACTCCTTGCCTCCTTATGCAAACCCCCGTATACCCCCACTCATGTCCCTGCCCTAGTGACGGCCCAGGGGACAAGAGTTGAAGCCCCACAGGACATTGTAAATACTTTCCAACAATTTTATGAGACATTATATGGTCAGGAGGAGATAGATGACACTGTCGCTAACTCCTTATTAAGCATTCTTCCCCTACCCACCGTTACCCACGACCAACTACAACAGCTTAATGCACCGATCACACTCACTGAAGTCAAAGATACCATCAAATCCATGGCCTCTGCCAAAGCCCTAGGCCCGGACGGGTACACGGCGGAATTCTATGCGCTAACCGTTGACTCTGTAGCCCCTACCCTGCTGGAAGTTTACAACCACATATATCAGGGGGCGGGTTACCTACCCACTGGTTACCAGGCGATCATAAAACGTATTTATAAACAGGGGAATGAACCTACCAACCCGGATCATATCGCCCGATTTCCTTACTAAACCTTGATGCTAAAATCCTATCCAAAATTGTAGCTAACCGCCTTGCATCTATCTCACCTACCATGCTCCACCCGGCCCAAGTCGGATTCACTCAGGGAAGATCCGCATCCTCTAATATTCGGAAAGTCATAGCAGCACTAGAATATGCTAACTCCAATCCAGCCACAGAGACTGCCATTGTCACATTGGACGCTGAAAAAGCGTTCGACAATGTCAGTTCCCGATGGCTGGACATGGTCCTTGCTAAATTGGGCTTCTCTGGTGCCTTTGTCCATTTGATACGTACAATGTACCAGGCTCCTACAGCGAATCTCATAGTCTCTGGCCACTCCTCAAAAGTCTTCCGCCTTTACAAAGGCACGAGACAAGGCTGCCCCCTATCCCCACTTCTCTTTAACATTGCCATGGAACCTTTATCTAGGACGCTAGCAACCCATCCCCTCCTCCACGGGATACCCATTGGCAACTTGGACATCCGCTCCGCACTTTTCGCGGATGATGTCCTCATTTTTACCTCTAACCCGACCTCTGATGTTGTATAAGCGTATGTCTGGAAGGCCGACCCCACCATCTCTTTTCGGCAGGTATAATTTTTTTAGGGAGACACGGGGGCGTCGACCCTGCCAGACAAAGGCAGAAATTGCTTTATTGAGCCTGTTTACATCCTTATGTTTTAGCAGGAGGGGGATAGTTTGCAAGGGATATAAGAGCTTTGGGAAACTGGTCATTTTGAAGAGATGACATCTACCCTTGAAAGAGAGGGGAAGGGATTGCCAAGTCTGGAGTTGTGAGATCAATTTGTCTATTGTGGGGGAGAAATTTAGAGTGTACAGTGAGGACGGGTGTTTACCAATCTTTATGCCCAGGTATGTAATGTGTGAGTTAACAATCTTCAAGTCAGTGAGGGAGGCCCACGGCGGGTTATGGGGAGAATACAGGGGTAGTACCTCACTTTTAGAAAAATTTATGCGCAACCCCGAGCATCGCCTAAATTGTTCAAAAATGGTTTTTATGGTTGGGAGATCAGTCATGTATTCTGAGAGGGGGCCTAGACTGGATAAGGCGGCAATCTAGGTACACCAATTATGAACTTGAGATGCAAATGGTTGCCCCTTATGACCTTGCGGCCGTGCTACACTGTGGGAACAGGGACCTTCCACCCGATATCAGGAACAATATCTTGATCAGGGACACTATCGCCTCCTGGAAGGCAGTCAGAAAAAAATTGGGGGTTCCCCAACGAGTTTCCAGATTCTTGCCCATTCTGGGTCACCCCCTGTTTCCCCAGAGTCAGCACACCCATATCTTTGCCTCATGGGCGCAAAAGGGTCTCACCACTTTTTACCAGTTATTCAACCCGCTAACTGGGAAACCAGCTAGTCAATCCTCGCTGAATGCTTCTTTCGGGGTACCCGATTCTCAACAATTGTATGTTCAACAGTGCTTGGGGTTTCTCCGGTCCTTACATATGGACTCCTCCTCTCGCTTCAAACACTCCGCAATGGACTTATGGCTTTCGACTGACCAGCACAAAATCTCCCATATCTATTCATCCCTGAGTCGCACTCTTTCCGAGCCCACTACTGCCCAAGTGGCTCGCAATTGGAATACCGTCCTCTCTTCGACGACGGCTCACTCCAGGGCTTTACAGGGTTATAATGACACTTGCCGCTTCGTTCATAACGAATTCTGGAGGGAGCAACAGTTCAAAATACTCCACGGAGCTTACTGCTTGAAATGGTCCTCCAACCCTGACCAATTATTATGCTCACTTTGTCATCACAAATACCCCTCCCTACTTCATAAACTATGGTCATGCCCACGGATCAAGAAACTTCTGGGACAGACTCCTCCGGTTCATTCTACAGCTCATTGGACTTACAATACCTAAAGATGTCTACATCCTACTTTTTGGGGACATACGCCCATTCATGTCTTAATTGCCAAGACCCCAAAAACAAATCTTACTACATGATAGATCTTGGCTAATGAAATACCTAATGATTGCCAGGAGAGCCATACTAAAACGTTGGATCGCCAACTCTCCGCCTACCTTATCCGATGTTAACTCTGAACTCCAGCTTCTATGCCGCAGAGATTGGATGGACTTACATCAAAACAAACTATCACGTCCGGACCTGTTTCTCAAAAAATGGCACGTTTTTCATTGATGCCTCCATCTCTTACCATCAACATTGTGACAGCCTGACCTTTAACACCACTCGTGCCTTTATAGCCTGAGAAACCCCAACCACTACTCTGATATTATAGCTATTCATAACCGTTTTGGGGTCTCTCACGTATGATATCATTTTGATGTATCAGTCTATTTAGACCTGCTAATACTTCCCTCCCCCCTTCCCCCCTCCCCCCCCCCTTCTGGACTGATCGATTTCTGCTTTTCCTATCCGTAACCACTGCTATGACAGGGCCCTGCTCTCCTTACCCTTCCTACAAGCATCCTGGACCCATTCTCTAACCAACTTACTACCCCTTTCTTCTCCTCTCGCCCTCCCTTTTATTCCCCCCCCCCTCCCCCCCAGTAACCTCTTCCCATCCCCTTTTATCTTAAAGGTTAATCAGTTTATTTCTTGTATACCTTTTTGAAACCTTATGTAGCTTGGATGTACTTTTCTTGGTGTATCTCAGGAAGTTACCATGTACTGAATATTGCTTATTGTTATAGCCTCTGTTCCGTACAATAGTATTACACTCTGTATTGCTATCCGCACTACAATAAAAAGTTATCCAAAAAAAAAAAAAAAGAATACATGAACATGTTCCAATGGAGCTACGTTTTTGAGTATCGCTCTTGTCTATTATGAGCAGTAAGCACTCCATCCTGTTAATGTCCTCTACCTTGTTGAACCATGGCGAGACAGAAGGAGGGTTAAGATCCTTCCATCTTAAAGTGATGCAGGCTTTGGCAGTATTAAAGGGGTATTTCATGCTTGTGGGGAAGAAAAATAGCAAAAAAAGAAAAAATATTATAGAGTATACCAAAAAACACATTTACCAGGTGACCAACCACCTAGTAGAGAGGGATTTAGTATAATTGCCGATTTACTAATTAGGTGTGGTATCTGCCTATGTATATGAATAGAAAAAAAGGGGGGGGGGTATAGCTGTATATGACAGACTGTATAAAGTAGGCACAAAATTAACCATGCTGCATAACGTACAAATATGTATTAGTCTTAATAAAATTTAAAGAAAAACCTTCTGTGTGAGCGACTCACACCTTCCAGAAAGCCAACACAAGACAAAATAGAAAAACAATCCTGGTAGGTAGATCAATGTGTAGGAGCCTATTAGCAAGAGTGACTCAACAATATGTGTATTTAGCTAGGAATACAGTGACAGTCTGGGTGTATATAACACCTTGAATTATAGCATGGACCCACAAGGGGTTAATGAATGACACTGGGTAGGTGACTAACTGTTATCATAGGTTATCGGAATAAATCATAACACTTTCATATTCCTAGGTAGGGAGTGATATAGTATAATAAAAGAAGTGCTCACTCGGCCTGCCTCAATAAAAGTGAACAACCCCAAGCGCTTTAGGACAACCCAACTGCCAATCCCCCTGCTGCTACTTAAAATATAAAAATATAAATAAAACGGTGACAAAGCAATATGTAAAAACATACAAATGTGATGTGATTGTGGTAGTGTGAGGTCATTACTACTTTTTGCGCTACTGGTCACATTTGTATGTTTTTACATATTGCTTTGTCGCCGTTTTTCTATAGTGATATAGTATAGTATGAGGTCAAGTTAAGGCAATATAATGGCTTGTACTCAGCCTAGAAGTTTGGGAATAGAAGGGATGTCCCTTGGGATCCTCAAGATGCTGTATTAGTGAGGTTTAGCAGGGCCAGCAGTTAATGATGATATAAAGTAAGGCCATAAATCTTCAGTATAAGGAAAGTTCAATTAGTATTCTTTCACAATTGCCATCATTGCTTCCATGATAACATGCTATATTCACATTATATAGTAGTAGGTAGCAAGCAGTATAGCTGATCAAGCAAATGGATTGAAGCAAGCTAGAGGTGCATATTGCAGATAGCACTACACAGTGCGATAGTACAGGCAGAGGGGGAGGGAGGCAAGCACAGTCATTTGCATCAAATAATCAAGTTAAAGTCCTTGTTATTAATGGTATCCATCGGGTGCTTACCACTCTACCTTCCCATGTAAGGCCAGTCATCTGAGTCCTCCTCTGTTGTTTCCCTTGTGCCAGCTGTTTAGCACTACATCCGTGAATGGTCGTGGTGGCATGCTACCTTCTCCGTGGTCCCTTGTTTGCCATCCTCCAGCGTGGAGCACAAGCCGGCCGGCTCTGTTCCTTGCTTCCTCACACGTAGATCGGCATTTGGAATATAGCGTATACAACTGCAACACAAGTGATATTGTAATTGAATGTTATTAAAAAATACTGTTCCTTTTCGATCTGTAATTTTCTGAAAATGCAATACAATATGGCTACCTTGAGTTGTTCTGTACACAGAATGTGTAAAGAATGCCCCCCAGAAACATCATTTACTGCTTGTGTGATTGGCCAGATGCTTACTAGGAGAGATCAAACTTAATTGTGAGGTCATCGTTTTTGACTTTGGAGCACCTATAAATGGAGTAACTTGATCAAGAAGTTTTTCATGGAATGTGATTTGTTGATGTGTTTATGTCACATAAGAAATATAAGAATTGCACATCAGACGACTTTATATGAGCACCAGTAATCACATGTCATTCTGTTTATTATTGTGATCATGTATTGTTATCATATGAGTTGACACTTAATGATTTTGCACGTAGTAATTATTTATGTTTGGATAGGTATGTACAGCGCGGCACAAATATTGGACTGATCTTATTTTTTACACATGTAGGTATATGGGACTGTGATCAGTGTCAACAGCGTGCTGTTAGCTTTCCTGTGAACAGACACGGTAGCTCGCAAGGCCTTTTTTTCAATTATTCTGAGAAAATTAGAGTTTTATATTTGCCATAATTTTGTTGAAAATTTGGGGGACTTCATTGGGTGACAATGCAGAAAGTGTAATTAAATCCTAAGTTAACAGAATCAATAGTAGCTATACCACTTCAATTTTGACTCTATCCTTGTACCTCCAGCTGCCATCAGGTGTACGTCCAGAAGCATTTCCCTGTTTAGCTGTGCCCGTAGGCTATGTAGAAACGAATGGACTGCACACTGACGACATCATCGATGTATAATCAACAAAACAAATAGAGGAAGGATGGCAATTGGCAACTTCCTTGAATATTAATAAGGACAGGAGAGTGGAAGGCAAACTGCCATCTCTAGAGGCAAATATGTTGCAAACACAGACAATAAAGTCTGCCAGGTAAAAATAAATGAAATCTAAAGAAAGATGCACACTACCAAATTTTGTCATTGGAAAGCCTTAAACCAGATCCTGAATAAAATATGGCTACATATGAAAATTCCTCAAAAACCGATAGCTGCATAAAACTGTGCTAATAATGTCCAATACCTGCCAATAATTACTCCACATTTACTTGCTGAGGTTTTCTTCACCTCTAACAGAATATGTAGAGGAAAAGGTTTTGCTGGGTTTGTAAAAAAAAAAAAACAATACGGAGATGACAAAACGAATCAGCTCCTTGTGACTATTAGAACATTACATACTGGGGTTGACTTACTAAAGGCGACTGTTCACTTTGCAAGGGAAGTTGAATTTTGCAAGGAAATTTTAGTGAATGTGATGAAACATCACTTTGCAAAGAATACCCAATCAAATGCTAGGAAAAAAAACGATTTTTGCATGCACATTATTGAAAGATGACAGTCAGCAGAGCTTCACCACCACCACATTCACTAAGCTCTGGGGAAAAGGCATCCAAGTCAGGACCAACCCTACCATGGGTCCTGCGGGGTCTATCGGACCCAGGCGGAACTTGGAGAGGGGCGGCAAATTGACTCCCAATATTTTTTCTTTTTTACAGTGGTTTTGTATGTCATCAGTTTGCGGCGTGTTACAGGTGCCATTTTCCCATCTTATACTGCCGCCCATAGTACAAACTGATGAGTATGTGGAGGCGGAGCTTCTCCTTCGGGGAACGTCCTTCGCGTGATCGTGGTGTGCACAATGACGTTAGACATCAGTGCACTCCATCTTATGCAGTGCAGACTGGATCCTCTATGGGGCGGTGGGCGCGGCAGACACAGGAGTGACAGGAGGAATGAGGACAGACAGCGGGTGTTTTGGTAGACTGGTCTGGTGGTGAGTTATGGAAGATAACAGTATATATAATATTTTCTAAATGTTATATTTATATAAAACATTTATATAAAATAATGGATTTGGGGGCCATTTGGTGGGCGTGATTTTTTTTGGGGGGCAGGAGGCAGAATTTAGTTCTTGGACCCAGGCAGCACAATGTCTTGGGCCAGCCCTGATCCAAGTACAACTTCCCTTGCAAACAGCCTATTTGCCTTTATTAAATGAACCCCACTATAAGATTCTATGTCAAAAGACATGACAATTAAGATTGATGGCCCCAAACAAGAACTTAGTGGTGTGTTCTTGCAAGAATTCAAATCACTGACTAAAAGATCAGCTATATCCAAAAACAGTATAGGATTTATGTACCTGTATTTGATACTAACATTTGCATCTATACGGTTTATGTGTGGACTAGAAATAAATGTGGAAACAGATCACAAACCATTGAAAATAATTTAACAGTTACGATAGTTACATAGTGGTTGAGGTTGAATAAAGATGATAGTCCATCCAGTTCAACCTGTGTAGGTGTGCGTGGACGTAATCATTTCCCATACCCCTGAATGTTTTTTTTTTACATTAGGTAAAAAAATGTCCATGTGTCTACACCTTCAACCAAAAGACAAACATAAATGAATTAAAAAATCTGAATCTTCAGAACTCTAACCATGCAGTTGGGAGCATTGCATTTGCCCCAACAAGGTACAAAGGATAGCGCTACACCTACAAAAATATACCATTTTGAAATATGATAAATAACATTTAAAATATCAAATTTGGGCCATAGCTCCATTTAAAGCAATTAGCATTCTAGAAGACTTTATTTAACCAATTCTGGACTGGAAGGTTTTACCCCATTAATGACCAGGCCATTTTTTGCGATACGGCACTGTGTTAGTTTAACTGACAATTGCGTGGTTGTGCAATGCTATACCCAAACAAAATTGATGTCCTTTTTTTCCCTCACAAATAGAGCTTTCTTTTGGTGGTATTTGATCATCTCTGCGGTGTTTATTTTTTGCTCTATAAACAAAAAAAGAGTGACAATTCTGAAAAAAAAAATACTTTTTTTTACTTTCTGCTATATAATATTCCCAGTAAAAAAAATTAAAAATCACACTTTTTCATAATTTTAGGCCAATTTGTATTCTGCTACATATTTTTGGTAAAACAAAATCCCAATAAGTGTATATTGATTGGTTTGCGCAAAAGTTATTGCGTCTACAAACTTGGAGAAAAATGTAGGTAATTTTTATTTATTTTTTTACTAGTATTGGCGGCGATCAGCGATTTTTAGCAGGACTGCGACATTGCGGCGGACAGATCGGACACCTAACTGACATTTTTGACACTTTTGGGGGGGACCAGTGACATTACTACAGTAATCAGTGCTAAAAATATGCACTGTTGCTGTACTAATGACACTGGCAGAGAATGGGGTTAACACCAGGGGCGATCAAAGGGTTAGGTGTGTCCCTAGGGGATGCTTTCTAACTGTGGGGGGGGGGCTTACTGCATGAACACAGAGATCTTTGTTTCTAAATAAGAGGAACACAGGATCTCTGTGTTCATTACTGACAGAACAGCGGTCTGCCGTGTTTACGCCCTTCTGTCTCCACGGGGAGCGATTGTGGGTGCCCGGCGGCAATCGCGGCCTCCAGACCTGCTAATTGGCTCCCCCTGCACGACCCTACTAGTGGTCCCGTGAAGCGATGTACAGGTACGTCATTTGGCGGGACAGAACCAACCTGCCACCGTAAAACTACAGCGGCTGGTCGGCAAGTGGTTAAAGGAAATCTATGGTCACACCATATATTTTAATTTGAATACATCAGCGCTGTATCAGCAATACAAACAAAGGTTATATTTTAAAATCCAAGATAAGCTTACTTTAAAAAATCAAATTTCATGTTGTGAGTGCTGCCTGTCTACTGGTAATTTTTTTAGGTAATCAGTTACTTAATTTTAGAAGCTAATATATGAACATAGAAGCTGCTTGAATAAATTCTACAAAATATCAAATAATTGGGTATACTTTTTATTCCTCCCGACTGCTATAGCGAAAAAGGAGTGCATTCTTTTTATTTATTGTTCTACTGAAAACAACACAAGACACCAGAATACTGTACATTGTTTCACTGCAATTGTTTTTTTTTTTTTTTTTTTTTAATACAAACTATAAATGGTGTAATTAAATTCATGACATTTTCAAACATGCTTACTGGTAAATCCAATGTAAGACGTTTTGATTGATCATTCCACCACTTATACATAGTTTATAGGCTCATGCTTTTGAAATTATTGTTTGTTATACATTTTGTGAACACTGCAGTTTGCTTGCTGTTCCTTTCTAAATGCCAACTTAAATGTTTGTAACAATGGATGACATTGTGCTTTTTGGATGGGCTTTTGACATTGCCATTCTTCTCAATTCCATGTCAGAATTTTGAAACATTTGTCAAGAATTGGTTTGTATAATCTGATCTAGGAAAGGATAAAAAAAGTTGGTTGTTTAAAACCCATGATATTTATCTCTATTGATCATTGATCTTAAAACATTTACAAAGATTTTAACAGATTGCTTCCTCACATAACCAAGTTAATACATCCTGACCAAGCTGGGTTTACTCCTGGTAGAGAAGGCAGGGACCACATGCAGAGGGTTGTGATCCACTACGCCCAAGTGAAGGATACTCCCTTGGTTCTCTTATTAACAGATGCTGAAAAAGCATTTAATAAAATAGATTGGGTGTTTCTCCAGACCTCTCTGAATTATCTTGGTTTGGGCGAGGGGATGCGAAAGTGGCTGGCCGCCTTCTGCTCTAGTCCTTAGCTGCTATAAAAGTAAATTTCTGAATCTTTTGACATACGTAACGAGACATGCCAGGGCTGTCCTCTGTCACCACTAATATTTATGCTTACCTTAGAGCCTTTCCTGCAAATGATTAGATCTTGGGTGGATATTCATGGCCTTCCAATCAACCTGGGCACTCATAATATGGCCACCTACGTGGATAGGTAATTTTTTTTGTTTTTTGAAATTAGTGAAAAAAATTGGCGCTAATTCCAAAAATAATGTAAATAATCCAATCACAAGCTATATCAAACAGTATAGCACTCTTGAAACAATCGTTGATAACAACAGAATCCAAAACATAAATCCCTGTGTAAAAAAATATTTTTGTTTACTTATTAAACTATGCATATCATTGTCGATATCGATTGCCATTGTCTCCAACCTGGAATAATTTATCTTAAAATTGGACAGAGACCTAAAGTGAGTAAGTTCATCCAATAAATTTGGAAGGTACGTTAAAGTGGATTTTACAAAAAAAAAAAAATCAGATTGTGATAAGGCAAGTGACCAATGCGCTACCAGTGAAGTATATGAAAATGACAATAAAGTGAAAAATGTATATGATAAAATCTATGAACCAACAATGAGAAAAGCTGCCAATTTCTGTAGTGTCACCGCATACCGATAAAAATTTAAATTAGTGGAAAAAAATTGGCGCTAATTCCAAAAATAATGTAAAGAATCCAATCACAAACTATATCAAACAATATAGCACTCTTGAGACAATCATTGATAACAACAGAATCCAAAACATAAATCCCTGTGTAAAAAAATGTGTAAACTGTACTTGATCTAAATAATCTATAAAGTGACATTATAAAGTTCAATAAAAGAGTCCATGTGAATGTGCAGAAAGTAAATATTAGTTGAAAGCAAAAAAATATTGATCCAAAACGGGATGTGAATAATCAATTCAAAAAGTGTCACCGATGTGAGAAGATCCCAACACAGAATCCAACATTGAGTGGCCACTCACTTCAATGATGGATAAATAAGGCGTTTTTCATAAGTATATTGATCCTCTGTGGAACTCCAATGGTGGTACTGGCTCAGTTGATAAGGGGTTTTGGATAGATAGCCACACGAATTGGAGGTATATATCCCTTTGGCAGTTCACTCATGAGAAATAGATAAAGGACTCCATAGTGTAGTAAGTTATGCAAATTTGAATAAAGGACAATAGATAACTTACATTACAAATACAGGCAGATGAGTGGAGAAACGGACCACTCGGTCCCGCACGTGACTTTTTCAAGGGCAAAAAGTTGAAAAAGTCACATGTTTTTGTGATGCAACGCGTCGGGAGGAGCCAGTCTACGGCCGTGATCGGAAGTTCGGATTTTGCACGCCGCATACTGTGGGGACCGAGCGGTTTGTTTCTACCCTCATCCGCCTGTATTTTAATGTAAGTTATCTAATGTCCTTTATTAAAATTTGCCTTACTTACTACACTATGGATTCCTTTATCTATTTCTCATGAGTGAACTGCCAAAGGGATATATACCTCCAATTCGTGTGGCTATTTATCCAAAACCCCTTATCAACTGAGCCAGTACCACCATTGGAGTTCCACAGAGGATCAATATACTTATGAAAAACACCTTATTTATCCATCATTGAGGTGAGCAGCCATTGCATTCAATGTTGGATTCTGTGTTGGGATCTTCTCACATCGGTGACACTATTTGAATTGATTATTCACATCCTGTTTTGGATCACCATTTTATTGCTTTACAACTAATATTTACTTTCTGCACATTCACATGGACTCTTTTATTGAACTTTAAAATGTCACTTTATTGATTATTTAGATCTAGTGCAGTTTATATATATTTTTTACACAGGGATTTATGTTTTGGATTCTGTTGTTATCAATGATTGTTTCAAGAGTGCTATATTGTTTGATATAGTTTGTGATTGGATTCTTTACATTATTTTTGGAATTAGCGCCGATTTTTTTCACTAATTTAAATTTTTATCGGTATGCGGTGACAATACAGAAATTGGCAGCTTTTCTCATTGTTGGTTCATAGATTTTATCATATAGATTTTTCACTTTATTATCATTTTCATATGCTTCACTGGTAGCGCATTGGTCACTTGCTTTATAACAATCTGATTTTTTTTTGTAAAATCGAATTTAACGTATCTTCCAAATTTATTGGATGAACTTACTCACTTTAGGTCTCTGTCCAATTTTAAGATAAATTATTCAAGGTTGGAGGCAATGGCAATTGATATGGGCAATGATATGCATAGTTTAATAGGTAAACATTTCCCATTTATACGGTCTACTTCTTACATTTGCTACCTTGGAACTAACACTCCTATAATCCTCTGGTGAGTGTATAAATTAAATGTCAGTCCTTTGGCTATCATAATCAAAGGAGAGTTACAAAGGTGTGACAAGAAAGTCTTTACCTGGTTTGGCCGCAACAGTTTTATTAAGTGAAAGTTCTTTCCCAGCTGTTATACCTGATGCAGGCCCTTCTCATTCTGCTACCTTCTTGTTTTCTAAAAGGCTTACGAACAAAGTTCCCTTAATTTGTATGGGGGAGCAAGGCATTAAACATTCAATCTTGACTTTACCAAAACTGAGGGGGTCATGTGTTTTTCTAACCCAAGCCAGTACCATAAAGCAACACATTTAATGAGAGTAGTTGACTGGTGTACCCAATCTGATTATAAACCGTGGGTCAAATTGGAACAGTCCCGGTTTGTTTTCCATTAGCAGGTCTCCCATGACTTCCTAACCTTATGGACCATATAGCTATTAACAAACATTTACTAATATCTGCAACACTCGGAACTCTTAGAGAGATATTTCATACCACGTTGCTATCACCGGCACTTAGCCCTATGCTCCCTGTCTTAGGATCTGGAAATTTGGACATATCAGATCCGACTGGCAAATAAATTCTATCATACGGAAGGGGCTTTATCACCTCATTCACTTTTCAGGGGACAATTGTCCTTTGACCAGAAGGGAGTTGGAGACCAAATTTATGCCCCAATCAGATTTCTTAAGACTGGCTCAATTGAGTAGCTTCCTACATGACCTCCCTGAGTTTCATAAGACGTTACGTACTCCCACTCACTTATTCTTTGTCATTCTTTCATGCCCTTCTAACAGACAAAAGAGAATAAAAGTAAACCAAAGTTCCAAAAGTTCTGGGAAGAGGACCTGGGCATCATTTTCTCCCAAGCTCAAAAGGACTGCATAGTCCTTTTTTGCACATAAAGCATCCATTGGCTGTAAGTATCATGAAAGTTTTAACAAGATGGAAAAGAACACCCTGTGTTCTGCACTGCATGTTTCTGCAAGTGTCCAATCATTGTTGGAGATGTTTGGAGGTAGAGGGAACCCTTCTTCTTATCTTATCTCTAGCTGAGGGAATTCTGAGCTTCTGTTGAACATATGGTAAAGATCCTTACAGATGTGCCTCTAGAAAGAACTACAGCACCCTACTTACTGCATGATACCCAGCTTTTCAATAAGAAATACAAGGGCTCATTGCTTAAACACCTCTTTAATGCTGCCAAAGCTTGCATTCCATTCTGTGGAGACACAGTTCTCCTCTTACTATCTTTCTGTGGCAGGCTAAGATCATAGAAATACAACACATGGAACAACTCACTATGGCTCTGAGGGAACAAGATGAGAAACATAGGAAAATCTGGAGAGCCTGGTTCTTCTACAGGGATCAAACTCTACTAGCTTCTTCACTACAGACTTCCCCCTGAGCCCTAATGATTATCAAAATACACTGAGGTGATCCCCTGAGAGGGGAGGGGGATGACTGGACAACCCCAATTCTCCTTGTTCTCCTTTCCCTCTAAGCCCTGACCCACTCCCTTTCTTTATATTACTACTGGCCCATATCCATCATATCCATGTGTCTTTCAATCTCATTTACTTTTCTAAACATGTCCCCCTGCTATTGTCTCTTTTCTCTTGTAAGGTACTTACTAGACCTCTAAAGTTATAAAAAAGTAATTTGGGAGAAAAGATAGCTATGTTTTTACCTTATAGATCCAACTCTGAATTGATGTCTCATAACATGTTGCTGTATATCAGGGGTGTCAAACTCAATTTTATTGCGGGCCGCATCAGCATTATGGTTGCTTTCAAAGGGCTGGTTATATCTGTAGGATTAGATGTTCAGAGCACCCCCCCCCTTACACCCTTACATGAGATGTGAAGAGCCCCCCCACCAACAGAAGTCAAGAGTCACCCACCCTTCCTTACATCACAATGCACTCCCTTACCTTATGCTGCTGCCAGGAATAAGATGCGGGTGGATCTGGGAAGAAGTGCAGGGCCTGGAGGAGAACCAGAGGAGGGCTGGAGTCAGCTTCCAGCTTTCTGCTGAATGCTGAGACCAGGGGAGGCAGAGGCAAAGTGGTGTTGCGACTAAACAGAGAGGCAGGACCTGTGGGAGGAGTTCTGCCCTCCTCTCTGCTGCGGACTGCTGAGAAGGGGGGGTGGGCAAAGACAAGCCTTTCTGCAGCTGCACAGAGGAGCGCAGGATCTGGCAAAGGAGTTCTGTCCTCTCTGCTGCCCACTATAGAGACAAGGTGGGAGCAGAGACAAGGGGGCTGTCGCAGCTGCAGGAGGGGTGCAAGAGCCACATGAAATGGCTTGGGGGGCCGCATTCGGCCCGCGGGCCTTGTGTTTGACACCTGTGCTGTATATGATCGCACTACACCATGTCTGCATTGAAAAAAAGAAAGCCGCTCCAGGTGAGCGAGTCTCCAGTTAATCCCCACACACACTAGTTGGGTGCTAGCCCAGCTTGCATGCTGTGTGTAAAAAAAGCAAACGATTCCGGATGGCTACACTTCCAAAAATCTTCTTTACTAAAGCTTATGTGACAAGTGGTAACAGGTGGAGCAGGGGACAAGGAGCTAGACGCGTTTTGCAAAAACATTAGCATTTAGTAAGGTCTACGCACTAATATTTGCGCGAAACTAGTCTAGCTCTTTGTCCCATGCTCCATCTGTTAACTATCTGTCACAAGAGCTTCAATAAAGAGGATTTTTGGAAGTGCAGCCGTCCGGAATCATTTGCTTTATTACACCATGCCTGCATACCTTTCAGATGGTTTCTATCTTCATGAATAAAGAATTTATTCAATCCATGAGATTTGAAGTGATTAAAGAAATACACCAAGGGCACTGCAGAGTTGTGAAATGTAAAATGAGAAGATAGTTACATTCTACTTGCTAGGAATAAATGCTAACATGGAGGATTAGATGCTCAAATTTCCACTCTACTTGCAGTATTGTTCTTCTAACTCAAAGGGACCTGTGATCTTACCTGCAGCAACTTTATATGATAATGACAAACAGTTGCATTAGATTTGTTGATCATACACAACGCATACTATATTCTAGTTGCAAAAATGAATTAAAAAAAGGAGTAGTACTGGCGCTTATTGGGAATTACATAAATTAAAAGGTTCGAAGAAGACCAGCAGTCTTAGGAGAAACAATACGTCTGGGATAAGTCCACAATTTTCCATAAATTTAGAAGCAAGACACTGGGTGCTTGGTATCAGATAGAAAAAAGGTGAATCTTTCAATTGGAAGTGAATCAGTGATCACATGTGCCGATCCATCAGTCTATTCATTTAGATGCTTGGGATGCTTGTATATTACTAGAAAAAGGGAAGATGCTGACTACAGCAGTATTTTTTCTTTACACACAACCTTTAAAGTTCACTTTGTTGAGAAAAAAACATTCCCCTCTGGGTGATCTCTGTACATTGCAGTGATTATAACAACCTTTGTTGCAGATTCCTACCTTTTGTTATTCTGAAGAAATCCCTGTTTGTTCCTCTATGCTGAGTGGGTCTAATGGGAGTGGTTTCATAATTATCAATCAGCTGTTCAGCTGCAGAGCACTAATGAGAAAATCTGCTGGGTCTGCATCCCTTTAGACGTGTTCCTATTGGGAGTATCTCACCAAAAATGAAATTTTTGTTGCAGGGGATGCCTGAAATCCTAGGAATTCACAGGAGAGGAAGGCCGCTCAGGTGTGCATAGTCTAATGATCAGCGGTCGGGTGCACGTCAGATCCGTAACTCCAGAAGCAATTTTTACATAAATGATGAGAGACTTCACTCCAACTTGAAACGATAAACGATTTATTGATCAAGATGACAGACAAATATTGTACAAAGACAGGACCAAGGTTAACGCGTTTCACGGAGTTAGATCCGCTTAGTCATAACGATGAAAATACAAGTGGAAAAGCTGCTCAAATAGTATCCAAACACCTGAAAACTATCAACACAATTACAGGCAGCTTTGTCAATTAATGACCCACATGTCTCTTGCAGCAAAATACTCCACAAAGCAGAAAAGTAAAAATACAGAGACAGACAAAAAAGAAAAGAAATAAAGAAAGAACTTTCACCACATGTATATAAAATAATAATGACAATACAATGTACAGTTATATGCATATTACTCTAGTTTTATGGGAAAACAAAGGCCATATATGAAATAGATAAGAATAGAAAAGAAATAGTGAAATATAGTATATTGTATATTCTCATATAGTATTTCATATAGACAAATAGGGAAGTAATGTTTGAGAAGGAAAATAATCTTCAAATAAACAGAACAGAATAGAATGAAGATGGAAAAAGTGAAGATGAAAGAAATGAGAATTAAGAATTGACATCTGAGAGACAATTTAGATATTGAATATATGTAAATAAACAATATATAAAACAAGATTATTATTATTTGTATATCTAAATGATAAACATAATGTCATTTCAATCAATGTCAATAAAAACACATTCAAAACACCTACACAGAATCATGCAGTAAATACAATATATATATATAAAAAATACAAAATGTGTATAAAAAGAAGAATATTTTGATATCTTGTATGTCTGTGTTTGTATCTTCATCCCTATTCTTCTTTTCCCTTCAAAAACTACATTAACGAGTCGGACAAAAATATATTGAAGAAAATATATAAATGAAGAAATATATATAAAAAAAAAAAAGAAAAAAAACATATATATATATATTGAGAAATATATATATATTGAAAAAGTATGTGTTATTAGAAGTTGCTTAAGGGGAATGAGCATCCAAAAAATCAAGTCCCCTCAACCCACACCACCCAAAAAGAGGGGGAGGGGGAAAGGGGAACTGACTAACTGACTAACTAAATATAATATAATTCAATTAAAATGTAATTCATGCAAAACTACTAAATCAGTGGAGAGTGTTTGTTGTAAGGGGGTGTCATTTATAAAAATGAGTGACATTCCACTCAAAATTGAGTCCCTTAGGCAGTCTAGTCTGTAATTTGTATATCCAAAAAAACTCCCTTTCGCATAGAAGGCGAAAACACATCTCCTCCCCTGCAGGGAGTTTTAACCTGTTCAATGACCTGCACTGAAACGGACGAAAGATCTCCCCCATGTTCTCCATTGAAATGGCGAGTGACATTGGTTGATTTGCAACCACTGATGTCACTAAGATGCTCTCTGAATCTCTCCTTTAATTTTCATGTTGTTCTGCCAACATATTGTGCAGAGCACATTCTATATACAATCAAATAAATCAAGCATTTAGTATGGCAATTAAAAAAATTGTATTGTCATTATTATTTTATATACATGTGGTGGAAGTTCTTTATTTCTTTTCTTTTTTGTCTATCTCTGTCTGTTTTTACTTTTCTGCTTTGTGGAGTATTTTGCTGCAAGAGACATGTGGGTCATTAATTGACAAAACGGCCTGTAATTGTGTTGATAGTTTTCAGGTGTTTGGATACTATTTGAGCAGCTTTTCCACTTGTATTTTTATGGTTATGACTAAGCGGATCTAACTCTGTGAAACACGTTAACCTTGGTCCTGTCTCTGTACAATATTTGTCTGTCATCTTGATCAATAATTTGCTTATCGTTTCAAGATGGAGTGAAGTCGCTCATCGTTTATGTTAACATTGCTGCCGGAGTTACGGATCTGACGTGCACCCGATCGCTGATCATTGGACTATGCACACCTGAGCGGCCTTCCTCTCCTGTGAATTCATAAGATTTCAGGCATCCCCTGCAACAAAAATTTCATTTTTGGTGAGATACTCCCAATAGGAACACGTCTAAAGGGATGCAGACCCAGCAGATTTTCTTATTAGTGCTCTGCAGCTGAACAGCTGATTGATAATTATGAAACCACTCTCATTAGACCCACTCAGCACAGAAGAACAAACAGGGATTTCTTTAGAATAACAAAAGGTAGGAATCTGCAACAAAGGTTGTTATAATCACTGCAATGTACAGAGATCACCCTGGGGGGGATGTTTTTTTTTCAACAAAGTGAACTCTAAAGGTTGTGTGTAAAGAAATAATACTGCAGTAGTCAGCTTTTCCACTTGTATTTTCATGGTTATGACTAAGCGGATCTAAATCCGTGAAACGCGTTAACCTTGGTCCTGTCTCTGTACAATACTTGTCTGTCATCTTGATCAATAAATCGCTTATCATTTCAAGTTGCAGTGAAGTCTCTCATCGTTTATGTGAACATTGCTGCCGGAGTTACGGATCTGACATGCACCCGACCGCTGATCATTGGACTATGCACACCTGAGCGGCTTTCCTCTCCTGTGAATTCTGAGCTTCTCCATGAACAAGCCTGCTCTGTGAGTCAATCATTTCATTACTTAAATTCGGATATACAGACATTTTGAATACATATCCATATTTATCAGAGACATGGATGACTCTATTAACAGTCGGACATTTAGAAAACTTAACAGTAACCCCTTGAGAACAGATGCTCAGGCACTTCTCAAACAGGATGAAGATGACCACTCAGTTTCTATCAAATTGCTATTCAAAAGATTAGAAAAATGAATGGTCAAAGAAGTGAAAGCTTATTGGGAAAAAGTCACCCTTACAGAATATATAGATGTGGAGCGGATTCCCAGGGGCCTTCACATTAAGAAGTTCCCAACATTTGATCCCTTTAATGAAGACCTGAAGAAAAAAAGGACAGACACTTTGTCTATGTGCTCCTTTGATCTAATGAAATTGATTATTGCCTCTAGAACAATGGAATTGGAGAGATTACAGGAAGATATTTCTATTCTCCAACAAGAGATTATACCACTAAAAGAAGTCTCCTCATTTTCTGATTTTGACCAAAGATTAAATGAAAGGATCAACAAGCTGGAGAAAGATACTATCAGTGGGAAGAAAGAAAAGCTCCAGCGAGACAAATTCGACTATGAAACCAATATTGTGTATGTGTGGAAAAGATCAAATCAGTGGAACCGTTTTGACCCAAAAAAAAGAGTTACCTTCTCTGATCCGGAGACAGGTGGTTCCACTGCGGTGTCAGCTTCAGACACCTCCTCTGATTTTTCACATGCAACTAGAGTAAGTGGTGTAAGTGGTGCAGCTAATACTCCGGTGGTTTAAAAAAATGGTGTACACAAGAAGGGCAACAAAAATTCCAGAAGAAAAAATGAAAAAAACATGGAGGGGAGGAAAGAAGCACCACAGACTACACAGATTGCCATTATTCTCTCAGGACACAGAAAAAATAAAACAGAGCGACATTGTTATTCATTTATCTAGCTCCTTACATCAGGATAGATTGATCTCCTCTCAAAAAGCCTGAACTTTTGTCCACATGCTCATTTTGATCCATTCAACACAATTTTGGATATAAATAAGTTTGTTCGCAATTTGACATTAAAAAGACACTTTGTTGATACAAATGATGAATCCAGTGATACTATTGTCTTAAGTGAGGGAAACAGTAATGAAGTTACATCACCAAGATCTTTATGAGAACTTTGTGCCATTGTAGATATGGATGATTTGGCTGCGGAAAGCTCTACTGTGCCAGTTAATGAAGAGGAAGGTGCTTGTGGGTTCACCATTCGAGTGCCCTCACTTTTTTACCCCATACAATCCTGTACCTCGGAAATTGTAAGAGAACATTTGCTGTGCAAAGACATGTTCACATTAGGAACTTGACAATGGCTAATGTGCATGCGCGAATTTGGGCAGCCGCGCATGGGCGGACTCGCGCAGCCACGCATTCACGTTCGCGAATACGCTACGTGCATTAAACACTGGCGCCAAATAGGCTATTTAAACCCAGCCCTTACACTGCTCCAGTGCTGCTTTGTCTTCAGCCTTGGATACCTGTTACCTGTTTACCTGCATCTTGTTTCCAGTTCCAGACCCGGCTTGTCCTGACGATTCTCTGCTCTCCGCCTGCACCGACCTTGGCTTGTCCTGTGACCTCTCCTCCTGTCTGCTCCTACTGGCTTCTATGTTACCGATTGACTCCAGATCCGGCTTGTCTTACTACGCTTCTGTCATTCCCAGATCTGTCCATCCTGCCCAGGAGGCTCACCAGGCTCCTCCTGTTATCCAGGACTCCTGCCTCCAGCACTTGCTGCCTGCTCATCGTCCTGCTCACCGGACTTCCCTGGCAACCCTCACCAGTGGCCATCGTCCGCTTCAAGCAACCTCCAGGCGCTCGTGCTACTCTATACTCCGGTGCCCCCTGTCTGCACTATCAGGGGTTCCCGAGTCAGAGGCGCAAGAGAGGCCTTCCTCACAGTATCAGGCTCATCTCCAGGTACGTGATAGAAATGGTCACCTTTCGAAAATTAATAGAGCGTGATATCTTTGATTTAGCTTCCCGTATTCCAATGTCTATTGATACTAGAGAGGATAAACTGTCAGATAACGAAAGGAAGGCTCTGCACTCTCTATTGAGTGATACATCTATTACAATTAGAAATGTAGACAAAGGAGGTGCAGTGGTAGTTCTAGATTCAGATTTATACAGAGATGAGGCTGTTAGACAACTATCAGATAGAGACACATACTCTGTTTTGAAGGGTGACCCTGTAAAGAAATATAAAATGTCTTTAAAATCATTATTGGCCAGAGGCACTAGTTTGGGAGTATTAAGTTTGAGGGAATCTGAGAATTTAATACCATACTTTCCTGTTACACCTATCTTCCATCACTTCCCCAAAGTACACAAAGGTACAAATCCAGTTCAGAGGAGACCTATCGTCTCTGGAATCGGGTCATTAAACAAACGTTTAGGGGAATGGATAGAGAGTCAACTGCAATCTCTTGTACACATTCTTCCCGGTTATTTACGAGATACTAATCACCTCCTCAATATTATGAATACCTTTGAATGGAAAAAGATTTTGAGTGGATTACGTGCGATGTATGTAGTCTTTATTCTTCCCTCCCCCATGATTTAGCTTTAGAAACCATTCAATTTTCTCTGGTACAATACGCGTGTCTATCCGAGGAGATACAGTATTTAATTCTGGAAGCTCTGGGGCATACTGTAACTATTTCATGTTTGATGGGGTTTTCTATCTCCAAAGGTGTGGGTGTAAGAGAGCGTTTGCTTTGCAAAGACGTGTTCCCGTTAGGAACGTGACAATGGCTAATGCGCATGCGCGAATTCGCGCAGCCTCGCATGCGCGCATGCGCTGACTCGCACAGCCACGCACCCACGTTCGCGAATACACAACATGCGTTAAACACTGGCGTCAAATGGGCTATTTAAACCCAGCCCTTACACTGCTCCAGTGCTGCTTTGTCTTCAGCCTTGGATACCTGTTACCTGTTTACCTGCATCTTGCTTCCAGTTCCATACCCGGCTTGTCCTGACGATTCTCTGCTCTCCGCCTGCACCGACCTTGGCTTGTCCTGTGACCTCTCTTCTTGTCTGCTCCTACTGGCTTCTACATTACCGATTGGCTCCAGACCCGGTTTGTCTTACCACGTTTCCGTCATTCCCAGATCCGTCCATCCTGCCCAGGAGGCTCACCAGGCTCCTCCTGTTACCCAGGAACTCCTGCCTCCAGCACCTGCTGCCTGCTCATCGTCCTGCTAATCGGACTTCCCTGGCAACCCTCACCAGTGGCCATCGTCCGCTTCAAGCAACATCCAGGCGCTTGTGCTACTCTATACTGCACCTGTCTGCACTATCAGGGGTCCCGAGTCGGAGGCGCAAGAGAGGCCTTCCTTGCGGTATCAGGCTCATCTCCAGATACGTGATTATGGGGCAGCCATGGGGGCTAAATTTTCGCCCTCTCTCGCCAACCTTTACATGGGTTGGTGGGAGAGGTCCCACATCTTTGGAGATGGGGACCCCTTTAGAGACCAGAGTGCCCTGTATTTTGGATACATCGATGATCTGGTCTTTATATGTTATCAGAGTGTTGATTTGAATCAATTTTTACATTATCTCAATAGCAACACACTCAATCTAAGATTTACAGGACATCGGGATCCCAATATAACAGAGTTTCTAGATGTTACACTTGAACATCAGGAGAGTAGTTTTGTCACCCGTTTATTTAGGAAACCTTTGACTTGGTACAGTTTACTACATGCTAAATCTAGCCAACCCTTTCACACCATCAAAGGCATTCCAGTAGGTCAGTTCCTCACTCTTCGCAGAATATGCAACGATGTTTCTACCTTTAAAAGGGAATCTTGTCTCCTTTATAAACGGTTTATTGCAAGGGGCTATCCGAGGTTGTCTCTAGACAGGGCTTACAGGATAGCCATGAATAGAGATAGAAATAGCCTGCTTGCAAGAAAACAGGAAAATACCCATAAAGGCTCCAGTGGATATTTCAAGAAACTGGACTCCTCCATTACTTAAGCAATTCATTTTAGCTTAGAATTCAATAAAATCAAATATATCATTAACCTCCCTGGCGGTATGATTATGTCAGGAATTTTGTACCAAAAGCGGTACAATTTTTTGCATGGAAATTTGGTGTTATGTATTATAGGCCTACAATTCTTAGTAATTACTGACTTAAACCTGACCAAAGAAGACTCTAGTAGACATCCCAGATGTGATGTTTGAAACACAAAATCATAATTTATAATATAATAAATAACTATAAATAAATTAAAGTATATATATATATATATATATATATATATACACACATATATATTTATTAGTAATGTAATCCAATAGGATTACAATATACTGTATCAGTGTGATTGTGTGTTTACTTTTTGAATTTGCCGCCGGTTTCACCCCCCTGCGACGCAACCCTCGCAGGGAACGGAAGTCGGAGCACACAGCATATCCAGCGACTTCTCCCTGGCGGGACCCCGAGTGTGGCTCGGGGTTACCGCTAGTGGTGCTGAAATTCCACCCCGAGCCACACTCGAGAATACCGCCAGGGAGGTTAATAAACATGTGCCTGTGTTATATAATGACAACATATGTGCACAGGTTTTGGAAAATGGGGTCAATGTGGTAGCCAAAAGTGATAAAACATTAGGCAACTTTTTTTCACCCAGTTTCTTTACATCAAATAAAAACAAAAAATCCACAAGATCTTTCACATGGTTACACTTTAAAGGAAACTTTAAATGTGGTATGAGAGATTGCTTGACCTGCCCACATGTTTTGCAGGGCGATACATTCACATCTGCAACATGTAACAGAATTTATAATATCGATAATTTTTTAATTGCAATACTACGTTTTTGATTTATTTGATTACATGAAGGATGTGCTCTGAAGAATATGTAGGCAGAACAACATGAAAATTAAAGATTCAGAGAGCATCTTAGCGACATTAGAGGTTGCAAATCAACCAATGTTGCTCGCCATTTCAATGGAGAACATGGCGGAGATCTTTCGTTGGTTTCAGTGAAGGTCATTGAACAGGTTAAAACTCCCTGCAGGGGAGGAGATGTGTTTCGCCTCCTATGCGAAAGGGAGGTTTTTTGGATATACAAATTACAGACTAGACTGCCTAAGGGACTCAATTTTGTGTGGGATGTCACTCAATTTTATGAATGACACCCCCTTACAATAAACACTCTCCATTGATTTAGTAGTTTTGCATGAATGACATTTAAATTTAATTATATTATATTCAGTTGAATGCGACTTTATACCGCCCAACTAGTCGGTTCCCCTTTCCCCCTCCACCCCTTTTTGGGTGGTGTGGGTTGAGGGGACTTGATTATTTGGATGCTCATTCCCCTTAAGCAACATCTAATGACACATACTTTTTCAATATATATATTTTTTCTCAATATATATATTTTTTCTCAATATATATATATTTTTTTTTCACACATATATATATTGTATATATATATATATTTTTTTTTCTTTAATATATTTTTATCCGACTCGTTAACGTGTAGTTTGTGAGGGGAAAAGAAGAATAGGGATGAAGATACAAACACAGACATACAAGATATCAAAATATTCTTCTTTTTGTACACATTTTGTATTTTTTATATATATATTGTATTTACTGTATGCTTCTGTGTAGGTGTTTTGAATGTGTTTTTATTGACATTGATTGAAATGACATTATGTTTATCATTTAGATATACGAATAATAATAATTTTTTATATATTGTTTATTTACATTTACATATGTTCAATATCTAAATTGTCTCTCAGATGTCAATTCTTTATTCTCATTTCTTTCATCTTCACGTTTTCCATCTTCATTCTATTCTGTTCTGTTTTACTTTATTTGAAGATTCTTTTCCTTCTCAAATATTACTTCCCCATTTGTCTATATGAAATACTATATGAGAATATACATTATACAATATACTATATTTCACTATTTCTTTTCTCTTATCTATTTCATATATGGCCTTTGTTTCATTTTGGCCAAATACTAGAGTAATGTGCACATAACTGTACATTGTATTATCAATATTATTTTATATACATGTTGTGGAAGTTCTTTCTTTATTTCTTTTCTTTTTTGTCTGTCTCTATCTATTTTTACTTTTCTGCTTTGTGGAGTATTTTGCTGCAAGAGACATGTGGGTCATTAATTGACAAAGCGGCCTGTTATTGTGTTGATAGTTTTTAGGTGTTTGGATACTATTTGAGCAGCTTTTCCACTTGTATTTTCATGGTTATGACTAAGCGGATCTAACTCCGTGAAACGCGTTAACCTTGGTCCTGTCTCTGTACAATATTTGTCTGTCATCTTGATCAATAAATCGTGTATTGTTTTAAGTTGGAGTGCAGTCTCTCATCGTTTATGTGAACCATGCCTGACATCCGACCTATGTCTTAGACAGACTTCTGGGAAAATTGATGAGCCAATCACACAAGCAGGAAGTGATGTTTCTGGGGTGTGGTCAGTGTACATTCTGTGTACAGAACAGCTCCATGCAGCCATATTGCATTGCATTTTCAGATAATTACAGCGGCTACAGATTGAAAAAGTAGGGTCATTTTTAATAACATTCAATTACAATATGATTGGTCTCGCAATTGTATACCCTATATTATTTTCTTTTATTTGCTATTTTTTTTCCCCACGAAAGTGGAGTTACCTTTTAAAAACACTTTGAAATCAAGTATCATGGGGAAAATGAAAGCAGTGTTTTCTAGATGTGGCCCTTAAGTTAAATAATAAAAAAGAAAAAAAAATGGCAACATTTTAGTAGCCTATGAGTTTTTTTTTTTTTTTGTACATGTTCAGTTTTTAAAGCAGAACTAAACTGTATCTGAGCACCACAAACTAAAAATGCTTTTTAATTCCTTTTTAATATTCACAACAAATTCACCCATCCATCCATGTCTCCATGCTTTATTTTGTTGAAAAATCACTTCGCTAGCATTTCTGATAATCGCTTTTATTAAAGCATTAATCGTACAGAACAACTGATCATCCATGTAGGGGGATTATGGTAAAAAAAAAAAAGCAGAAAATAATGACATTGGTTGTCACACGCTTAATGTAACAGTTTTTATGGGTTAAAAGCTAATATTATGACACCATGGCACATGCCATGGGTCTGCAAAGAAGACTTAAAGCGGTAGTATACCGCTTTTTTCCACTTTTAACTACAGGTAAGCCTATAATAAGGCTTACCTGTAGGTACAATTAATATCTCCTAAACCAGCACGGTTTAGGAGATATTTGCACTGCATACAGCCACTCACGTGAGCGGCGCATGCGCTCTGAAGGCGGACCTTCAGCTTTCCTTGCCGGGAGCTTGCCGGAAAATGACTATTGCGGCTCCGGCCAATCACACCGCCGGAGCTGCCGAACCCGGAAGAGACGCCAAGGGATCATGTCAGCTCCCACAGCGGTGTCCAGGGGTCCGTGTCGGGTCCATTTTCCGGCAAGCTCCCGGCAAGGAAAGCTGAAGGTCCGCCTTCAGAGCGCATGCGCCGCTCACGTGAGTGGCTGTATGCAGTGCAAATATCTCCTAAACCGTGCTGGTATGCGATGCATACTAGCTCATTATGTCTTTGTCTTGCAGGGTTTTTTTTTTTTTTTTTTTTTAGGTTTACAACTGCTTTAAACCCCAGGGCTTAGGAGCATACCGTGGGGAAATGTGACTCGCTAAAGGCGGAAGTCAAGTGCAAGAGAACAAAACAAAACAAGCAAGAAAATAAATAAATAAATAAAAATAAATAAATAAAAGAAAAAGGAGGGGGGGTATGAGATTAAGTTCCTGCAGGCTTGGGTTAGGTGGAGACAATTATAAAATGCCCAAACAGGTCGAATGCAAGGTGGGGAGAGCATAGGACCACCAAGGTGTCTATACCTTGAGAAATTTTGTATGAAAGTCGTGTAAGCTAGACATTTTTTCGTGGATTATAAGATCGGTCAAACACCCCGATAGCATTTTCATCTGCGGCCATCTTTAGTAAGGGCAGATGATTTGTGCAGCATTTTTTTCTTGAATCCATCTGCCTTTAGCTAAAGCATGCAGGCAGGGGGTAGTGTGTAGCTGAGAAAGCCCCTTCTTCAGATGGAAAACAAAATGTCCATGAAGACTCCTGGGATCTACAACATCATTTTGGCCAAGGCCAGGAAAAAAAAAAAAAAGATTTAAAACAACAAAATATATTATACTTTCCTATCTATTTAGTGAGGCTGGCAGCATAAGGATTATTACCTGGTAATGTTGATTGAGAGAGTTTAGTTCCGCTGTAACTTTCCACAGTGAACAAAGGCTGAGAGATAAGTTCACACTGTTAGACATTTGCTCTTGAAATAAAGCAAAACTGAAGGGATTCTTGTAAAATAATGCCATGGTGGTCAATGACACCTTCATGTAATACAGGGATGATGGGTGTGCATACCTGGACATAGAAATATTAATACGTACTCTTCACTGAAAAGTGTGTTTTGTATATTTTTAAATAATAATAGTTTTACTAATCCTGGAGGTAAAAAAGGCAATGTCAGTTTAAACATGAATAATAGCACTATTGTGCATTTTTACCCTAAATCTAACATAGCAATTTATTTTGATCTGATATCAAACTGTTTGGATTAAAACTCCAGGACCTAAAAAGGCATGATTGTACAGTCTCATATAGGCACTCTGATAGACGGTTATCAGTCAATAGGAAACACTTGGTAAATATATAATTTTTGTACAATACTGAGAATATTATGAAACATTCACAAATGTGCATCTGAAATTATATATTTTAACCTGACAGAATCAGCAGACGCAATCTGACTTTAAATTCCTAAAGTATCAATTTTGAAAAGCTTTGTTTTCTCATGGTAAATAGAAGGTTGTTATGATTGAATAATTCTTTAATGGAAATTAAATATGCCATTTTTCTTTCCCAGCTTCCTGTAAAGGAATCATTTTTTCTCTACAAATGATGCAAAGAAAATGCTGAATAGTAAATTGTTGAAATGTAGGAGAGCAGGAGTGAAACAATAGATAGGGATCTCTTTCAGATTTATTTCATGTGAGCTTGATTTTGACTTTACAATGGTGCGAGAGACACAAAAGACTTGATGATATATTTTCTTACAGCAATTCTTTTTAAAGTATTAAAAAGCTACCTCATTGGTGGGATCATACTGAGGGATGCAATCTGGTGACAGCGTGCAGCAAAGAAAATCTGAACCACTATGGTATCTGACCCATCTCCACCATCAGAAGCTCTGGTGAGGACCAGCTGTAACTTAGACTCTACACCTCAGGTGAGCCCACATCACATGCCAGGGGGTGCTATAACAGTAGGACACAACCATGCAACCAGCTACAGGCAACAGTTCTGTGCTTGATCAACAGTGCAGACAAATAGCCAAGCTCAAGATCTCTGTGGAAGAGGTTTAGAGAGGGTATTTCTCTAAGGCTGCCTTCAATTCTTGTTGTAGCACCCTCCTAGGTAGGTGCTAGTGAGAAAGTATAGTTTTGAGCTCTGTCTGCTTACCAGAGGGGATGCAGGAAAATCTACGTTGTTCTCTGCCTACCAGAGAGCATGATCTGTTAGTGAGGTCTGCTCATTGAGCTCAGTATGCAATTCATTCAGTCTAGAGTGTTTCACGCTGGTCCAATAGGGATGCATGTTGGACAGTGGGAGGAAACCTGATGAATGGGTGCATAGGCTTTTGATAGTCCTGATGATTGGCAGAAGGCAGGCGGCCTTGGTGCATGTTGGGATACTGTACAAAAGCCAGGAGGAGCACATGTCTTTCGTTGGAGAGTGGAGTCCCGGAGGGAGGGGGCGGCTGCCTCCTTCTCTGTAGAGGTGCCATGCGGTCTCAGAAGGTCGTTCTTTGGGCCTGAGGAATGGTTGATAGGAGCTGAACCCAGACGTCCAGGGAAACTGACGGAGAGGGGAGACACTGGAGGTCCTGTTTCTGCAGTATCATGAATACAGGAACTTGTGTTAAGAGGCCTGACCTGAGGGGGGCCACCCCTGCTCATAGGATAGTCAGTGGACGAGTGTCAGCAGGAAGAGGATACTAAGGAAAGTGTCCTGAAGATAGGTGATCGTCCATCAAGTCTCCTTGTTACAGAGAATAAAGAAAACAAGAGACTGAACCCCATTCATCTCAGTGGCAGGGTGAATTAACAAGGGAAGGGTTATACACAAACCAACCTAGTATTGTAAACATCAAAGGAAATGAAGGTGTACAACAAAATATGCTTTTAACATTAAAAGGTTACATAAACATAACATTAAACCACAGCAATCATAGTGAAAACACCAATGTGTGTCTCAGGTGTGCATGGTGATGTATAAAGTCCCAAATAATATGCAAAAATGGTCCTATTAAATTTGTTGTGATGAAGCCTTTAAACAAAAGAGGTGAAGATCACGTGACTAAATTCGATGTCCCACCACCAGCGTAGCTTCTTACCAAAAAGATGAGAATTTAAGGCATATAAATAAGTGATTCCGCTCCAGAGATCAAACACCAAAAAGGTTGGGAAGATGTGACCCTTAACACCATCCAAGAGGAATGGGGATGTTGAGCCTCTTACCAAATTTATGAATGGGTAGAGCTGTCAATCAACAGGCACTTCTCCTTTCCAACACAGTAGGTGATGGGTCGGTCTCTGGTAGGTGTTCGCTGTTCTTAGCCTCAGTATAAGTGGGGAAAGAAAGGAACCGCCAATGGTGCATTATCTTTTAACATTTTATTGAATGTAAAGAATCACACTTACATTTAGATGAGAAAATGCTCGCATTGAAATCACCCTATGCGGAACACAGATGACGGCAGTTGCCTGCAGTGCTAACCGCCGTGTGATGTTGTGTGTGATGACGCAGCGCCTCCTCTCTGACGTGTTTCCTCCCGATTGGGCATCAACTGAGGTGATGGGTCGATCTCTGGTAGGTGTTCGCTGTTCTTAGCCTCAGTATAAGTGAGGTAGGTGCTAGGTAAATGCATAGTGGGTCTTGTCTGCCTAACAGGAGGACCATGATTTCTTTTTGGACAGGGTGTTATGGCTTCCAGGTGTGTCTGCTGAGAGGGGAGTCTCCCCACTGGCTCTGTGAGAGGCTTCTCATAGGGCAGTGGAGGAAACCCAATCAGGGACACATTCAGACTTGTATCTATCCCAGAAGGCAGATTCTGTCGCAGAGGATTCTGGGAGTGGGTATAAGTTTGAGGGGAGTGCATGACTCAGCATCTTTGGCGGGAAGCAGAATCCCAGGAGGGAGAGAACGGCTGTCTCTCCTCCTGTCAGAGGAAGTGGATGTCTCTGGGTGCTGCCTGAGAATCCAGAGGGTGCTGCATTGAGCTGAACGGTATCCGGTGTGCCGAGAACCAGCGGAGATAGAGAGGGGTCCAGTCCCAGGAAAGCCTACAAAGGTCGTGAGTACTGTGGATTGCCCCTGGGGGTCTGCCTAGTGTTAGAGGTGACCACTCCGGAGAAGGTTCTGGGGATCCAGGAGTCAGCTATCTGTAAAAGGGGGTGCCTGGTCTGAGGACCCTGAAGTATTAGAGGGGGTGCTTAGTCAGAGGCCCCTGAAGTATTAGAGAGGGTACCTAGTCAGGGGACCCTGAAGTGTAAAAGGGGCGCCTGCAGTTGGGCCCTGAAGAGTCAGTGTGTACAGTACAGTGTGTGCAGTGCAAGGTACACAGGAGTTAAGAGTTTCAGCAGCACAGGAATTTGCAAAGATCTACCTCAAGCCAGCGCAGGGCTGGAGGGAGCTGTTCAGTGACTTTTGAATAATGCAGTGTCAGGAGTCAAGTATTCTACAGTCCTGGATCTTCTGAGTTAAAGTCGAGGTTCCAGCACAGTTTTCAGTGTCACAGTATCTTCAAGCATCAGGAAGCGTTGGCTGGCATTTAGCTAGCGCCAAGACAGCACTTACAGGCATTTTTCTACAAAAGTCTTAGGTGTACCTAGTTGAGCCAGAGGAGTATCCCACTCATTCCCTTCTCCCATCCCCTAAATACAATAAAACAAAACAAACCAAAGATGCCGGGATGGTCATTGTTTCAGTTCTCACACCTGGGGTTACAGCTCAAATATACTGGAAGTGTCACCGGAAACAATGGCAGACCCACATCAGGCCCAATGCCTGGAAAACCTGCTACATATATATATATATATATATTTTTTCTATTAGTTATGTACCTTTTCTAGTGTACATAACTGTACTTCCATCCTAACCCCGCCACAGCAAGGTACGCCATTTCCAGCATCTGCATCGCCCCCTCCTCCTTCCCGCCGGCTGTCTTTTGGGACCTGTGTTTGTCCCAGAAGACAATAGGGGCATTCAGAAAGCGCAAAAGTGCAACGCGAGATGGGTTGTGAAGCCTGAAGGTTTCACTGCCGGTTTTCCTTAGTTGCAATGGCAGCAACTGCACCGGAGCTGATGGACGAATCGCCCGTCATTACAGGATCCCTGGACAGCTCATTCAGAAAGCGCAAAAGAACAGCGCGACTCGCACATGTGCAGTAAGAGACAGGTAGTAAAGCATGAAGGCTTCAATGACCGTTTTCCTTTGTTGCAATGGCAGCACCTGCACCGGAGCTGATGGATGAATCGGCTGACATCACAGGATCCCTGGACAGGTAAGTGTCCTCATATTAAAAGTCAGCAGCTACAGTATTTGTAGCTGCTGACTTTTAATTCAATTTATTTTTTTTTTTTTTAGGCTGGAACTCCGCTTTAACAAGCCTGACAGGTTCACTTTCCCATAAACCCTCCACAGTTCTTTACATTCAGTTGTGTTCTGTGGATGCAGGAAGATTCTACAATTCAATAAACCCGACGCCAGGATACTGTCTACCAGTGGTTGTGCAATCACTGAATCATCTAAATGATTCCTCAAAGGGACCCATACCCATATTTAGCGGGAACAAAATGGATAAAAAGCTTAATGCTGATAAATAATAGCATGCTATTAAAAGCCCACAGAATTAGGACTGAGAAAAAAAAAAAAAAAAAAAACTTTTAAAGCAAAGTTGTTTGGAGAACAATAAAAGTCTTTTTTTCTAAAAGCTCTGTAAAATGTCAGCTTTAGACAGATAATTGCATAGCACAGACTACCTTCCCTTCACTAGGATGATTTAAATAATGCATTTAAAATAATAATAATCAAGTATAAGACAACATGTAATGTTACGTGTCACTGTGCAGCAGATAAAAAGCTTCTCATGACCAAATATGTCTGTCTTTGTCGTACTTCAGTAATAATTACAATGTTGGTTAACAGGAAACTTAACTGTTACACACTCGCTGTTATTTGATGGATACGAGAACTGAACTTGTTGAAAGAGAGAAAAACAGAATGTCTTGCCTTCTCCCAAAAAGTTTTAAAAATGTAACGAAAAACAGAAAGTCTCCAGGCATTTGGATTTTAGATGAAGGCTGGAGTGGCTAAAAAGAAAAGATTTTTACAGTATTACAGTACTATAATAAGGCTTACCTATATCCCTATACATACAAATTATCCTTTAGGCTTTACTTCCTCTTTAACAATAGAAAATACATTTTTATATTTTTGATGAACGAGAATAACATTTCATACTCCCTAAAAAAAACATAATTAAAGATTTTCTTAACTTTTCATCGAAAGGCAATTTTGGGATGAGAACATCTACATTAAAGTGATTGTAGAGGCTTAAGGTTTTTTACCTTAACCACTTTACCACCGGAGGATTTTGCTGTCTTACGTCCAGGCCACTTTTTGCGATTCGGCGCTGTGCGACTTTAACTGACAATTGCGCGGTCGTGCGACGCCGTACCCAAACAAAATTTACGTCCTTTTTTTCCCACAAACAGAGCTTTCTTTTGGTGGTATTTGATCACCTGTGCGATTTTTACTTTTTTGCGCTATAAACAAAAAAAGAGCGTAAATTTTGAAAAAAATAACAATATTTTTCAAATTTTTTTATATGAAATTCCCCCCCCCAAAAAATGTAAAAATCTAAATTTTTTTACATTTTTGGCCAATTTGTTTTCTGCTACCTATGTTTGGTAAAAAAAAAATCACAATAAGCGTATTTTGATTGGTTTGCGCAAAAGTTATTGCGTTTACTAACTAAGGGAAAGATTTCTGTCATTTTTGGTGTTTTTTTTTTTAACGAGTAATGGCGGCGATCTGCGATTTTTTTGCGGGACTGCGACATTGCGATCGGACCCTTGACTGACATTTTTGACACTTTTGGGGGTACCAGTGACATTTCTATAGTAATCAGTGCTCTAAATATGCACTGTTACTGTAAAAATGACACTGGCAGGGAAGGGGTTAATTTTATTGGAGAGGGAGGGGTTAATGTATGCCTGGTGCTTACTAACGTGTGTGAGGGGAGGTGACTGAGTGACACAAGGACAGATCGCAGGTTCAGCTATGCTGAACCCTGCAATCTGTCACTGTTTGTCACTGAGGAGATCCGCCCGCTCTGTTTACACAAGCGGGCGGATCTCCAAACTCGATTCCCCGACGATCGGGGAAGAGCAGCGGCGATCGCCACTGCTCCTCCCCTGGCCCGACTCTCGCTGTGACTAAATACAGCGGGAGCGAGCCTCCGGCGGCGCGCGAGCGTCGCACACAAGGGGAGGAGTCCAGCGACGTAGTACTACGTCGCTGGACGATAACGAGCCACTGTGCCGCAGTAGAGGCACAGTGAGCAGTCGTCAAGTGGTTAAAGCGGAGTTCCGGCCTCAAAATCGACATAATCTATTTTGGGCCATCTGCTTGCTCTAGGTCACCTGAAAAACAAATGGATAGTTAAGATTTTTTTTTTTGTTTACTTACCTTGTTATTGAAGAAAATATACTTACCTTTCTTCCACTTCCTCCCTCTGCGGCCCGCACCGTCACATCCTCCTTGCATTGATTCCTGGGAGCTGAACGTCATCGCTCCCAGGAATCAATGCGCCTGCACTGGCCCCACTCGTCACTTCAGGTGCGAGTGCCTCATTCCCTGCTAGACATGCCCAGAAGCTGTGGAGGGATGACGCGCCCGCACCGGAAGTGAGGAGAGGGGCCGGTGCAGGGCATTCTGGGAGAAGAGGACACAGAAGAGGACGCAGAAGAGGACGCAGAAGAGGACGCGCTGGCTTCAGCTGCCCACATCCGAGATGGCAGCGCTGGAAATTTTCAAGGTAAGTATTTCTTCTACAAGGTAAGTGCGACCTGGGACAGTACAGAGGCTATCCATTATGGAATGTACTAGCCCTGACTGTCCCGGGGGTATTTTTAGCTAAATTTCACCCCCGAGGCCGGAACTCCGCTTTAATGCATTCTCTGCTTTAACCACTTGCCTACCGGGCACTTTCACCCCCTTCCTGCCCAGGCCAATTTTCATCTTTCAACACTGTCACACTGTGAATGACAAATGCGCAGTCATGCCACACTGTACCTATATGACATTTTTATCATTTTTTCCCATTAAAAAAAAGTTTCTTTTGATGGTATTTAACCACCACTGTTTTTTTATTTTTTGCTAAACAAAACAAAATAAATTCTCCTTCACTGATGTGCTCTGATGAAGCTGCACTGATGGGCACTGATAGGCACTAATGAGGGGGCACTGATGGGCACTCATAGGTGGAAAGGGTGGGTACTGATGAGGAGGCACTGATGAGGTTGCACTGATAAGCAGCATTGATGGGCACTGATAGGCGGCACTAAAGGAAACCAATAGGTGGCAATGATGGGCTTTGATAGGTTACACTGAAAGGCACTAATAGGTGGAACTAATGGGCAGCACTGATAGGTGGCTCTGATGGGCACTGATGGGTAGCACTGATAGGTGACACTGACGAGGAGGCACCGATTGGCAGGACTGATGGGCACTGTTGGGACTGCACTGATAATCAGGACACTGATAATCAATGCCTTTATCGGCTCTCTTTTGCTCTCCTCATGCTGTCATCTACATGGTAAATGGCCACTATGATTTGCCCTTTTACTCTGATCTGTGATTAGCTGAGTCCAAAGGCAGCACAATCACAGGAGGACATTCATGTACGCCCTCCCGGCAAATTAAGTCTTCTGTAGCCGTCTTTTGGCTTTAGCACAGGCGGGAAGGGGTTAAAGTAAAAAACCTTCTATCTTCAGCTCCCCTCCAGCCAGCAAAGCACAGCAGCACTGCTCTCTCTCCCTTCACTGGACATGGAGGTAGCCATTGGCTCCTGCTGCTGTCAACCTAATCCTGTGAGGAGGGGGTGGGGAGCAGGGCTGAGCGGCACTAAGTGTGTTAATAGATGCACACAGCCAGGCTTGGGATCAAGCCTGCACGTGTGCCACCATAGAAAGCAGCTTCCTATGGTGGCACACGGAGAGGAGGAGCCACTTTACCCGGCTCGGATTGCTCATGCCTATCCTGGTAGTAGAGATAGATGCTTTAGGAATTGCGGTCAGCGTGGGGACGTTCTGCATATCTAGAGGTCATGCCCACGTCTGATAGGCTTTTGGTCAAGGGTTTTTGGCCTGCTCCAGACATTGTTTCATGTGACAGTTCACAAGGACGGCAGGTTGGCTCTCCTACATTGTCCTATACCGGGCCTTTTCGCACCTCAGCCGAAATTGGCTTCCTACCTTTTTATCTCTGCCAAACGTACTATAGCTCAGGCCTGGAAGACTCCTATGGTTGCTTTCCAAGGTGTGAAAACCCGTTGACCGCTATAATGGTCAATGAACAGATGGATGAACAGTATTCTTAAGGATTCACACCCAAAGTTTCTCAAAGTCTGGGAACCCTGGATATGCTACTTCTTCCCATCCTTACCTCTGACTAGTTATGGTCGTTAAGAGGTGTTTTTTGTGCCGGTCCCAAGTCTGTGATACCTTTTTCTCCTCTTGTTCCTCTCTCCTTTCCTATCTCTTCTTTTTTTACTCTTTGTTCTTTAACCAGATAAGACTTGTCATTGAGAATTGTTACCCCTTAGAGGACAGTTTGGAAAAAATAGCAATGTTTGCTCTGACTTTCTTACTGGCCCTCTTTGGTTTTGGGTAGTTCTTTGCTGATTTAACATTATACTTTGCCTATTTGTACTTGTTCTTCAATGTGACTGTTTAGCTCCATCCCTGTATGGGAAAATTGTGAGCTTGTTATGTTTATTCTGAGAATTGAATAAATATATTGAAACAGAAAAAGAAATTACCTTTACAATCACTTTAAAGCTTAGATTATTTAATCATTTATTTTTTTTAATCAGTACAAGGGACAGTACTTGCATTGAATAAAAAGTGTCCCTTGTGCTGGTTGTTGCTCTTTTTATACTGTATAAATTCTCAGTTCTCTAGCAACTGCCCCCCCCCCCCCCGTCTATATCCCTGTATTGGTTATCGTACAGTGTCGGTGGGTTAGTATGAGCAGCTGGACCTGTCATAGGCTCTCATCAAGACTGCAGACTATGACCTCTCTTTTTGCCCCCCTCCTCCATTCAAAGAATCGTAACTTCCAGCAATAAAAAGTGCTCTATCATTGGAGGATGGGCAAATAATAAAAGTTCTGCCTCCTGAATTCATACAGCTCTTTTCATTGTGCAAAGTTATAGTACAGCAAAGGGGCAAAAAGAATTGATGAGTTGATGAGTGCCTAGGATTGTTCCATTGGCTCATATTAACCCCAACAGCACCTGAAGATTACAGCTGTATGGGTATGTGGATAGAGCAAAGAGAGGGAGCAGTCACCAGCATAAAGGACACTTCTCGTTCAATGTACAGAGCATCCGGAAAGTATTTACAGCGCTTCACTTTTTCCACATTTTGTTATGTTACAGCCTTATTTCAAAATTGATTACATTCATTATTTTCCTCAAAATTCTACAAACAATACCCCATAATGACAATGTGAAAGAAGTTTGTTTGAAATCTTTGCAAATTTATTAAAAATAAAAATCGAAAAAAAATCCCATGTACATAGGTATTCACAGCCTTTGCTCAGTACTTTTTTTTACAGTGCCTTTGGAACCAAATACAGCCTCAAATCTTTTTGAGTATGATGCTGCAAGCTTGGCACACCTATTTTTGGGCAGTTTCTCCCATTCTTCCTTGCAGGACCTCTTAAGCTCTGTCAGGTTGGATGGGGAGCGTTGGTGCACAGCCATTTTCAGATCTCTCCAGAGGTGTTCAAATTGGGCTCATGTCTGTCAAGTCTGGGCTCTGGCTGGGCCACTCAAGGACATTCACAGATTTGTCCCTCAGCCACTCCTTTGTTATTTTGGCTGTGTGCTTAGGGTCGTTGTCCTGTTGGAAGATGAACCTTCTCCCCAGTCTGAGGTCCAGCACGCTCTGAAACAGGTTTTCTTCAAGGATGTCTCTGTATATTGCTGCATTCATCTTTCCCTTGATCCTGACTAGTCTCCCAGTTCCTGCCACTGAAAAACATCCCCACAGCGTGATGCTGCCTCCACCATGCTTCACTGTAGGGATGGTATTGGTCAGGTGATGAGCGGTGTCTGGTTTCCTCCACACATGACGCTTGTCATTCCGACTAAAGAGTGCAATCTTTGTTTCATCAGACCAGAGAATTTTGTTTCTCATGATCTGGGAGTCCTTCAGGTGCCTTTTGGCAAACTCCAGGTGGGCTGTCATGTGCCTTTTACTGAGGAGTAGCTTCCATCTGACCACTCTACCATACAGGCCTAATTTGTGGAGTGCTGCAGAGATGGTTGTTCTTTCAGAAAGTTCTCCTCTGTCCACAGAGAAATGCTGGAGCTCTGTCAGAGTGACCATCGGGTACTTGGTTAACTGCCTGACTAAGGCCCTTCTTCCCCGGTTGCTCAGTTTGGCCTGGTGGCCCTCTCTAGGAAGTGCCCTGGTGATTCCAAACTTCTTCCATTTACAGATGATGGAGACCACTGTGCGCATTGGGATCTTCAATGCTGCAGAATTTTTTCTGTTCCCTTCTTCAGGTCTGTGCCTCCATACAATCCTGTCTCGGAGGTCTAAAAACAATTCCTTGGACTTCATGGCTTGGTTTGTGCTCTGAATTGCACTGTTAAGTGTGGGACCTTTTATAGACAGGTGTGTGCATGTCCAATCAACTGAATTTACCACAGGATGACCCCAATCAAGTTGTAGAAGCATCTCAAGGATGATCAGTGGAAACAGGATGCACCTGAGCCAAATTTTGAGTGTCATGGCAAAGGCTGTGAATACCTATGAAACTGCCCAAAAATAGGTGTGCCAAGCTTGCAGCATCATACTCAAAAATATTTGAGGCAGTATTTGGTTCCAAAGACACTGTAAAAAAGTACTAAGCAAAGGCTGTGAATACCTATGTACATGGGATTTTTTTTCATTTTTTTATTTTTAATAAATTTGCAAAGATTTCAAACAAACTTCTTTCACATTGTCATTATGTGGTATTGTTTGTAGAATTTAAAATTAAATTTGTTTTTGGAATAAGGCTGTAACATAACAAAATGTGGAAAAATTGAAACTCTGTGAATACTTTCCTGGATGCACTGTAATGTACTGATGCACATCCCTTGTGCCTATTTAAAAATTACTAAAATTAAGCTAAGATCTGGAAGCTATGCCCAAGAAAAGAGAAGTCACTAATATTGCCTGTGGTTCCCCTGCAGCTGATCCTTACAGATTGCATGCCTTGTTTTACACGTTTTGTGTCTCTTTGGGGAGGCAGAACTTTATTTCCTCATGTCAGAGCCTCCAGCACAGAGAAAATTAAAGTAGAGCTGCCCCCAAAGGGAATGAAAAAAATTGACTCTGGTGAAGACACTACTGGATTCATGGACAGGTAAATGTCATAATATTAAGGCCAAATGCACACTGGACATTTTTACAGCTGCGGGTTTTGGCATCAGACATTTTTTTCTGCAGCCAGTAAACTCCCCAGCATGTTGTCCTATGTGTCCATGCACACATAGGCTGTTATCAACAGATTTTGGCAGGGTCGTTTTCTGGCTGGAAAAAAACCCCAAAACTAGGGTGTTTTAAAAGGTGTGATTCAGCTGTAAAAATGCTCTAACTCTGATAAAAGCTTAAAAACGCAGAAAAAAGCCAAAAATGCCGAAAAATGCAGCTATTCAGCGCTTATTAATGTTTTTGAGCCATAAGCTTTTGCAGGAGTATAGTTTTGCTGAAAAAAAGCTAAAAAACACTATAGCTTAAAAAAGCTAAAGAGCGCTGCAAAAAAGCTGAAAAACTCCTTCTACAGCTACAGCTTTCTACTGACGTTTTGATAGCACCCAGTGTGCATGAGGCCTAAAAGTCAGCCAGCTACAGTATTTGTAGCTGCAGACTTTAAATTTTTCTAAAGGAGCCTGGAGCTCCTCTTTAACCAGTTTCAGACTGCCAACCGCATATATACTGCGGCAGGTCGGCCCGGCTGTGCAAAATCATGTACAGGTACGTGATGCGCGCCCGTGGGTAGGGGACGCGCACAGGCATGCGCCGTGCCTGAGGTGATCTGATTTGGTTCAGAACTGATCAGTTATCAGGTCCAGGCCAATAATTTATGGCCTGGACCTAGTGATCGGTTCTGACCAATGGCAGACCATCCTGTGCCTGTGTAATGTAAACAGAGGCACAGGAAATTATGCAATTTCCTCTCATGGTGGCCTTTTTGGTTCCAGCGTGGGAGGAGAGAGCATCAGGACTGTGAGTACACAAGCACTACACTCACACCAGTATACATAGGCACATATTGAACCCCCTGATCACCCCCCATTTAACCCTTTAACTCCCTGTCACAGTGTACACTATATACAGTATACAGATAATTTACTGATCACTGTATTAGTGTCACTGGTGACGCCAGTTAGCACCAGCCAACGTTAGCAGTAGTTATTGTCAGTCCCAGATAGGGGATATATGGCGGGTACCCTAAACCTAAACCCCCTGATCACCCCCAGTTAACCCCTTCACTGTCTGTCACAGTGTCACTATATACAGTTTACAGATAATATACTGATCACTGTATTTGTGTCTCGGGTTAGCATCTGTGTCAGTCCTAGTTTAGCGTCAGGGCCATATTTTCTAATAAAGTTTTAACCCCCTGATCGCCCCACAGTTTATCCTTTTACTCCCTGTCACAGTGTCACTAATAAAGCGTACAGATATTTTTTTCTGATCACTGTATTAGGCCTCATGCACACTGGACATTATCAAAACATCCGTAGAAAGCTGTAGAAGGCATTTTTCAGCCTTTTGCAGTAGCATTTTTCAGCGTTTTTCAGCGTTTTTTAGCTTTTTTCAGCTGTAGCATTTTTTAGCTTTTTTTTTTTTAGTAAAACCATACTCCCACAGTAGCTTATGGCTCAGAAATGTTGATAAACACCGAATAGCTGTGTTTTTTTGGGAGTTTTTCAGTGTTTTTTAGCAATTTTTATAGCTGAAAAATACCTCCTAAAACCCACTAGATCTGGGTTTTTTATGCAGCCAGAAAACACCCCTGCCAAAAACTGCTGATAACAGCCTGTGTGCATGGACACATAGGATAACATACTGGGGAGTTTACTGGCTGCAGAAAAAAACGTCTGACGCCAAAAACAGCAGCTGTAAAAACGTACAGTGTGCGTGAGGCCTAAGTGTCACAAGTGACAACAGTTAGTGTCAGCATCAGTGTCAGTTCCCAGACAGTGTCAGATTTTAACCCTTTAATGGCCAGTAACACTAACACACACACTATATCCACCCCCCGTCCGCGCTACAGCCTATATACGGCTGCAGCGCGGACTCGAATTTTCGGGAGGCCGTTTTTAAACGGCCTCCCAGTGACACGCCCCCAGCGCGCTCCCGCGAGCGCGCTGCGGGGAAAATCTGTGTCGGCCGTGTCCCTTGGACACGGCCGATCACAGATCGTGGTGAATGGCCAATCACAGCGGCCATTCACCACGTGATCTGGCCGTCCAATGAGCGATGATCTCATATGTAAACATATGAAATCATCTCTCATCGCCGGCGCTCCTTCCTCACACGGAGCCTGCAGTGTGAGGAAGGAGGGGGAGCCGACAGCCGCTGGGGACACAGAAGAAATGTAATCAGGGCACCGATCACCAGTGCCCTGATTACTGCAAGGTAAAAACACACACACAGTGCCCCCCCATCAGTGCCCACAGTGCCCGCCATCAGTGCCCCCATCAATGCCCACAATCAGTGCCCATAGTGCTGCTAGTCAGTGCCCATCAGTGCCTGCTCATCTAGGCACTGATGAGCACTGACTGGCAGCACTATGGGCACTGAGTGTGGGCACTGATGGTGCTGCCCATCAGTGCCGCTCATCAGTGCCACCCGTCAGTGTCCAGTGCCATCCGCCAGTGCCCATCAGTGCCGCCTATCAGTGCCCATCAGTGCCGCCTCTCAGTGCCCAGCAGTGGCACCTGTCAGTGCCCAGCAGTGCCACCTCTCAGTGCCCAGCAGTGCCGCCTCTCAGTGCCCAGCAGTGCCGCCTATCAGTGCCGCCTCTCAGTGCCGCCTCTCAGTGCTCATCAGTGCGGCATATTAGTACCTCCTCATCAGTGCCCATAAGTGCCACCTCATCAGTGCCCATAAGTGCCACCTCATCAGTGCCCATCAGTGCAGCCTATCAGTGCCCATCAGTGCCGCCTCATCAGCGCACATCAGTGAAGGAGAAAAATTTTTTTTCAAAATTTACTCGCAGAAAATAAGAAAATTTTTTTTTTTTTCAAAATTTTTTGTCTTTATTCTTTTTTCTTGTAAAAAATAAAAAACCCAGAGATGATTAAATACCACCAAAAGAAAGCTCTATTTGTGTGAAAAAAATGTTAAAAATTTCATATGGGTACAGTGTAGCATGACCGCGCAATTGTCATTCAAAGTGTGACAGCGCTGAAAACTGAAAATTGGCCTGGATGGGAAGGGTGTTTAAGTGCACAGAAGGCAAGTGGATATACCTCCACTACTAGTATAGTGTCTGAACTGATCAATATCATTGAACTGATCAGAACTATACTAGTTGCCCCAATAGTTTAGTGTTTACAAAAACACGGCTTTAGCAGTATCAGTGCAGACACCTGCCAGCACCTGTGTTTAGCCCCCCCCCCCCCCCAAGAAGTGCAGTATCAATAGATTACTGTCACTTCCAGACTTGTATAAAGTACTCAAAATTTCTACTTGAGTAAAAGTACAAGTGCTCGATCAAAAAATTACTTGAGTAGAAGTGGAAGTGCTCGCAGAAAAAGTTACTTAAGTAGAAGTACTAAAGTATTCAACATTTTTTTTACTTAAGTATTGCAAGTAGTTTTTTCAAAAAATTTGCTACTTAAGTACTAAAAGTAAAAAGTACCAGTAGTTTTGAAAAAAAATTCTACTCAAGTACTGAAAGTAGAAGTACAAGTACTGTGTTATGTAGTTATTAAAGAAATAAGTCAAAAGTTTGAACATCATATTGTTTTTATTATTTCAAATGATTTATTCAAATGATTAACCTGTGTTTGTTAGTAGTTTCTTGATGCACTTTAAGCGCTGTAGCACCATTTATTTGTTTGTTTCATATTTTCTTTTTATTGGAAAGATTTGGTATAGCAGCTTTTATTATACACAGCCTTTATTTTCGTATGCGCTGATTTACAAATGACATTATACACATTTTTTTGAGCGTTATGCAACCTGCCATCTACTGTTCTGGCAGTGGTAATTTTTTTAAAAGTAACGAGTAACTATGCAGCACAAAAAAAAAATACTTGAGTAGAAGTATCGAAATCATCGAAAAAATGTAGTGAAGTAAAAGTAGAAGTAGGAGAAAAAAATTCTACTCTAGGAAAGTACAGATACCGCATTTCGGTACTTAAGTACAGTACTTAAGTAGTTCTACTTCGTTACTATACATCTCTGGTCACTTCCAATACACAGCAAACAAAACCACAGCCTTAGGTCAGGCCTGATCTCTGCTAGCGTTAGCAGTTTATTTTTTTGTAGCAGTTCAAACAGTCCTCGACAACCAGGAGCTTTTTTACCTGTGAGTCACAGTAGGTACCTGTAAATTTATTGGCCAAATTGTCAAATGAAAGGTACACTAGTGAAGAGGCCAACAGGATACTGAGCATGACAGATGAGAGCAATGGGAAAGCCTTACTGTCAGAATCAGGCTCAGTATTCAAACCTGTAGAAAGCAGCGGCACCCTGACAGATAGCTCTGATGACAGAGTAGAGGTCCCTGCTAAGGACCCTGTTCTTCTCTTGCTGAGGTGCAACAACCACATGATTCTCGTATGCAGCAAAGTGTCGGTACTAATGCAGCTAAACCTTCTGGTGAACTAGCGAGCACCAGTGGCCTAATACACCCTGGTCATAGACAAACAGCACTGCAGTATGGTGACGTGGCAAGTCCCATAAGTGCAGTTCAAGCTGGTGTGGTGGCTAGCATAAGTAGTGTCCCGCAGCCACCAAGAATTCAAAGGCAGGCCCATAGAGCCCATAGTACCCTTCCTGATGCGCTTGCAAATCCTGATTGGCAGCCCACAGATTCTGCAGCGCCCGTACTTTCCCCATTCACTGGCCAACCCGGAATTCAGGTGGAAACAGCCAGTTTTACTCCCCTTGATCATATTGAGCTGTTTTTCACAGAAGATCTGTACGGATCTATTGTGGACCAAAGCAATTTGTATGCTAATCAATTTATTGCCGCAAACCCAAATTTGAACCTTGCCAGACAATTTGGCTGGAAACCTATAACGGTTCCTGAATTTAAAACCTTTTTGGGCCTATCCCTCAACATGGGCATTACTAAGAAGAGTGAGTTGCGGTCATATTGGTCCACTGACCCAATTCATCATATGCCCATGTTCTCTGTTGCCATGGCCAGGGCTCGATACGAGCAAATATTGCGGTTCATGCACTTCCACAACAATGAACTCTGTCGTCCTCGGAATGACCCTGAATATGACCGGCTCCACAAAATTCTGCCCCTCGTAAACCACTTTAACCAAAAATTTTCAGCCTTGTTTATCCCGCAACAAGATGTCTGCATTGACGAGTCCCTGCTTAAATTTTCTGGCCACTTTGCTTTCAAACAGTTTCTCCCCAGCAAGCGTGCCAGATATGGGATCAAGATGTATACGCTAGTGACAGGGCAACAGGCTATTCATGTAGTTTCCTGGTTTAGGAGGGAAAAGATAGCAATATGGAGCCCCCCAAACTGCCCAGACTACATAGGGAGCAGCGGCAAGATTGTTTGGGACTTGCTGTCACCCTTATTCGGAAAGGGGTACCATTAATACGTGGAAAACTTCTATACAAGCGTGCCACTTTTAGGACACCTCTTTCAATTAGGAATTGGCGCATATGGCATCATGGAAGCTAATCGCCGGGGCTTCCCCCAACGGCTTGTAAATGCCCCACTTAATCAGGGGGAGAGAGCCTGCTTACAGTGCAATGAATTGCTTGCAGTGAGGTGGAAGGACAAACTTTCTGTCTTCCACTCACGCAGATAAGGCAGTCCAAATTACAACAGCGACTGGTGTTGTTGAGAAGCCCCTCTGTGTCCACGACTACAACGGCAAAATGGGAGGGGTGGACTTTAACGACCAGATGATGGGTCTGTACTTAGTTTCCCGTAAGGCGAGACGCTGGTACAAGAAAGTGTCTGTATACTTATTCCAAATGCCTCTTTTCAATGCCTATGCACTATAGAAAGCGTCTGGAAGAAGTGGATCGTTCCTAAAATTCCAGGAAGAGATCATCACAGCCCTTCCGTATCCACAAGGTGCTGTGGCTTAATTTCCCAAACAAGCTGCACTGTTACTGAGTTTTATTGTTAACCATTGTTTGCTTTGCAGGTGCGCCATTCAGCTGCAGCACATAAAATCAGCGACTCCAGTACTGTAAGAGTTGATTTCACTACCAAAAAAGGGTATATATATGGCGAAGCATAGGGGATGAGGTGGACACAGGGGCGGATTGCCCCTATGCTTCGCCATATATTTTTTACTCTTTTTTTTGGCACAGATTGCATTAAAAAAAAATGTGTTTTTATTAATACTATGTTTTATTGTTAACCATTGCTTGCTTTGCAGGTACGCCATTCAGCTGCAGCACTGATTTATTTATTTTGACAGTAACAAAGTTTGCTCTCACGATATGTAAATCCGTGTCTCCAGCGTTGTAGGAGGTGAGTTCCCTACCGCAGTTAAAAAAAACATGTATGCCGAAGCATAGAGGATGGGGTGGACACAGAGGTCCGATCTCCCCCTTGCTTTGGCAGATATTCTTATTCACTTTTCTTGGCAGAGATTTCTATATCCACATCGATCGATGTGAATGGAGGAATCCTTTAGGTTCTTTTTTTTTTTGTTCAGCCCAAATTACACCCAAATTGTTGATTTCACTCCTCACTACCTATCATAGTTTTGGAGGCCATAAAATGCCAGGACAGCACAAAACCCCCCCAAATGACCCCTTTTCGGGAACTAGACAGAGGCATGGTGAGTTTTTTGCAGCTCTCATTTGTTTTGGAAAATTAAGAAAAGGAAAATGTATATTTTTTTTCCTTTTTTCAATTTTCAAAACTTTGTAACAAAAATCGAGATCTGCAAAAAGTGCAAAAAGTGCTCTGGTCAGGAAGAGGGTAAAACCTGAAGTGGTTAAGCACCACAGTAGTGTCATTACCAAATCTCACTCCAGATATTATCAGACTAGCAATCACAAGAAGAAGTGCTTTATGGACCATACACACGATCCAGAAATCGGATGACAGGTCGTTCCTATTTTTTTTGCACGCTAGTCGCATATCGAAAATTAAGAAGTTATTCAAGTTACAAAAATTCTCGTACAACAGGATAAAAATTGCGAAGTGATGTATTGTGTTGTAGTGTACTTGTATTGTATTTTCGGAAGACAACTGTACTGATTAAGCGAAAATCGTATGATCTGGTATGATATGAGAAACATTTTCGTACTTGTCAGATCAGATAATATCGGATGAACTGTCGTGATCGCTTCTCGAAAGCTCTTAACTAACAATCTGATTATTGTACGATCGCTTCAAAAGCGGTATTTTTCATCCAATTTCTGGATCCTGTGTACGGGCCATTAGATTTCACAGTGCAAATATTTACCTATGAGGATACAGACACAAGAGTGCCTAGAGACCCTCACGTACTAGGAAATGCTATGCTATCTTTCAGGAGGATCTACATTTTTTAGAATAGTTCTTAGGAAAAAGCAACATTTCTAAATGTTCTCCGTAACAAAGAATATTTTTATTTTGGTTTAGGACTACTTTACCCACTTCAGCTCCGGAAGATTTACCCCCCTTCATGACCAGGCCATTTTTTGCGATACGGCACTGAATTATTTTAAATGACAATTGCGTGGGCGTGCGATCCTATATACAAATGTAATTTCTTCCCCCACAAATAGAGCTTTCTTTTGGTGGTATTTGAGCACCTCTGCGGTTTTTATTTTTTGCACTATATACAAAAAAGACTCACAATTTCAAAAAAAAAAAGAAAAACAATGTTTTCTGCTATAAAACATTCCCAATAAAAAAATTTAAAAAATCAAATTTATTTTATCAATTTAGGCCAATATGTATTCTGCTACATATTGTTGGTAAAAAAAATCCCAATAGGTGTATATTGATTGGTTTGCGCAAAAGCCACAGCATCTACAAACTATAATATATTTTTATTTATTTATTTATTTTTTTAACTCGTAATGGCGGCGATCAGCGACTGCAAAATTTTGGCGGACAAATTGGACACCTAACTGGCAGTTTTGACACTTTTTGGGGACCAGTGAGACTAATAAAGTGATCAGTGCTAAAAAATATGCACTGTCACTGTACTAATGACAAGGGCTAACATCAGGGGCGATCAAAGGGTTAAAGGTGTTCCCTTGGAGAGATTACTTACTGTGGTGGATGTGCTTTGACTGGAAGAATGTAAAGATCTGTGTTTCTGCCTAGCAGGAACACAGGATCAGCATATTTCCCTCTCTCAGAATGGCGATCTGCCTTGTTTACTTAAATAGACCGCCATTCTGCCTTTCTCCTGAATGATCAACGGGTCCCGGCAGACATTGCGTTCGCCGGACCAGCTGACTGGCTTCCACTGTGTCCAATCACAGCGGGAGCGGGTTGATGGCAACGCACACGCCCCAGACTCAGAAGTGTCAGATCACGTACTAGGTACGTGATCTGGCGCAGAGTGGCCGCCTTGCCGCAGTATATCTAAGGTGAGCGGTCGCTAAGCGGTTAACCAGCAATTCAACAGACCCAATTGTGTTTTAAAGTCTAAGCGCAGGCGAAAGAAAAACAGAACAATCAACACAAAGTACATAATTTACAGTCAGTAGGATGTGTCCCTTGTGCTGATACCTTTTCTTTTACTTGAAATCCTTCATTTTTGAAGGATTTAAAGTCACCTGGGTGTGTGTCATCATTTAGCCTTTCTTACAGTAGTCTTGGACTAGGCAGTGCTTACATGGTATTACATGAGTGTCGCTCATTCTAGGACAACAGACCACCCACTATCACCACTGAGGAGGAAGAGAAATGATCTGTGATGCCACCACAAAAAAAAAGGTATCCATAGGGGTGCTTCAAGCATTAAACCCTCTACCCCCCCCCCCCCCAGGCCATCCTCCCAGTATTTTATTATTTAAAATAAAACCCTATGCATAATATTTCCCAGGAGACTTCTAGCTAGTCCAGTCATGTCATTACAGCTTGCTCTACTTCGATGGTGGAGTGGGCGCACATTGTACCTGGCTTATGTCGTGTTCACACATCATTTTGTGTACTGTAGCCCCAGTCTGAATGATGAGACAACCCCTATGTAAACCATCATTTGTTGATACTCAAATAATACAGATTCTGTCTATTATTAGCAATAATGAAGGGTGTGACAGAGCGTTGCCCTGCCAGGGTCTAGAAAGAGGTTATGACCCAGAACTCTCAACTAGCTTTTCAGTTTCCTGAGTATTTGGTTAAGTCCATTTTCAGACCTGGAGCCTTGAGATTTCTAAGTGATCCGGGTAGGATGAGATCTCCAATCCGGGGTCCAGGTATTCAGAACAGCCAGCACATTAATTGGTAGTGACCTGACCATGGTTCTGAGCTCCACCTAGGAGAGAGGTGGGAGGCCGAGCAACTGTATTGGTGAGCGAACAGCAGAGTTGTATAAAGTACTCGAAACCCATACTTGAGTAAAAGTACAAGTGCTCGATCAAAAAGTGACTTGAGTAGAAGTGGAAGTGCTCAATCAAAAGTGACTTGAGTAGAAGTACTAAAGTATTCAAAAATTTTTGTACTTAAGTATTGCAAGTAGTTTTTAAAAAAAAATTGCTACTCAAGTACTGAAAGTAAAAGTACAAGTACTGTGTTATGTAGTTATTAAAGAAAGAAGTCCAAAGTTTGAACATCATATTGTTTTTTATTATTTCAAATGCAGCTTTTATTTATACATACAGTAGCATTTATTTTCGTATGCGCTGATAATACACATGTTTTGAGCTTCATGAAACCTGCCATCTACTGTTCTGGCAGTGGTAATTTTTATAATTGTAACGAGTAACTATGCAGCACAAAAAAAAAATATCGGAGTAGAAGTATTGAAATCATTGAAAAAATGTAGTGAAGTAAAAGTGAAAGTAGGAGAAAAAAATTCTACTATAGGAAAGTACAGATACCGCCTTTTCGGCACTTAAGTACAGTAGTGAAGTAGTTCTACTTAGTTACTATACATCTCTGGCGAACAGTCTGCAGGAGACAGACAAGGGCCTGGAGTGTAAGGCCAGAGTGACAGTGCTGGGAGTGCAAGCCAGAAGGGCTATATGTCATTTATTTTGATGGAAAAGGAATGTTGAATACCCCTGTGAGGGAAACCTCTTGTTTTTTGTTTTTCTGGTACTTTCATTTAAGTAATAATGGGAAAGAAAAGCCTTTAAAAAGAAGAAGCGAGTGGCAGTGTCCTTACAAGCTCTACATTTGATCCCCAAAATGCATTAGATGTCCTCGAACCTTATGTAAACATGAGCTTCTTCTTTGGCCACAAATGCAATGGAAAAATTCTCCTGTCCACTTCTTGGTCTTAGCAAACTGATCTATGAAATACATTTTCTGCAGTTTTGCATGCAACTCTTTAAAAAACATAGGGATATGGTAATGAATATTTAAAATTTAGAACATTCCATGGACAACACAACAGGGCCAAGATCCTTGATAGTTCTAGGTTCAAAACTCAGTGGAGTAGGAGAAACGGGGTTCAGCAGCAAGACCTAAATGTATTGCATGAGCTTCTCTAAGGAATAGGAATCTGCCCAGGTTCAATGTGTGGGGAGTTTGTTATTACAATTATTCAAATATAAAAGGCGATTGTGTTTTTCTAATATATAAGGCTAATAGGGTACCTTCATCCCAAATGAATTAGTAAATGAAAGGCAATATCTGGCCCAATGTGGCGGAAAGACACTGGAGGAACATCAGTACCTAGGTTGCAACTCAAAGGCGTATTTGGGCCTCTACATCAGAGCCCTATACTTCCTGGTTACACATTAAAATTGTTGCCTATAGGCTATTGCCTAAGGGTTTCATTGGGTTTATACTATTTAGGCCTTTTCTTCCTGGCCATGTACAATTTAGATAGGAAGAAGGTACGATCTGACCTTTGGAGGCCTTACCTATCCATTGTTTTAACAATACCTCCCATAGTGTTGGGTTATTTCTTAGAGCATTCTGTTTCCATCTACATTGTTTGGATGATTTGGTCCTTCTTTAACCTCTTGCTGACTGCTTACCGTAGTATTACTGCGGCAGGGCGGCTCAGCTGCGCAAAACCACGCAGTACTACGTGATTTCGTGCACAAGGTTTACACACAGCAGGAGGTGGACGTGGGAGCGGCGGCAATTGCCGCCGGCCTCCCGAAAGAGTCAGATAAACTGACAGAAGACCCGCCTGCTTATGTAAACAAAGCAGACGAGTCTTCTGTCAGACAGGCAGGGAGAGATCAGAAGTTTAAACCGCGATCTCTCTGTGCCTGTCACAGAACCTACCCCCCCCCCCACAGTGAGCAAGCATATTTAGGCTTACATAACCCCTTTGATCACCCCCAGTATTAACCCCTTCCCTGCCAGTGTCATTTGTACAGTAACAGTGCATAATATTTAGCATTGATTACTGTATTAATGTCACTGGTCCCCAAAAAGTGTCAAAAATGTCAGTTAGGGCTCCGATCTGTCCACCGCAATGTCGCAGTCCCGCTAAAAAACGCTGATCGCCGACATTACTAATAAAAATAAAAAAATAAATAAAAAGTCCAAAAATATATCCCGTAGTTTGTAAACGCTATAACTATTAAAATATGCCTTTTGGGATTTTTTTTTTTACCAATAATATGTAGCAGAACACAAATTGGCCTAAACTGATAAAAATTAAATTTTTACATTTTTTTTATTGGGAATGTTTTATAGCAGAAAGTAAAAAATATGCCGTTTTTGGTGATCAAATACCACCAAAATAAAGCTCTATTTGTGGGAAAAAAGAACATAATTTGTATTTGGGTAAAGTGTTGCACGACCACGCAATTTTTCGTTAAAGTAATACAGTGCCGAATCGCAAAAAATGGCTTGGTCATTAAGGGGGTAAAACCTTCCGGGGCTGAAGTGGTTAAGTTCTACACCCCTGAAGAAGCGATTTATATCTGTGAAACATGTCGGGCAGGGCCAGACTGTAGTCATCTGCTTTTTTCTTCATGTGAAGTGATGTATTGTGCACTATGATGTTAATGAAATTGCAATTATAATCCATATATATATATATATTCATTTTATTCTTGTATTATATTTGTGAATCAATAAAGGATTTTTTTAACGTAATAGTATACCCACGTTCTTATGGTAGCAATATAATCCCCTTGCCCCCAGCCCCCCCCTTCCCCCTCCCCCTTTTTTTCCCTTCCCTTCCCCTTTTTCCCCCCTTTTTTTCCCCTTCCCCACATTGGGGCAGATTCTGCCTTTCATTTGCTAATTATTCACAACCAGAGAATTTCTGCGCTACATGTGTTAGGATAAATAATGTGATAAATGAGAAAAAATTATCGTCGGAAATAAGCAGCTCACACAGACCTATAGAGAAAAGTAAAAAAAAAAAAAACGTATAGCGCTACACGTTTTTTTTGGTATTTACTAAATATTAAAATATATTGTCCATCATCAAAAACAGCCTAAAATCTACACTAGAGGTCCCCCCAATGGAGCTTCTGGCCAATCGCCGTTCCAAGGAGCCCATATACCCTTTTAGATTAACCCCAACAAAACAGAAAAATATATACATCCAATACTAACTACCTCATTTATATCAGATTCAACAACAGACAAATTCTCTAAAGAATAAAGGAATGTAATATTCTCTCTACATATATGTGTCACTCCATTGTCTAAGCAATAGAGAATGACCGACTAAACAACACTGCACAAAACACCCACTTCAAATTGTACAGGCTCAGACCACCAAATAGCCCCTATCAGTGTCCCCTTCAGTAAACATGGTAGCACAAGATGGCTAAAGTCTGTAAAATGTATATATCCCTGCACTATAGAGGGATTCTCTGGTGTGTGACGTCACTGCAGCCCCTAGTTATGGTGCCCCCCTAAGCAACCCTGGCAATATACTGTAAAAAGACTTCTAGAATCCATCAGTGCTGGCTGACTGTTGTTGAATTATCATGTACCTGGTGGAGACTGGAACGTTGTGGGGGCCTCTCTTGCCCAACACTCTTAAAGGTGGAGACAGAGTGTGGTGTGAAGGCATGGAGTGGCATGAGTGCCAGAGTAGCTGGTTGGTGGTATCTGCTCTTTAAGTGAGTAAAGCTGGAAGACACAATCCTCAGGACAGGGATACAGAAGCAGCTTGACACTAGAGATGGCCTTGCGGTTCACCCGGCGGTTGGTTCGCGGCAAATTTTGCTTGTTCGCTACCCGCCAATTTTGCGAACACATGGCATTGTTCGCCGCTGCCATATTAGTTTACATTGGGGAGAACTTTGACCCATGACACAGCCGTCAGGTGGAACGGGACAGCCAATTGAAACATTTCAGCACATGGACATGCCCCCTACCTTATAAATAGACCAGAGCAGGGGGCCATTTCCCATTCTGCTTTTTGTCAGCATAGGGAAAGGTCTGCTGTGTTCATCAGGGAGAGATTGCCAGACACAAATAGCTCTGTTAAGATCCACAAAAGTCCTTTTTAGGGCTGGTATTTCGGTATAGGTCTACTACTGAGTTAAGGGACAGGTATCCAGTCTGTGCTTTAGGGACAGTTAGAGATCGGCAGTGACACAAATCGCTCTGTTAATGTCCACAAAAGTCATTTAAAGGGCTGGTTTTTTTTTTGGTATAGGTGTACAGTTTCTGTTCAGTTTAGGGACAGGTATCCAGTGTGCTCTAGGGACAGATCTGAAGTGACACAAATCGCTCTGTTAATGTCCACAAAAGTCATTTAAAGGGCTGCAATTTTTTTGGTATTGGTGTGCAGTGCACTAAATAGGGGTGTAATCCACGGTATATTATACTTTGGAATATAGAAAGCATATTATAGTGGATTTGTATTGTGCACTGTGCAGCATTGTGACTGGTGTGGTGACTGAGTGTTGCTGCAGCAATACTACAAACAGTGACAAAAGCACTTTTAATGTATTATAACTAGTGTGATAGACCAGTGCCCCCCCCCCCCCAATACCACATATTGAAGTGGGGTGTTATCTGAGTATACTGTCATAAGTGTATTTGTGTCCTGCAACAATATTGCCTCTTTTGCTGTGTTAACACTGTTACACACAGTGCCAAACTCACTGGCCAATTTTTTGAACAACTGGTGTGATAGACCATTGGCCCCCCAATACCACATATTAAAGTGGGATGTTATTTAACAGTATACTTTTCTAAAAATGTATTTTAGTCCTGCAAAAATGTGCCCTCTTTTGCTGTGTTAACTCTGCTACACACAATGACAACAGTTACTGGCCAATTATTTGTAGAACTAGTGTAATAAACCTGTGGCCCCCCAATACCACAGATTGAAGCGGGGTGTTATCTGAGTATACTTTTACAAGTGTATTTGTGTCCTGCAACAATATAACAGTGACAACAGTTACTGGCCAATTATTTGTAGAACTGGTGTGATAAACCTGTGGCCCCCTAATACCACAGATTGAAACGGAGTGTTATCTGAGTATACTTTTACAAGTGTATTTGTGTCCTGCAACAATATAACAGTGATGACAGTTACTGGCCAATTATTTGTAGAACTGGTGTGATAAACCCGTGGCCCCCTAATACCACAGATTGAAGCGGGGTGTTATATACCTTTTTCCAGATATACTGCGGTTCTCTAGAGACTATTGTCACAGGGTAATTTAAAAACATGACAGGCAGAGGAAGAGGGAGACACTTACGCAGGGGTGGTAGGGGTAGGGCAGGAGCAGTAGGCCGGAGCCAAAGTGTGAAGTTTCAGAAGGCGCGTTCGATTACGTCAAAGGACGCACCAGACTTGGTTGAGTGGCTCACTCAGCCTTCCTCTTCTGCACCCTCCTCATCCTCTCTATCTGCACCCTCTTCACTCTCTGCTGTGTGCACCCCCAAAGACACCACCACAAACACCACCACCACATACCCTCCGCTTGAGTCACTGGAATTATTTTCCGATCCATCACAAGACATTTGCGATGCACAGCCATTGTTGGCATCGGATCAGAGGAGGTAGCAACAGCCGCCACTCAGCAGTCTGACGACAGTACCCAGATCAGCCCAAGGAGGTTGGTCCCCCCTGTTGCTGCCTACTCCGAGATCTCGATTGTTAGTGGTGGGGAAGGTGACGTGAATGATGATGTGTCTATGGATGTCACGTGGGTGCCCACCAAAGAGGAAGAGGAAGGGAGTTCAGAAGGAATAGAGAATGACCGACTAAACAACACTGCACAAAACACCCACTTCAAATTGTACAGGCTCAGACCACCAAATAGCCCCTATCAGTGTCCCCTTCAGTAAACATGGTAGCACAAGATGGCTAAAGTCTGTAAAATGTATATATCCCTGCACTATAGAGGGATTCTCTGGTGTGTGACGTCACTGCAGCCCCTAGTTATGGTGCCCCCCTAAGCAACCCTGGCAATATACTGTAAAAAGACTTCTAGAATCCATCAGTGCTGGCTGACTGTTGTTGAATTATCATGTACCTGGTGGAGACTGGAACGTTGTGGGGGCCTCTCTTGCCCAACACTCTTAAAGGTGGAGACAGAGTGTGGTGTGAAGGCATGGAGTGGCATGAGTGCCAGAGTAGCTGGTTGGTGGTATCTGCTCTTTAAGTGAGTAAAGCTGGAAGACACAATCCTCAGGACAGGGATACAGAAGCAGCTTGACACTAGAGATGGCCTTGCGGTTCACTCGGCGGTTGGTTCGCGGCAAATTTTGCTTGTTCGCTACCCGCCAATTTTGCGAACACATGGCATTGTTCGCCGCTGCCATATTAGTTTACATTGGGGAGAACTTTGACCCATGACACAGCCGTCAGGTGGAACGGGACAGCCAATTGAAACATTTCAGCACATGGACATGCCCCCTACCTTATAAATAGACCAGAGCAGGGGGCCATTTCCCATTCTGCTTTTTGTCAGCATAGGGAAAGGTCTGCTGTGTTCATCAGGGAGAGATTGCCAGACACAAATAGCTCTGTTAAGATCCACAAAAGTCCTTTTTAGGGCTGGTATTTCGGTATAGGTCTACTACTGAGTTAAGGGACAGGTATCCAGTCTGTGCTTTAGGGACAGTTAGAGATCGGCAGTGACACAAATCGCTCTGTTAATGTCCACAAAAGTCATTTAAAGGGCTGGTTTTTATTTTGGTATAGGTGTACAGTTTCTGTTCAGTTTAGGGACAGGTATCCAGTGTGCTCTAGGGACAGATCTGAAGTGACACAAATCGCTCTGTTAATGTCCACAAAAGTCATTTAAAGGGCTGCAATTTTTTTGGTATTGGTGTGCAGTGCACTAAATAGGGGTGTAATCCACGGTATATTATACTTTGGAATATAGAAAGCATATTATAGTGGATTTGTATTGTGCACTGTGCAGCATTGTGACTGGTGTGGTGACTGAGTGTTGCTGCAGCAATACTACAAACAGTGACAAAAGCACTTTTAATGTATTATAACTAGTGTGATAGACCAGTGCCCCCCCCCCAATACCACATATTGAAGTGGGGTGTTATCTGAGTATACTGTCATAAGTGTATTTGTGTCCTGCAACAATATTGCCTCTTTTGCTGTGTTAACACTGTTACACACAGTGCCAAACTCACTGGCCAATTTTTTGAACAACTGGTGTGATAGACCATTGGCCCCCCAATACCACATATTAAAGTGGGATGTTATTTAACAGTATACTTTTCTAAAAATGTATTTTAGTCCTGCAAAAATGTGCCCTCTTTTGCTGTGTTAACTCTGCTACACACAATGACAACAGTTACTGGCCAATTATTTGTAGAACTAGTGTAATAAACCTGTGGCCCCCCAATACCACAGATTGAAGCGGGGTGTTATCTGAGTATACTTTTACAAGTGTATTTGTGTCCTGCAACAATATAACAGTGATGACAGTTACTGGCCAATTATTTGTAGAACTGGTGTGATAAACCCGTGGCCCCCTAATACCACAGATTGAAGCGGGGTGTTATATACCTTTTTCCAGATATACTGCGGTTCTCTAGAGACTATTGTCACAGGGTAATTTAAAAACATGACAGGCAGAGGAAGAGGGAGACACTTACGCAGGGGTGGTAGGGGTAGGGCAGGAGCAGTAGGCCGGAGCCAAAGTGTGAAGTTTCAGAAGGCGCGTTCGATTACGTCAAAGGACGCACCAGACTTGGTTGAGTGGCTCACTCAGCCTTCCTCTTCTGCACCCTCCTCATCCTCTCTATCTGCACCCTCTTCACTCTCTGCTGTGTGCACCCCCAAAGACACCACCACAAACACCACCACCACATACCCTCCGCTTGAGTCACTGGAATTATTTTCCGATCCATCACAAGACATTTGCGATGCACAGCCATTGTTGGCATCGGATCAGAGGAGGTAGCAACAGCTGCCACTCAGCAGTCTGACGACAGTACCCAGATCAGCCCAAGGAGGTTGGTCCCCCCCTGTTGCTGCCTACTCCGAGATCTCGATTGTTAGTGGTGGGGAAGGTGACGTGAATGATGATGTGTCTATGGATGTCACGTGGGTGCCCACCAAAGAGGAAGAGGAAGGGAGTTCAGAAGGAGAGACGGACCAGCAGATAGGGAGGAGAGGCAGGCAGAACTTGCATTGCACAAGAGGTACAAAGCAGACTGCAAATGTATCAGGAGCGAGCCATCAACCATGTACAGTCACATCTGGCGCTCCCAGGACGCCGGCACATGGCTCCGCGGTGTGGGTTTTTTTAACAGTGTTGCCATCTGCAGCCTTTGCAGTCAACGCATAAGTGGCGGTAAGCCCAACACTCACCTAGGGACAACCGCCTTAAGAAGGCACCTGAACTCCCATCACCGAGCCCAGTGGGAGCAACACCATCAGAACCCACAAAGCCACACTCCAGGCTCTCACCGTCCAGCCTCTTCTCCTTCTCCTCTCTCCTCACATTTGTCCTCCACTCCTTCCATGAATGCCATCGTCATGTTGTTCTGGAAAAAGGCAGGCTTCTGTGGCCCAAATGATGACGCCGGGTAACCCTCTTGCCCAACGTTTGACTGCTGGCTTGTCAGAACTGATAGTGAATATATCTCTGGTACACAGTGTTGGTGCGAAGATGCATCTGACCACAGACACATGGTCTAGCAAACACGGGCAGGGAAAGCATATCACTTTTACTGCCCACTGGGTGAACCTTCTGACGGCCGTCAAGCATGTAACCCGTGGCACCCGTGTAGATTTTGTTGTACTGATTGCATGCAGGCCTGCCTCTTCTTCTCCTCCTCCTCCTCCTCCTCCCTCTCCTCCTCGGCTGACTCCTCCTTTTCCGCTGCTACCGTCTCTTCCGCTGCGCCGCCCAAGATCCCCAGAACCTATTCCACATGCCATGCTGTGCTGCGTCTGTTGTGCCTGGAAGCCAAGAGCCACACTGGTCTTGCACTCCTTTCAGCTTTGCGTTCACAGGCAGATCAGTGGCTGACACTGCTGAATTTGACAGTTGGTAAATAGTGTGTGACAACGGTGCCAATCTGCTAAGCGCGCTGAAACAGGGCAAAGTAACACATGTGCCATGCATGGCACACATCCTGAACTTGGTGGTGCAGCGATTCGTTGCCAAATACCCTGGGGTCCAGGACGTCTTGCGGCAGGCCAGGAAAATCTCGGGCCATTTCAGAAGATCTTACACAGCCATGGCTCTCCTTGCTGACATTCAGCGGCGACACAACCTGCCCGTCAGGCGTCTTATTTGTGACTGCCCGAAGCGATGGAACTCAACGTTGCATATGCTTGATAGGCTGCTCCAGCAGAAACATGCAGTTAACGACTACCTGTTCGAACTCTACGGCAGGACAGGTTCTGGGGAGTGGGTTTTTTTCACCTCGCCAGTGGCTGCTCATGCGGGACGCATGCAGACTTCTGCAGCCATTTGATGAGATCATCAAATTAGTCAGTCACGGCCAGGGTGCCATCAGTGACATCGTACCTTACGCCTTCTTTCTGGAGCGTGCATTGCGTTGTGTCATTGATCAAGTCGTCGAGGAGCAGGAGCAGGAAGATGAGGAAGTTGCAATGTTGGATGAATTCCCAGTGGGTGCTACTCCATCTGAGACAAGTCAACAGCAGGAGTCTGAAGAGGAGTCAGAGGAGGATGGTGCTGGGGGGGATGAGGAGGAGCAAGAAGAGCATGCTTTAAACCTTTCTGGGATCACTGGTGTTATCCGTGGATGGGGGGAGGAGAACCAGGACGACATTATGATGAGCTGGAAGCAGGCCACTACACCGCTTCCAGTTTAGTGGGAATGGGGGCCTTCATGCTCCAGTGTTTTAAGGGAGGAGACCCCCGTATAAAAAGCATAAAGGCCAAGGACCAGTACTGGGTGGCAACGTACTTAGACCCCCGGTACAAACAAAAAATGGCGGAAACGTTACCACAATCACAGAGGGCGGTCAGAATGCAGCACTTCCAGGCCTTGCTGCGGGAAATGCTGCATTCTGCTTTTGCGTGCACTGGCAGAGGAATTTCCAGTCACAGAGAGACCGTTGCGGGTAGCAATCCAACAGCGCCTGCAAGAAGAGGGCGGTTTGAAGATGACTTGGTCACTTCAGATATGAGATCCTTCTTTCAGCCGAACCATCGATAGCTGTACTCCGGATCCAGCATCAGGGAACGCCTATACCGACAGGTGTCCGACTACATCGGGTTAACGGCCGTTGTGGAGTGATGAACCCCTGGACTACTGGGTGGGCAGGCTTGACCTCTGGCCAGAGCTTGCACAATTTGCAATGGAAATGTTGGCTGCCCCCCCGTCCAGTGTCCTGTCCGAAAGGACGTTCAGCGCAGCAGGGGGGATCGTGACCGATAAGCACACTCGCCTAGCTCATGACAGTGTAGACTACCTCACATTTATAAAAATGAATGAGGCATGGATCTCTGAGGAATTCAACACATGTGACCAGTAGACCATGTTTCATTGAAATTCCTCATGCCAGGCCACAAATATCCGCCAGACCGCCATCCACCCACAACAATTCCTGGTCCTTGTCTTCGCTAAATACAGCGGCATAAAAGGCATTTCATGTCCATTGAATGGCAAATTTTTGGGGCCTTTCAGGGCCGACAATTATTTTTTCTGTGAATGCCTAATGTACCTCCAGCCACAGAATACAACTTTCTTTGCTGTCAGGTAAACCCATGTGGGCTAATGTATGGGGCCTATACAGGCCGACACTTACTTCTGTATCCTGTGAATGCCTAATGTACCTCCAGCCACCAAATACTACATTCTTAGCTGTCAGGTAAACCCATGTGGGCTAAATTTTGGGGCCAATACTGGCCGACACTTACTTATTTATCCTGTGAATGCCTAATGTACCTTCAGCCACAGAATACAACATTCTTAGCTGTCAGGTAAACGCATGTGGGCTACTTTTTGGGGCCTGGAATGGCCGACACTTACTTTTTTATCCTGTGAATGCCTAATTTTTCAGACTGGAATTGAAAATCAATGGGTCTGTAAAGGTTCCGCCAAATTGTGGAATGGATGCGGACCCATTTTACAGATGTGTGAATGGACCCTATATGTATTTGGCATGTATTTACCGGGTGCTGTCAGTTCTGGCTGATTTATGAAAAAAAAAAAAAAAAAAATTAGGGCAACTTTTCCAATTGCAATACTTCTGTTATGCCATTGTCCATATTTGTGCACAGCTAGTATGTCTTTTGTGGCTGCAAATATGACCTAAAGGTTTTTAAAGTTCGCCTCCCATTAAAGTCAATGGGGCCCGCCGTGAACTTGCGGTTTGCGGACTTTTGAGAAAATTTGCAGCTGACGTTTGCGTTATTGTGTTACATGCTGTGGTTGCCTAGTCCATGAAAGTGGGTAGGCATTTTCTTCTGGTGAGTCTGAAATTCAGCTATTACTCCCAGCACTTTGGTGGTGGCAAGCAAGGGTGTTTCCCATAAATTTGCACCAGTGATCCTTCATGAATGAACACACTTTTTTCTGCTCCATGCACTTTATGTCAATGGACTTTGATGGACTCCTATTGATTTAATTTGATCTTATTTATTTATTTACTTCATGCATTTTATCTCTTGTATTTATGCATTTATCATTGTGGTATAATTATACCTGCACCGGTTTAGTTGTATCTATTGTTTGTATGGTAAGAGGTTATCACCATCCCTGCGCTACTGGAATTTTAGTCAAAAAGACAATACTTTTTTTTGGATGAATTTCATTTTTATAACGTATATTTACGTCGGCTGACTTTGTGGGGTTATACCGGGGTGATGCCTCTAGCTAGAGGCATCACCCCGGTACCATTGTTTAGAGCCAACGGTCGGCTTTCCGGCGGTAATGACCGATGTGGCTCAGGAGCCGCTCAATCTTTACCCCAGCGAACCGCCTTCCACGACTTTGCCCGGGTCTCCCATCCCACCAGGAGACCCGAGCACCCAGCCGGCACATCTGTCGGCTGGATGGAGTCCCGATCTAAGCCGACAGCGTATGGAAGTCAAGCCGCGAATGAAATCTCTGTTCACACCACACATGTGAGGTATCACCGCGATCGCCAGAGCGTGAGCAATAATTAAAAAAAAGAGCTACACTCTAAAGCCCCGTAAACACGCACAGATTGTTGGCCGTAAATTGTTGGCCAATGTCCGATCTGCCGATTGTAGGCTTGTTAGTATGATGCTTCCGACAACCAACTGCGAATTTTCGGCCGAAAAAAATCTGGTGTGCATGGTATAACATTTTTGTTGGCCAACAAAGAACGGCCGATTGTTCCTCAGTCAGTACAGATTTCAGCAGACAAAAATCAGATGAGCAAGACTGGGCATGCTCAGAGAAGAAAAAACACACAGGGAAAGTCAACCATCACATGACATCACTTCTGAAGTTGGTTTTTGTTGGCCAACAAAAGTCCAGTGCAAGTCTAGAGCACATTTCAACCAACAAACAACACTGGACAAAAGTTGGCCGATCAGTTGGCCAACAATCTGTGCGTGTGTACGGGGCTTAACTCTAAACTGGTAACCGTTAAAATTTTTTAAAGCATCGCCTATTGAGATTTCTATTGACCGTAGTTTGTCACTATTCCACAGGTGTGCCAATTTTAAACCGTAACATGTTGGGTATCTATTTACTCGGCGTGACATCATCTTTCACAATATACAAAAAAATGGGCTAAATTTACTGTTTAGTTTTTTTTAAATGCAGTGAAATGTGATTTTTCTAAATTTTTCCCCAAAAAATGGCGTTTTAAAGACCACTGCGCAAATACTGCGTGACAAAATATATTGCAATGACGGCCATTTTATTCTTTTTTTTTTTTTTTTAAACCTGTGATAAAGTAAAAAAAAAAAAAAATAAAATAAATAGGAAAAAAAAAATGTAGCCGCCCCCGTCGCCGTTAGCTCGCGCATTAAAGAAAACCTATATGGAAGTCGAGCCGCGAATGAAATCACTGTTCACAACACACATGTGAGGTATCGCCACGATCACCAGAGCACGAGCAATAATTTAAAAAAAAGAGCTACACTCTTACTCTAAACTGGTAACCGTTAAAATTTTTTAAAGCGTCGCCTATGGAGATTTTTATTGACCGTAGTTTGTCGCCATTCCACGGGTGTGCGCAATTTTAAACCGTAACATGTTGGGTATCTATTTACTCGGCGTGACATCATCTTTCACAATATACAAAAAAATGGGCTAAATTTACTGTTTAGTTTTTTTTAAATGCAGTGAAATATGGTTTTTCTAAATTTTTCAGAAAAAAATTGCGTTTTAAAGACCGCTGCGCAAATACTGCATGACAAAATAGATTGCAATGACTGCCATTTTATTCTTTTTTTTTTTAAACCTGTGATAAAGTAAAAAAAAAAATAAATAAATAAATAGGAAAAAAAAAATGTAGCGGCCCCCGTCGCCGTTAGCTCGCGCATGAAAGAAAACGTATATGGAAGTCGAGCCGCGAATTAAATCACTGTTCACACCACACATGTGAGGTATCGCCGCGATCGCCAGAGCGTGAGCAATAATTAAAAAAAAAGAGCTACACTCTTACTCTAAACTGGTAACCGTTACAATTTTTTAAATTGGATATGGAGATTTTTATTGACCGTAGTTTGTTGCCATTCCACAGGTGTGCCAATTTTAAACCGTAACATGTTGGGTATCTATTTACTCGGCGTGACATCATCTTTCACAATATACAAAAAATGGGCTAAATTTACGGTTTAATTTTTTTTAAATGCAGTGAAATGTGGTTTTTCTAAATTTTTCAGAAAAAATGGCGTTTTAAAGACCACTGCGCAAATACTGCATGACAAAAAATATTGCAATGACCACCATTTTATTCTCCAGAGTCTTTGCTAAAAAAAAAAAAAATATATATATATATATATATATATATATATATATATATATATATATATATATATATATATATAGATATATATATATATATAAATAATGTTTGGGGGTTGGTTCTAAGTAGTTTTCTAGGAAAAAATACTGATTTTAACTTGTAAACAAAAAGTGTCAGAAATAGGCCTGGGGCTTAAGTGGTTAATAAACACCAAAAAAGCTGGAACTCCGCTTTAAGATTCCTAAGTGTTACAGTCATTCTAAAAATTATATTTTTGTTTAGTTTAAAGAAATTTATCATAATCAAAAAAACTTTTCCAGGAAGAAAAACTTTTGAAGACTGTTGTTGCCCAGTGACATTTTTGTCACTACCCTCTGAATATCAATAAAAGTAAAGAGTGCAAAAAATAAATAAAGAATGCCCTGTGTAGTACTTCTATCTTTAATTTTTATAGTCAAAGAGGAGCTGCACTTTTTCTTTTCTTTAATACTTTTTCAGCACTGGCCTCATGATGTGACCAATGACAGCACCGATCCTCCCCTCTGCCTCCTCCAGCTCTAACTGTACCCGGCCGCGGTTACCATGACAGCAGACACCGCTCTACTGGCGGAAGCGCCCGAACCCCGGCTTCCCTGGCGTCACTTCCTTCGCGTCTCGAGCGATCTGGCTGCTGTGTGATCACGTGTTCCCACTGTCCTTGGAACACACCGCCGGCGTGAGTTGTGATCATCATGGCTGCTCTGTTAGCTGGAGCTCGGCTTGTCCTTCGCCAGGGGCTGCGCTTCCTGCCGGCTTGTACAGTGCGGCCTGCGGCTGTGCCAGTCAGGTGAGTCCCTTCCCCTCCTAGGGCTGTGCAGAGGCTCGGTGACACCTTATACAGGTGGCTTCTAGCTGTCAGTCAGTGCCAGGCATGTGAAGAGTTGTCCTTGGAAATCTGGGCAGCCTGGTTGTTGTACAATGTATTTATTACTACAGGGGAACTGCATGTGTATCTGCATTTATCATAGTAGCTGAGAAATACGCCTGGCTGGCTTCATTTTTGAAAATGTCGGTTGCCTGGCTGCACTTAACGTTATACTGAAGGCGCTTTTTTTAAAAAAAAATGTAAATAAAGTGTTTTTGCTTACCTGACCTGTGCAAAGATATTGCACAGAAATATGCTGCAACCCCCCCCCCCCCCCTCGGGCACTCCTCCTTTCTTCAGGTGTCTCCTGTAGCAAGCTTGGTGCTAAGGAGGCACCAGCGCATGCGCGGCGCTCCTGCTGGCTCCTATAGATACACACAGTGCCTGTAATCCACCCCCCCCCCATCCCTCGGCACTCTTCCCTTCTTCAGGTGTCTCCTGTAGCAATCTTGGTGCTAAGGAGACACCAGCGCATGCGCGGCGCTCCTGCTGGTTCCTATAGATACACACAGTGCCTGTAATCCACCCCCTCGGCACTCTATCCTTCTTCAGGTGTCTCCTGTAGCAATCTTGGTGCTAAGGAGACACCAGCGCATGCGCGGCGCTCCTGCTGGTTCCTATAGATACACACAGTGCCTGTAATCCACACCCTCCTTTCTTACAGGAGTTTGACCCATGGCAGAAGGACTGTAGGATAAAAAATAGTGGTAAAAACCACCGGGTCAGGTGCAGTGGTAGTCAAATCAAGTATAAGTAACCACCCTAGATCAATAAAGCACTTGTAAACCCACCTTGAGAACTTTTGGCCTATAGGTAAGTCTTTAACTACTTCAATACTGGGAACTTTCACCCCCTTCCTGCCCAGGCCAATTTTCAGCTTTCAGCGCTCTCACGCTTTGAATGACAATTGCGCGGTCATGAAACGCTGTACCCAAATACAATTGTTATCATTTTTGTCACACAAATAGAGTTTTCTTTTGGTGGTATTTAATCACTGCTGGGTTTTTTCATTTCTTACAAAAAAAAAGAAAAGAAACATTTTTCTCAAGGCAATACAAAAAATTGTTAGAAAAAAGGGATTTTAATTGCTCCATTCTGTCCAAAAACAGACATGGTTTGCCGCGCTACACAGCCTTCGGTTCTTTGTGTTTGTGTGTAAAGTGTTTTTTTTATTTTTTATTGTGAGTCATATGTTTCCTGTATAGTTTTTGGTTTGTTTGGAGGCTGAAGCCACTCTCCCAAATGCTGTCTTAAAATAGTCTTTGGAAATTAATTCACCAGATAACTAACTCTGTTTTCTATTTTTTTACAGATGTTTCTCTAGCTCAGCGAGGTTTCTTACGATCGCTACAAAAGGTCAAGACGCCGTAGATTCAGAGTCTGTTGAGCTAAGTGACCGCATGCGATCGCAGTCTGACGGATGGTCTCTCCATCATTTTGGAACCAGGTTGAAAAAAACTGGCCGGATTAGTAGAAGCCAATTTCTTAAAACCTTAAATGCGGTTTGCCAAGCAGGTAACATGTTTCACTCACTATTTGAACTTCAATTTTGTCTTTGCTCATGTCTAGTGAATCAGTGAAGATACAAATATATATTTTGTGGCAGCACATAGTTAACTACTTCCTACCCAGACTATTGTCAAATGCCGGCTGGGTGGGACATTCCTCATTCTGGGTGGATGTCATATGACGACCACCCCGAACGTGCCCGGCTTACATCCCACGGGCTGCGCTGCGGCGCGATCTGTCATCGGCTGTCTGCCGGACAGAGCCGATGACTGATCAGTGTACCGGCCCACTGCTGGTACCATCTTATCGCTGTGACCAATCGCAGCAGATCGCATGACAATTGTACACAATGAATGGTTTTGATTCATGCCATTCATTATGTGCAATTGTGTTGCTAGCTGTGATTGGTCACAGTGATCACATAATACAGACAGGGCCAATCACAGCTTATCTGTACCATGTGATTGGCTGTGGCCAATCACAGCTAACCACAATAGTAAACTGCATTAATCCGCCTCATTCTGTAAAAATTTTTGCTTACACCTGGGAAATTCACAGATATAAGCAACCATAATGTGTAGAAAGAAAAAAAAATCCTGATTGGTTACCCAGAGTAGTACAGTGTCAATATGGTAACACTTTATTACTCTGGTCAAAGTGTGTTAAAACAATTGTAAAAAAAAAAAAAAAAAAACAAATAGTGAAAAAAATAGAAGAAAAAAAATATATATATTTTTTTACATACTATCACAACTCAGTGTCTATACTCACTGCCACCCCAGTTATATTATAATCCTGTGCTACACTGGTGACATTATGTGTGTGTGTAAAAAAAAGAAAAAAAAAAAAACTGCGAAAAAACAATTTGTTTAAAAAATTTCTTAATATTCCAAAAAATTATAACTTCAAAAACTTGCCATGCCTCTTACTAAATACCTTGGACTGTTGACTTTCTAAAAAGGGGGTCATTTTGCAGATGTGTGTACTATCCTGATGTTTTCGGGCCTCAAGAAATGAGTTAGGCTGTAAGTACATCAGGATTGAATGATTTTCAGATAGTTACCATAGTTTTTGGACTCTATAACTTTCCTACAGACTAAATAATATACACTGATTTTGGTTATTTTCACCAAAGAAATGTAGCAGAATACGGTTTGGCCTAAATTAATGAAGAAAGGTTATTTGCAAAATTTTATAACAGAATCAGTGCCAAGTATGTGATCCAGCACTTGTGGGTAGAAAGCATGTGCCACAGGTGTGATGCTTTTACTGTGAGTAGTCACAGCAGAAGATGATCAGCGGGTGCCGGCCAATGGATGTCCGTCGGCACCCGCTGATCGTCGAGGAGAACAGAAGAGAGTGAACAAGGCAGAGCTTTGTCCTGTCATCAGGGATGGACTGGATTTTGTTTCCCTGCAGAGCAGGGAATAAAATCCAGCACATCCCTTAGTAAAAGCACCACATTGTAAGCACAAAAACACTGGTTAGGCACACATTTAACTCTTTATTGTCTTAGATGTTTCCCAGCCAGTGTCAGTACAGTGACGGTGCATATTTTTAGCACGAATTACTGTATTAGTCACTGGTTCCCACAAAGTGTCAGTTAGTCAGATTGTCCGCAACAATATCGCAGTCCTGCTATAAGTGTTGCTGATCGCCGCAATTACTAGTATAAAAAAATCCAGTATATACCAAAGTTTCGTCAACGCTATAACTTTTGCGCAGACTAATATACGCTTATTGGGATTTTTTTTTTTTTTCTTTACTAAAAATATGTAGCTGAATGCATATTGGCTTAAATTTATGAAGAAATTTGATTTTTTTTAAAAAAATTTTATTGGATTTTTTTTGTAGCAGAAAGTAAAAAAAATATATTTATTATTAATAATTGATTGTTTGTTTTTTTTAAAAAAATTGTCGGTCTTTTTTTGTTTTTAGAGGGAAAAAAATAAAAAAAAAAACCACCAAACGAAAGCTTTGTTTGTGGAGGGAAAAAAGGACATAAACTTGATTTATGTACATCATTGCATGACCATGCAATTGTTAAAGTAACTCAGTGCCGTATAGCAAAAAATGGCCTGGTCAGGAAGGGGGGTAAATATTCCGGAGGCCAAGTGATTAAATAGCATTTGGATGGTGAGCCATAGAGAGATTTGCTGTACACCCTATGCTGGGGACAAACTTTTTACCAGACAAGGAAGTAAAGGAATCTCCCTAGCTGAGCCTCAGCTGCAATAAGCCTTCTCCACACTATCCAAAACTTAAAATGTTTTGGCGTAGGTTCACTTTATGATTTTCATTGAACTGGGTACAGAATGTTTTTTTTAGTTCTTTTAGTATTTTCATGCAAACTGTGACTTGGCTGAATGTTCTATGATTGCTTGGCATAAAATGTTTGCGGTTACCTATATAGAATAGTTGGCATCAAAGGGGCTAATGGTACAAAAATAGCTTTTAGAGAAAAATGTGTATCAATGCACAAGTACTAAAATGAGATAATGCTACATCCATCACCACAAGAAAAATGACAACATTGTCGCCAACATTTATAGCCTAGAACTAGTGAGTTTTTGCTCGTTTACACATGCGGCAGCCCTTGCCGTCCCTGTGAGAAGTGATCTGCAATTGACCGCTTTTCAGAGGGCAGTTGACAGGCAGCTGGAAGGCGATATGTTGCCTCCTCACTGCCTTTTTTAAACCCTCAAAAGCCCACACCGCAAGTCCGCAACCGCCCTGCATGCGGTGGCAAGGCGGTTGCTGCACGGACCCATTAATTAGAATACATTGCATTCCACGGTGGTACTGCCCTTGTATATGACAGCGTTGCCGTGTTGGGTCATTGATGTCACCACCATCCCCACCACTTTGTTTCGTGCGGCTATGGGAAGCGATATGTTCCCCACCTGCATCTGATTGGGCCAGCAGCCTGCTATCATTTAACAGCTTCCCGCAGGTTTGGCCTGAACCTTCGCTCATTACTACTTGCATATACTAAAGCAGGGCTCCACAAATCCCAGGTGCCAGGTCGCATTGGTGACTAGAAACTCCGGGTGCCTAAGATTTCAGCCGTCTGCCGTCAGGCATGGGGACGCCGCTTCGCTGATCCAGAGATTTGAATTCCCTGCGGCTCTTATCCATACTTCTCAGTGTACGCACAAGAGGCATTCTAATTGGTCAGCACTGTCACATGTACGGTGCTGATTGATCAGAACTGGCTGCCTCTTCTCCACTTTTAGCACATCCATAGGATGCACTGCTAGACTTCTGCCACTGTCAGCCTCCTCGTTGCGGTCACCCAGCACACATTTATCTGACATCGGGTAAGAGTGCCAGGTCTGCGGCTGAGTGGTGTGTGAGGCGGGGGAATGGTGGGCCTGGGCTCTTCACAGAATTTCCTGTGTCAGCCGCTCCCCATCCCACTGCTCCAGCCTGCCGGCCTGCGTGTCACTGCTTCCTCAGCCCCTGGGGGAGGTGGGAGTGCAGACTGAGCCCATCCTCCCCTGGCTGAGGGAAGACGCCACCTACAAATAGTTGGGTGGCGCAGTTTACCTTTAATTGGCCAGGAGTGGGAGACTTGCCCCCCCCCCCCCCCTCCCCCAATAGACACGTGTGTGGGGGAACAGAACAGGCCATTTTCTGGGTGTATGTGAGGAAGGTGGAGGTTGGAGAGTTCCTGAGGGCACCTCACTACATATATACATCTGCCTGAAACTTTCACTTCCACTCT